>NC_091462.1:44626818-45258251 GCF_027789765.1 Dendropsophus ebraccatus | reverse complement strand
CATTAGGCTATGTGCACACATAATAAGAGACTGGCTTAGTAAGAGTCACGGAATGGCTGGTCTCTGAAAAGATCATCCCGACCAAGACCGCAGTACCGGCAAAATGATCTTTCGGGCCCCAGAGTTCTGATGAGGGCGCATCCATGCACGCCGGCATCAGAAATTCCCACTGCACACAATAGAGCGAGCGGCCAGAGCTGCTCACTCTATTGTGTGAACTGACACAATAGCAGCCGCAGAAAATTGACATGTCAGTTTTCTATGATGCCGCTAGGGATCCCGGCCGGAGTGTATACTAAGTGTATACACTCCGTCCGGGATTCCCTCAGGCTGCAGCACTACGTAAGTGCAGCGGTTAGAACAGCCGTGATTTCAGCTGCACTTACGTAGTGTGAACATAGCATACTGAATGTTCGCAATCCCCGACCCCCCTTATAAGGATAACTTTTCCTCTCTTATTCCGATAAGGGAGAGGAGCAATTGGTTCACTTAATACAAAAAGGAACAGCTTGAGAACATGATGGAAATCTTCCCATCTAATATCGCTGGCAGCAGAGAGGAGAGTTCCGGACAGTGTTTTGTAATACCCAGTAGGTCCAGAGCCATCAGGGGAACACTCTCCAAGGTGTGGTACACTTTCATGGCCCCCCCAGGGAAACTTCCAGCACTGTGGGGCCAATTGTGAGCAGGATGGACAAGTATCGGCGGATGTTGAGGGAGTACCTGGCCGACCGTAACACTGTCGTGACCAATCCCTCTGCGCCCTAAACTAATTGGGTCTACAAGCTGGACACATGGCTGGAACTGAACCTCTACGCCTAGAAGAATCTAACCTGCTCTGCCGCCAGCGTTTTCTCTGAGAGGGTATTAAACGTAGCCAGGGGCATTATCACAGATAAGCGCAGCCGGCTGTCCACTGAAAGTGCTGACAGGTTAATGTTTATTAAAATAAACAGCCACTGGATTGACCCAGACTTTGCATCTGCAACGGTGGAAAGCAGCAAAACATGAAGTGGCATGTGTATTCTCAAGCTCTGACAGACAATTTCTATGCGCCCTATCAACCCAACAAAGTGTATGAAGTGCAAAGTTCAGCTCATTTCTTCCTCTTCCTCCTCCTCCTCAACCACCAACTTAATGGGCCATTCCAAATTAAGGCTGGACGACACAAGACTCAACCCAGGGATCTCAATTGCAATTTTTTAGAGAATTTACCTAGAGGGAATCATATTCAATTTATGGAAGGCTCAACATAGAGGTCTCAGTTTCAATTTTTGAAGAGTTCACCTAGAGGGACTCAAATTCAATTTATGGAAGGCTCAGTTTGATGTATGGTGGCAGCAGATACGTAACAGAGTCTTTTTTTTTTCAACCATGCACAGAGCCCATACAGCATATCAGTGTCGGACTGGGGTACTTTGGGCCCACCAGGGAATATTTTATCCTAGAGGCCCACCCTACATATACCAGATATACCCAGCGCCAAACCTTTCACATTACTATAGCGACTTTGCACAGTGCTGTGTATGTGACCGGCAATGCTCGCTCAATGTTAGTAACTGGTCAGACACTTTATGCCAGCCTTCGGCCTTCGGCTGTCCAGGCATGATGGGAATTGTAGTTTTGCAACAGCTGGAAGGCCGAAGGTTCCCCATCCCTGTTCTAGTGTATAGGAGCTGTCCAAGCATGATGGGAGTTGTAGTTTTGCAACTGCTGGAGGGTCGAAGGTCCCCACCCCTGCTCTATGCAAACAGCACAGCCGTCCACTTAAGTTTCTTGAAAGGTGAAGTCCCATGAGGCTAACTGGTGGATTATATGTCATCCTGAAGCTGCTAAACAGGGATGCAGACCTACTGCTCAGGGGCCCACCGATGGGTAGGGCCCACCGGGCGATCCCCCTGCTCCACTGTGGGCCAGTCCGAGCCTGCAGCATATGTATAAAGTTTGACGTATGGCAGCAGACAATACGTAGCAAAGTCTTTTATTTTTTATTCACAATAAAGTTTTCTGCAACAATTTTTAGTTAAAGGGGTAATCCAGCGCTACAAAAACATGGCCACTTTTCCCCCCACTGTTGTCTCCAGTCCAGGTGTGGTTTGCAATTAAGCTCCATTTACTTAAATGGAACTGAGTTTCAAAACCCCACCCAAACCGGAGACATAAGTAGTGGGAAAGTGGCCATGTTTTTGTAGCGCTGAATAACCCTTTTAAAAGTAGCTATGCAAATACTGGCGTACTGTATATAGTATACTTATAAAGTTTGATGTATGGCGGCAGCCGATAAGTAGCAGAGTCTTTTATTTTTTATCACACCAGAACTAGGCCAAGCCTGACATAAAGTCTGTATATATCTGAAATTTTACGTATGCCAGCCAGCGATACGTGAGAGTTTTATTTTATTTTTTTAAAACCTGGCGCGGAGCCAAATAAAATACTAAGATCCCACTGCTATCCCACCAAAACTAGGCCAAGCCTGGCGTACAATATATATATTTGAAATTTTATGTATGCCAGGCGGCGATACGTGTGAGGTGTTTTTTTTGTTGCTTTTTTTAAACCTTGCGGAGCCAAGTAAAAAACTGCAACCGTTGCTACCTCACCGGAGCTAGGCCAAGCCTGGTGTATACTATATCTATCTAAAATTTTACGTATGCCAGGCGGCGATACCTGAGAAGTTTTTTTTTTTTTATTTAAACCTGGCTTTGAGCCAAATAAAATACTGTGACCATTGCTATCACACTGGGACCAGGCCAAACCTGACGTACACTGTATATATCTGAAATTTTATGTATGCCAGCAGGCGATAAGTGAGAGGTGTTTATTTTTTTCTTTTTAACAGGCGCAGAGCGAAATAAAATGTCCTGTGACAAATCAACTTACAACAAAATAGACGGACATCGGTCTATGCAGGAGAATTCTAAGCTGCGTGCCTGCCTATTTAACTAGCTGATATGCTGCTAGTATATGCACGGTATTTACGGATGTATACGCTATTCTGTGTAGTATCCCTAAGAAGGGGTTTTGGGGTCTTTCCTGCCTACAATATGATAAGATGCTTCTTGTCCCTACTCCAATATCTATCCATTACTACTTACAACACTTAGATTGTAGAAGCAAATAGATTAACTGCAGCCAATTCTTCACAGTGAGCAGATGTCTTCCTGTCTGTGAGAATGAGCTGCAGATGCTCTGGTAGCCGGCCTATTCACAGAAAATCTGTGGAAATATACTGTGCTGTGTATTGTAGTAGCCCTAAAAAGGCCTTTTGGGGTCTTTCCTGCCTAGAATCAGCTAAATCCTCACTCTCCCTGCTTCAGCCTCACTCCCTCACTACCGTCAAGATCGCCTCTGACGATGAGCAGGAAAAGCCAACTTCTTATACTTTGGAGGTCACATGAGTAAGCCAGCCAATGAATGTAGACGCTGCTCACGATGCCAGTGTGCTTCTAGGGCCTGTGAAGAATGAAAAAAAAAATTGTTACCTTCCTGAGTACATGTTAGTACTGGGATGCTGGCAAGATAGGCAAACAAGACAAGAACAGTGAGCCCTAAGCTGAACCCGCCCACTGTCCCTGCCTACGTGCCACAAGACAGCCCTAGGCAACTGCGGGCAACCACGGTGCCAATCCCTGCACTAAAATAGGTGGATAACAAGTAACAGGACAGACAATCAAACACAATGCAATCAAATTCAACAGTCCGGGTGTTAGGAACTGGTGACACCAGACACACAGAGACAGTGAGCCCTAAGCTCAGCCCCGCCCACTGTCCTCTACCTACTTGCCACTATCCGCCCTAATATGGTGGCGAACAACTGGGCGGCAGTCCCTGCACTGGCTAGGTGGAACACAAATACAAAACAGACAGACAAACACAATGCAATCAAAGTCAACAGTCCGGGTCAGCAACAGCGGGCAGCGAAGAACAAAGCAACAGGCAAGAGAAAAGTCCAGATACAGGTACAAGGTTCAGGGCAGGCAGCAAACAAGGATAGTCCAAGCAAAGAAAGCCAAGGGTCAAACACAGAGAGAGATACCATACAAGCTGAGCAGGAATTTAGAACTGCAATAACCAGCAAGGAGTGCTGGAGCTGAATACAATTTATGAAGGATCAGGGACTCAGTCCAGCAGCAGATTGGACCAGCCCCTGATCCTCTACACAGCTCCCCTGCACAGCAGCAGGGTTAACCCTGAAGCTGCCAGGCAGCAGCGAGCAAGACGGGTGGGGCTGAACAACCCTATGTTCACCTGTGTTCAGACAGGACTAAGGAAACTGCAAAGAAACCTCAACTCAGCGCATTCTCGGCCGCACAGCCCGAACCAAGAAGTGGCAAGGCACAGTGCTGACAGTACCCCCCCTCTTATGAGGGGACTCAGGACCCTCACTCAAAGGACCCGGCTTAGAGGGATTGCGAGCATGAAACTGGCGAATGAGACGGGAGGCGTGAATATCTTTGCTTGCCACCCAAGTTCGCTCCTCTGGTCCGAATCCCTCCAATGGATGAGGTATTGGACAGAGTTCTGCACCCGGCGAGAGAATGCGCATGTTTTTTGGCAGTTGCAACCTGAAAGATACAGGGTTATTAATTTCAGTGATGCCATATGGACCAATGTACTTAGGTGCAAGCTTTCCAGACGGTACCTTGAGTTTCAGATTCTTAGTGGAAAGCCACACCTTGTCCCCCACCTGATATTCTGGGCCAGGTATGCGTCTTTTGTTGGATTGTTTTTTGGATAACTCCTGGGCTTTAACCAAGCTCCTAAGAGCTTGGGCCAAGACTGTGCACAGTCTTCTATAGGTAGCTTCAGCTGATAGATTAACAGATTCCGGACCATGGACAGATGAATATCTCGGATTAAAACCATAGTTATGGTGGAATTGTTTTCCCTATTATTGAGAGCAAATTCAGCCAGAGACAAATACTCCTTCCATTTGTCCTGGGCACTGGAAACAAAGCATCTGAGAAATTGCTCCAGAGATTGGTTAACCCTTTCACTCTGCCCATTAGTCTGAGGATGAAAGGCAGATGAGAATGACAAAGAAATCCCCAACCGTCCACAGAACTCCCACCAGAACTTAGAAACAAATTGCACTCCTCTGTCAGACACAATATTTTCAGGAACCCCATGTAATTGTAGAATGTGATTGATGAACAAAGATGCAAGTGTACGAGCAATAGGAAGTTTCTTTAGAGGAAAAAGATGACACATCTTAGAGAATCTATCTATAACAACCCAGATAACAGTTTTTCCTTTTGATGGAGGCAAATTAGTGATAAAGTCCATTGAGATGTGGGTCCAAGGTTTCTCAGGCAAAGGAAGAGGATGCAGAAGACCTTCAAGTAATCTGCGAGGGAACTTGGACCGGGCACAGTCTTCACAAGCCTTCACAAACACTTTAACATCTCTACACCATGATGGCCACCAGTAATGACGTGAAAGCAGATATTTTGTGCCAGCAATGCCAGGTTAGGGGGAACAAAGAGTTTACCCTCGGGGGTGTTCCTGGGAGCTAGGGACTGTGAGTTTACTGCCTGAGCCGCAAGGTCAGGTTGGAGGGTGGCGACGACCACTCCTGGTGCTAAAATATTCTCAGGTTCTTCCCTGGAGGCATTGCTGGCATCAAAACTGCGAGACAGAGCATCAGCTCGGACATTCTTAGAACCAGGACGAAAAGTAATTTAAAAATAAAAACAAGTAAAAAATAACGCCCACCTAGCCTGTCGAGGAGTAAGGCACTTAGCTTCGTCAAGGTATAAGAGGTTCTTGTGATCAGTTAAAACCTTGATTTTGTGTTTTGCCCCCTCAAGGAAATGTCTCCACTCTTCAAAGGCCCATTTAATGGCCAATAACTCTCTATTTCCAATATCGTAATTACACTCTGCTGGGGAGAATTTCCTTGAGAAGTAGGCGACTGGCCTGAGATTAGTGAGTGTCTCAGGACCCTGTGAGAGGACCGCTCCAACCCTCACCTCTGAAGCATCCACCTCAATAACAAATGGTTGTTCTAGGTCTGGCTGGATAAGTACTGGGGACTCAGAAAAACATTTCTTTAACTGTTCAAATACCTGTACCGATTCGGGACTCCAGTTCTCCAGATCTGCCCCTTTTCTGGTCAAATCAGTCAATGGCTTGGCAATGACAGAGAGACCTTTAATAAATTTTCTGTAGTTATTAGCAAACCCCAGAAATCGTTGCAGGGCTTTGAGATTAGTAGGCTGCAACTTTTAGGGGGTCCATACAGAATGAGTTAGGAGTGATAATGTAGCCCAGAAAAGTGACTTCCTGGATCCCGAACTGGCATTTGGACAGTTTAGCATACAGATGATTTAGTCGGAGCAATTCCATGACCGTGCGAACATGGCGTATGTGAGAGGACCAGTCTGGTGAGAAGATTAAAATGTCATCAAGGTAGACTACTAGGAATTGCCCAAGGTATTCACGAAACACATCATTTACAAAATGTTGAAAAACTGCCGGTGCATTACTTAACCCAAATGGCATAACTAAATACTCAAAGTGTCCTTCGGGAGTATTAAAAGCAGTTTTCCACTCATCTCCCTCCCTTATTCTTATCAGATTGTAGGCCCCACGAAGGTCGATTTTGGAGAACCACTGGGCGCCCACAATCTGATTAAAAAGATCCGGAATAAGGGGTAGGGGATGCTGGTTTTTGGTGGTGATCTTATTGAGTTCACGATAATCTATACAGGGTCTAAGACCACCATCTTTTTTCCCCACAAAAAAGAACCCAGCACCTAAGGGAGAGCAAGAGGGGCAAATGTGACCTTTGTGAAGACTGTCCTGGATATAATCTCGCATGGCCTCCCTCTCAGGACCGGACAGGTTGAAAATTCTCCCTTTTGGATACTTGGACCCTGAAATCAAGTCAATCGCACAATCATAAGAATGGTGTGGAGGTAGCATATCTACAGATTTTTCATCAAAAACATCTGCAAAATCAGATAAAAACCCAGGAATTTCTCCTTCTTTAGGAGAACACTCAGTAACATTCAACGCAATGCAATGAGCAGCACACTTGGGCCCCCATTTGATCAATTCCCTGGTGGACCAATCAAATACTGGATTATGTTGATCCAACCAGGGCAAACCCAAAATAATGTCAGAGGATAAATTATCCATAAGAAGAAAATCAAGAGTTTCAGTGTGAACAGACCCCAATTGTACCTCAAGGTGAGGGGTGATGTACTGGACCTTACCCCGGGCCAAAGGGTTAAGGTCTGCACCAGTTATAGTCAAGGGACATTTAAGCAACAGAGGGCATATCCCCAAATCTGACCAGAATGCAGAATTGATAAAATTAGCAGAAGCCCCAGAATCAACATGAGCATAACCTGAAATGCACCTGTTACCCAAGGACAACATGATAGGCAACATTAATTTGTTCTTATTCTCAAAATATACCTGAGCACCTGAGTGACTCCCTCGATGATCACTCAGACGCTGGAGTTTTTCTGCCGGTCGGTAAGGCCTAGAGGAACATTCTCTCACACGGTAACCAGGCTTGCCACAGTACAGGCAGAGGTTTTGCTGAAGACGATGAGCTTGTCTGGCCTTGGCGTCCACACCGCCAAGCTGCATGGGTTCGTCTTGAGACAGATGAACAGGAGGATTACACTTAGGAGCAGAATTAGCAGAGGGGAGAGATTTAGAAGACTCAGAGATTCCCTTGTCCCTAAGTCTTTCTCTAAGTCGTCTGTCAACCTTGATAGCCAATGTCATAATTTCCTTCAGGGTATCAGGGGTAGGATACCCTACAAGTAAATCCTTAAGCTGATCTGACAACCCCAATCTGAACTGACGCCTAAGCGCTGGATCATTCCACCCAGATGGAACACACCACTGGCAAAACTCAGCACAATATTCTTCTACTGGTCTCATTCCCGGTCTCAGAGTGGTTAATTGTCTCTCAGCTACTGCTGCCCTGTCAGGATCGTCATATAGTAGTCCCAGTGCAGAGAAAAAATGATCCACAGAAGTCAATTCAGCGGCCTCTGGAGGCAAAGAAAAAGCCCACTCCTGCGGGGGTCCTTGCAAGAGGGACATAATAATGCCCACCCTCTGGCTCTCATCCCCAGAGGACTGGGGCCGCAGTCGAAAAAAAAAGTTTACGGCCTTCCCTGAAAGTTCGAAAGGCCTTTCTGTCTCCTTTGAATTTTTCAGGGAGCTGAACAAGAGGTTCTTGGGAAATCGTAGCAGTCACCATAACATTTTGCCTAGAGGAAGACTCCTGTTGCTGCACACGTTGTGCAAGGTCCAAGACACACTGGTTTAGACCTTGCATTTGTTCCACTATGGCCTTTATAGGTTCCATAGCCAGGTCAAAGGGGGGAAAAAAAAAACTGGTAGGCTGGTTATTCTGTTAGGAACTGGTGACACCAGACACACAGAGACAGTGAGCCCTAAGCTCAGCCCCGCCCACTGTCCTCTACCTACTTGCCACTAATCGCCCTAAGATGGCGGCAGCAACTAGGCGTCAGTCCCTGCACTGGCTAGGTGGAACACAGATACAAAACAGACTGACAAACACAATGCAATCAAAGTCAACAGTCCGGGTCAGCACCAGCGGGCAGCGAAGTACAAAGCAACAGGCAAGAGAAAAGTCCAGATACAGGTACAAGGTTCAGGGCAGGCAGCAAACAAGGATAGTCCAAGCAAAGAAAGCCAAGGGTCAAACACAGAGAGAGATACCATACAAGCTGAGCAGGAATTTAGAATTGCAATAACCAGCAAGGAGTGCTGGAGCTGAATACAATTTATGAAGGATCAGGGACTCAGTCCAGCAGCAGATTGGACCAGCCCCTGATCCTCTACACAGCTCACCTGCACAGCAGCAGGGTTAACCCTGAAGCTGCCAGGCAGCAGCGAGCAAGACGGGTGGTGCTGAACAACCCTATGTTCACCTGTGTTCAGACAGGACTAAGGAAACTGCAAAGAAACCTCAACTCAGCGCCTTCTCGGCCGCACAGCCCAAACCGAGAAGTGGCAAGGCACAGTCCTGACACCGGGTTGACAACAGCGAGCAGTGAAGTACAAAGCGACAGGCAAGAGGAAGGTCCAGATACAGGCACAAGGTTCAGGGCAGGCAGCAAATGAGGATAGTCAAAACAGAGTAAACTAAAGGTCAAACACAGAGAGAGATACAATACAAAGCTGAGCAAAAGTTATAGAACTATACTAACAAGCAAGGATTGCTGGAGCTCACTACTATTTATGGAGGATCGGGGACTCAGTCCAGCAGCTGATTTGACCGGCCCCTGATCCTCAACACAGTACACCACCACAGCAACAGGTTAACCCTGAAGCTGCCAAGGCATAGCAAGCAAGACGGGTGGGGCTGAACAAACCTAATATACACCTGTGTTCAGACAAGGTTCAGAACACTGAACAAAAACACAAACTCAGCGCCTTCTCAGCTGCACAACCTGAACCGAGGAGCGCAGAGGCACAGTCCTGACAGTACCCCCCTCTCATGAGGGGACTCAGGACCCTCAATCAAGGGACCTGGCTTAGAGGGATTGCAAGCATGGAATTTGCAAATAAGACGAGGGGAGTGAATATCTTTGCTCGCCACCCAAGTTCGCTGCTCTGGGCCGAACCCCTTCTAATGGATGAGATAATGGAAAGAGTTCTGCGTCTGGCGAGAGTCAGGAATTTTTTCCACCTCAAACTCAAAATCCCCCTGAATGACCAGAGGAGCAGGGGGAGTAGATGGAAACACCGGAGTAACATAGATTTTCAATAAATATTTGTGAAACACATTATGAATGTGCATGGCTTTTGGCAGTTGCAACCTGAAAGAAAGAAGGTTAATAATTTCAGTGATGCCATATGGACCAATGTACTGTACTTACGGGCAGACGGTACCTTGAGTTTCATATTTTTAGTGAAAGCCACACCTTGTCCCCCACCTCATACTCTGGGCCAGATATGCGTCTTTCATTGGATTGTTTTTTGGATTTCTCCTGGGCTTTAATCAAGCTTCTAAGAGCTTGGGCCCACACTGTGCACAGTCTCCTATAGGTAGATTGGGCTGATGGATTAAAGCAACTCTGTACCCACAATCTGTCCCCTACCAAACCACTTGTACCTTCAGATAGCTGCTTTTAATCCAAGATTTGTCCTGTGGTCCGTTCGGCAGGTGATGCAGTTATTGTCATAAAAAACAACTTTTAAACTGGCAGCCTCGTTCCCTTTGTCCGTGGCGTAGTTTGTGTATGCATTAGGCTAGCACAACCTCTCCATCCCTCCTCCCCACCCTCTTCACCATTTTTCCTATTCCCCTTGTGGACATGTCACGGGAAAAGTGCTCGAGGGGGTGTACATCTCACCCAGGTTAATACGGAACGTGAGATGGTGAGTCCAGGAGGCATCTGTGCTCAGCAGTGTTATGCTGCTGAGCTATTATTTATTATTGCCGGGCCTGGACTTACATGGAATGGCAGATAGGTTTTGGTAGTGGGATTTGCCATTCCCTCCCCCCGATCCAGGTCAGGTTTTGGGGTCAGGTGTCTCTGGCCCTAATCAGCCTGACAGAGAAAAGCCCTGCAGAGGATCCTTGGTTTGCTCTCAGCCAGAAGTGAACAGCCTGCAGGCTGGGTTTGCTGCGAGCAAAGGATACTGTCGCTGCTGGGGGCTTACTCAGCGACTCTGCTTACCAAGTGCCAGATAGGTGACCGGTTGTTAGTAAGTGCCCGGACGGGCAGGACCTTTTGTTTTGTTTGTTCTGAAAAGCACGGTATTGCTATTTTTCTGTTATGGACTGGTTATGATACAAATAAACACCAAGCTGTTTGTTATAAGTCCAAGTTTGCTGACTGAACTGTGTCCAAACACACCATCCCCCGGGAAGATCCCTACAATTGGTGCTGCGGAGCGGGCAAAACGGTTGCTAGGGGCAACGGTGTGCATCAACTTGGCTACAGCTGCTTATGTCCTGGGTGAAGGCTGCGGCTTCACTCCAAAAACAGCCAAGCAACATGGAGGAGATGATGAAGCAGTTAATGCAAGTGAGTTTGCAGCAACAACAGGCTCTGACAGACGCTAACCTGCGCCATGAGCAGGCTAATAGGCTGCAACAACAAGCTCTAACAGACGCTAACCTGCGCCATGAGCAAGCGATGGCTCAACAACAGAGACTTATTGAGCACCTGATAGCAAAGCAAGAGGCGTCTGCAGGTGCTAATCCCCAGCTGGTGGCAGCAGCCACGCCAGAGACTTTGTCTGTGAAAAGAGCCGTGCAGCGTGCGCTGCAAAAGATGACTGCTGATGATGATATTGAGGCCTACTTAACTGTCTTTGAGCGGGTGGCTGAGCGAGAGAAGTTACCCTCCACTGAGTGGGCAGAAGTGATTGCGCCCTATTTAACAGGCGAACCTCAAAAGGCCTACTATGACCTCAGTGAGCAAGAGGTCAAAGACTATCCTCGGCTAAGAGCGGAGATACTCGCTCGACTAGGAGTTACTGCTGCTGTCCGTGCCCGGAGGGTCTGCAACTGGAGCTACAGTCTGGACAAGTCAGCGAGGTCCCAGATGTATGACCTGATCCATTTGGCAAGAAAGTGGTTGGAGCCAGACACCTCTACTCCTGCCCAGATCCTAGAGAGGGTCGTGATGGATCGCTACCTCCGTGCCCTTCCTGCTGATCTACAACGCTGGGTAGGACAAGGTGACCCTAGGAGTGCCGACGAACTCGTCAGCCTTGTGGAGAGGTTCCAGGCGACCGAGGACTACCTCCGTGATGTTCCTGCAGCACCGTCACCTCCCCGGAGTGCCAGATCTGTGCCATCATCTGGTAAGAGACTTCCATCTATTGGGGGAGTGTGGAGGGGTGCTGATAGAGGGAAGAGCGCTCAGGAGATGTCTCAGGGGAAAAAGACTGGTGATGGTCCCCGGTGGCTAAGTGGCCCTAAAAAGGACTCCCTGCCAAGGAGACCAGGCCCTATCCAGTGCTGGAGATGCCATGAGACGGGACATATGTCTGCCTATTGCCCTCTTACCACTGAGCCCATTGAGTGTGACGCTAGCCGGCGTCAGTCGCTATTTGCGGAGCCGTCTTTTGTTGCAGTCACTGGACTAGAGACTGAACCACAAGTCTGCAACATTACTGTAAATGACTTCCCTGTTAAGGCGTTGCTGGACTCAGGAAGCCTTGTCACCTTGGTGCATGCCAGCCTGGTGACTGGGGACTTTGTGCCAAAAAGACATATGAGTGTGGTATGCATACATGGTGATACAAAGGTTTACCCTATAGTACTGGCTAATGTCGGGACTGAACTAGGCACGGTACAATATGAAGTGGGTGTGGTTAAAAACCTTATGCATAATGTGATATTGGGGCGTGATTTTCCTTTGTTCTGGGCTCTATGGGGAAAACAACAATCCCCTGAAAGGAGTGAGGAGACCCCTAAGTCTATTGCATTACCCACGGTAAATGCTAAAAATGTACAGGATGAAAATGATGCTTTTCCTTTGCAGGTCCTGGCTGGTGAGGAAGAGGCTCCTCCCACTGCGCAGAATGTTCCAGACTTAGAGGTGTCTAGGGATAATTTTGGTACTGCACAATTACAGGACCCCACTCTCAAAAATGCGAGAGAGCAGGTCACTGTTATGAATGGGGTACCTCAGGAACCAGATGCTGAGAAAAAATTTCCACATTTTTCTATGACTAATGATCTCTTATATAGAGTCACTAAGATTAATGATGAGGTGGTGGAACAGCTTCTGGTGCCTAAGTCGTACCGGCGTCAGGTACTCGACATGGCCCATAATCATGTCCTTGGGGGCCACTTGGGGACAGATAAAACACAGGAGAGAGTCCTCCAGAGGTTTTATTGGCCCGCGATTTATGCTGACATAAAAAAATACTGTGAGTCGTGCCCCACTTGTCAGCTTAGCGCTCCAGTGTCGCATTTTCGCAGTCCTTTGGTCCCCCTCCCCATCATAGAGGTACCTTTTGACCGGATCGCAATGGACTTGGTGGGTCCCATTGTAAAGTCGGCTAGGGGACACCAGTACATTCTAGTTGTGTTGGACTACGCGACCCGCTATCCTGAGGCTGTACCCCTAAGAAACACTGCCTCTAAAACAATTGCACGGGAATTGTTTTATATGTTTTCCAGGGTGGGGATCCCCAAGGAAATCTTGACCGACCAAGGTACCCCATTTGTGTCAAAGGTAATGAAAGAGCTATGCAAACTGTTTAAAATCTCACACCTACGTACCTCTGTATATCACCCACAGACAGACGGGTTAGTGGAGAGGTTTAATAAAACCCTGAAACATATGTTAAAAAAAGTGGTGGAAAAGGATGGTCGTGATTGGGATCACTTACTACCTTATCTAATGTTTTCTATTAGGGAAGTACCCCAAGCGTCCACAGGGTTCTCTCCCTTTGAATTAGTCTATGGTCGTCACCCTAGGGGTTTGTTGGATATAGCGAAAGAGACATGGGAAAGTGAGTCCACCCCATACAAGAGTGTTATAGAGCATGTAGCACAAATGCAGGACCGTATAGCCACTGTAATGCCCCTAGTAAGGGAACACCTCCAGAGGGCACAAGAGGGCCAAAGCAGAATTCAATCGTTCTGCAAGAGTCAGGACATTTAGCCCAGGTGACCGGGTCCTCATACTTGTTCCCACGGTAGAAAGCAAATTCTTAGCAAAGTGGCAGGGTCCCTATGAAATTGTAGAGAAGATCAGTGAGGTCAACTACAAGGTACACCAACCAGGTAGAAGGAAGCCTTTCCAAGTTTATCACATAAACTTGATCAAGCCCTGGAAAGACAGGGAATCCTTGGTGGCGACAAAGCCTGTTGGTCATCTGTCACCACCAATCCCTCCGGTCAGGATTGGTGACACCCTATCAGTGTCCCAGAAGCAGGAAGCTAAGGAGTTCCTGCAGAGAAATAAAGACAAGTTTTCTGACCTACCAGGGCGTACGCATCTCATTAGTCATCATATTGAAACTGAGCCTAGAAGCAGAGTAAACCTTAAGCCCTATAGGATACCAGAAGCACGGAGGGAGGCGGTATCATCCGAGGTAAAACGTATGCTTGACCTAGGAGTCATTGAGGTATCCCAGAGCGAGTGGTCCAGCCCGATTGTGTTAATCCCAAAGCCCAATGGAACTTGGAGGTTCTGTAATGACTTTAGAAAGTTAAATGAGATCTCCAAGTTCGATGCCTACCCCATGCCCAGGGTAGATGAGTTGATAGAAAGGATGGGTAATGCCAGGTACATAACTACCCTTGATCTCACTAAGGGCTACTGGCAGATCCCACTCACTCCTAAGGCTAGAGAGAAGACTGCATTCTCCACCCCTGATGGGCTCTTCCAATACGTAGTGATGCCATTCGGGTTACATGGAGCCCCTGCCACTTTTCAGAGGTTGATGGACTTGATTCTGCGACCACATCGGGATTACTCCGCTGCCTACCTCGATGATGTGGTCATTTTTAGCCCGGATTGGGAAAGTCACCTCTGTAAGGTCCAGGCGGTGTTAAATGCCATAAGTGATGCGGGGTTAACCATCAATGCAGAGAAGTGTGCACTAGCCTTAGAGGAGGCCAAATACTTGGGCTACATTATTGGGAGGGGGTTAGTGAAACCACAACTAAATAAAATTGAGGCAATACAGAATTGGCCTCAACCCCTCACAAAGAAACAGGTCAGAGCTTTCCTGGGTATTACGGGCTATTACCGAAGGTTTGTGCCGAATTTTGCTTCAGTTGCAGCCCCACTAACTGACCTGACAAAGGGTACGAAGTCCGCAATGGTGACATGGACTCCAGAGGCTGAGAAGGCTTTTCAAAGCCTTAAGTCTGCCCTATGCCAACAGCCTGTGCTAGTTACCCCTGACTTTAGGCGAGAGTTTTTGGTACAGACAGACGCCTCTAACACAGGGTTAGGCGCCGTCCTCTCACAGGTCGTGAATGGCGAGGAGCACCCGGTGATGTACTTGAGTCGGAAGCTATCCCCGGCCGAGAAAAACTACGCCATTGTGGAGCGAGAGTGTCTGGCAGTGAAGTGGGCCCTAGAGTCCCTGAGGTACTACTTGCTAGGCAGGAAATTCAGGTTAGTGACAGACCATGCCCCCCTAACATGGATGAAGCTAAACAAGGAGAAAAACGCAAGGGTGACTAGATGGTTTTTGTCCCTACAAAACTTTAATTTTACTGTGGAACACCGGCCAGGGAAATTACAGGCAAATGCGGACGCCCTATCAAGGGTACACTGCCTGTGGGGACAATACGCTCAGCCCTCCGGTCTGAAAAAGAGGGGGGGGATATGTGGACATGTCACGGGAAAAGTGCTCGAGGGGGTGTACATCTCACCCAGGTTAATACGGAACGTGAGATGGTGAGTCCAGGAGGCATCTGTGCTCAGCAGTGTTATGCTGCTGAGCTATTATTTATTATTGCCGGGCCTGGACTTACATGGAATGGCAGATAGGTTTTGGTAGTGGGATTTGCCATTCCCTCCCCCCGATCCAGGTCAGGTTTTGGGGTCAGGTGTCTCTGGCCCTAATCAGCCTGACAGAGAAAAGCCCTGCAGAGGATCCTTGGTTTGCTCTCAGCCAGAAGTGAACAGCCTGCAGGCTGGGTTTGCTGCGAGCAAAGGATACTGTCGCTGCTGGGGGCTTACTCAGCGACTCTGCTTACCAAGTGCCAGATAGGTGACCGGTTGTTAGTAAGTGCCCGGACGGGCAGGACCTTTTGTTTTGTTTGTTCTGAAAAGCACGGTATTGCTATTTTTCTGTTATGGACTGGTTATGATACAAATAAACACCAAGCTGTTTGTTATAAGTCCAAGTTTGCTGACTGAACTGTGTCCAAACACACCATCCCCCGGGAAGATCCCTACACCCTGCAGTGAAAACTACACAGGTGCCTTAACTATCCAGCCCCTGTGCCCTGCTCACACAGCTGACGAATAGGAGGCAATCTGCCTGGAGCATTCCTAATGATGATGAGGGCGGGGAGGAGGGACAGAGAGTTTGTGCCGGCCTAATGCATACACAGTGTAAGCCACGGCCAAAGAGCACAGGGCTGCCAGTTTAAAAGTTGTTTTTTATGACATTAACTGCATCACCTGCCGAACGGACCCCAGGACAGATCTTGGATTAAAAGCAGCTATCCGAAGGTACAAGCGGTTTGGGGGGGTCAGATTGTGGATACAAAGTCACTTTAACAGATTCCAGACCATGGACAGATGAATGAGAGCAAATTCAGCCAGGGACAAATACTCCTTCCATTTGTCCTGGGCAATATAAACAAAGCATCGGAGAAATTGCTCCAGAGATTGGGTAACCCTTTCAGTCTGCCCTTTAGTCTGAGGATGAAAGGCAGATAAGAATGACAAAGAAATCCCCAACCGACCACAGAAATCACTCCAGAACTTAGAAACAAATTGCACTCCTCTGTCAGACGCAATATTTTCAGGAACCCCATGTAATCGTAGCATGTGATTAATAAAAAAGATGCAAGTGTGCGAGCATTAGGAAGTTTCTTTAGAGGAATAAGATGACACATCTTAGAGAATCTATCTATAACAACCCAGATAACAGTTTTTCCTTTCGATGGAGGCAAATCAGTGATGAAGTCCATTGAGATGTGTGTCCAAGGTCTATCAGGCAAAGGAAGAGGATGCAGAAGACAGTAGTCTGCGAGGAACTTGGACTGGGTACAGACTTCACAAGCCTCCACAAACACTTTAACATCTCTAGACCATTAAGGCCACCAGTAATAATGTGAGAGCAGATATTTTGTGCCAGCAATGCCCGGGTGACCTGCTAAGACTGAACAATGGGTTTCACAATGGGAGTTGAAGGTTAGGGGGAACAAAGAGTTTACGCCCCAGGGGTGTTCCTGGGAGTGAGAGAATGTGAGTTTACCACCTGGGCCGCAAGGTCAGGTTGAAAGGTGGCAACAACCACCCTTGGTGCTAAAATATTCTCAGGTTTTTCCCTGGGGGCATTGCTAGCATCAAAACTGCGAGACAGAGCGTCAGCTTAGACATTCTTAGAACCAGGACGGAAAGTAATTTCAAAATGAAACCGAGTAAAAAATAACGCCCACCTCGCCTGTCAAGGAGTAAGGCGCTTAACTTTGTCGAGGTATAAGAGGTTCTTGTGATTGGTTAAAACCTTGATTTTATGCTTAGCCCCTTCAAGGAAATGTCTCCACTCTTTAAAGGCCCACTTAATATTCAACAACTCTGTTTCCAATATCATAATTACACTCTGCTGGGGTGAATTTCCTTGAAAAGTAGGCTACTAGCCAGAGATTGGTGAGTGTCTCAAGACCCTGTGAAAGGACAGCTTCAACCCCCACCTCTAAAGCGTCTATCTCAATAACGAATGGTTATTCTAGGTCTAGCTGGATAAGTACTGGGGACTCAGAAAAACATTTCTTCAATTGTTCAAATGTCTGTACAGCTTTGGGACTCAAGTTGAAATTCAGTATTCTTGCCAACCAGATGTGTTCTTTATTGCTATGCGTTTCAAGGGTTAACCACCCTCTTCATCAGGCCTGATGAAGAGGGTGGTTAACCCTTGAAACGCGTAGCAATAAAGAACACATCTGGTTGACAAGAATACTGGAAATCTCTGCCTCTTGATTGAAGTGGAGTGACTGTGCCTGGAGGTTTGAGCGCCAAGGAATCCACCATTGTTGCAAGGTCATTTGGATTTGTTCCACTATGGCCTTTATAGGCTTCATAGCCAGGTCAAAGGGACAAAAATTGGTAGGCTGGTTATTCTGTTAGTATTGGGATGCTGGCAAGATAGGCAGACAAGACAAGAACAGTGAGCCCTAAGCTGAAACCACCCACTGTCCCTGCCTATTTGCCACAAGATAGCCCTAGGCGACTGTGGGCAACCACAGTGCCGGTCCCTGCACTGAAATAGGTGGATAACACATAAAAAGACAGACATACAAACACAATGCTATCGAATTGTACAGTCTGGATCGGCACCAGAGGGCAGCGAAGTACAAAGCAACAGGCAAGAGGAAGGTCCAGATACAGGCACAAGGTTCAGAGCAGGCAGCAAACGAGGATAGTCAAAGCAGAGAAAGCCAAGGGTCAAACACAGAGAGAGATTCAATACAAAGCTGAGCAAGAGTGATAGAACTACAATAACCAGCAAGGATTGCTGGAGCTCACTACTATTTATGGAGGATCAGGGACTCAGTCCAGCAGCTGATTGGACCAGCCCCTGATCCTCAACACAGCTCACCTGCACAGCAACAGATTTACCCTAAAGGCAAGGCATAGCAAGCAAGACGGGTGGGGCTGAACAAACCTAATATACAGTACATCTGTGTTCAGAAAAGGTTCATTACACTGAACAAAAACACAAACTCAGCGCTTTCTCGGCTGCACAACCTGAACCGAGGAGCGCCGTCCTGACAGTCGTGACAGCACACTCCGGACAGTACATCTTTAAGATTTCAAATTCACAAGCTGTCTTGGAAAATTCTGTGCAAGTCTGCATTAGCCTGCGATCAGTATCTGTCTGGTAATAGGCCTGCAGAGCAAGGAGAGAAAATTAGAAATTCCAAATAGATGGTTAATAATGAAACACACCCATGGCTGGAAGAGTACCTGTCATTAATAACACATTTTGACATGTCCTAAAGACATGTCAAAAGTTGTTATTGATCAGGGTCTGAGTTAATTATTGGTATTATTATTATTATCATCATCATCATCATCATCATCATCATCATCATCATCATGGTTGCCTCTAAAACTTAATCTTTATTGTAACACCCTAATGGGTCCTAATGTCACAGAGGGAGCCAGATATTTACAGTGAGGCAGTGTGTAACTATTTCCTATAGTCAGTGGAAAAATAGATAATCACATAAAACAGCCAGATCTGAATCCTCCATATTATCCCTGGTAATATACCAAGTAAAAACGATGATAAATTTACATGCATATAAGCCACCCAGAACTACATGTTAAGCAGATCTGGGGTGGGTAAGCAAGATATATATCACTGCAATATTCCAGTCAAACATTGAAAGGAGGGACCTCAACATGTGTAGCAATCCTATACAAAGAGATATATAAATATATATGTATATTTATCCAATATAAATACTTCCACAATTATCTAGAGCCGTGTTTCTCCACCTGTGGTATGCAAACCACAGGGGGTACATGATGCAAGTTGAGGGGGTACGTGGGATTGCACTGGGGGGAAGGAGTGCAGAACGAAAAAAGCGCCAGAATTGCAGATTTTTTTGTTAAATAATATATCAGAATCAAATAATAAAGAGCGATCAAAATTTACACGAATATGGTACCAATGTAAACTAGAGATGTTACAAAAAAAAAGACTCCAAAATAGCCCTGTAGGTTGAAAAATATAAACACTATGGGGGACATTTATTTAGGAATCTAATGTGTGCAACTATTCTAATGGAGATTGGTGTGTATTTTGTTCCAATAACTTGTGACTGATTCATTAAAATGTCATAGTAAATGTATCCAAGTAAAAAAAGTCACAAAAATGAAAAAATTGCGCAGTAAGGCTAGGTTCACACTGCATTTTCAGCATCCGTTTAACGCATCCGTTTTTTGCAAAAAACGCATGAAAAACGGATTGCAAAAAACTGATTCATTTGTGTGCATCCGTTTTTCCATTGACTTCCATTATTAAAAAAACGGATCCGTTTTTTTTGGCGGACCAAAACGGACCAAAAAACGTTGCTGACCCTATTTTTCTGGACGTTAAAAAAAACGGATCCGTTAAACGGATGCTGAAAACGAGTGTGAACCTAGCCTAATATTCACCTGGTACTGACCAGACGTTAGTCTGCACCTGTTTGTGCGACTTTTTAAAAAGTGATGATTGGGCGCTAATCCCAGATTTTACGAACTTTTGGGTGAATACTCAAAACAGGCAAATTAAAAAAAAAGTTGCATATAAAAAATATTCGCCTGTCAAATACTGGTTCATAAATAGAACTTAGACCAAAAATGGGTGAAAAATCCAATTATTTACCAGAAAATAGGCACAAAACCCTTGATAAATTTCCCTCTATGGCTCTTAGAAGGTGAGGAGGAAAAAAAGATAAGGAGAGAAAAACGGAAACGCAAACACGAAAATTTGTCCGGTCCTGAAGGGGTTAAAAAGTTAGGATATTGCCACCCTACATAGTAATACATTCAGCAGCATAGGAACAATAAAGACATGTGTATATGAAGATGTTGGTGTAGGCTAGACGGGTTGATAAAAAAGGTGATAACATCATTGAGACGGGGGGGGGGGGGGTTGAGCTCAGAGACAAAATCCACCTAAGACTCCAGGAAGGCCTGGTGTGAAAGAGGCTGGACACTAACCCGGTCTCTGAAGTGATAGGCTGCTCAGACAATCACTGGCCAAGACAGCTCTGACAGAGACTGGCTCTGAAGTTCCACCAGTGGCTGTGGACAGAGGGCAGAAGCCAGGAAGATACCATGGAAGGGCAGAAGCACCGGGGAGCGTGGATATGTATGTATGTACTTTGTATGAAAACATACGTTACCTTGCTTTCTATGGGATCCCGGACAGAGTGTATACACATAGTATACACTCCGGATGGGACCCCTCGCGGCGCCGCAAAGAACTGACATGTCTGTTTTCTGCGGTCGCTATTCAGTGAATAGCGGCCGTAGGAAACCATGTCAGTTCACACTATGAAACGGCTTGCTTCATAGTGTGCAGTGGCAAGTTCTGATGCGGACGCGCGCTGATGCGCCTGCATCAGAACTCTACGGCCATAAAGATCCACCGACCGATACTGTAGTACCGGCCTGCATGATCTTTGCAGAGACTGGACGCTCTGTGACCGGCCGGGTCACGGAACGGCCGGTCTTTTACGCCATGTGAACATGGCCTTACAATTATTAATAACAATACTAATAATAATGATTTTATTTCTATAGCGCCAACTTATTCTGCAGGACACTTGTCAATTTTGGTCCCTGTCTCTTTAGGGCTCACAATATAAATTTACCTATTTGTAAGTTTTGGGTTGGGGAGGAAAACAACACAAACAAGGAAGGAACATACAAACTCTTTGCAGATGTTGCCCTTGTGTTATACAGACAGTATCATACATAAGGAAGAGAGAGACCACAAGATTTATATTACCTTTTAAACCATATGAAGTGTAAATGTATAATTATCTTTTTAATTAGTTTAGAAATGCAAATAGCTTTTTCTAATTATTTTATTATTCCAAAATTTTGAGGACTAATTATTTCTGAAGTGACAAAACTGGTTCCATCAGTTCAGATCTCTAGATATGAGGGCATATATATATAGCAGTTGTATAAGGATGCTAATGTACTTCATAACAGACCCTCTAGCAGCTTACAAGGTAAGAGATGTGTTTTGTGGCACTTTGGGGTGGACTTTATAATGTAGCTTGTTTCAGTGCAGTAGGTAAATCCTAAAACTATATAAAGTGTATCTCCAATTTCACATCAATGGTCAGCACGTGAAGGTAGAAAAATGTAATTTATCTTATTACAAAAAAAACTTGTATAAATTACAAGATTTCCACATTAAGGCTATGTTCACACTACGTAAATCTATGGCCGTAGTTCTCGCTGCAGAACCACGGCCGTAGATTTGCAGTGTGGACACAGCCTCATTTGGGATCCGGGCGGAGCGTGCACACATCGTATACGTTCGGGCCGGATCCCATGAGGCGCCGCAAAAAACTGACAGGTCCAGCCGCATAGGGACCTGTCAGTTCACACAGTGATGCGAGCGGCTCCGGCCGCTTGCTTCACTGTGTGCTATGGGAAGCTCTGATGCGGGCGCGCGCTGATGCGCCCGCATCAGAGCTTCCCGGGCGGATAGATCATCCGGCCGGTACTTGCAGGGCCGCCATCAGGAATTTCGGGGCCCCATACAACCAAAGTGTCTGGGCCCCCCACATTAATAAAAAAAAAAAAAAATTGTGTGTTTGCCCCACGCCTTGCTGGGAGGTATAATTTGGTTCAGATCAATTCTAGAGAACTGGCTCATATACCCCATTTTCCCCAGTGGCTTAAAATGTAACCTCTGTTATACAGTTATAAAATTGTAGAAATTAAATGTGAACAAGGTGCAATTCAAATAGACACTTACTTGTATAGCTGCCTCTTGTGCTCTGTATGTAGTGCATTATATTCACCCCTGCAACGTACAATTTATAGCGTGTCTACAAGCCCAGCGGGGCTCATTATGATGGAGACTAAAACTTATACAAGAGTGGGGTAGGGGTTCCCCTGTATTCAGAATGCTGTTGAGTACTAGGCAATGCCCCGTTTGGGGTTATTGAATTTCGAGGGTCTGGGGGGGGCTGTGTGATTTGTATATGTTCACCAATATCCCCCCCCCCCCCCCGGTATGCTCACTAACATAGAATATGTTGATAAGGCTAATATAATGAGGCTGTTCCATGTTAGTGAGCATATACAAATCATCCCCCCCCCAGGCAGACTAGTTTAGCTCACCCAAGCCAGTGATAGCGAATACATGGCGGTGAGAACGCTTTCTAGGAGATCCTGTTTGTGCAGCAGAGGTGCCTTTATCCTGCTCTGCATAGACCCTCGAAATTCAATAATCCCAGACGGGGCATTGCCTAGCACTCAACAGCATTCTGAATACAGGGGAACCCCTACCCCACTCTTGTATAAGTTTTAGTCTCCATCATAATGAGCCCCGCTGGGCTTGTAGACACGCTATAAATTGTACGTTGCAAGGATGAATATAATGCACTGCATACAGAGCACAAGAGGCAGCTATACAAGTAAGTGTCTATTTGAATTGCACCTTGTTCACATTTAATTTCTACAATTTTATAACTGTATAACAGACGTTACATTTCAAGCCACTGGGGAAAATGGGGTATATGAGCCAGTTCTCTAGAATTGATCTCACACACAGACACCAGCACACATGTATACAGACACCAGCACACATGTATACACACATACAGACACCAGCACACCAGGGCACGATGAAGTTTGAACTTCTGCAACCTGGAGAAATCACCTGATATCACCTGCACTCCTATGTAACACCACATAACACAGTGGTATCTCTGAGTACAGATAATGTAGTAGATTTCACCTGCAGTCCTATGTAACAGCACAGATAACACAGTGATACCTCTGAGTATAGATCATGTAGTAGATGTCACCTGCAGTCCTATGTAACAGCACAGATAACACAGTGATATCCCTCTGAGTACAGATAATGTAGATGTCACCTGCAGTCCTATGTAACACCACAGATAACACAGTGATATCTCTGAGTACAGATAATGTAGTAGTCACCTGCAGTCCTATGTAACACCACAGATAACACAGTGATATCTCTTGAGTACAGATAATGTAGTAGCTGTCACCTGCAGTCCTATGTAACACTACAGATAACACAGTGATATCTCTGAGTACAGATAATGTAGTAGTCACCTGCAGTCCTATGTAACACAACAGATAACACAGTGATATCTCTGAGTACAGATAATGTAGTAGCTGTCACCTCGGGGCGCCCCTACTAAATGATGTTCTACAAAATAAGAAAAGTGTCATACAGGGACTCACAGGTGACGTCTTCTTTGATCTGAGGCGTCACTTTCCCTTTTCCTCTCCATCCGGCCCAGACCTCCATAATGATTTCTTCCAGATACGTTTCATCCCCTTAGAACCTGCGAGACAAACAATTTAGGCTCCGCACATTTCTAGCAACTTCCTTTCCTTTCTCCCCCCTGTAGGCTCCCATAGTAACTGCGCTGTGTGGGATGCCCCCTGTATGTAGGATCCCCTGCTGTGCCCCCTTTATGTAAGATTCCCAGCTGTGCCCCCATGAGCTAATAATGCCCCTAGAGGTGGCCCCCATGAACTAATAATGCCCCCAGAGGTACCCCCATGCACTAATAATGCCCCCAGAGATGCCCCCATGAGTTAATAATGCCCCCAGAGGTGCCCCCATGAACTAATAATGCCCCCAGAGGTGCCCCCATATACTAATAATGCCCCCAGAGGTGCCCCCATGAGCTAATAATGCCCCCAGAGGTGCCCCCATATACTAATAATGCCCCCAGAGGTGCCCCCATATAGTAATAATGCCCCCAGAGGTGCCCCCATATACTAATAATGCCCCCAGAGGTGCCCCCATATACTAATAATGCCCCCAGAGGTGCCCCCATGAACTAATAATGCCCCCAGAGGTGCCCCCATGAACTAATAATGCCCCCAGAGGTGCCCCCCATATACTAATAATGCCCCCAGAGGTGCGCCCATACACTAATAATGCCCCCAGAGGTGCCCCCATATACTAATAATGCCCCCAGAGGTGCCCCCATAGGTGCCCCCATATACTAATAATGCCCCCAGAGGTGCCCCCCATACACTAATAATTCCCCCAGAGGTGCCCCCATATACTAATAATGCCCCCAGAGGTGCCCCCATATACTAATAATGCCCCCAGAGGTGCCCCCATATACTAATAATGCCCCCAGAGGTGCCCCCATATACTAATAATGCCCCCAGAGATGCCCCCATACACTAATAATGCCCCCAGAGGTGCCCCCATACACTAATAATGCCCCCAGAGGTGCCCCCATATACTAATAATGCCCCCAGAGGTGCCCCCATATACTTATAATGCCCCCGGAGGTGCCCCCATATACTAATAATGCCCCCAGAGGTGCCCCCATATACTAATAATGCCCCCAGAGGTGCCCCCATACACTAATAATGCCCCCAGAGGTGCCCCCATATACTAATAATGCCCCCAAAGGTGCCCCCATATACTAATAATGCCCCCAGAGGTGCCCCCATACACCAATAATGCCCCCAGAGGTGCCCCCATACACCAATAATGCCCCCAGAGGTGCCCCCGTAGACCAATAATGCCCGCAGAGGTGCCCCCATACACTAATAATGCCCCCAGAGGTGCCCCCATGAGCTAATAATGCCCCCAGAGGTGCCCCCATATACTAATAATGTCCCCAGAGGTGCCCCCATACACTAATAACGCCCCCAGAGGTGCCCCCATACACTAATAACGCCCCCAGAGGTGCCCCTAAAAAAAACAAACATCCTACTCACCTAATCCGCGCTGTGCAGGCAGCAACTCTTCCTCCTCCTCTTCGGGCTCCATCTTGCGAGCCGCAGGGACGGGACTTCCGGCAGACGTGATGACGCCTGCCGGAGGGGCACATGATCTCGGCCCGGCCTCCCATAGGCTGCTGGTATGAAGTGCCGGCAGCCTATGGGAGAGAATACAGGAGGAGGACGCTGACAGGTCCTTCTCCTGTATTATGATCGCTTTAATGTTCCGCCCGCTGTGCGGGCGGAACATTAAAGCGATCAGTGCATCCCGAGAAGCTGCGTGGCCGCAGCTTCTCGGGATGCTCAAAAACAGGTGGCAAGGGGGGCCGTGCGGGCCCCCCTAGCGTAGCGGTCGGGGGGCGGCGGCCGGCGGGCCCGGCGGGCCCGCCGGGCCCCCCCCCCCGTGTCTCTTAGGGTCCGGGCCCCATACGGCAGTACCAGTTGTACTGCCCTATCGGCGGCCCTGGGTACTTGTACCGGCCGTGATGATCGGCCGGATGTTCACGTAATGTGAACATAGCCTAATACATTTTTGATGGTCCTTAAAGGAGAAGTCGGGGGAGGGGCGTGGTGAAAATTGATATTGGGCGGGGGTCTTTCAAACAAATTCCACCCTGAAGTCCTTGGGAAATTCTTTTGTGTGAACATGCCCTTAATGTGGCTATCGCATTAATAAATACTGTTCAAAAGTATACACACATCAGTACACCAAAATATCATAGCTTAGTATTTACATTACATAGATAATAAGACCACAGCCACACAGATGTTAAACTATTTTATATTATTCACATCATTCATGTCATAAGGTTAAACTTCATTATTGTAAGTTTTAAACTCGACATGTGTACATTTCTGGTATGCTTGAAATCCTTGAAATACCCAAATTATGTAAACTGTCATCTTGTTTCCCTGTGTTTTATAAAATAAGAGCAAACATAGTTTATATATTTCTTTAGAAAAGACCACTTGTCTGATAATCCAACTCAGTTTCCTTCTGCCATGGTAGTAAAACACGTCATGGCTTCTAGCTGGCACAACACAAAGCAAAACTGACAGCAGCATTTAAATGCAGTTAAAAAGCTGCCATTAGTGGTCCGGTTTGGGCATTGCTCCCTGTGAATGGGTCACAGTAAGTTAATCTGTTATACTCACAGCACAGGTTTTCTTCTGTGTTCAGATGCTGTTCTGGTTCGGCGATTGCCTTTAGCAGCCTTTAGCAATCAAGTGCTGATAACATGGATCAATACAATACATAGTTATTGCATTGATCTCTATGAGCAATCATGTTCTTGTTCATAGAAGTCCCGTAGGGACAAATAAGTGTACACTGTAAAAGAAAAAAAAAAAGAAAAAACATTTAGTATCACCACGTGCCTAAGGTATTAAAATATAGCATAAACAGCATAAGCATAAAAACCTGAAAAATTGATCATTTTGGTCACATCATATTGAGAAAAAAATGATAAAAATTGATCAAAAAGTCACATATCTGCAAGTGAGGTACCATTAAAAAGTAAAGATTATGGCACAAACAATGAGCCCTGAAATAGCCCCATAGACCAAAAAATAAAAGCATTATAAGTATTAGAATAGAGCAATTTTAAACACATGTCAGTGGGGATGTGGGACTGGTCTAGTTGCTGGATAGGAGAATGTGTCATGCAGCATTTTTCTATATAGGTAAGAAACATTTTAGTACAAAATGGTGAAAATCCTGATGATAAGTGATGCATTTTTGTATTAATTGGTGTCAGTTTTAGCACAAAAAATATTGGTCTCCATTAGAGATGAGCGAACCGTCGGACCAAAAGTCCATCTTCGCTCAATTACTATGGCTACGATGCCTGCGATCCCGGGTGCGTAGTGGCGCTCCCAGGAATCTGCGGGCAGGATCTTCCAGGGAATTCAAGATACATTCCCTTGATTCCAGGCAATGTAGCTTGAATTCCCTGGAAGATCCTGCCCGCAGATTCCCGGGAGCACAACTACGCACCCGGCATCGCAGGCATCGCACTGGAGTGAGCGGCTTTCGGACCAAAAGTCCTTAAGTTCCGCTCATCTCTAGTCTCCATGGAACTGATATATGTAAATGCATCGGTACGGCCCTTTTCAGGTATGCTCAGCTGCTTTGTTCTACAACCCTCAAGCAGAAGTAATGGCATATTCATACTATTCTCTCTACTTGTTAAAATAGCAAACATAAAACATGTGTGAGTGATGGGGTTATTCATAGCTGTGATTGAAAATGTTGGTCCTGCTAACTTATCTACTTTATGTTTAGAAACCTTTTAAATATTGTTTTTATCTATTATACAGATCTTTATATTAAAACAGTTGACCATATCATCATGGCAGTCCAACTGTTTAAGAAGATGGCATTTTCTTCAGCATATCAGAAGTATATGGTGCCAGTCTCCAGTGAGATAATGAATATGGTTTTGTCATATGTGAAAGAAAAAGTAAGTACAGTATATTGAAAAGGATTAGAGATGAGCAAGCACTTCTCGATCAATTAGCTATTTAATTGAGTATTGTGCTAATTTGATAGATTTGTTTTGTATTGAATATCCAATCGAAAATACAAATCTTAGCAAACTGCACTAAAACAGCTAAACAATTGTTTATCTGTTTTAGTACAGTTACTGTAGATCACTCACCTGTCCACGTTCCCCCAGTTTCCTCTTCGACTTTCTCCGGCCCGCTGACAGTCCCAGAGCTTGGCTGCGGTGCTGTCCCATCTTAGTCAGTCACTGACTAAGCCAATCAGTGACTGACTGAGATGGGACAGCACTGCAGCCTGTTATTGGCTGAGCGGGCTGTCACTATTATCTGGAGTTTTGCTATTGTAAAAGAAAATAGCAAAATGAGAACAAAAATTAGCTGTTTTAAGTGAATATAAAATAAAACAAGAAGCGTTATTACTGCTGGAGATCGCTAACACCTCTACTGGTTTTAGTTTATATTTTTGTTCCAGTTTTTCTATTGTAAATAAAAAATAGCAAAATTAGAACAAAAATTTGCAGCTTTAGGATATGTGCAGACTACGTATTAGACCAGGCGTTCCATTACCCGGCCGGGTCACGGAAAGGCCAGTCTCTGAAAAGATCACCTGGCCGGTACTGCAGCCCTGTGCCCAACGGCAGGGGCTTAGAATATCTGTGCCCCAACTTTGCACCAGCCCTCCTTCCTTCCTCCCTACCCTCTTCACCATTAGGAATGCCACTGCAACATTTTCTCCTGTCTGAACATTGCACAGGGACAGAGAGGTTGTGCCAGCCTAATTCATAGACGTTCTAAGCCCCGGCAGTTTGGCACAGGGCTGCAAGTTTAAAAGTTGTTTTTTAGGACAATAGCTGCATCACTTGCCGAACGGACCCCAGGACAGATCTCGGATTAAAAGCAGCTATCCGAAGGTACAAGCAGTTTGGGGGGGATCAGATTGTGGGTACAGAGTCGATTAGAGTCAGATTGTGGGTACAGAGTAAATCTAAACTAAAACCAGTAGCAGTTTTAGCAATCCCCAAAGTAATTGCGCTACTGGTTTTAGTATGTATTTATTTAAAACAGCAAATTTTCATTCTAATCTTGTTATTTTTTGTTTACATGAGCAAAACTGAAACTAAAATATGCTGTGTTAAGCTAATATACTGTTTATTAATTTCCTGATATAATGGAATAGACGGGAAAGGGATTCTCTATTTCATTATAGTAGAAAATTTTTAACAGTATACAGTATTTACTTAAAGCAACATATTTTTGTTTCAGATTTGCTTTGTAAATGACAAATAGCAAAATTGGAACAAAAATTTGCTCTTTTAAGTACTGTATTTTCCGGCATATAAGGCGACTGGGTGTATAAGGTGACCCCTGACTTTCAAGAAGATTGTCAGAGGTTTACCTTATACGCCAGAAAATGTTAACACCTGCCTGACTGCAGCCCTGCTGCGGTCAAGCAGGGGTTAACTGCAGCTAAATTTAAAAAAAAAAAAAGGAAACTCACCTGGGGCCCGTTCCTGGCACCCCCGCGTCTCTGTTCCTATTCCCGGTGCAGGTAGTGTGACCTACACTGCCTGCGCCAGAGGCTTCGGGAACTTCCGTCACCTCTGTCATTTTTCGAGGTTAAAAGTCATCTTATATGCCGGAAAATCCGGTAACTATAAACTAAAGCAAGTAGCGGTATTACTGCCGGGGATCACTAATACCATTACCTGTGATAATATGTATTACTGCAGTATGCTGTAAGTCTGTTAGATGCAACCAGGCATGCTTCCCCTGCTGTCCCAGGTGCATTCCAGATTTTTTTGTATCATTTTCTGTGTCACACCTATCAGTTCACACAATGAAGCGAGTGGCTCCAACCGCTTGCTTCATTATGTGCTATGGGGAGTTCTGATGCAGGGGCGCGGTAATGCGCCCGCGTCAGAACACTGTGGCCGGAAAGATCATCCTGGCCGGGATGATATTTGCAGAGACTGGCCGTGCCGGGTCACGGAACGGCCAGTCCCTTACATAGTGTGAACATAGCCTGAAACTTTTTGATGAGGTTGAAGTTGTATCTGCAGTAACAGCAGCAGTAATAGGCTATGTTAACACAACATTTTTTCAGCTCTGTTTAAAATGATGTCCGTTATTTTAAGTGTAAAATAACGGACGTTATTTAGCAGCCTTGCCTCCCCTTAGAGCAATGACTGGTGTTTGCACATTATTTTAGTTTGGGGTTACTAATTGGCCTTTGGTGCGGCTTAATTGAAAAGTCCATTGAATTTAATAGTAAAAAAGGAGAAAGAACAGTGAGAAAAGAAAAATTGTGTGTGAACAACTAATAAAAAACGTCTGCTGTTTGCAAAAGACGTCCGAAAATAATAATCATGTTCATTATTTTGAAATCTGCGGTAAAACGTCAGTTATTCAATACATTGTGCGCATTGGACGTCCGTCTTCCCATTGACTTCAATGCATTGCCATTGCAGTCAGTTAAATCGCGGCAAAAATTGACGTTTTTTAAATAGCGAAATCGGCCACCTTTTCTCTTTTTTTTTTGGGCATTGTGTGAACATAGCCATACAGTGTAGAACATGATGGTGAGTCCTGGGGATGTATGGTTGTTTAGGGCTAGTAGAAACTATTTAAGCTTGCTAAAAAAAAAAACTACCTGTATGGTAGGACAGTGATGTCTGGGGATTTCAACCTAATGTCCAAACCTGAGATGGATAATTCAGCTCCGCACTGTCTATCTGGTATAACGTCTATGGAGATTGCCCCGGGCAGAAAGGAATTATACAACATATGGAGGAATCTGTAACGCCTGGAGTCGTGGATCCACTGAACCGTCACTAGCGATGGCACTAACCTCACCAGGGAGCGGAGTCTAAGGGGCCGCTGGTTTTCACCAGAGCCCGCCGCAAGGCTGGATGGACTTGCTGCGGCAGGCGACCCCCAGGTCGCTACCCCTGGCTCGGTTGCTAGTGAAAGCAGGCGAGGCGTGGCAGGAGCAGTAGGCAGAAGAGGAACAAGGACTGAGGTCAGGAACAACAGGGAGCTGGGCCAAACGCTATGGGAAGCATGTAGAGGCTCCAACACCTGAGGTGGGGCAGGGCTGGAATTTATAGGAGAGTGTGTGGGCTGTGACCAATTAGGGGCGGACTGCCCCTTTAACTCCGAGACAGCCGGCGCGCGCGCGCCGGCTCAGCGACTGGCAGGAGCGGGGCGAGGTGAGGCGCCCCCAGGGGCCAAAGTGGTAGCAGCGCTGGGTCCCTGCACGTGGACACCGGCGGGTGCAGGACAGGGTGAGGGGGTGCGGCGGCGGTCCGGAGCGCGGGACGCCGCCGCAGCCCTGACAGTACCCCCCCCCTTTGGCCTCCCCCTCTTTCTAGCCTGCAAGAATCCCTTGAGAAGGTCCCGATCCAGGATATTAGACTCGGGTTCCCAGGATCTCTCCTCAGGACCAAAACCTCTCCAGTCCACTAGGAAGAACCGTCTTCTTCTGACAGTTTTCATGGCCAGAATGTCTTTAACAATGTATACATAACTCCCCAGAAAGACAAAAAGCATATGCACAAAGAGGTAGCACATCACAAAAAATACTTTATTGTAACAATATAGAAAATATCATAACATAAACTATGCAGGAGTAAAGCAATAAGGGAGACAAACCCCAAACATTACCCTACATTAAAAACACTTAAAATGTCAACATAGAAACTGCCGGCGTACCAGCCAGGTCTATACAACCACACTGACCCCGGACCATATGAATAATATTAGAGTTTAACAAAGCTGTCCAAGCAGAGTCCCTGTAGCATATAACATCACACACACTGTGGTATAGATATTAGACAGAGAAATCAAAACGATCACCATATGCAGTCCTAAAAAATAGACTCTTGCCTATCTGACCCGCTATCTATTCTGTCACGGAATATGTCGTTGACAAATTCCTGGAAGACCGCTGGGGCATTGCATAGGCCGAATGGCATGACCAGGTATTCGTAGTGCCCATCTCTGGTGTTAAAAGCGGTCTTCCATTCGTCTCCTTCACGAATACGAATTAAATTGTACGCTCCCCTGAGATCCAGCTTTGAGAAGATCCTGGCTCCACAGAGACGGTCGAACAGTTCGAGGATAAGTGGAAGAGGATATCGGTTCTTCACAGTCACCTTATTTAGGCCCCGGTAGTCTATGCATGGGCGGAAAGAACCGTCCTTCTTCTGCACAAAGAAGAATCCTGCGCCAGCAACCCTTCTGTAAGTTTTCCCGGATGTAGGAGGACATGGCCTCAGTCTCGGGTACGGAGAGAGGGTACACCCGACCTCATGGAGGAGAAGTTCAAGGAAGGAGGTCTATGGGACAATCGTACGTCCGGTGAGGGGGCAGAGAATCCGCCTCCTTGGCAGAGAAGACATCAGCCAAGTCTTGGTATTCCGCCAGTAGGCCGGGTAGAGGCTTGACGGAGTCAGGTGACGTCATAGAGCACTTGGGCTGAGGAGGCTTCAGACACCGGTTTGGACAGTCCAGACCCCAACTGAGAATCTCCCCTGTTCTCCAGTCTAGCTAAGGGGCATGTAATTGCAGCCAAGGAAGGCCCAGGAGGATGTCGGAAGAGGAATGGCGCAAGACGTAGAAGGAAATCTTCTCCTGATGTAAAGCGCCTACCTGGAGGACTAGAGGTACAGTCTGGTAGTGTACAGCTTCGGTGAGAGTCTCGCCCGTGACCGAGGAGATAGACAGGGATCAGGCTAGCTGGGTCACGGGTAGCCGCCATCTTTGGACCAATGTGGCTGCAATGAAACTGCCTGCAGACCCAGAGTCTATGAAGGCAGTAGTCTGGTGAGTTTGTCCTGAGGGTGTCTGGATGGACACTGGCAAAGACAACCTTGGAGAGGTGGCATTCACACCTAGGGAGGCCTCTCCCACCGGTCCTAGGTGCGAGCGTTTCCCGGATGCTTGAGGACGTTGGGGACATCTCTGCCGGAAGTGATCAGGGTCACCGCAGTAGAGGCAGAGATTCAGCTCCAGACGACGAGTTCTCTCATCAGGCGTCAGGTGAGCTTGTTCCACCTGCATAGGAACCTCAGGAGTCGGCTGGGACACCGGAATGACAGGATTTTGGAAGACCGGCACCAGCTGGTGATGGCGACGGGACAGGCTCAGTTGCCGTTCTTGCCGGACCTCCTCCTCTCTCTCAGAAAAACGAGTATCGACCCTGGTGGCCAGTAGGATAAGTTCGTCAGGGAGGTAGGAAGGTCTCGGGCGGAGAGCACGTCCTTCACCTGACTGGACAGGCCCTTCTTGAAGGTGGCTACTAGAGCGGCCCCATTCCAGTCTAGCTCTGCTGCCAGCGTGCGGAATTGGATGGCATAGTCGCCAACGGAGGAACTCCCTTGTGGGAGATTGAGTAGAGCAGTCTCTGCTGAAGACGCACGGGCAGGTTCCTCAAAGACCGAGCGAAACTCTGCCAGGAAGGTTAGGAGATTGGCAGTAATTGGATCATCTCGGTCCCACAGTGGCGTGGCCCAGGCCAGGGCCCTATCCTCCAAGAGGCTGATGATGAAAGCCACTTTAGAGCGTTCAGTGGAGAACTGGCTGCTTAAAAGTTCAATGTGCATGGTGCATTGAGTTAGGAATCCTCTGCACAACTTGGGGTCACCACCGTATTTGCTCGGGAGAGCCAGTCGAAGTTTCGAAGAGGCAGCAGGAGGTGGTGTGCGCTGGTCTGTAGTACGCTGCTGTAAGGCGGCAGTCAATTGCTGGATGTGCTGCGATTGCTGCTGGATCTGCTGATCCTTTTGAGCGACCACTCTGGCTACGTCACGGATATCAGGCACCCTGCCGGGATCCATGGTTGGAGCCTACTGTAACGCCTGGAGTCGTGGATCCACTGAACCGTCACTAGCGATGGCACTAACCTCACCAGGGAGCGGAGTCTAAGGGGCCGCTGGTTTTCACCGGAGCCCGCCGCAAGGCGGGATGGACTTGCTGTGGCAGGCGACCCCCAGGTCGCTACCCCTGACTCGGTTGCTAGTGACAGCAGGCGAGGCGTGGCAGGAGCAGTAGGCAGAAGAGGAACAAGGACTGAGGTCAGGAACAACAGGGAGCTGGGCCAAACCCTATGGGAAGCATATAGAGGCTCCAACACCTGAGGTGGGGCAGGGCTGGAATTTATAGGAGAGTGTGTGGGCTGTGACCAATTAGGGGCGGACTGCCCCTTTAACCCCAAAACAGCCGGGGCGTGCGCGTGCCCTAGGAGGCTGGCACAGCGACGGACAGGAGCGGGGCGAGGTGAGGCGCCCCCAGGGGCCGAAGTGGAAGCAGCGCCGGGTCCCTGCACGTGGACACCGGCGGCTGCAGGACAGGGTGAGGGGGTGCGGCGGCGGTCCAGAGCGCGGGACGCCGCCGCAGCCCTGACAGAATCATCACCCCTCGGAAAAGGATTATACCTTTCACTCTGAAATCCACAATTCATATTCTAGTATTGATATGTTCTTGCATGACAGAGCCCTTCTCCCGCTGGCTAGTGCATCCTCCATTGAACAAATTAAATGGTCAGACCACGCTGCGATCACCTAATCTGTGGCTGAATCCTGTATGGGGAGTAGAACATTTTTAGGCAATGTTCACACTACGTAAAAGTATCGCTGTTGTTGCCATCGGCAACAGCGGACGTACTTTGTGAGGTGTGGACATAGCCTTATCTTCTGTGGGATAACGGCCGGAGCGTATACACATCATATTCACTGAACTGCGGCTGCAGAAAGACCTGTCAGTTCACACAATAAAGCGAGCAGCTCCGGCCGCTTGCTTCATTATGTGCTGTGGGAGGTTCTGATTCAGGCGCGCTTCAGAACCCTGCAGCTAAAGGATCACCTGGCCGGTACTGCAGTACCGGCCGGGATGATCCGTGCAGGGACCGGCCGTTCTGTGATGTAGTGTGAACATAGCCTTACGGCGTAGCAATCCCTTTATGTTATCCCACCTTTCACCTGCTCTGAAAAGGGAGTTTTTTCAGGTCAACAGCGAATCCACTAGTGACCCATCTTTGCTGTGGCATTCTCACGAAGCATTTATGTGAGGCTCCTTTATAAAAAAATATGGGTCCCAGGCTAAAAAGCTTCGGGAAGCCAAGGTAAATAAATTATTGGCAGCTATTGCCACTTTAGAAGCCTCTAACAAAGCGCTTCCATCTCCAGATCTAACGTCAAAGCGCAAGCTTTTGAGGACAGACTTTAGGAACACCCTGTTGTTGGCTTATGAAAAGCAACTTACAAAACGCAAACCTAATTACTATTTATAAGAGAACAAAGCAGGTAAACTTCTTGCTGCACTCCTCAAAGCAAAACATGATTAAACTAGAATACCTCACTTAACACATCCATATTCAGGTACCCGTCATCACGCCCCAGATGAGATTGCCAATTGTTTAATGGATTACTACTGTAGATTATTAAATTTGAAGGATGATTCTTCTCTGTGCCCAAAATCTCAATCCCACATTCAATCTTTCCTGACAGGTCTACAGGTAATTACGTTTACGCCCACTCAACTTTCCGTGCTCAACTGCCCTATTTGCGCCTCTAAGGTCCTAGATGTGATTAAGAGATTTTGGATTTGAAGGGCCTATATTAACCACAATACCTCACCTTCTGCAAGGGTTTATACTAGAGATGAGCGAACGTGCTCGTCCGAGCTTGGTACTCGATCGAGTATTAGGATACTCGATGGTACTCGTTACTCAGACGAGCATCTCGCGATACTCGAGGAAATCCGTTTCCTGTAAGTTTGCGTGCTTTTTTGCAGCCAATAAACATGCAGGAGACTCTTTGGTACAACCTGCGATGACGTGGGACCCATACATGTCGATAGCAGCAATTGGTTGGCCAGATCAGATGACCCTGCCATATAAAACTCGGCGCCGGCAGTACTCGCTTCAGACGCATGCTGTAAAAAATCAGGGACAGAGCTGCTGCTGGTCAGGGAGAGTTTCAGTGTAGGATTTAGCGTTCCAGTAGGCAGGGTATTGGGGTGACAAAGTGTGTACAGTTGTTGCCCATACCACATAGCACCGTCAAGCCCCCCCTAAACTATTGTGTACTGCACTGTATAGCTGGGATTTGTAGTGCATCCTGCATAGAGCTTACTTCACTGCTCATTTCATTGGGGTGACAGAGTGTGTACAGTTGTTACCCATACCAGATGGCACCATCAAGCCCCCTCTAAACTAGTGTGTACTGCACTGTATAGCTGGGATATGTAGTGCATCCTGCATAGAACTTACTTCACTGCTCATTGTATTGGGGTGACAGAAAGTGTGTACAGTTGGTGCCCATACCAGATAGCACCGTCAAGCACCCCCTAAACTAGTGTGTACTGCACTGTATTGCTGGGATTTGTAGTGCATCCTGCATAGAACTTCACTGCTCATTGTATTGGGGTGACAGAAAGTGTGTACAGTTGGTGCCAATACCAGATAGCACCGTCAAGCACCCCCTAAACTAGTGTGTACTACACTGTATTGCTGGGATTTGTAGTACATCCTGCATAGAACTTCACTGCTCATTGTAAAGGGGTGACAGAGAGTGTGTTTCATTACGGCCAACACCAGATTGTACAGTACAGCCCCCCCTAAACTAGTAGGTACTACACTGTATTGCTGGGATTTGTAGTACATCCTGCATATAACTTTACTGCTCATTGTAAGGGGGTGTCACAGCGTGTGTGTATAGTTCCAGCCAATACCAGATTGTACCGTACAGCCCCCCTAAACTAGTGGGTACTACACTGTATTGCTGGGATTTGTAGTACACCTGCATAAAACTTCACTGCTCATTGTAAGGGGGTATCCCAGCGTGTGTCTAGGTCCAGCCACTACCAGATTGTACCGTACAGCCCCCCTTAAACTAGTGGGTACTACACTGTATTGTTGGGATTTTTAGTACACTACCCCTCAAGTGATGATCCCTTTGCATGAGACAATTGCCAGATCCTCAAGGATCAAAGTCAAATTCAAAAACAAAACAGCAGTGGGGGGAGAGGTGGTGAGTCACATTATGCAGGGAATGCAGTCAAATTGAAAATCGAAAGGGTGGTGGCGGAGGTAGAAGTGAGTAGTTACATTATGCAGGGAATGTTACCCCAACTGCTGCAGTCAAATTGAAAATCGAAAGGGTGGTGGCGGGGTAGAAGAGAGTAGTTACATTATGCAGGCAATGTTACCCCAACTGCTGCAGTCAAATTAAAAATCGAAAGGGTGCTGGGGGTAGAAGGCTACTTGTTGGCTACTTCTGGGCCTTAACTGGCATCTATGTAGAATACTGGTGTGCCTGCCCTTGCCTTGTTGTTGCTGGGACTTAACTGGCATCCATGTAGACTACTGGTGTGCCTGCCCTTGCCTCGTTGTTGCGCTGGGCCTTAACTGGCATCCATGTAGATTACTGGTGTGCATGCCCTTGCCTCGTTGTTGCTGGGCCTTAACTGGCATCCATGTAGACTACTGGTGTGCCTGCCCTTGCCTCGTTGTTGCTGGGCCTTAACTGGCATCCATGTAGACTACTGGTGTGCCTGCACTTGCCTCGTTGTTGCTGGGCCTTAACTGGCATCCATGTAGATTACTGGTGTGCCTGCCCTTGCCTCGTTGTTGCTGGGCCTTAACTGGCATCCATGTAGACTACTGGTGTGCGTGCCCTTGCCTCGTTGTTCTCTGTGTCCTCACTGCCATGCTCTGACGTCACACTACGTCTGCGGAGGAGCGGCACTGGTTGCCGGGGGCCCGCCGATCGCGCCCCCTCCAACCAGCCAGCTGTTTTATTTTTTTTGTCTAGCCGTGGCCGGGGCCTCACCACCCCCGGTCGAGAGGCATCAAGTGTACTCTTTATGGTGAGTGGTGAGTGAGAGCAGACCTAGCCAGTTAGCTGTCAGCACCCGGGTTCATGTCCACTACATATCCCAGCCCCTGGACTTACTCCAATTTTTGGGTGGGCTTACTTAATTCCTTACTCACTTGTAATGGTTTTTTGTGTGCTGAATGCCATGCTGTGCCTGGCCTAGTTTTGGGGAGCCTCACTAGCTTCCTCACTCACTTGTAATGGCTCTCTGTGTTTTCAAGGCCCTGCAGTGTCTGGCCTAGTTTTGGGGAGCCTCACTTGGTGTGCCTGCCCTTGCCTCCTTTTTGCTGGGCCTTAACTGGCATCCATGTTGACTACTACTGGGCCTTTACTGGCATCAATGTTGACTACTGCTGGGCCTGCCCTTGCCTCCTTTTTGCTGGGCCTTAACTGGCATCCATGTTGACTACTGCTGGGCCTTTACTGGCATCCATGTTGACTACTGCTGGGCTTGTACTTGCATCCATGTTGACTACTGCTGGGCCTTTACTGGCATCCATGTTGACTACTGCTGGGCCTGCCCTCACCTCCTTTTTGCTGGCCCTCACTGGCATCCATGTTGACTATTGCTGGGCCTTTACTGGCATCCATGTTGACTACTGCTGGGCCTTAACTGGCATCCATGTTGACTACTGCTGTGCCTGCCCTTGCCTCCAGGTTGACTACTGCTGGGCCTTCACTGACATCCATGTTGACTACTGCTGGGCCTTCACTGGCATCCATGTTGACTACTGCTGGGCCTTTACTGGCATCCATGTTGACTACTGCTGTGCCTGCCCTTGTTTGTTTTTTTTATTATTTGTATAGCGCACACAGATTCCGCAGTGCTTCACCTATCTGTATGTTTTTGGATGTGGGAGAAAACCGGAGTACCCGGAGGAAACCCACGCAAACACGGAGAGAACATACAAACTTTTTGCAGATGTTGTCCTTGGTCGTATTTGAACCCAGGAATCCAGCGCTGCAAGGCTACAGTGCTAACCACTGAGCCACCATGCTGCCCTTGCCTCCATGTTGGCTACTGCTGGGCCTTTACTGGCATCCATGTTGACTACTGCTGGGCTTTAACCCCTTAAGGACCGGGCCTGAAATGGCCTTAAGGACCGGAGCAAATTTTATGAATTTGACCAGTGTCACTTTATTCATTAATAACTTCGGGATGCTTTTACCTATCCGGCTGATTCTGAGATTGTTTTCTCGTGACATATTGTACTTCACATTTCTTGTAAATTGGAGTCGATACTTATAACGAATCTTTATGAAAAAACCCAAAATAGCGTGAAAAATTGTGAAAAAATGCATTTTTCCAACTTTAAAACTTTTCTGCTTATACAGAAAATGGTTATACCACATAAATTATATATTAAATAGCATTAGCAACATGTCTACTTTATGTTGGCGGCATTTATTAAACTATATTTCATTATTTTTAGACAATAGGAAGCTTAAAACATTAGCAGCAAATTTCCAAATTTTCAGTAAAATTTCAAAATCAGATATTTTTAGTGAACTGTTCAGGTTTAAAGTGTACTTGAAGTGTATTTGACGCAACCACAAGCCTCAGATATAAGGGAGCGCCTAGTGAATTTCAATGGCTCCGTTATTTTTGGTCATTTTTAACTGTACCACTTCAGGTTGGCAGAGGCTCTGGGGTGCCAAAACCTAAAAAACACCCCTAAAGGGACACCATTTAGAAAACTACACCCCTCAAGGAATGTAACAAGGGGTGCGGTGAGCATCTGGACCCCACAGGTGCTTCACAGATTTTCCAAACAATATGGCTTGAAAAAAGACTAAAGTATTTTTTACACTAAAATGTTGTTCTAGCCTTCAATTTTTCATTTTCACAAAGGGATAAAAGGAAAAAAAAAACACAAAACATGTAGCGCAGTTTCTCCTGAGTACGGAAATACCCCACATGTGGACATAAAGTGCCAAGCGGGCGCAGGACGAGCCTCCAAAGGGAAGGAGCGCCAATTGGCTTTTGGAAGCTGGATTTCACTGGAATGGATTTCAAGGGCCATGTCGCATTTACAGAGCCCTCGTGCTGCCAAGACACTGGAAACCCCCCACAAGTGACCCCATTCTGGAAACTACACCCCTGTAAGGAATCTAACAAGGGGTGCAGTGAGCATATGGACCCCACTGGTGACGGGCACAAATGTGGAAAAATGTGACGTGAAAGTGAAAATTTTAATTTTTTCACTTTCATGGCACAAATGTGCCCGTCATCCAGGGGTCCATATCCTCACTGCACCCCTTGTTAGATTCCTTGAGGGGTGTAGTTTCCAGAATGGGGTCACTTGTGGGGGGTTTACAGTGTTTTGGCAGCACAAGGGCTCTGTAAATGCGACATGGCGTTCATCATCCATTCTAGCCAAATCCAACCTCTAAAATCCAAATGGCGCTCCTTCCCTTCGGAGGCTTGCCCTGCACCCACATGGCGCTTTATGTCCACATGTGGGGTATTTACGGACTCGGGGGAAATTGCTCTACACATTTTGTGTTTCTTTTTCTCTTTTAACCCCTTGTGAAAATGATAAATTCAAGGCTAGACCAACATTATAGTGTAAAAAATTTAATATTTCATTTTCACGCCACATTGTTCCACATTTGTGCCCGTCACCAGTGGGGTCCATATGCTGACTACACCCCTTGTTACATTCCTTGAGGGGTGTAGTTTCCATAATAGGGTCACTTGTGGGGGGTTTAACTGTCTTGGCAACACAGGGGCCTTTTGAATGCAACATGGCCCCTCGAAATCCATTCCATCCAAATCCAGCCTTCAAAAACCAAATGGCGCACCTTCCCTTTGGAGGCTTACCCTGCACCCGCATGGCGCTTTATGTCCACATGTGGGGTATTTCTGTACTCAGGGGAAATTGCTCTACACATTGTGTTTTTTTTTATCTTTTAACCCCTTGTGAAAATGAAAAAATCAAGACAAGATCAATGATTTAGAGTAAAAATTAAAAAAAAATTACATTAAATGTTGGTCTAGCCTTGATTTTTTTCCATTTCCACAAGGGGTTAAAAAAGAAAATGAACACAAAACGTGTAGGGTAGTTTCCCCTGAGTACGAAAATACCCCACATGTGGACATAATTTGCCATATGGGCACAGGGCAAGTCACCAAAAGGACAGAGCGCCATTTAGAGGCTGGAATGGGGGATGGAGGCCATGTCGCAATTACAAAGCTCCTGTGCTGCCAGAACAGTAGAAACCCCCGACAAGTGACCCAATTCTGGAAACTACACCCCATAAGGAATCTAACAAGGGGTGCAGAGAGCATATGGACCCCACTAGTGATGGGCACATGTGTAGAACATGTGACGTGAAAATAAAAAATACCATTTTTTTCATTTTCACGTCCCAAATGTGGCCGTCACCAGGGGGCCATATACCCGCTGCCCCACTTGTTAGATTCCTTATGGGGTGTAGTTTCCAGAATGGGGTCACTTGTGGGGGGTTTCTACTGTCCTGGCCGCACAGAGGCTTTGTAATTGCATCATGGTATCCTCTAATGGGAATGGCGGCCATACCTATTTAGCTGGGGAAAAGGGACAATTCTAATTTATTTGGGGGTATTAGGCCAATTATTAGTTTATAAGGTTGGAAATGACAGGTGTCCATCAAACTCAATCTGTGTTGATCCAGAGGACGGCAAAAACCCCTCGTGAGGCAGACGACAGTAGCCTCATCACTGGGGAAAAATTCCTTCCCGACTCCATATTGGCGATCAGAATAATCCCTGGATCAACGTGACCCCTGAAATAGGAAATAAGGGACAGAATTTAGATAATGTAGAACCCCAGTGATGTGTGGTGCGCCTTGGAGCGATCCAGTATACAGAGGCCGGGGTGATCAGGACAGGTGTCACACTGGAAAATGTTGTCCTTCCTGATCCCCCTGTTACCCCACACTCTGCACTTCTTCTGGGGTCTCCCTTTCTCCAGTGTGGGGGACGTCACCTGGAAAATGTTATCCTGGTGCGATACGGGGTCCTTCATATCCAGAAGCGCTGGGTCCGCTCCATGGCTGCTAAATATTAGGGCGCTATTACTACTTCTGATATGTTAGGATCGTGCCGCAAGCTACAGTAGCTCGGGCAGCGAGGGACCAGAAGAGGGGGTGCTGGTATAAAAGTTATCCCCGTACAGGTGGTGACCTTTATCCAGCAGTGGGAAGATCAGTTCCCGGACGATGTCCCCACTAACTCCGAGGATGGGGGGGGGGGAGTGGGCATCTGGGGGCTGGATTCGAGTGTCCCTTCCTTCATACACTCTAAGGGTACGTGCACACTGCGGAATCGCGAAGGATAACCCTTTGTGCATTCCGCAGTTGGCACCCGCCTGCGGACTGATGCAGGCGCACGTCTCCGTCCGTGTCGTAGACTCCATTCTATGCACGGGCGGATTCCGCTCTGCGTCCAACGTGTTGATGGAATGACGGATGATGGAATCCGCCCATGCATAGGATAGAGTCTATGACACGGGCGGAGACGCGCCCCTGCATCAGTCCGCCGGCGGGTGCCAGCTGCGGAATGCACGAAGGGTTATCCTTCGCCATTCCGCAGTGTGCACGTACCCTAAATCTGTAAGTGTACCCTGAGGTACTCGCACAGAGTTTGTAGAATTTCACGCCATACAGTCATCTCTTATTGGGACGGTACTGGCAGAAAAGACGTGTCTGGGGGGCAGCGTACGCTACGCTACTCCCAGACAGGTCACTGGATGATGAGGAGGATGAGGATGAATGGAGGAACAAAGGACTCCCCATTCATCCTCACTGGCTGTTTCGGTGTCGGAGGCAATAATAATGTATGCGTCCGATACCGAAAACACCCTGGGGGCCACTTTTATATGGGGATTGGTATATGGGGTATATTGGGGTATGTAGTGGTGTAGTGTAAAACTTTATTCAATGTAGTGTGGTGTAATGTAGTGTTTTTTTTACGTGTTTTTTACAGTAAGTATACAAAAAAAACCTACGCCAAAAATGGTGTTGCTGATGAATGCCGCACTTATGTTCGGCACTTATCAGCAGACCGTGGCAGTAGGATATAAAAAAAACCACCCTACGCCAAAAAGGAGGAGTTGCTGATTAGCAGCACACTTTCGTGCGATGCTGATCAACACTCAGCGGCGATAGGGTGCGAAAAATAGAAAAAAAAAAAATTGGGAAAAATTTTTTTTTTTTTACTACATTCTGAACATCCCTGTAGTGGCTGATACGTGTATTACACTTATCAGCCGCTAGGGGGCAGCAGAGCGCAAGATCCGAAAATAGACGACGCTGGAGCCGGAAAAATACGAAAAAAGACGACGCTGGAGCCGGAAAAAGCCGATCGGGACTCACGGAAGAAGCCGAAGTCCCGACAAGATGAAGAGGACGCCGGGAACCCGGAAGACGCCGATCAGGACCCCGGGACAGGTGAGTAATGTACAAATACCTGCTCCGGACCCTACCTAGCTGAGGGGTCCGGAGCAGGTATTTATTACTTGTGGGGACTTTGATCGCCGTGAACGACCGGCCGGCTGGCCGGCCATTCACGGCGATCGGGACGGTGGTACCGTGACCACCATTACTTTTTACAGTAATGGCGGTCGGTGCCGTCCTCGGACAGCACCGACCGCCATTTTTTTCCGGGTCATCGGGCCACCGATGGCCCGGAAAGGTTCCGATCGCCGCTATGGGCTTATCAGCCAATAGCGGCGATCGTCGGCATGGGGGGGGTTAACAACCCTCCATGCCGACAGGGAGAGATGGCCTGCTATGTATTATAGCAGGCTATCTCCCCCGATCGGGACCCGGCCGGCCGCGGCGCCCGTTTAAAGGGCCGACGTACCGGTACGTCATGGGTCCTTAAGTGACAGTGATCCATGACGTGCCGGTACGTCATGGGTCCTTAAGAGGTTAACTGGCATCCATGTTGACTACTGCTGGGCCTTAACTGGCATCCATGTTGACTACTGCTGGGCCTTAACTGGCATCCATGTTGACTACTTCTGACTACTGGTGTGCCTGCCCTTGCCTCCATGTTGGCTACTGCTGGGCCTTTACTGGCATCCATGTTGACTACTGCTGGGCTTTAACTGGCATCCATGTTGACTACTGCTGGGCCTTAACTGGCATCCATGTTGACTACTGCTGGGCCTTAACTGGCATCCATGTTGACTACTTCTGACTACTGGTGTGCCTGCCCTTGCCTCCATGTTGGCTACTGCTGGGCCTTAACTGGCATCCATGTTGACTACTGCTGACTACTGGTGTGCCTGCCCTTGCCTCCATGTGTGCTACTGCTGGGCCTTAACTGGCATCCATGTAGACTACTGCTGGGCCTTTACTGGCTTCCATGTTGACTACTGCTGTGCCTGCCCTTGCCTCCATGTTGGCAACTGCTTGGGCTTAACTGACATCCATGTTGACTACTGCTGACTACTGGTGTGCCTGCCCCCTCTTCCCTCCTCCCTTTGTAGACACAGGATATGTTATCTCCTCTCTGAGGGTTGGGTTATCTGTCTATTGACTTTGTAATCCAGCTCTCAGGAGACATCATCTTAATCATCTCCATACACCTGTTCAATAGTGAAAGTGCTGCTTCTATAGACTTACATGTGTCCCCGTGCCTAGGTTTCTGTAATATGAAAGGTTACAGTTCTATATTTGCTTGCTGTCAATAAATACAGTCACATGTACCTGTCTTTGGGTCACAGGTCTGTATATTGTGAGTGTTACAGATGTTTTACAGTCTGGATGGAACTAGAATGTTTTAATTCTCAGTCGGCAAGCAGAAATCTAAACCTGCACTACACCCCCCCACCCCCAGTAAATAGATGACTGTTATGCAGCACATTGCTACAACATGTGCACATCAGCTCTGCTACATCATCAGCTAGTATGGAATACATACTGGGGGGATGTGATGCAAACTCAGTGTAAAAACAGTCCTGTGTTTACTGTGCAATAGTAATAACAGCAGGGGGCAGGAAAGAAAGCTAATGGGGCGAGTACGCAACCGGACCAATCAGGGAGATGCATGGTGGCAAATGGTTTCTTATCTTGGATATAGATCAGCTTTTAGAAAAGCTTGTAACTCAGGAATGGCAGCAGCTAAAGAGACAGGGGATGGCTCAAAATACTCAGGGTAACTTGGTGAGTAAGACAAGATAGGTTTGGGAGAATTTAATTTTTTAGCTCTTAGATGAATAACCCCTTTAAACAAAGGACCCTTAGCCCAAGCCATAAGGCAAGATCCCCTAATATCTGGAGTTACTATTGGTTCACAATCCCATCTCATCTTATTATATGCAGATGGCATCATCCTCACTCTCCCAAACCCTACTCAGTCTCTCCCCACAGCGATGGAAGTAATATCCCAATACAGCACTCTTTCCTATTATGACCTAAACTCTCAAAAATTGCAGATCCTCCCTATAAACATAAGCGACACTCTCTTATCTCAGCTAAAATCTCAATTTACCTTAGATTGGCAGCCTCAGGGAATAAGTTACCTTGGCCTCACCCTGACGTCCTCACACCGTCCTCTGTATAAACATAATTATGAAACAACAAAACACAGTATTCACTGAACTCAAGGAGATCAGTGAAAAAATTCCAATGAAGTACTCAATCAAGAGTCTCCACTGATGCCCCCCCCCCCAAATTTAAATATGCAAAACAAGAGTCCGTGGAGCCTCGGTTGCGAGTCTCAAAACACGGGATAGCCAGATATCTCTAGCTTGTTGTCACGGAGGGCCTCCATGATGAGGAGAGCACCACACCACCCTGATAGGTAGCCCCTCAAGTCCCACTCCTTGAGTTCAAAGAATACTGTGTTTTGTCCCAACTAGCCAGAATCCTGCTCCACACTGACAAGGGGCAAATATACCGAAACGGCTGTCTGTGGATGGATGCCTGCCTTGGCAAGCCCTTGTCATGATAGCAATACTCGCACCTTGAGTTAGACATTGACAAAAAGGGGCCACCCTATTGTTCCCTATTTATGTTCCAATACTTGCAAACGAGTGGGACTTGAGGGGCTACCTATCAGGGTGGTGTGGAGCTCTCCCCATCATGGAGGCAACCCGTGGTAACAGGCTAGAGATATCTGGCTATCCCGTATTTTGAGACTCGCAACCGAGGCTCCACAGACTCTTGTTTTGCATATTTAAATTTTTGGGGGCATCATTGTAATTTTTTACTGATCTCCTTGAGTTCAGTGAATACTGTGTTTTGTTGGTTGATTTGTCATTGCCCCAACTAGTCAGAATCCTTCTCCACACCGACGAGGGGCAAACAACCCAAAATGGCCACCCTGTTGTTTCCCTATTTATGTTCCTATACTTGCAACCAAATGGGACTTGATGGGTTACCTATCAGGGTGGTGTGGTGCTCTCTCCATCATGGAGGCACCCCATGGCAACAGTCTAGAGATATCTGGCTATCCCGTGGTTTGAGACTCACAACCTTAGCTCCACGGACTCTTGTTTTGCATATTTTAACATAATTATGAGCCATTTTTATGCAAAATTACCTTGGTGGCGCAAAATGTCTTGAAACACGAAATCTCCTGGGTTGGCAGCATTGCTATGTTTAGATGTTTTTCCTCCATGAAAAGTTATACTTTTTTAAGAACTCTTTCTATCTCTCTTCCTAATGTCTTCTTTTCATGCTAACAGTGTGTGGTTCGTAAATTCCTATGTAAACAAAAACCCTAGAATTACATATAACATTCTGCGCAAAGATAAAACTGTTGAGGGTTTGGGAATATCGGACTTAAGGAATTATTGTATAGCTACTCTTACCTCAATGTTGCATAGATGTGGTCAAATGCAATCGATGTACCATGGTGGCAGCGGGTAGCTGGGCGACGGTCCCAAAGTTTGATGAGTGGGACACAGAGACAAAGACAGAACAAACAAACATAGTATACCCAGAGTTGTCTAGCCGGGTCGGAAAGAAATGTTCAAAGCTGTACAAAATCAGAAGGCGAGGAGAATCGTCAGGAAGTCAAGCCAAAGTCAGAGAATCCAGAGAATACGTAACCAGGATATAAACGCTAGCTTAGTGACACTCAATAAGGAGGCTCTATCGAAGGCAAGGGAGATGATGAGGGGAGTAGTTTTATGGAGGCAGGATGTGATTAGGGACTGAGACTCCAGCCCCCCAGAACACTATAGAGCAGACTGTCAGTGCCAGTCAGCACACAACCATAACTGTTAGCTGTGCCATCCAGCCAGGGAGGGCGGAAAAATTCCAGCCGCAGCAGTAGTAACTATGGATGCTGCTGGTATGCCCCTTGCAACCACCCAGGCCGGTTGCCAGTGTGCCGTCATCACGTCCCTCAAGCCTTGGTAACATTCCCTCTCAGTTTTGGCCATTCTGCTGTAAGTTTTTCATTGTTTCTAAGATTGTTTTAGCTATGCACTATGATGATAATGCCATATGACCTATTCTTAAAATCAGTTATTCACTTCCATTCTATTAAAGAATGTCATTTAGGAGTGGCAATACCTGCCTCTAACATGCATTACATGCTGTTGATTTGTTTCTTTGTTTAACTGTTTGCTTTTTCTAGAGACATCTATGTGTACCCCTTTTTTGTTTCTGTACCATTATTTGCTTTGGACTTTGTCAGTACCTAATCTGGAGCCTGTCAGATGGATATAACACCATTTTCCTTCATATACCAAAGCTGACTCTGTAAAAGTCCTAAAGTAGCACTTTCGATCTGAGAGTACAGTTTGATGTCCTAACCGAGTGTAACGCCCAATCCAATGGATGTATGCTTTTGTGTTTTTTAAGTGATGTCACCAATTGGCTTAAAGGAAAAGTCCGGGCAATTTATACGTTTCTGGGTCAAGTGAGGGCACAGAAAGTTAGTGATTGCCTTGACTTATCTTTTAAAGTGGGTAGAGGAAAACCCTTGATGGGGTATGGGGGTGACTTCCCACCCTCGCTTTTGTCACTCCCAAAAAAAACTCACCCTATGGGTACCTTCACATGTGGCTGCAGGTCTGCTGAGTAAAATCCACAGGGCATTTTTATACCGTTAACCAAACGGTATTCAGTACTATGGTGCCGTCCGGACATACGCAGTTCTGCGCTGAGTTGGGTATTTGCGTCTAGCCCCATAGTACTGAAGGTGGCATAAAATCATCCAATGATGCACTGTGGATTTTAGGCAGCAGAGAACCCCAAAAAAGCCTCCCATTGTAAAGGCACCCGTTAATAAGGCAAGTTAACCTGCCTTTCAGCAACTGTTTGTTGCTGTAACTAATGCACATACCATGGGCATTAAATTTGGAGATGGGGATCTGTTTATTCAAATATATCTGAATTAAGTAGGTAATTTTTAAGGTGATTTTTTTAAAATTTGGGGTCTAAGGGGGGAACATTACTTAATAAGTAAAATTACGGATTTTTACGTTGGGCACATATATAGGATATTAAGCACAGTTTCTTGGACACACGGATTGCCATGCAAGATGGGTGACTGATGACTTAGTCATTCACATCAGGGGGGTGGCATAATCCGATGTGATCCAGGCACGATTCATCTTCCCAAAAGTCAGCATCTCAACACTGTGGCAAGAGAGCCTCGTTCTTTGCGGTGTTATGATGTTACCCGCCATACTGAGTACCCTCTCTGACGCCACACTACTGGCTGGGCAGGACAGCAGAGCCAAAAAAAACTCTGCCAGTTGAGGCCAAATGTCCAGTTTCTCTGCCCAGTACTGCACGGGGTCGGTGACACTTTGGGGAAGGGTACAATCCAGGTAGACAGTGACCTTGTGGGTGAGCTCTATCTGGTCCACGCCATGAGTCAGGTGTTGTGTCCCCTCTTCAGCAGCTGGCTGCATGAAATCGCTCATCAGGGATTTTAGGCTGTAGCGACTTCTCACGCCTCCACCAGTGGTGTTGGGAGTGGAGCGTGCTGGTTCCCCCCAGGGGAACCTGGCTGGTCTGGCTGGTAAGTTGAGACCAACTGATTGGTGAGTAGGTCCCGGTAGTACACCAGTTTTGCCTCCCTCTGTGATGGCGGGAAAAATTCAGCCATTTGCGGCAGAAGCGAGGGTCCACTAGGGTGGCCAGCCAGTATTGGTCCCTCTGGCGGATGTCCACAATCCGTCTGTCATTCCGCCGACACTCCTGCAGACACTTTGCCACCTGCACCAAGGACAATGAGCACCTCTCCTCTCCACTGTCCTCGGTATAGTTCCAGGGTCTGCTGGGGTCTTCCTCCTCTTCCTCTACCACCTCATCCTCCATCTCCTCCTGTGATAGAGAGGCAGAGAAGCCAGGTGGCAGTGTGGAATGGCTGGGCGTAGACATCTTCCTCCTCCTCATCCTCCATCTGCACTTCATCCAGCTCTGGGCTCAAGGCGATGTTCAGCCTTGGAGTGGTGGCATGGGAATCCTCGCTGATTATGTTGTTCATCGCACATTACAGAACATGGAGGAGTGGGATGATGTCATTGATCCCATAGTCCTGCCTGCTCACAAAGAGAGTTGTGTCCTCAAAAGGGATCAACAATTGGCAGACTTCCCGCATTAACTGCCAGTGTGTGACTTGGAAGTCGCAGTGTGGCGTGAAGCTGCCCGATTGCCCCATGAGGTAGTCTGTAACGGCTGACCTTTGTTCGTACAGGCGGTCCAGCATATGGAGGGCAGAATTCGAGTGTGTTGGCACGTCGCAGATTAGCCGATGTTGGGGCATACTGTGCTGTCTCTGGATTCTGAGCAGGGTGTTCCTTGCAGTGTAGGAGTGGCTGAAATGTTTGCACACTCTGCGTGACATCCTAATAAGGTCTTTTAGTGCAGGAAATAATCGGAGAAACCTGTGCACTATGAGGCCATACAAGGTGTATGAGTCAGCCCTCTCCGCTGAACTGCAGAGACAATTTTCCTCCCATTGTCTGCTACAACACTTCCAATTGTTAGTCGATGTGGGGTCAGCCATTCAGCTATCTCCTCCCCGATAGTCTGGAGGAGCTCCTGCCCACTGTTGCTCCATTCAACCAGGCTCACCAAATGGAGGACAGCCTGAGAGCTCCGGGCCTGACATCGGTGGTAAGACACCGGGGCAGGTTGGGCTGCAGTGGTGGTGGAGGCAGAACTGCAGAACTTGTGCTTCCCGATGCTAGCCCCCTAAAGCACCGTGGAGGTGAAAGTGGCAAGAATGGGCCAACTTCCTGATGGTCTCCTGGGAGGATGTTGACCCAATAGGCAGTAACAGACATGTACTGGCCTTGCCCATAATTAGGACCAGACATCAGCACTCAGGTGAGTCGCCAACCTTTTTCTTCACGTAACTGTGCAGTGATGGGATAGCTTTCCCAGAGATGTAGTGGTGGCTGGAGACTCCCCATCTGGGTGCGCACACGCCATGAAATCCCTGAAAGGCTGGGAGTCCACAAGGTTGAACGGCAAGGACTGAAGCACCAGCAGCTTAACCAGATATCCAGTCAGTTTCTGGGCCATGGGATGGCTGCTGGAGTACATCTGACGTTTATCCATGGGCTCGGTCAGGGATTGCTGCCTCATTAGGGGTGTAGATGGCAGTGACACTGTGCTGCTGCTGGCACCTGAGGCTGATGAGGCCTGAGTTCCACTGAGAGAATGCTGCATGATGGGATCTGCAATGTATGGTGCATCCTGACAGGAGGTGGTATTGGGGTCATGGTTCCAGGTCTGTTAGTGTTGCCTTTCCATATGCTTTTGCATCAATGTTGTCTCAAGATTATCACCCCTACCACAACTGACCCTCTCATTGCACAGCAGGCACAGAGCGATGTGCTTATCTGTCCCCAGGCGGAAGAACTGCCAGACGACAGAGGACCGTGGTTTGCTGACAGCCATGGGGGGCCTTGCGGCCTGTTCACTGCCGCTGCTGCCTGAGGGTGCCCTCTCAGGACCAAGGCTTAGAGGTAATGACCTCTTCCTGGTAGGTTGTCTTCTACCCTTCCCTCTTGTGCCTCAGTTCCTTGCAACAGTCGGATGTTGCTGCGTCGGTAGCACCTTTATTTCCTCCCCTCATGATGCCGAGTTTAATGCTGTTTGAGGGCGCCACGTCCGATCAGCGACATCATCATCACCACTGCTACTTTCCTCCGGTGGCTGGGACAGGAGATCAGGTGTGGCACTGGATGCCCCTCCCTGGCTCTGTTGACCGCTTACAGCCAACACCTCCTCTGGAGTCTCAGCAGTTCCACCCGCTGACTTTTGGGGACTTCCTCATCATCATCATCACTAAAAAGTGGTAGAGACTCCAAGGGCAGATCAAGGTTTGCCAAGAGTTCCCTGGCAGAAGGTGCCCAAAGGTGAGTGGCATAGTAATATCAGGGGACAGGGCAGAGGACTCTCGCTGACCATCCCATGTAAGGGTAGTGTTGGATGATCCAGCCGATGGTTGACTCCTCGTTTGGGAGCTTTGGGCGGTGGAACTCGAGGATTGGGTAACACTGGCTGTGTGGTTCTTACATGACCAGTGGGCGTCTGGGGTAGCTGCACCCTGCTGCCACACCTGTTACCCTGGCTGCCACCGGGCCTGGTGCTGCCACTTCTCTTACCCTCACCGCCTGCTGTGGCAGTCCTTGCCTGGGAAGTGCTGAAAGTAGGACGCTTGGACATATTTATTTGGTTGGGGGAAAATGAAATGAGAATTACAAAAGAAATAGTGATAAGTGATTTATTGGCCAGAAGACACAAAGTTTCAATGAGTGATGCTTTGTGGGTTGACGGCACCCAGCAAAGCAGAAATGGACAGGTTTTGTGGGGCGCTGACTTAGCGTCACACTCTATGGAGGGCTTGAACAAGTTTTGCTGCTATAGGTTACTTCACCTATAACAGCTTATGAGAAACAAACTTTTTTTTTTTTTTTACCTTTTTAAACTTTATTTATTTTTAAACTTTTTAAAACTTTTTGTTGCAGCTAAACGGGGTTGATGGCACCCAGCAAAGCTGAAACGAACATGTTCTGTGGGGCGCTGACTTAGCGTCCCACTCTATGGAGTGCTTTAATAAGTTTTGCTGCTATAGGTTACTTCACCTATAACAGCTTATGAGAAATAACCTTTTCTTTTTTTTTACTTTTTTGAAATATTTAGTTTGTTTGTTTTTTTTTTTTTGTTTTTTTTTACTTTTTTAAACTTTATTTAAAAAAAAAAAACTTTCTTAAAACTTTTTTGTTGCGGCTAAACGGGGTTGACGGCACCCAGCAAAGCAGAAACAGACAGGTTTTGTGGGGCGCTGACTTAGCGTCACACTCTATGGAGGGCTTCAATAAGTTTTGCTGCTATAGGTTACTTCACCTATTACAGCTTATTAGAAACAAACTTTTTTTGTTGCGGCTAAACGGGGTTGACGGCACCCAGCAAAGCAGAAACGGACAGGTTTTGTGGGGCGCTGACTTAGCCTCACACTATATGGAGGGCTTCTATAAGTTTTTCTGCTATAAATTACTTCACCTATAACAGCTTATGAGAAACAAACTTTTTTTTTTTTTTTACCTTTTTAAACTTTATTTATTTTTAAACTTTTTAAAACTTTTTGTTGCAACTAAACGGGGTTGATGGCACCCAGCAAAGCTGAAACGAACATTTTCTGTGGGGCGCTGACTTAGCGTCCCACTCTATGGAGTGCTTTAATAAGTTTTGCTGCTATAGGTTACTTCACCTATAACAGCTTATGAGAAATAACCTTTTTTTTTTTACTTTTTTGAAATATTTAATTTTTTTTTTTTTACTTTTTTAAACTTTAATTAAAAAAAAAAAACTTTCTTAAAAGTTTTTTGTTGCGGCTAAACGGGGTTGACGGCACCCAGCAAAGCAGAAACAGACAGGTTTTGTGGGGCGCTGACTTAGCGTCACACTCTATGGAGGGCTTTAATAAGTTTTGCTGCTATAGGTTACTTCACCTATTACAGCTTATGAGAAACAAACTTTTTTTGTTGCGGCTAAACGGGGTTGACGGCACCCAGCAAAGCAGAAACGGACAGGTTTTGTGTGGCGCTGACTTAGCCTCACACTATATGGAGGGCTTCTATAAGTTTTTCTGCTATAAATTACTTCACCTATAACAGCTTATGAGAAACAAACTTTTTTTTTTTTTTTTTTTACCTTTTTAAACTTTATTTATTTTTAAACTTTTAAAACTTTTTGTTGCAGCTAAACGGGGTTGATGGCACCCATCAAAGCTGAAACGAACATGTTCTGTGGGGCGCTGACTTAGCGTCCCACTCTATGGAGTGCTTTAATAAGTTTTGCTGCTATAGGATACTTCACCTATAACAGCTTATGAGAAATAACCTTTTTTTTTTTTACTTTTTTGAAATATTTAGTTTTTTTTTTTAACTTTTTTAAACTTTATTTAAAAAAAAAAAAACTTTCTTAAAACTTTTTTGTTGCGGCTAAACGGGGTTGACGGCACCCAGCAAAGCAGAAACAGACAGGTTTTGTGGGGCGCTGACTTAGCGTCACACTCTATGGAGGGCTTTAATAAGTTTTGCTGCTATAGGTTACTTCACCTATTACCGCTTATGAGAAACAAACTTTTTTTGTTGCGGCTAAACGGGGTTGACGGCACCCAGCAAAGCAGAAACGGACAGGTTTTGTGTGGCGCTGACTTAGCCTCACACTATATGGAGGGCTTCTATAAGTTTTTCTGCTATAAATTACTTCACCTATAACAGCTTATGAGAAACAAACTTTTTTTTTTTTTTTACCTTTTTAAACTTTATTTATTTTTAAACTTTTTAAAACTTTTTGTTGCAGCTAAACGGGGTTGATGGCACCCAGCAAAGCTGAAACGAACATGTTCTGTGGGGCGCTGACTTAGCGTCCCACTCTATGGAGTGCTTTAATAAGTTTTGCTGCTATAGGTTACTTCACCTATAACAGCTTATGAGAAATAACCTTTTTTTTTTTTACTTTTTTGAAATATTTAGTTTTTTTTTTTTTTTTTACTTTTTTAGGGTGCGTTCACACCTACAGGATCTGCAGCAGATCTGCAGCAGATTTGATGGTGCAGATTTGATGCTGTGTTCAGTTATTTAAATGAAATCTGCTGCAGATCTGCAGCAGAAAATCAGCTGCAGATCCTGTAGGTGTGAACGCACCATTAAACTTTATTTAAAAAAAAAAAACTTTCTTAAAACTTTTTTGTTGCGGCTAAACGGGGTTGACGGCACCCAGCAAAGCAGAAACAGACAGGTTTTGTGGGGCGCTGACTTAGCGTCACACTCTATGGAGGGCTTCAATAAGTTTTGCTGCTATAGGTTACTTCACCTATTACAGCTTATGAGAAACAAACTTTTTGGTTGCGGCTAAACGGGGTTGACGGCACCCAGCAAAGCAGAAACGGACAGGTTTTGTGGGGCGCTGACTTAGCCTCACACTATATGGAGGGCTTCTATAAGTTTTTCTGCTATAAATGACTTCACCTAGAACAACTTATGAGAAACAAATAGGGTGCTCGTTACTCGAAACGAATATCTCCCGATACTCTAGTGCTCATTTCGAGTAACGAACCACATTGAAGTCAATGGGAGACTCAAGCATTTTTGCAGGGGAATCAAGTTTGGTAGAGGGAAAGTCGTGTGAAAACCTGTCAACAGCAGAGGCAGCATGTATGCACGCCTCTGAGGCTGCCTTATGACACCATTATGCCTAATTCTGTACAACAGCCATATGGACCACTCAAAAACACAGCCTGACACAGCATGGCAGTGAGAACACGGGAAACCATTAAAACAGAGGTAGCATATCATGAACCAGCCAAAAATTTAGCCTGACACAGCATGACGGTGAGGACAGAGTGAACAAGGTAGAAGCGGTAGCCAGTCAGCCTCCCCAAAATTAGGCCAGACACAGCATGGCATTGAACACAAAGAGAACCATTACAAGTGAGTGAGGAAGCAACTGAGCCTCCCCAAAATTAGGCCAGACATTGCAGGGTATTGAGCACACAGAGAACCCTTAAAAGTGAGTGAGGAAGCAAGTGAGCCTTCCAAAAAATAGGCCAGACACTGCAGGGCCTTGAACACACAGATAACCATTACAAGTGAGTGAGGAAGCAAGTGAGCCTCCCCAAAATTAGGCCAGACACAGCATGGCATTGAGCACACAGAGAACCATTAAAAGTGAGTGAGGAAGCAAGATAGCCCACCCAAAAATTGGAGTGAGTCCAGGGGCTGGGATATTTAGTGGACACTAACCCGGGTGCTGACAGCTAACTGGCTAGGCCAGCTGTTAGTCACCATCAAGGGTACACCTGATGCCTCTCGACCGGGGGATGGCGAGGCCCTGGCCACGGCTAGACAAAAAAATAAAATAAAGCAGCTGGCTGGTTGGCGAGGGCATGATCGGCGGGCCCCCGGCAACCAGTCCCGCTCCTCCGCAGACGTAGAGTGACATCAGAGCATGGCAGTGAGGACACAGAGAACAATACAGTCTTCTTAAGAGGCCCCGAAATTTGAACAAGTACACTTTCAATCCTTCAAAGAGTATCTAAGAGACAGTAAGTGCGGTAGCCTGTGTATTAAAAAGACCTGGTCAATCCTGCCTACAAAAAGGCTACTACAACATCCAAGGAAGGAAAGAAGCTACTGGTAAAAGGCCTGGTCAATCCTCCCTTCAAAACGGCTAAAACATCCAAGGAAGGTAGAAGGTGCTGTTCAGCAGTTTGAGCACCGCCTGTTGGCGCTTACCCCTGGCAGTGCTGCTGCGCCTAAAACTAAAATAGCCGGATTATGGCTAGATTTTGCCTCACACCCTCATGCAGTTTTGCGTGATAGGCATCTCTTTGGAGGTAGGGAAGAAGAATAACAATACAGTCTTCTTTAGAGGCCCCGGAATTAGAACGAATACACTTTCAATCCTTTAAAGAGTCTCTAAGAGAGGGCAAGTGCGGTAGCCTGTGTATTAAAAAGTCCTGGTCAATCCTTCCTTTAAAAAGGCTACAACATCCAAGGCAGGTAGACGATACTAATGAAAGGCCTGGTCAATCCTGCCTTCAAAAAGGCTACTACAACATCCAAGGAAAGAAAGAAGCTACTGGTAAAAGGCCTGGTCAATCCTGCCTTCAAAACGGCTAAAACATCCAAGGAAGGTAGAAGGTGCTGTTCAGCAGTTTGAGCACCGCCTGTCAGCGCTTACCCACGGCAGTGCTGCTGCGCCTAAAACTAAAATAGCCAGATTATGGCTAGATTTAGCCTCACACCCTCATGCAGTTGTGGGTGAGAGGCATCTCTTCGGAGGTAGGGACGAAGAATAACAATACAGTCTTCTTAAGAGGCCCCGAGCTAAAAAATGAAAGGACGGCAGAGAACACCCGCTCTTGACATCCATAGATTGTCTGGTACAAAATGGACAACACAAGGATGCTGAATTAGGATCCACCATTATCACTGTCTGTTCCTTTGAACAGTGTATTTTGGAGATACAATAGATGACCAGACAGCCCTGCAAAATTGCACTTGAATTGAAGTCGATTTGATTTTAAAATTTAAGTTGAAGGTTAGAAAATAAAAATACATAAAGTGGCCATTAATTAGGCCTGACACAGTAGCAAAAGAGTAAAAAAATAAAAAAAACAGCTGGCTGGTTGGCGGGGGCGACATAATGTGACGTCAGAGCATGGCAGTGAGGACACAGAGAACCATTAAAAAATGTGAGGTAGCAAGTGAGCCTCCCAAAAATTAGGCCTGACACAGCATGGCAGTGAGGACACAGAGTTTCATTAAAGCAGAGTTAGCAATTGAACCAACCCAAAGTTTACCCTGACACAGCATAGCGGTGAGATAACATGGAACCATTCAAACACTGGTAGAATATGGACCACCTAAAATCTTAGCCTGACACCACAGACCCAGACCAAGATGGACAATACAATTATGGCTGGATTTAGCCTCATGCAGTTGTGCGTGAGAGGCATATCTTTGGAGGTAGGGACAAAGAATAACAATACAGTCTTCTTAAGAGGCCCTGGAATTTGATTTGAATGAATGAATACACTTTCAATCCTTTCAAGAGTCTCTAAGAGAGGGCAAGTATCTAATAAAAAGACCTGGTCAATCCTGACTTCGAAAAGGCTACAACATCCACGGAAGGTAGACAGTACTGTTGAAAAGCCCGGTCAATCCCACCTTCATAAAGGCTACTACAATATCCAAGGAAGGATAAAAGCTACTGGTGAAAGGCCTGGTCAAACCTGCCTTCAAAACGGCTACAACATCCAAAAAAGGTAGAAGGTACTGGTGAAAGGATGGCAGAGGACACCCCTAAGACAAGATGACATCCACAGATAATATGGCTTGAAATGGACAAGACAAGGAAGGTAAATTGAATTTGACTATGAATTTGACTCTAATGGGGTAACATTCACTGCATCATGTGACTCCCCACTTCTCCCCCCACCGTTGTTTTGAGTTTGAATTTGACTTTGAATTTGACTGTAACAGTTGGGTTTAGTTTAACTGGTTGACTTGCGGAAATGCGCACAAATGCGGTGCACCTTGGTGAGCAAGTCAGCCACATTGGGGTAAGTTTTAAGGAACCACAGCAACACTAGGTTGAAGTTGTGGCCACAGCATGGTACATGTGTGAGGCTGCCGAGTTGCAGAGCCGCCACAAGGTTCCGCCCCTTGTCACACGCAACCAAGCTCCCTGCTAATTACACACGAACCCGGGATGCCAATTAAGGCCCAGCAGTAGCCAACAAGGCAAGGCAAGGGCAGGCACAACAGTAGTCAACATGGATGCCAGGTAAGGCCCAGCAGTAGCCAACATGGAGGCAAGGGCAGGTACACCAGTAGTCAACATGGATGCCAGTTAAGGCCCAGCAAAAAGGAGGCGAGGGCAGGCTCACCAGTAGTCAACATGAATGCCAGTTAAGGCCCAGCAACAAGGAGGCAAGGGTAGGCACACCAGTAGTCAACATGGATGCCAATTAAGGCCCAGCAACAAAGAGGCAAGGGCATGCACACCAGTAGTCAACATGGATGCCAGTAAAGGCCCAGCAACAAGGAGGCAAGGGCAGTCACACCAGTAGTCAACATGGATGCCAGTTAACACCTTAGTGACCGCCATGCTGCCTTTTCACGGCTGCCACTAATGGGCTTTATTCCGATGCGTACGCCTTTTAACGGCGGGCGCATCGAATTAAATCACCACCCCAGATTGCCCGTAACCACCCCAGATTGCCCGTAACCACCCTAGATTGCCTGTAATCTCCCCAGATTGTCCGTATCCACCCCAGATTGCCCATAACCATCCCAGACAGCCCATAACCATCCCAGACAGCCCATAACCACCCCAGACAGCCCATCACCACCCCAGATTGCCCGTCACTACCCCAGATTGCCTGTCACTACCCCAGATTGCCCGTAATCTCCCCAGATCGCCCGTAATCTCCCCAGATTGCCCGTATCCCTCCCTGATAGCCCATAACCATTCCAGACAGCCCGTAACCACCCCAGATTGCCACAGACTGCCTGTAACTACCCCAAATTGCCTGTAACCACCACAGATTGCTCGCAACCATCCCAGATTGCTCGCAACCACCCCAGATTGCCCGTCACCACCCCAGATAGTCAGTGAAAACCACCAGATTTCCCGTCACCACCCCAGATAGCCAGTGAACACCCCCAGATTGCCCATCACCACCCCAGATAGCCAGTAACCACCCCTAGATAGCCAGTAAACACCCCAAGATTGCCCATAACCACCCCATACAGCCAGTAACCACCCCAGATTGCCCGTAACCACCCCAGATTGCCCGTAACCACCCCAGATTGCCCGTGACCACCCCAGATTGACCATAATCACCCCAGATTGGCACAGACTGCTCGTAACCACCCCAGATTGCCCATAACCCCACCAGATTGCCTGTTGCCACCTCAGATAGCCAGTAAACACCCCGAGATTGTCTATTACCACCCCCAGATAACCAGTAAACACCCACATATTGCCTGTAACTAAAATTACACTCCTTCTCTTCTGAGCCCTGCTGTGTGCCCATACAGTGGTTTATGCCCACATATGGGGTACCATTGTACTCAGGAGAACCTCCGTTACAAATTTTGGGGTGCTTTTTCTACCTTGTTCCTAGTGAAATTGAGAAATTTCAAACTAAACAAACATGTTATTGGAAATCAGTATTTTTACTGTCTTCTTTTGAATACCTTCCTCTAACACCTGTGGGGTCAAAATGGTCACCAAACCCCAAGATGAATTCTTTAAGGGGTGCACTTTCCAAAATGGGGTGACTTTTGGGGGGGGTCTATTCTGCTGACACTACAGGGGCTCTGCAAACGCACCAGGCGCTCAGAAACTTCTTCAGCAAAATCTGAACTGGAAATGCTAATTGGCGCTCCTTCCCTTCTGAGCCCCGCTGTGTGCCCACACAGTGGTTTATGCCCACATATGGGGTATCGTTCTACTCAGGAGAACCTGCTTTACATATATTGGGGTGAGTTTTCTCCCCTGTTCCTCGTGAAATTGAGAAATTTAAAACTAAACAAACATATTATTGGAAAAATTCTTATTTTTTCATTTTTACTGTCTTCTTTTGAATACTTTCCTCTAATACCTGTTGGGTCAAAATGGTCATCACACCCCAAGATGTATTCTTTGATGGGTGTACTTTCCAAAATGGTGTGACTTTTGGGGGGGTTCTATTCTGCTGACACTACAGGGGCTCTGCAAACGCACCTGGCACTCAGAAACTTCTTCAGCAAAATCTGAACTGAAAATGCTAATAGGCGCTCCTTCCCTTCTGAGCCCCGCTGTGTGCCCATACAGTGGTTTACGCCCACATATGGGGTACCATTGTACTCAGGAGAACCTGCATTACAAAATTTTGGGTGCATTTTCTCTCATGTTTATTATGAAAATGAGATACTTTAATCTTAACAAACATATTATTGGAAAATTTTTATTTTCCATTTTTTTCTGGCCTAATTGTGAATACTTTCCTCCAGCCCGTGTAGGGTTAAAAGGCTCATTATACCCCTAGATTAATTCTTTAAAATGTCTAGTTTCCAAAATGGAGTCACTTATGGAGGTTTCCAGTATACAAGCCTCCTAAATCAACTTAAAAAAAGAACTGGTCCCTAAAAAAATCAGTATTGGAAATTTCATGAAAATTAGATTATTTGCTGATACATTTCTAAGCCCCGTAACACCCTAAGAAAGTGAAATATGTTTACGAAATGAAGCCAGAATAAAGAGGACATATTGATAATGTGACTTACTAACTAATTTTTGTCATGTGCCTTTTTTTTTTTAGAAGCAAAGAATTTCAAAGTTCGTAAAGTGCAAAATTTTAAAATTTTTCATGATATTTTGATGTTTTTCACAAAAAACACACACGACAATGACCAAATTTTGCCACTAACATAAAGTACCATATGTTACAAAAAAACTATCTCAGAATCGCTAGTATACGTTAAAGCATCACTGAGCTATAAGCGCATAAAGTGAGACAGGTCAGATTTTGAAAAATGAGCCTGGTCATTAAGGCTCAAACAGGCTTGGTCCCTAAGGGGTTAAGGCCCAGCAACAAGAAGGCAAGGGCAGGCACACCAGTAGTCAACATGGACGCCAGTTAAGTCCCAGTAAAAAGGAGGCAAGGGCAGGCACCCCAGTAGTCTATATGGATGCCAGTTAAGGCCCAGCAACAACGAGGCAAGGGCAGGCACACCAGTAGTCAACATGGATACCAGTTAAGGCCCAGCAACAAAGAGGCAAGGGCAGGCACACCAGTAGTCAACATGAATGCCAGTAAAGGCCCAGCAGTAGTCAACATGGATGCCAGTAAAGGTCCAGCAGTAGTCAACATGGATGCCAGTAAAGGTCCAGCAATAGTCAACATGGACGTCAGTTAAGGCCCAGCAGTAGATAACACGGATGCCAGTTAAGGCCCAGCAACATGGAGGCAAGGGCAGGCACAGCAGTAGTCAACATGGATGCCAGTTAAGGCCCAGCAGTAGTCAACATGGATGCCAGTTATGGCCCAGCAGTAGCCAACATGGAGGCAAGGGCAGGAACAGCAGTAGTCAGCAGTAGTCAACATGGATGCCAGTTAAGGCCCAGCAGTAGCCAACATGGAGGCAAGGGACAGTTGCTGCAGGGACAGTTGAACGCTACGCTTGGACACCTTGCTGGAGGGTGTGGAGCATAGGGGAGGTGAAGGGGTGCGTGTAGGGCGGGAGGCCCTCGTGCCTGGGGCCTGGGCGGGGGGACTGACAGAGCCAGCACGTGACACAGGAGAAGGACCAGGTGTGCGACTTGCAGTCACTCAATGGCCTTGGTTCCACTGAGTGGGGTGTTTAGCACTCATATGCCTGCGCATGCTGGCAGTGGTTAGGCTGGTAGTGGTGGTTCCCCTGCTGATCCTGGCGTGGCACACGTTGCACACTACAGTCCGTCGGTCATCTGCAGTTTCTTTAAAAAACCTCCAGACTTAGGAACATCTAGCCCTGGCCACGGGAGTTTGACTCCGTGAAACAGTTGCTGATCTACTCGCTCTGCCCCTGCTTCCCCCTCTGCCCACCCCTCTTCCTCTTCCAACCGGTCCTGCAGGTGAAGTTGCCTTCCCCTCAGAAGCACGGTCTTCACTAGGCTTATCCACCCAGCTTGGGTCAGTCACCTCGTCCTCATCCATCAGCTCCTCACTCTCCTCCTCACTTTGAGTTACATCCATGACAACAACCTCATTGTCTGACAACCGGGTCTCATCATCATCATCAGACACCTCTTCCAACCCCGCTTGCAAGTCCCCACTCTTATCACCCACTGACTGCGTGAGCTGCATAGTTTGGGCATCAGGAAAGATTGACTGCTCCGGTTGCTCTGACTCAGGGAAGGGTCCAGAAAAGAGTTCCTGGGACCATGGTGGTGGATCTGAATCCCTTCTTTCCCTGGAGGGGCCAGGCTGTGGGGAAGGAGGCTGAGCTAATGAAGCAAGGGTTCCACTCCCTTGGGTAGCGTGGGTGGACTGCGTTGAAGACTGGGTGGTGGATAAGTTACTGAACACATTATCCGCTATCCATGTGATCACCTTTTCACACTGCTGCGGTTTCAATAACGGTCTACCTTATGACCCCGTAAGTTGGGCAAAGAAGCTAGGGAGTGGATGTCTGCGGTGTGCCACTGCTACCTCCTCAACAGGTGCTGCTGTGTCACCCTGCCCTGAACCACGGCCTCCGGCAACCACATCACTTCGAACCCCACGCTCGCGCCCCCGACCCTTACCCCTGGGGTTCACCATTTTATGGACACTGCACAGTATGGAACTTAGATAGGCCTTGCGTATGAAATACAGAAATCTGGAATAATACTTGTAGTACTCACTGGTTTGGTGGGGCTGTATGGTACAATCAGGTATTGTCCAGAACTATACACACTCTGTGATACCCCCTTACAATGAGCAGTAAAGTTCTGTGCAAGATGTACTACAAATCCCAGCAATACAGTGTAGTCCCCACGACTTTAGGAGGGGCTGTACGGTACAATCTGGTATTGTCCAGAACTATACACACTCTGTGATACCCCCTTACAATGAGCAGTGAAGTTCTATGCAGGATGTACTACAAATCCCAGGAATACAGTGTAGTCCCCACGAGTTTAGGGGGGCTGTACGGTACAATCTGGTATTTTCCGGAACTATACACACACCCTCTGACACCCCCTTACAATGAGCAGTGAAGTTCTATGCAGGATGTACTACAAATCCCAGCAATACAGTGTAGTCCCCACGAGTTTAGGGGGGCTGTACGGTACAATCTGGTATTGTCCAGAACTATACACACTCTGTGATACCCCCTTATAATGAGCAGTAAAGTTCTATGCAGGATGTACTACAAATCCCAGCAATACAGTGTAGTCCCCACGAGTTTAGAGGGGCTGTACGGTACAATCTGGTATTGTCCAGAACTATACAAACACCCTCTGACACCCCCTTACAATGAGCAGTGAAGTTCTATGCAGGATGTACTACAAATCCCAGCAATACAGTGTAGTCCCCACGAGTTTAAGGGGTGGCTGTACGGTACAATCTGGTATTGGCCGGAACTATACACACACCCTCTGACACCCCCTTACAATGAGCAGTGAAGTTCTATGCAGGATGTACTACAAATCCCAGTAATACAGTGTAGTCCCCACGAGTTTAGGGGGGGGCTGTACGGTACAATCTGGTATTGGCCGGAACTATATACACACCCTCTGACAACCCCTTACAATGAGCAGTGAAGTTCTATTAAGCATGTACTACAAATCCCAGCAATACAGTGTAGTTTCCACGAGTTTAGGGGGGCTGTATGGTACAATCTGGTATTGGCTGGAACTATACACACACCCTCTGACACCCCCTTACAATGAGCAGTGAAGTTCTATGCAGGATGTACTACAAATCCCAGCAATACAGTGTAGTACAGCAGGACCACCAGCCCCAAAATCAAAAAAGAGTATACTGAGCACTTCTTAGGGGTCTGTATGCAACACCTAATGGCCTCTTTCTGCCAGCAGCCGATCACCACAGTGTGCTGGTGAAATCGTGATAGCAGCACTGCAAGTCCCAGCCAGCAGCCTGTAGTAATACTATTAAAAAACGCTTTTAAGCCCTGAAAAGGGCTGTTTGTATTGCTAGTATTCCCTGCCTACTGAAACGCTAAATCCTGCACTGACGCCCTCCCTGACCAGCAGCAGCTCTGTCCCTGACCTCTTCCAGCACACGTCTGAAGCGAGTACTAGCGGCGCTGAGTTTTATATGGCAGGGTCATCTGATCTGGCCAACCAATCGCTGCTATCGACATGTATGGATCCCAAGTGATCGCAGGATGTACCAAAGAGTTTCCTGCATGTTTATTTGCTTAAAAATAGCGCCTAAACTTACAGGAAATGGATGATGAGATTTTCTCGAGTATCGCGAGATGCTCGTCCGAGTAACGAGTACCATCGAGTACCCTAATACTCGATCGAGTACCAAGCTCGGACGAACAGGCTCTCTCATCATTAGAAACAAACTTTTTTTTGTTGCGGCTAAAAAGGGTTGACGGCACTCAGCAGAGCAGCGTGTAGCGTGTACTTTCAGTCACGAGACAGGAGCTGGTTCAGTGCTACCTGTCCTGACTCTTTTCTCACTTTTCTCTCCATATTTCTGTTTTTTAGCTCCCTAACTCTCCCTAGATCTCACTATTTTTTTTATTTAGATGCCTATCTCCCCCTATCTCTACCTATCTCTTGATTTCTCAGCCTCTTTCCCTATGTATCAGCTTATCTTCTATATCCAGCTTTCCCTGGATCTTGCTATTTTTTTTTTCTCTTCCTCTCTTCTTTTACCAACACTTTCTATTCCTTCTCTGTCTCTCCCTGTATCTATCTAGTTGTTTGGCTATCTATCTATCTATCTATCTCTTTTCCCTCTCTATCTGATATGGAGCTCCTCTCTTTTTGAATTCTTGCAACACACTGAGAAGCTGCTGGCGCGCTGAGGCACTTCCTTGTCCTGGGGAGTGATATCACACATCTTGATTTTCACATAAAACCAGGATACAAGGCATTATAGGAGTAATAATCCCTTGTATCCTGTTCTATTCTGTGAAAAAAGTACAATTTTGCGTCGCCGTTATTTTTATCAGATTCGTAATGAACTTTCTCAAAGTTCGGTTTGGTGCCGAACCAAACTTTTTGCAAAGTTTGTAACGAATCTGGTTCGTAACGGTTCGGTTCGCTCATCCCTTGTTTGTATTACCTCTTCAATTGATGACACGGATGATTATTTTTCCTCTTTCCCAGTAATGGAATATTAATTAGTCGCATCCTAAACAGATGGCCCAAGACCTGCCTCCAGTGCGCCAGACTTCAGGTGCACCAATCAGGGATTGATACTATTTTTGTTGCTCATGTTGCTTTACTAATTTATAAAGTACACAGGTTAGTTTTACACATTTCATTTTGATGTACTTTTTGAAGCCATTCCCAGGAGTGCATTATAAAGGAAGAGAATATATATATACATATTAAGATAGATAGATGATAGATAGATGGATAGATACTGTTCGCGTTTTTTTTTTTTTTTTTCACCCGTCCCTAGCTTTGGCTTCAAAAACATCAAAGTGGGATATACTGTGTGAACAGCCTCCCGGCTGCCAAAAGACCTGGGTGTGGAAATGCTGTGACTAAAGACCATGCAAGCATGTGGCACAGTTTCAAATTGTTAATGGCCATGGGACTTTGCCGGTAAATGGCAGTTTCAAACCGGTCATAGGTCAACCAGTGTTTACCTGTAAAATTATGCAATAATTAACAATTCAAACACCTGTCAGCCCCTTTATATGGCTATCTCAAAATACTGTCTACTATTGAGCTTGCACCTGATCACTGTCATTAAAAAAAAAAAAAGACAAAAAGAAAGCTCACTAAAATGTTTTTAGGTTTCTTTTCTCTTTTTTTTTAGTTTTTTTTTTTAGGTTTCTTTTCTTATATCATTGACTATTGGCTTGACTTCAGCTCAGTATTGTTGTACGAACTTCAGAAAAGTGTTCAGGTTTCTCCACGTGGTCGAAACGCTCAGAATTAAACTCTTGGCATCTAGAGAAAATGGATGGCGGCATCCAATTTCTCCAGATGATGGGAGTTAAATGGTGAGTGCTCAGCCACATGGCGAAACCCAGACACTTTTCTTAAGTTAGTGCAACACTAAGTCCAAACTCCTCCTCACAGTGATCAAAATTCTACTTATCATTGGGAATTTTATGCAGTGGGGCTCCTGATGATCATTCACTTATCACTCATCTTGTGGACAGGTGATAAGTGTCCATTGTGGCACAACCGCATAGTATTTAGAATTCCTCTTGACAATAACCATAGATGACACAAATGTAAGGGCAAACCACCAGGAGCAAAATGACTACAAGAAGGAGAACACAAAAAATCCATGAGGGGGAATAAGTGTTACCCTCCTTAGCTGGCATCTTATGAGACTTCTGGGAAACCCTTCACATTGTGAATCCTGATGGTTATAATTCTGTGTCTTATCAGAGTAAACAGATAATTCTTTAGATCTGTGCCCCAATATTTTCAAGAGTGTAAACAAAGTGGACAAAAAACACTTGCCAAATGATGAATGTATGTTTCTACCATTTACAGCTGCCAGTACAACAAACATTAAAGGAGACGTCTGGCAAACGTTGAGCAACTTTTGTTAAAGTATTGTATTGCCCCCCAAAAGTTATACAAATCACCAATATACACTTATTATGGGAAATGCTTAAAGCTCAAAGTGCTTTTCTCCCTGCACTTACTACTGCATCAAGGCTTCACTTCCCTCAGTGTCCCCCTGCCATCATCCTCTCCAGCAGCCACAGCCCGCACAGCTCAGGGAGTCAGGTCGTGATATCACCATGTTATCCAGGAAGTGAAGCCTTGATGCAGTAGTAAATGCAGGGAAAAAGCACTTTATAAGCATAAGCATAAGTGTATATTGGTGATTTGTATAACTTTTCAAGGACAATACAATACTTAAATAAAAATTTTCATCGGACTTCCCCTTTAAGGCTGGTACAAATTTCGGTGGCCGCATTGCATTACTTAGGACCCATGTTTGGATACTTCATTGTTCTCCTTCTGTTTCCTCCCACAGTCCAAAGTGTTAAGTGCTGCAAAATAGTTGGCATTATATAAAAAGGAATTCTTATTTTCAAAAAAATATTCTATGCAGAAAGATTTGTTTTACCGACTTTTACAGAACATGCTCTTCCCTTCCCTATAGACAGATGGGAGACCTCTTGAAATAGCGGTGGATGTTGGCTGTGGGACTGGACGTTACACTGTTCCTCTAGCTCCTCACTTTAAGAAGGTCCTGGGAGTAGACATCAGTGAATCCCAAATAAATGTGGCTAAACAACATATTATAGCAAACAATGTGTCGTACATGTGAGTAGTACACTGGAATTACCAAAACTGGTGATATAATGAGAAAATTAGATTGCATTTATCCCGCTGGCAATCATCTCTCTCCTCTCTCTACAGGGTGGCACCAGCTGAAAAGTTGCCCGTGAAGAATGCTTCTTTGGACCTGGTGAATTCTGCTCTTGCTGCTCATTGGTTCAAAGCAGATGAATTTGCCGGTGAAGCAATTCGAGTACTGAAAACGAGAGGATGTCTGGCTGCACATGGATTTTATCCATCCTTTAAGATTGAATACAAGGATTTGTCACATGACCTAACTGCAGTAATGTCAGAGGTAACATACTGAATTTAACTGTATATTGTTTACTAGAATTCCAGTGTTATAATTCACTCTTGCGTGTTTTCACGTTTCCCAATGTCTGAATTCTTTTTGTTTTCTTTCACCAAATCACTTAAGAACTTTCGCTTTGATGTTGTTACAGGTCCTTGTTTTAATAGCTATTTAAATGGACAATAATTGTATCATATCACAACATATCGTGCTATGTTCAAATTATTTTTGAACCACAGTGGTGCCTTGGATTAAGAGCATAATTCAATCTTGGTTGTAATTTAAATCGCTCTTAAACCAAAGCAAATTTTCCCCATAGGAAATCATTGAAATGCGGAAAATTGGTTCCTTAACCCAAAAATAATGATTTTTTTTATTTTTAATAACAGGTAAAACAAATGAAACTAACATTTAGAAACAACTGAATATGTCATATTATAAGTTACTGTACAGTAAAGCAATCAGCATGTGGCGTATAATGTATAATAAGTGCATAAACTGGAAAAAACAGCAGCAGTTTGAAGATACAGGATGAAACTGCAGATCCCCATAATTCAGTAGTGTAGCAACATGCTAGAATAGAGAAGCAGGGCTGCTGTCAGAGGTCTGTGTGGTCACATGACAGCAATGAGGAAGGGGTGTGTGTTCAGCATGGACCAATCAGGAAGTGAAAAATCACAGAGCTGTTCAGGAGGACAGTGACAGAAACTTTTCTATACAGTAGTATAAATGGCTGAGTGTACAGTAAGTGCAGGCACATTATAGCAGCAGTGTGTATAGCTGAGTAAAAGTGCAAGCACATTATAGCAGCAGTGTGTATAGCTGAGTGTAAGTGCTGGCACATTATAGCAGCAGTGTGTATAGCTTAGTAAAAGTGTAGGCACATTATAGCAGCAGTGTGTATAGTTGAGTGTAAGTGGAGGCACATTATAGCAGGAATAAAGAGGATGAGAAACACAAGGGCCAACAGAGACTGCAGGAAACATGAAGGAATGAGCAGGGCAGATGTGGGCACAGTATAGCAGCACTCTCTGTCCGGGGAGAGAGGGGTACAGCTATGAAGAGATTAACTTCACGGTCCTGTCCCCTGATGCAAATCCCAGCCTGAAGTGCATCTGCTATTATTAGGAAGGTAAGGGAGACTTCCTGGCTCAGAGCCCCTCCCGCACTCTCCGTCCCACCCAGTACAAGGAGCTCTTAAACCAAAGCAATGCTCTTAAACTAAATTACAACTTTGAGCTCTTCTTGCAAAGTGCTCTCAATCCAAGTTAATCTTACTCCAAGTTCTTTCAGCTGTAAACAGAAGCTTTTTTTTTCAGCTGTTTTGTTCATTTGGCCTGTTTTTTTTTTTGTTTTTTGTTTTTTTTGTTTTTTGTTTTTGACCAGAGCAAATGATTCTGAAAGTCCACCTTCAACCTATACAGAACATTCAAGAGAGTTCATCAATAGGGTTTAATAGGTAATATGACAAGACGCACCCCTGATTTAGACAACTGAAAACAGAAAAAAAAAAGTTCATATTAATAAGCTTCCCTGACTGTCTAAGTCAGTAATGGGGTTAATGCAGTGAAGGGGTGAAAGTTTATTGAAATGACAGGGCCACTTTAACAGTTTCCGTGACAATACATTATATCCAGACACAAAGCTTTACTCCATATACAATACACACCCAGCTCTGCTGCATTATACACCCCAGCTCTGCTTCACAAACATAGACAGACACACACAAACAAATTTAATACAGATTACCCCTATTTACAATATGTACAGATAGGCCTTCTACTGGTCATGTGACTAATAACACGACTGTGACATCTTTGATGGTCCTTAAACTCCCATTCTTGGTGAATTCCCTATGGGGGCTTTACATGTAGGAATCTGGAGCTTACATGTATTGCAGCTTTGGAGGACTGTTATATGAGGGGTTTATTATTGGGTCAGAACCTTGAACCACTGAAGTACCCAAGGATATTAGGTCAGTTCTACCTTAATAATTTTTAAACATTTTTTTGCAGGTGTTGGATACATTGTATTCATATAATGATAAATGCATGGAACACATGTTCAGTCAGTACTATAATATATTTGAGGCTATTCCACTAAAAGACAAGAAATGGTAAGTTTGTAATGATTTAATGTCCATTCCATTCATTCATCTAAAAACATTATTTTAACGCAAGTTCTAAAGAACGGACGTTAAAATAACAATGTGGGAACACAGCGGGCGGCGCTGCATTGACTTCAATGCAATGCCGTCCCTGCAGTAAACCTTACTGAAAAAGAATGTAGTGTGAACATAGCCTTAGAGGGACTTTTAGTTTTGCTTGCTTTGGGGGGCAAAAATTCACACATACCAGAAGTTATCATTGTACCTAAAAGGAGATACTGTTCCAATTCCCCCACAATATTAGGCTATGTTCCCATTTGGTATGAGACCGGCCGTTACATGACCCGACCGGGTCACAGAACGGACGGTCTCAGAAAATATCATACGGGCCGGTACTGCAGTACCGGCCGGATGATCTTTTGCGCAGCTGAGTTCTGATGCGGGCGCATCAGTGTGCGCCCATGTCAGAACTCCCCACTGAACACTATGACACTCTCCATAGTGTGCACTGACATGGTTTTCTGCGGCCGCTATTCAATGAATTGCGGCCGCAGAAAACTGACGCCTGTTTTCTACGGCGCTGCTAAGGATCCCGGCCGGAGTGTATACCATGTTTATACATTCTGACTGGGATTCCCTCGGCCTGCAGCACAATGTAAATTCCGTACCAATCACGGCCGTTGAAACAACAGCCGTGATTAGTAGGGATCCTTAATCAGATTAATTTCAGAGTTAAAAATGGAAATGAATAAACCTGCTAAGTATTTTCTAGTTGATATTAATATCTTTATAAAAATTAAAGTGTGTCTGTCTGTCTGTCCCGTATAGACTTCTAAACGCCTGAACCGTTTGACCCCATATTTGGCACACAGATACATTGGTTGCCCGGGAAGGTTAGAGCGAAGGTCCCGTCCCCGACAGATGTACAGGAGGGGAGGGGGAAGAGCGCCCCATAGAGATGAATGGGAAAATCTCCACACTGCACACACAGGTGATATAATTAGCTGCAGCTCTGCCCAGAGGAAACTGCAGTTGGGAGCCTTAGCAACCAATAGGATTAATTACTACTTTGATTTTCATAGGGAGCTGGAATCTGATTGGTTGATAGGGCAGCTGCCTCACAACAGATCCACAGAAATAAATGGTAGACCCCCTACTCCAGTACATACAGTACATGTATACAGGGCAGTATTACCAGCTGCTGCTGCCCTAAGCACTAAACCTGAGGAAGCCCCATCCTCACTCACCAATTAGCATCAGGATTGGTAGATTGGTAGGTAATAGCTCCAGAGGTCACATTTAAAACCGCCATACCAGACCTGACCAATACTACCATACTGTGACTGGATAACACCGCCATACCAGACCTGACCAATACCGCCATATTGTGACTGGATAACACTGCCATACCAGACCTGACCAATACCGCCATACTGTGACTGGATAACACCGCCATACCAGACCTGACCAATACCGCCATACTGTGACTGGATAACACTGCCATACCAGACCTGACCAATACCGCCATACTGTGACTGGATAACACTGCCACACCAGACCTGACCAATATCGCCATACTGTGACTGGATAACACTGCCACACCAGACCTGACCAATACCACTAATACTGTGACTGGATAACACCGCCATACCATACCAGACCTGACCAATACCGCCACACTGTGACTGGATAACACCGCCATACCAGCCTTGACCAATACCACCATACTGTGACTGGATAACACCGCTATACCAGCCTTGACCAATACCACCATACTGTGACTGGATAACACCGCTATACCAGACCTGACCAATACCCCCATACTGTGACTGGATAACACAGCTACACCAGACCTGACCAATACCGCCATACTGTGACTGGATAACACCGCCATACCAGACCTGACCAATGCCGCCGTACTGTGACTAGATAACACTGCCATACCAGACCTGACCAATACCGCCATACTGTGACTGGATAACACCGCTACACCAGACCTGACCAATACCGCCACACTGGGACTGGATAACACCGCCATATCAGACCTGACCAATACCGCCATACTGTGACTGGATAACACCGCCATACCAGATCTGACCAATACCAACACACTGTGACTGGATAACACTGCCATACCAGACCTGACCAATACTGCCATACTGTGACTGGATAACAGTGCTATACCAGACCTGACCAATACCGCCATACCCCCCCTCGAAAAGACACCAGATTTTCCGGCAAGTCTGAACGGGAGGGTACTGCCCCTCTGCAAGGTGCTAATCTAGGCACCAGACCATAGGTGCATAATGGTTAATACGACCCTGCAGGTATACAGGACTCTAAAACTGTACACTACAGGTGCACAGGACCTCTACCAACTATATACTACAGGTATACAGGACCCCAAAACTATATACTACAGGTATACAGGTCCTCCACCAATTATATATCTCAGGTATACAGGACCTCCACCAACTATATACTTCAGGTATACAGGACCCCGAACTATACACTACAGGTATACAGGAAACCAAAACTATACACTACAGGTATACAGGACCTCCACCAACTCTATACTACAGGTATACAGCACCCCCACATTATACACTACAGGTATACAGGAACTCCACCAACTATATACTACAGGTATATAGGACCCCAAACTATACACTACAGGTATACAGGACCCCAAAAGCATGCACTATATGTATACAGGACCTCAACCAGCTCTTTACTACAGGTATACAGCACCTTCACCAACTCTATACTACAGGTATACAGGACCCCCAAACTTTACACTACAGGTATACAGGACCCCCGAACTATAATCTACAGGTATACAAGACCTCCACCAACTATATACTACAGGTATATAGGACCCCAAACTATACACTTCAGGTTTACAGGAACTCAAAACTATACACTACAGGTATACAGGACCTCCACCAACTCTATACTTCAGGTATACAGCACCCCCACCAACTCTATACTATAGATATACAGGACCCCAAACTATACACTACAGGTATATAGGACCCCAAAATTATACACTACAGGTATACAGGAACTCCACCAACTATCTACTACAGGTATATAGGACCACAAACTATACACTACAGGTATACAGGACCCCCAAACTATACACTACAGGTATACAGGACCTCCACCAACTATATATTACAGGTATACAGCAGCCTCAAACTTTACACTACCGGTATACAGGACCCCCGAACTATAATCTACAGGTAGACAAGACCTCCACCAACTATACACTAGAGGTATCCAGGACCCTCAAACTATAAACTACAGATATACAAGACCTCCACCAACTATACATTACAGGTATACAGCACCAACTATATACTACAGGTATACAGGACCCCCAAACTATACAGTACAGGTACAGTATACAGGACCTTCACCAACTATACACTGCAAGTATACAGGACTTCCCAAACTATGCAGTACAGGTATACAGCCCCGCCAACTATACACTACTGGTATACAGGACCACTCTCAACTATACACTACAGGTATACAGCCCCCCAACTACACACTACAGGTATACAGGACCCCCCAACTATACACTATAGGTATACAGACCCCCCACCCCCCAACTATGCATTACAGATATGTGGGACCCCTAAAAACTATACACTATAGGTATACAGAACCCCTCAAACTATGCACTACAGGTATACACTAATTCCTTTGATTAACTCAGATGAAACAATACCTTTAAATTGGCCTCCTGGGCACCTTAGAACAAATCTAATTAACACACCGACACTTTATACCCGGGCAGCGCCGGGTACATTTTCTAGTATAATCTAAAAGCAAGGTGCAGCTCACTCAAATCTCCCAAAAATCAAGGTATTCAGGCACAGATAAAATACCTGATATATCCAAAAAACATTCAAAATATTTCTAACCAAAGTCTGTCCTCTAGTTTGTAAAATGGAGTAGATAGAGATTGATTATTAAAACTATTAGACAGATAATCACTGAAAATATATTTGTATTTAAAACAAACATTAAAAAACCACATGTATAACACATATAAAAACAGAAAAAATTTAGCAAGAGTGTAAACGTTCTTCAGCAGCATTGGAGTACAACTATCACGGTAGTTGTTATAAATAGTAGTAGTAAAAAGTAGTCCAAAAACGGCTGATCGTAAAAAAAAACTTTTAGTTGTACTCCAAGGCTGCTAAAGCGTGTTTTTTAGCCGTTTTATTACAATCAGCCGTAACTCATGATAGGAGTTGTACTCCAATGCTGCTGAAGAACGTTTACACTCTTGCAAAAAATTTTCTGTTTTTATATGTGATATACATTCTGTTTTTATATGTGATATACATGTTGTTTTTTAAAGTTTGTTTTTTAATACAATATATTTTCAGTGATTATCTGACTAAGGCTATGTTCACACAGCGGAGTATATACACATCGTATACGCTCCGGCTGGGATCCCATGCGGCGCCGCAAAGAACTGACATGTCAGTTTTCTGAGCAGAAAAACCTGTCAGTTCACACAATGAAGCGAGCGGTGTGATATGACATTTCTGACGCGGGCAGGCGCTGATGCGCCCGCATCAGAACACTGCGGCCGGAAAGATCATCCGGCCGGTACTGTAGTACCGGCCGGGATGATCTTTGCAGAGATCGGCCGTTCCATTACCCGGCTGGGTCACAGAACGACCGGTCTTATATTAATATATAGTTATCAGATTTTTGCAAAGCGGCCAGTCTTCCTCCAATCCCACTCACTGCTTTAATTTTATCCTTTAACTTTAAATCTTTCTAATAGCACCATATACAACCGAACCAACGCATCATCAGCAATGTAAAGAAAGCAATAAATGAAGATATACAATTAGCAGAACATTCCAGAGCAACCAGTATAGTATATAGTATAGTACATAGGCAATTTCAGCAACAGGAAGAGAACAATTTGAAATTATGCCAGGTAATCTTTATCATAAGCACATATGCTTCTATTACAGGGTTACAGATATACCGGTGAAAAATCTGATGTCCTTTCCTGAACTTCTTGGATTTTTTCAGTCAGTTTATATGTATCAAGCATTCATGGAGAAGGATGCTGAAAAAGCAAATCAATATTTTCTACATATTGAAAAAAGGTGCACTATCAATATCTGCTTTTTATGATAACTTGTATGTCTATTATAGTACAATGCATGGATTTACTTACTGTATATTATTATTTAGTGTTAAACAATAAACCATCAAGGATACTAGATATTAACTCCTTAACCACACTGAACCACTAGATATACAGTAACCCACCCTAGACCACCAACGACATTAAAAAAAATATTGTATAGAAATCACTGACTACCTACCAAATTTACACACTATAGGATGCATTTTATAGCAGGAAAATATTATAATAAAATGTGCCTGGGTCCTATAGGGCACAATCAGTTGAAGGGGTAGTGCGGCGTTTAACATTTATTCACTAAATAACACACATTACAAAGTTATATTGGCTGAGCAAAACTATAAATAGTTGTATAACTTTGTAATGTGTGTTATTTAATGAATAAATGTTAAACGCCGCATTACCCCTTAAGCCGAACAGTGTCAGACCACCCATTCCTAATGGTCATTCAAAGCACTCATTCAGAGCTGTACCCAAATATCGGGAGCAGTGCTTATTCTAGCTACTGGCAGGGTATTGATTATCTTTCTTTAAAATTAGTGTGTGTATATATATATATATATATATATATATAGCAAAGCTGTTTGTATATGGTGATACAGCAGAGATTATGTTTATGTAGTGGAGCTGTGATAGATAGATAAATAGATAGATAGATAGATAGATAGATAGATAGATAGATAGATAGATAGCACAAGATAATTGTAGAGCAGCACTCCAGCAGTCAAGGTCTTAGCCTGGTGCCTAAAGATAAGTCCTGACCACAGACTTCACTTCAATAGTCCAGATATATTCCACGGCACAACGGATAACTTGTAAATCGGGAGAAAAGTTTTATTCCATCAAAAGTGTAGATAACATGTGCAGTACAGCAAAATTCAAAGGGTGCAACGTTTCAACGGTCTCAACACCGTCCTTTTCAAGCATACAAAGTGAATAACATCATTTCCTTTTATAACAGGTGATAAATTACAAGTAACATGTTATAGGGTCTTACAAGTGTCCATCTTAATTAGGAGTTTGTAAACATACACAAACAATACACGTGCAGATCAGTTTAACTCATGTCAGCGCCAGTGTGATTCCCACTGTGCAGTGTGAACACTGCTTGAAACTGACAGGTTTCAACACATCATAGAAACCGTATAAAAAGTCCATTGTACATAAGAAATGTCCATTGAATGAAAAATGTACAGCCTATCTGTACAGCGTCGGATCAAGACTTTCCAGAGGCGGACTCAGGACCAGTATTAAGCATAAGAGCTGTTGTCAATTCATTCAAACACAGGGAGGGAGAACCTCCCCTAAGGGATTGCCCCTAATGACGTGTCTAACAAGCCGAGACCGCCCGTGGTTGCTGCTGCTGATAAGCCTATGTAAATATATAAAAAGGCTCTGTGGACTCGGGAGAACTTTTATTTTGCGGTGACCCCATGAGCCCCGTGTGCACAACTTGCCATCATGTTCAGATGCTGTCAGGATCTGCTCACTAGGTCTCTCCAGACCATATTATGATTCCCTTGTCCAGCCTATGGAGTTGCCGCTACAGTGTGAATATGCTCAGATGATACTGTGCTCTGCTGGTCCATCCTGGTGTCACCCTAGTTGGTCCGATCCTCTGCCTTGATTATAATACAATCTAGAAGAGATAATAAATCAGGTAAGTATAGAAAGAAGAGAAATTAGTATACAATGATAAATGTTGTTATTCACTATTTTCTTACAATTGGACTAAACGGTAGGTACCTGTAGACCAGATATGTTGGACTCTATCTACATATAAATTTCGATGTTTTGTATTCAACGTTGAGACCATCCGGTCCCAGCGCTTCTGTTTTGTATATCCACTGTAACTTTCTTTCCTTGAGAATAGATTGTCTATCTCCTCCTCGTTTTGGGCAAAATACCCGATCCACAACCATAAATTTCAGGTCTTTTTTGGTATGACCCATCTCAGTAAAATGTTTAGATACCGGAAGATCAGGTTTTTGTGTTCTGATGGTGTATCGGTGTTGATTTATCCTGGTTTTGAGGTCATATGTGGTTTCACCCACATATATCTTTTTGCAAGGGCACCACAATGTATATATTACATAGTCAGAGTCACATGTAAGGTAATGTTGGATTTTAAATTCCTTACATGTTTTGGGGTGTTTAAATATGGAACCCTTTGTCATGTGTTTACAGTTCTTACATGAAAGGCAAGGATACGAGCCCAATTTTCTGGTAGATAAAAATGTCTGTATCTGTCCATCTTGTTTTTTTACATCAGTCTTTACAATTTTGTCCTTTACGTTCACCCCTCTGCGATAAGACATCAATGGTGCAGTCTGAAATTCAGGTACGTTCTGATGGCTTTTCTTAATTATGTCCCAGTGTTTGTTGATTATAGTAGCTATACGGGGGGAGAAGGGTGTAAGTTGTCACAAAGGGAATTCTTATAAGTTTATCAGTGTGTTGTTTTTTATGTAATAATGATTCCCTGTCCATACCACCCACCTCTTGTCTACACTCCCGTAATAAATCTCGGGGATACCCTCTGTCCTGCAACTGTTTAACCATCATATTAAGTGATTGCTCTAGATTTTCATCTTTCTGAACAATCCTTCTAGCACGTAACATCTGACTCCTGGGGAGAAACTTTAGCATCCTGCCCGGATGGCAACTGTTGTATCTCAGCATGTTGTTACAGTCCGTGGGCTTTACATACAAATTACTGGTCAGTTTATTTTATTCCCTAGAAACAGATACATCAAGATATTGGATATTAGTCATATCACTTGTCATAGAGAATTTAATGGTCTCATCCACTGTATTCAGAAAATCCACAAATTTGTCCAACTCAGTGGCGCCCCCTGTCCACACCATGAATATGTCATCTATGTAGTGCCACCACACCAGAACGTGTCTGAAGTGGTGGGCTACATAGATTTTGGTCTCCTCTAAATGTGCCACAACAATATTTGCAAAAGTGGGTGCCACATTGGCACCCATGGCGACGCCCCGTCTCGGCAAATACAGCTGAACAAGGTGTAGTAGTCTCATGATATAGTCATTTTCCATTTCTGATCAATTGAGCAGTGTGAGCATTTCCCTAACCGCCATCATACCTCTATCCTGAGCTATAGAGGTATATAAACTGACTATATCCAGTGTAACCAAGATATGACTTAGCTGTTGTCGCTATGGGTCTCAAAATTTTATCTAGTGTAATGGAGATGTGGCTCAAAATAGAGTCCCTCCAAGACACTATTGGTCTGCCTGGTGGGCAGACCAGGCTTTTGTGTATTTTTGGCAAAAAATACAACATAGGTAGCCTAGGATGTTGTAGTGTAAAGAAAATCAGCAGTTTTTTCATCTATGATGTTGAGACTAAGGGTGGTATTACACAGGCTGATGGGGGCCCGATAATACCTGTAAACGAGCAGCGATCTGCTAGATCATCGCTCGTTTACTGGGCCTATTACACGGCCCGCTAATTGTTAAACAAGGGCTGCAGGGACATCGTTACCGATGTCCTTACAACCCTTGCTTAAGTACATATATTACCTATCCACGTTCCAGGGCTGCTGCTGCGGTCTTCTTCTCCACGGGTCCCGCGCGCTCCAACTTCAGAGTGGCCTGTCAGCTGACAGGCTGCTCAGCCACAGGACCACCGCGGCCTGTGATTGGCTGACAGGCCGCTCTGAAGCTAGGGCGCGCAGGACCCGGAGAGAAGAAGACTGTAACAGCAGCCCTGGAGCGTGGATAGGTAATGTATATCGTCAGTCGCCGGCCGTGCACCGCTAGTACACGTAGCAGTGCTCGGTCGGCGCCCGACGAAAATAGGTCAGAACCTATATGAACGATCAGCCGATGATCGTTGTCATCGGCTGATAGTTGTATTCATTACATGGAATGATAATTGGCAGAATCGGGCCGTTTCGGCCGATTATCGTTCCGTGTAATAGTACCCTTAGTCCCTCCTGTGTGATCTTATCAATTCGTTTTGCTATTTTAAATCTGGGATCACTGGAAAGGTTCATGTATACCTCTGTATCATTAAGTTAGCGGTAGGCTTCTTGTATATATTGCTCCATGTCCATGACCACAATTGCGCCCCCTTTATCAGCGGGTTTGATGTCAGATTGTGGTCATGGACAAGAGACTTTAATGCAGATACATCAGCTGAAGATATATTTGGATATAGTACATCACCTTGTTCATATTGTACTTGTAGCATTTTAATGTCAGCTCTGACTAAATTACCAAAGGTCTCAATAGAAGCGGGGATTACCGGTGGAACAAACTCAAGCTTATAGATTGTAAGCTCTCGCGGGCAGGGTCCTCTTCCCCATGTATCAGTCTGCCATCTGCCTTCATGTAATGTGTTTTGATCTTGTAATGTTCTTGTTTGTCACCCTTGTCGCCTGTATAGCGCTCTGGAATTAAGTGCGCTTTATAAATAAATAAATAATAATAATAATAATAAATAATCTGTATTCTAATACCCAAATTATTGATATAAAACAATTTCTTCATACTCCCTTCTGGTTTAATAGGATTTTGCAAAAATCAGGTTTTCAGACTTAGCTTCCGCAAAAACTGAGCAATATCTGAATCATGTTCAAACCAATTAGCTGGTTGGCTAGGGCAGAAATTAAGACCCCTCCCCAATAGTTCAATTTGTGCAGCAGTAAGTGTAGTGGAAGATATATTTACCAAGTTATTTTCTTGTGTGTGGTCACCCTGGGTGTTGTAGTGCGACTGCCCCTCTGTGTCTTGCCTTTTACAGTTTCTTTTCTTGCCTCCTCTCCTGGTTCTCCTGGTGGGAGGGAAGGTTTTTACAATGTCTTCATTGTATAGGTTTTACAATGTCTCTTTTCTTGCCTTTACGTTGATTGTAGTTCGTCTCATTGTTAATTGGCCACGTATATATCTTGCCTTCATTGTAGTCCTGTGTGTCTCAAAACCACTTCCTTTTCTTGATCTCCTGTATTTCTTTTCTATATGTAATGGCCCAGAAAGGTATTTATTGTCAGGCGTCTGGAGATGTATTGTTGCTATTGGCAACCCTAGACAGCCGGTATTGGGGCCTATGTATTTGCTGCTTTTTCCTAACTCTCTTATATTTATTTAATATGCTGTTATGTATTTATCTCTAAGGCTACGTTCACACAGAGCAAAAGGAGCGGATTACGCAAGGAAATATTTCCGCCTGAAATCAACTGACGCTGAATTCCGAGCAGAATATAAGCAGAATGCAAGCAGAATCCCTGCGTATTCTGCTAGGAAAGTGTTCAGCTCGTAATCAGCTCTTGACAAATTCAGCGCGGAATACTCGAGGAATCCGCGCTGAATCCGCATGCATTCAGCGCTGAAATTCAGCGAGTATTTGGTGAGTAAACTAGACTATACCAGAACATATACTAGAATCCTCCTCCCCCCCCTTTTCCCCATTTCCGCGCTGATTCAGCGAGTAATTTCCGCTTGTATTACGCTTGTATTCCGCGCTGAATCCGCGCTGAAACAGAAAATCAGAGCCCCATTGATTTGTATAGGCTTCCGCTAGCGGAAGAATGAACATGTTCATTCTTCTGGCGGAAAGCGGATTAGTTCAGTGCGGAAATTCCACTGTGTGAACTGCAGAGCAGAATTTCCATTCAACACAATGGAAATTAGCTCTGCACCTATTTTAACGGCTGAAATTTCAGCGCTGATTCAGCGCAGAAATTCAGCTGCTTTTGCTCAGTGGGAACGAGCCCTAATAATACAACTGTTGAGCTTGATCAGTGCTTCTCCCCTGCAACCTATCACACTCTAGTGATTGGCCAGGGGAAAGCTAGCTCCGCCCACCTTCTACCCAAGAGGGCTGTGCGGTCTTGTCAGTTGTCAGTTGGTAGTCTGGCATCGGCAGTGTCACATCTAACCTCCCTACGTCACCTCAGTAATCCTGTCAGACTCCATCTTCAACCCCCTAACCTGTTTCCAGTCAGCCATAAGGACTAATACGTGTCTTTAAAGTCTCAGCAGGACATCCTCTGTATTTATTAGTGCCTGCTGTCGGATTGGTGAAGTGATAGAGGCTCTCCCATTCACCGTCCACATCTTCCTGACTCTTAAGTCAGTGTGTCCATGCGTCTTCCTCCTACATGATAGTAAGCGTCGACAGCGTCAAGTCTCTTCAGTAACTTCAAGTACCTATTCACAAGTACCTCATAAAGGCTGGAAAACCGCAAAGTCCCTGGAACAGGTCTGTCTACTTGAAATCCTATTTATTTACCAAGTCTAAGCTATAGTAACCAAGGTAACCCTCCCCCTGAAGCAAAGGACTCTGATCAAGCCAATAGTTTGCCATCATCAGATGCCCCTGTATTGGATTGTATATAGTTATCCTTCAATTAAAGTCTTAATATACTTTCACCGCTATTGTGTGAAAACTTTTATTGATAATTATATGTCCCTGTGTGTATGCTGAAGAAGACAAGGGCCCCGGCACCCTCGGACCCCACCGTGACAGGTAGGTTTTAGAAGGTGAGCCCTAAGGTTGCACTAAACCACCCAGCAACACAACCCCTCAGCATATCACTACACAACACCAAAGGGACCTTATATATATTTTTCCAAGAAATTATTTTGTTTAGTTAGGAATCGATCATATTCATCAGTAGGCAGGCTATCCTTAAATGTAGTGTCAGCCAGTTCCAGCTTCTCATTTGTCTTTCTTAACTGCTTTTGCATGCTTTCCATTTGTAGTAGAATTAAGTCTAAGGCATATGGATTTGAAATCAGTTCAAATTTTAATCTGGACTCGGCGTCCTCTAAAAGTATAGTTGGTTTTAAACGTGCCCGCATACCTCTAGGTATACGGTGGTTGTGATTGTATTTTCCCAAAGTGCTGATGTGCAATTGTAGATTAACTTTTGGACAAGAATTCCAAGTTGCTCTGTAGATCAATTGCTGATGGTACGTCCATGTAGTTAGAGTCCACCTCTATGTCTCCAAGAATCCTAGCCGTGTCAGTCTCATTGTACACATAGGCATATGCTGCTGGTTCAGACCCAGTGCGTTGTGAATGCGTTTCTTGTGACACGTTAGGTTCCATGTTAAAAACTCACTCAAGTAAATCAGTGCGCCAGCTTGAGTGATTTTGCAACATGGAACGTAACGTGTCACAAGAAACGCATTCACAACGCACTGGGTCTGAACCAGCAGCATATGCCTATGTGTACAATGAGACTGACACGGCTAGGATTCTTGGAGACATAGAGGTGGACTCTAGGTGGACGTACCTTCAGCAATTGATCTACAGCGCAACTTGGAATTTTTGTCCAAAAAGAAAGTTAATCTACAACTGCACATCAGCACTTTGAGAAAATACCATCATAACCACCGTATCCCAAGAGATATGTGGGCACGTCTAAAACCAACTATACTTTTAGAGGACGCCAAGTCCAGATTAAAATTTGAACTGATTTCAAATCCATATGCCTTAGACTTAATTCTACTACAAATGGAAAGCATGCAAAAGCAGTTAACAAAGACAAATGAGAAGCTGGAACTGGCTGACACTACATTGAAGGATAGCCTGCCTACTGATGAATATGATTGATTACTAACTAAACAAAATAATTTCTTGGAAAAATATATATAAGGTCCCTTTGGTGTTGTGTAGTGATATGCTGAGGGGTTGTGTTGCTGGGTGGTGTAGTGCAACCTTAGGGCTCACCTTCTAAAACCTTCCTGTCACGGTGGGGTCCGAGAGTGCTGGGGCCCTTGTCTTCTTCAGCATACACACAGGGACATATAATTTTTAATAAAAGTCTTCACACAATAGCGGTGAAAGTATATTAAGACTTTACTTGAAGGATAACTATATACAATCCAATACAGGGGCATCTGATGATGGCAAACTGTTGGCTTGATCAGAGTCCTTTGCATCAGGGGGAGGGTTACTTTGGTTACTATAGCTTAGACTTGGTAAATAAATAGGATTTCAAGTAGACAGACCTGTTCCAGAGACTTTGCCGTTTTTCAGCCTTTATGAGGTACGTGTGAATGGGTACTTGAAGTTACTGAAGAGACTTGACGCTGTCGACGCTTACTATCATGTAGGAGGAAGACGCATGGACACACTGACTTAAGAGTCAGGAAGATGTGGACGGTCAATGGGAGAGCCTCTATCACTTCACCAATCCGACAGCAGGCACTAATAAATGCAGAGGATGTCCTGCTGAGACTTTGAAGACACGTATTAGTCCTTATGGCTGACTGGAAACAGGTTAGGGGTTTGAAGATGGAGTCTGACAGGATTACTGAGGTGACGTAGGGAGGTTAGATGTGACTCTGGCGAAACCAGACTACCAACTGACAACTGAAAAGGCCGCACAGCCCTCTTGGGTAGAAGGTGGGCGGAGCTAGCTTTCCCCTGGCCAGTCACTAGAGTGTGATAGGTTGTAGGGGAGGAGCACTGATCAAGCTCAACACTTGTATTATTAGAGATTAATACTTAACAGCATATTAAATAAATAGATAACAGAAAACGTTATCTCCCTAAGAGAGTTAGGAAAAAGCAGCAAATACATTGGCCCCAATACAGGCTGTCCAGGGTTGCCAATAGCAATAATACATCTCCAGACGCCTGACAATAAATACCTTTCTGGGCCATTTCATATAGAAAAGAAATACAGGAGATCAAGAAAAGGAAGTGGTTTTGAGACACACAGGACTACATTGAAGGCAAGATATATACGTGGCCAATTAACAATGAGACGAACTACAATCAAAGTAAAGGCAAGAAAAGAGGCATTGTAAAACCTATACAATGAAGACATTGTAAAACCTGACAATGAAGTTTTTTTTAGAAAAACCTTCCCTCCCTCCAGGAGAACCAGGAGAGGAGGCAAGAAGAGAAACAGAAAGTGTAAAAGGCAAGACACAGAGGGGCAGTCGCACTACAACACCCAGGGTGACCACACGCAAGAAAACAACTTGGTAAATATATCTTCAACTACACTTACTGCTTCACAAATTGAACTATTGGGGAGGGGTCTTAATTTCTGCCCTAGCCAACCAACTAATTGGTTTGAACTTGATTCAGATATTGCTCAGTTTTTGTGGAAACTAAGTCTGAAAACCTGATTTTTGCAAAATCCTATTAAACCAGAAGAGGGTATGAAGAAATTGTTTGATATCAATAATTTGGGTATTAGAACACAGAGTGAGTTTGTTCCACCGGTAATCCCCGCTTCTATTGAGACCTTTGGTAATTTAGTCAGAGCTGACATTAAAATGCTACAAGTACAATATGAACAAGGTGATGTACTATATCTAAATATGTCTTCAGCTGATGTATCTGCATTAAAGTCTCTTGTCCATGACCACAATCTGACATCAAACCCGCTGATAAAGGGGGCGCGATTGTGGTCATGGACAGGGAGCAATATATACAAGAAGCCTACCGCCAACTTAATAATACCGAGGTATACATGAAACTTTCCAGTGATCCCAGATTAAAAATAGCAAAACTAATTGATAAGATCACACAGGAGGGACTTAGAATCAACATCATAGATGAAAAAACTGCTGATTTTTTTACACTACAACATCCTAGGCTACCTATGTTGTATTTTTTGCCAAAAATACACAAAAGCCTGGTCTGCCCACCAGGCAGACCAATAGTGTCTTGGAGGGACTCTATTTTGAGCCACATCTCCATTACACTAGATAAAATTTTGAGACCCATAGCGACAACAGCTAAGTCTTATCTCAGAGACTCTATGGAATTTCTGAATGGTATCAAGGAACTGACTATACCTGAGGTAGCACTCTTGGTTACACTGGATATAGTCAGTTTATATACCTCTATAGATCAGAACAGAGGTATGATGGCGATTAGGGAAATGCTCACACAGCTCAATCGATCAGAAATGGAAAATCATGAGACTATATCATGAGACTACTACACCTTGTTCTGACTAATAATTATTTTAGTTTTGTTACACCTTGTTCAGCTGTATTTGCCGAGACGGGGCGTCGCCATGGGTGCCAATGTGGCACCCACTTTTGCAAATATTGTTGTGGCACATTTAGAGGAGACCAAAATCTATGTAGCCCACCACTTAAGACACGTTCTGGTGTGGTGGCACTACATAGATGACATATTCATGGTGTGGACAGGGGGCGCCACTGAGTTGGACAAATTTATGGATTTTCTGAATACAGTGGATGAGACCATTAAATTCTCTATGACAAGTGATATGACTAATATCCAATATCTTGATGTATCTGTTTCTAGGGAATAAAATAAACTGACCAGTAATTTGTATGTAAAGCCCACGGACTGTAACAACATGCTGAGATACAACAGTTGCTATCCGGGAAGGATGCTTAAGTCTCTCCCCAGGAGTCAGATGTTACGTGCTAGAAGGATTGTTCAGAAAGATGAAAATCTAGAGCAATCACTTAATATGATGGTTAAACAGTTCCAGGACAGAGGGTATCCCCGAGATTTATTACAAGAGTGTAGACAAGAGGTGGGTGGTATGGACAGGGAATCATTATTACATAAAAAACAACACACTGATAAACTTTCAAGAATTCCCTTTGTGACAACTTACACTCACTTCTCCCCCCGTATAGCTACTATAATCAACAAACACTGGGACATAATTAAGAAAAGCCATCAGAACGTACCTGAATTTCAGACTGCACCATTGATGTCTTATCGCAGAGGGGTGAACCTAAAGCAGGCTCGGACTGGCCCACAGGGGAACAGGGGACTCACAGTCTGACTCTTTCTACCAAAGAATATAAGCATTTTCTATGCTCTAGAATCAAAGACAAATATATGTAAGGTACCATGTGCCTTCTTGACCTAACAGCATCTAATAGTGTCAGCAGTTTGGAGCACGAATTACAGCTGACAGAAGTCTTGTAACAAATGATAGGCAGGCAGTGGAGTGTGGGAAGATAATAAAGAAACTATTCTCACCAGTCCCCCTGCCCCTGGATCGCTCTCTCTCCCACAGCTGCTGGAAGTCATTTTCAGTAATTTTCAACAAGGTTCTGTGTATGTCACGGCCTGAGCTCAATGTCACATACTGGATGTGATATCCAGTAGCCACCGACCTCCTCCAGCTCCTCCAGCTACAAGATCACATACTTGGCTGATGGTTCTCCCTCTCTGTGTTTGAATGAATTGACAACAGCTCTTATGCTTAATACTGGTCCTGAGTCCGCCTCTGGAAAGTCTTGATCCGACGCTGTACAGATACGCTGTACATCTTTCATTCAATGGACATTTCTTATGTACAATGGACTTTTTATACAGTTTCTATGATGTGTTGAAACCGTCAGTTTAAAGCAGTGTTCACACTGCAGAGAGGGAATCACACTGGCACTGACACGAGTGATCTGCACGTGTATTGTTTGTTTATGTTTACAAACTTCTAATTAAGATGGACACTTGTAAGACCCTATAACATGTTACTTGTAATTAATCACCTGTTATAAAAGGAAATGATGTTATTCACTTTGTATGCTTGAAAAGGACGGTGTTGAGACCGTTGAAACGTAGCACCCTTTTAATTTTGCTGTGCTGCACATGTTATCTACACTTTTGATGGAATAAAACTTTTCTCACGATTTACAAGTTATTAGTGATGAGCGAGTACTAAAATGTTTGGGTGCTCGTTACTCGAGCTGAGTATTTCCCGATACTCGAGTGCTCGATTCGAGTAACGAATCCCATTGAAGTCAATGGGAGACTCAAGCATTTTTTGAGGGGACACAAGTTTGGAAGAGGGAAGGTCGTGTAAAAACCTGTCAACCTCAGAAATTGATGGAAACACAACGGAAATGGACAGGAAACAGCAGGGGCAGCATGTATGCCTCTGAGGCTGCCTAATGGCACCATTATGCCTAATTCTGTGCAACAGCCTGGTTAAAATAGAGGTAGGCATAGGGACCACCCAAAAACTCAGCCTGACACAGCATGGCATTGAGAACACAAGGAACCATTAAAACAGAGGTAGCTTATCTTGAACCACCCAAAAACTCAGCCTGACACAGCATAGCGGTAAGGACAGAGTGAACAAGAAAGAAACGGTAGCCAGTCAGCCTTCCAGTATGGATGCCAGTAAAGGCCCAGCAGTAGTCAACAGGAATGCCAGTAAAGGCCCAGCAGTAGTCAACATGGATGCCAGTTAAGGGCCAGCAAAAAGGAGGCAAGGGCAGGAACACCTAGTGAGGCTCCCCAAAACTAGGCCAGACACTGCAGGGCCTTGAACACACAGAGAGCCATTACAAGTGAGTGAGGAAGCTAGTGAGGCTCCCCAAAATAGGTCAGACAGTGCAGGGCCTTGAACACACAGAGAACCATTACAAGTGAGTGAGGAAGCTAGTGAGCCTCCCAAAAATTAGGCCAGACACTGCATGGCATTCAGCACACACAGAGCCATTACAAGTGAGTGAGGAAGCAAGTGAGCCCACCCAAAAATTGGTCCAGGGGCTGGGATATGTAGTGGACATGAACCCGGGTGCTGACAGTTAACTGGCTAGGCCTGCTCTCACTCACCACTCACCATCAAGAGTACACTTGATGCCTCTCGACCGGGAGTGGTGAGGCCCCTGGCCACGGCTAGAGAAAAAAAATAAAATGAAACAGCTTGCTGGTTGGCGGGGGCGCGATCGGCGGGCCCTCGGCAACCAGTCCCGCTCCTCTGCAGACGTAGTGTGACGTCAGGCAGTGAGGACACATAGAACAATACAGTCATCTTAAGAGGCCCTGGAATTTGAGAACACGGGGAACCATTAAGACAGAGGTAGCATATCATGAACCACCCAAAAATTCAGCCTGACACAACATGGCGGTGAGAACAGAGCGAACAAGGTAGAAGCGGTAACCAGTTAGCCGTCCAAAAATTATACCAGACCTAGCATGGCATTGAGCACACAGAGAATCCTTAAAAGAGAGTGAGGAAGCACGTGAGCCTCCCAAAAATTAGGGCAGAAGCAGCATGGCATTGAGCACCCAGATAACCATTAAAGTCAGTGAGGAAGAGAGTGAGCCTCCCAAAAATTAGGCCAGACACAGCAGTGCCTTGAACACACAGATTACCATTACAAGTCAGTGAGGAAGCAAGTGAGCCTCCCAAAAATTGGAGTGAGTCCAAGGGCTGGGATATGTAGTGGACATGAACCCGGGTGCTGACAGCTAACTGGCTAGGCCAGTTGTCAGTCAGCACTCACCATCAAGGGTACACTTGATGCCTCTCGACCAGGGGTGGTGAGGCCCCAGCCACGGCTAGACCAAAAAAACTAAAATAAAACAGCTGTCTGGTTGGTGGGGGCGCGATCGGCGGGCCCCCGGCAACCAGTCCAGCTCCTCCGCAGACGTAGTGTGATGTCAGAGCATGGCAGTGAGGACACAGAGAACAATACAGTCTTCTTAAGAGGCCACGGAATTTGATCAAATACACTTTCAATCCTTTAAAGAGTCTCTAAGAGATGGCAAGTGCGGTAGCCTGTGTATTAAAAAGACCTGGTCAATCGTGCCTTCAAAAAGGCTACTACAACATCCAAGGAAGGAAAGAAGCTACTGGTAAAAGGCCTGGTCAATCCTGCCTTCAAAACGGCTAAAACATCCAAGAAAGGTAGAAGGTGCTGTTCAGCAGTTTGAGCACCGCCTGTTGGCGCTTACCCACGGCAGTGCTGCTGCGCCTAAAACTAAAATAGCCGGATTATGGCTAGATTTAGCCTCACACCCTCATGCAGTTGTGCGTGATAGGCATCTCTTTGGAGGTAGGGACAAAGAATAACAATACAGTGTTCTTAAGAGGCCCGAGCTAAAAAATGAAAGGACGGCAGAGAACCCCCGCAAGTTGACATCCACAGATCATATGGTTTGAAATAGATAACACAAGAATGCTAAATTAGGATCCACCATTATCACTGTCTGTTCCTTTGAGTAGTCTACATGGGTGCCAGTTAAGGCCCAGCAACAACGAGGCAAGGGCAGGCACACCAGTATTCTACATGGATGCCAGTTAAGGCCCAGCAGCAAAGAGGCAAGGGCAGGCATACCAGTAGTCTACATGGGTGCCAGTTAAGGCCCAGAAACAACGAGGCAAGGGCAGGCACACCAGTAGTCAACATGGGTGCCAGTTAAGGCCCAGCAACAAAGAGGCAAGGGCAGGCACACCAGTAGTCTATCTACATGGATGCCAGTTAAGGCCCAGCAACAACGAGGCAAGGGCAGGCACACCAGTAGTCTACATGGATGCCAGTTAAGGCCCAGCAGCAACGAGGCAAGGGCAGGCACACCAGTAGTCTACATGGGTGCCAGTTAAGGCCCAGCAACAGCGAGGCAAGGGCAGGCACACCAGTAGTCTATCTACATGGATGCCAGTTAAGGCCCAGCAACAACGAGGCAAGGGCAGGCACACCATTGGTCTATATGGATGCCAGTTAAGGCCCAGCAACAACGAGGCAAGGGCAGGCACACCAGTAGTCTACATGGATGCCAGTTAAGGCCCAGCAACAACGAGGCAAGGGCAGGCACACCAGTAGTCTACATGGGTGCCAGTTAAGGCCCAGCAACAACGAGGCAAGGGCAGGCACACCAGTAGTCTATCTACATGGATGCCAGTTAAGGCCCAGCAACAACGAGGCAAGGGCAGGCACACCAGTAGTCTACATGGGTGTCAGTTAAGGCCCAGCAACAATGAGGCAAGGGCAGGCACACCAGTAGTCTACATGGATGCCAGTTAAGGCCCAGCAACATCGAGGCAAGGGCAGGCACACCAGTAGTCTACATGGGTGCCAGAGGTAGGTATATGGACCACAAATCATTTGGTACGAAATGGACAAAACAATGAGGCAAAATTAGGGACGCCAGTAAACTATAGGCCCAGCAGTAGTCGACATGGATGCCAGTTAAGGCCCAGCCAAAAGGAGGCAAGGGCCGGCACACCAGTAGTCAACATGGATGGCAGAGGTAGGCATATGGACCACAAATCATTTGGATTGAAATGGACAAAACCGAGGTTGACATCTGGCATTCCACAATGGCTCTGCGTTGCTGGTAAACCCTGGCTACCATCTGGAAGGTGGAATTCCACCTCGTGGGCACGTGGCACAGCAGTCTGTGAGCCGGCAGTTGCAAGCGCCTTTACACTGCCCTAAGGGTGGCAGCATCCGTGGTTGACTTGCGGAAATGCTCACAGATGCGCCGCACCTTGGTGAGCAAGTCAGCCAAATTGGGGTAGGTCTTAAGAAACAGCTGCAACACTAGGTTGAACACGTGGGCCAGCAGTGAAGTTCTATGCAGGATGTACTAAAAATCCCAGCAATACAGTGTAGTACCCACTAGTTTTGTGGGGGCTGTACGGTACAATCCGGCTAGGCCAGCTGATAGTCACCATCCAGGGTACACTTGATGCCTCTGGACCGGGGGTGGTGAGGCCCCGGCCACGGCTAGACAAGAAAAAATAAAATAAAACAGCTGGCTGGTTTGGCGGGGGCGCGATCGGCGGGCCCCCGATAACCAGTCCCACTCCTGTAGCAGTTGGGGTAACATTCCTTGCATCACGTGACTCCCCACTCCTACCCCCACCACCCTTTCGATTTTCAATTTGAATGTAGCAGTTGGGGTAACATTCCCTGCGTAATGTGATTCACCACCTCTCCCCCCACCGCTTTTTTGATTTTGAAATTGATTTTGATCCTTGAGGATCTGGCAATTGTCTCACCATTACAAGTGAGTGAGGAAGCAAGTGAGGCTCCCAAAACTAGGCCAGACACAGCAGGGCCTTGAACACACAGATAACCATTACAAGTGAGTGAGGAAGCTAGTGAGGCTCCCCAAAACTAGGCCAGACACAGCATGGCATTCAGCACACAGAGAGCCATTACAAGTGAGTGAGGAAGCAAGTGAGCCCACCCAAAAATTGGAGTGAGCCCAGGGGCTGGGATATGTAGTGGACATGAACCCGGGTGCTGACAGCTAACTGGCTAGGCCTGCTCTCACTCACCACTCACCATCAAGAGTACACTTGATGCCTCTCGACCGGGGTTGGTGAGGCCCTGGCCACGGCTAGACCAAAGGTTTGGACACACCCTCCCACAATACAGAGTTTTCTAAGGAAGCTAGTGAGGCTCCCCAAAACTAAGGAAGCTAGTGAGGCTCCCCAAAACTAGGCCAGACACAGCATGGCATTCAGCACACAGAGAGCCATTACAAGTGAGTGAGGAAGCAAGTGAGCCCACCCAAAAATTGGAGTGAGCCCAGGGGCTGGGATATGTAGTGGACATGAACCCGGGTGCTGACAGCTAACTGGCTAGGCCTGCTCTCACTCACCACTCACCATCAAGAGTACACTTGATGCCTCTCGACCGGGGTTGGTGAGGCCCTGGCCACGGCTAGACCAAAAAAATTAAATTAAACAGCAGGCTGGTTGGTCGGGGCGCGATCGGCGGGCCCCCGGCAACCAGTCCCGCTCCTCCGCAGACGTAGTGTGACGTCAGAGCATGGCAGTGAGGACACAGAGAACCATTAGAAGTGATACAGAAGCAATACAGTGTAGTGCCCTCTAGTTTAGGGGGGGCTTGACGGTGCTATCTGGTATGGGCAACAACTGTACACACTTTCTGTCACCCCAATACAATGAGCAGTGAAGTTCTATGCAGGATACACTACAAATCCCTGCTATACAGTGCAGTACACACTAGTTTAGGTGGTGCTATCTGGTATGGGCAACAACTGTACACACGCTTTGTCACCCCAATACAATATGAGCAGTGAAGTAAGTTCTATGCAGGATGCACTACAACTCCCAGCTATACAGTGCAGTACACCAGGACCACCAGCCCCAAAATCAAAAAGGAGTACACTGAGCACTTCTTAGAGGTGTGTATGCAACACCTAATTTCCCCTTTCTGCCAGCAGCCGGTCACCACAGTGTGCTGGTTAAATCGCGGAAGCATCACTGCAACTCCCAGCCAGCAGTCTGTAGTAATAGTATTAATAAAAGCTTTTAAGCCCTGAAAAGGGCTGTTTGTTTATATTGCTAGTATATAGTATATACCCTGCCTACTGGAACGCTAAATCCTACACTGACACTCTCCCTGACCAGCAGCAGCTCTGTCCCTGATCTCTCACAGCGTGCGTCAGAAGCGAGCACTGCCGGCGCTGAGTTTTATATGGCAGGGTCATCTGATCTGGCCAACCAATTGCTGCTATCGACATGTATGGGTCCCATGTCATCGCAGGATATACCAAAGAGTCTCCTGCATGTTTCTTGGCTGCGAAAAAGCACGCAAACTTACAGAAAACGGATGATGAGATTTCCTCGAGTATTGCGAGATGCTCGTCCGTGTAACGAGTACCATCGAGTACCCTAATACTCGATCGAGTACCAAGCTTGGACGAGCACGTTCGCTCATCTCTACAAGTTATCCATTGTGCCGTGGAATATAGATAGATAGGAATTATATACTTAACGAAAAAGTGTGAAACAACTGAAAATATGTCTTATATTCTAGGTTCTTCAAAGTAGCCACCTTTTGCTTTGATTCCTGCTTTGCACATTCTTGGCATTCTGTTGATGAGCTTCAAGAGGTAGTCATTGGAAATGAAATATTCTAGTGTAAGAACTTAACCTAACAGTACTGTTAGGAAGAGGGGTGTACAGCGAGTGCACTACTTGGTTGGCACCAAGAACCAGCAAATATGAGTAATAGAAGTAGTAGGCTCTCTAGCGTAACTCCCCTTAAATTATCCAAGTTAATATGTATAGTCTTAGATATATATCGTTTCTGGTTATATCATAAATAAGTGATTATAATAAGTCAGAATTGTGTATAGGGATACATAATTTTTATATTCATAAGATGAAACAAATAAAAAATAAAATTCACCAGTGAAGAATACAAACAAGGCTCTATAGGCATATATATCAGTATATGTCTTCATAGTATGATAATCACAGGAGTATATATATTAAAATTCTTAGTGTAAAGCACATATAAAAAACATAGCAAAGCTTGAAGGATGTTTCATTAAAAAAAAAAAAAAAAAGGTATCTTTGTGTAGTATATTTCATAAACGACTATTTTTCATAAACGATTATAGCAGTACAATCTTGTCCATATGCGACTCTGCAGGGCCCTTGCAGGTCGCAGTGGTTTGTAGTCACTGTGCTTATGGTAAATATAGAACTGTTCCTCTGTTAGTTGATTTGAGATATATTATATCACTTATTCTCGTATATGCAGAGGTAATACAGTTAAAATAGAATAAAAGTGGTGAAAGTACACCTCTCACCAGTCTCTGTGTTTGCAGGTTTGCAGAATTTTATTTTTTATTTGTTTCATCTTATGAATATAAAAATTATTTATCTCTATACACAATTCTGACTTATTATAATCACTCATTTATGATATAACCAGAAACGATATATATATCTAAGACTATACATATTAACTTGGATAATTTAAGGGGAGTTACGCTAGAGTCATTGGAAATGGTTTTCACTTCACAGGTATGCCGTGTCAGGTGTAATAAATGGAATTTCTTGCCTTCTAAATGGGGGTGGGACCATCAGTTGTGTTGTGCAGAAGTCAGGTGGATACACAGCTGATAGTCCCACTGAATAGACTGTTATAATTTGTATTATGGCAAGAAAATAGCAGCTAAGTAAAGAAAAACGAGTGGCCATAATTACTTTAAGAAATGAAGGTCAGTCAGTCCGAAAAATTGGAAAAACTTTGAAAGTGTCCCCAAGTGCAGTTGCAAAAACCATCAAGCGCCACGAAGAAACTGGCTCTTATGAGGAGCGCCCCAGGAAAGGAAGACTAAGAGTCACCTCTGCTGCAGAGGATAAGTTCATCCAAGTCACCAGCCTCAGAAGTCGCAGGTTACCAGCAGCTCAGATTAGAGACCGGGTCAATGCCGGCACACAGAGTTCTAGCAGCAGACACATCTCTACAACAACTGGTAAGAGGAGACTGTGTGCAGCAGCCTTCATGGAAAAATAGCTGCTAGGAAACCACTGCTAAGGACAGGCAACAAGCAGAAGAGACTTGTTTAGGCTAAAGAACACAAGGAATGGATATTAGACCATTGGAAATCTGTGCTTTGGTCTGATGAGCCCAAATTTGAGATTTTTGGTTCCAACCAACGTGTCTTTCTGAGACGCACAAAAGGGAAACGGATGGACTCTACATGCCTGGTTCCCACTGTGAAGCATGGAGGAGGAGGTGTGATGGTGTGGGGGTGCTTTGCTGGTGACACTGTTGGGGATTTATTCAAAATTGAAGGCATACAGAACCAGCATGGCTACCACAGCATTGTGTAGCGGCATGCTATTTCATTCAGTTTGCGTTTAGTTGGACTATCATTTATTTTTCAACAGGACAATGACCCCAAACACACCTCCATGCTGTGTAAGGGCTATTTGACCAAGAAGGAGAGTAATGGGGTGCTACGAGATGGTTTGGGGTGAGTTGGACCGCAGAATGAAGGCAAAAGGGCCAACAAGTGCTAAGTATCTCTGGGAACTAGGGATGGTCCGAACCTGCTGAGGTTCGGGTTCGTACGAACCCGAACTCTCGGCAATGATTCCCGCTGTCTGCCCGCTTCGTGGAGAGGGTAGATACAGTGGGAGGACCGCCTGGAAAACTGGGATACAGCCATAGCCATAGGCTGTATCCCAGTTTCCCAGGCGGTCCTCCCACTATATCCACCTGCTGCACGGAGCAGCCAGACACAGGAATCTGATGCCGAGCGTTCGGGTTCATATGAACCCGAACCTCGGCAGGTTCGGACCATCCTTACTGGGAGCTCCTTCCAGACTGTTGGAAGACCATTTCCGGTGACTACCGCTTGAAGCTCATCAAGAGAATTCCAAGAGTGCAAAGCAGTAATCAAAGCAAAAGGTGGCTACTTTGAAGAACCTAGAAAATAAGACATATTTTCAGTAGTTTCACACTTTTTTGTTAAGTATCTAATTCCACATGTGTTAATTCATAGTTTTGATGCCTTCAGTGTGAATCTCCAATTTTCATAGTCATGAAAATACAGAAAACTCTTTGAATGAGAAGGTATGTCCAAACTTTTGGTCTGTACTGGGTTGTATCTAGAGATGAGCGAACCGGTCCGCCCGGTATGGGATCCGGTTCGGATTTTCCCAAAAATCCAAGTCTGATCGGATTCGGATTTTTGGAAATCCGCTCAGATTTATTTATTTTTTTTTCTTGCTTTCTAAAATGGCAGCCGCCATTCTAGAAAGCTGGAAGTGTTCCGGGCGGGAAAAGCGCTTTCCCATGATGCCCAGAATACATCCAATCAGCAGGGATCTTGTACTAGCCCACCCCCTGTGTGACGTCGGTATTGCTTTAAAAGGAGCGGTCACATGACCGCACAGCGCAGTGTGTAGAGGGAGAGAGAGAGGAAGCAAGCTGCTGTTGTGTACTACAGACTAGTGAGAAGATATTGTGGGAAAGGAAAGATTAGGAAAGCGGAGAGGAGAAACATGATTGAGTGATTGAGAGAGAAATATAGAGAAGGCGAAAGATAGATAGATTAGGCATTGGACAAAAAAGGGTGCACAGAATCAAAACGTGCAGTACAGATATACAAGTCCTATACTTCTGATAGTGTGTATATCACATCCCTCTTATCATGAGAGACTAAAATACCTGGTTCAGGTGTATAGCATTGTATCTTAAAAAAAAGTGCTATATACCCAATTTCCATACTTAGACCCTTCTAATTGAAAGTGTGTATATCACATCCCTCTTATCCTGAGAGACTAAACTACCTGGTTCAGGTGTATAGCATTGTATCTTTTAAAAAGTGCTACAGTATATACCCAATTTCCATACTTGGACCCTTCTGATTGAAAGTGTGTATATCACATCCCTCTTATCATGAGAGACTAAAATACCTGGTTCAGGTGTATAGCATTGTATCTTAAAAAAAAGTGCTATACACCCAATTTCCATACTTGAACCCTTCTGATTGAAAGTGTGTATATCACATCCCTCTTATCCTGAGAGACTAAAATACCTGATTCAGGTGTATAGCATTGTATCTTAAAAAAAAAGTGCTATATATATATTTATATATATACCCAATTTCCATACTTGGACCATATATATACTTTCCATTTCCATACTTGGTCCTATATATTACAGAAAATACTGTTCTCATCTACCAAGTGTAGAAATCATAATTTAAATATAAAGTCATGGCACAGCAGCAGCAGAAAACCTCACAAAGCATTTCAGGCAGAGGGCAGGGCAGAGAGTCTGGCTCAAGGGGCATAAGAGAAAGTAGCGCAGGAAGAGGGTCCAGTGGCAGGCCTGAGCTTCCTTTTTCACACCAGGGTCGTGTCCACACGTCTAATTCGAATATGCAAAAAGTTATGAGTCTCAAAACACGGGAATAGCCAGATATCCCTCTCTCCAGAGAAGGAAGCCCATTGCCAAGGGGTGCCTCCTAGTGGGGAGAGCACCAAACCACGCTGATACGTAGTCCCTCAGGTCCTCACTCTGTTACGAGCTTTGGGACCTAAATAGGGAAACACCAGGGTGGCCCCTGTAAGTCAAAGTCTAACTCTGTGGCGAGTATAACGACATAAGACAAGGGTTACCAAGGCTAGGCATCCATCCACAGACTGCAGTTTCAGGGTATTTGCCCCTCATCAGTGTGGAGCAGGATTCTGGCTACTGGGGCAATGATAAATAGACCAACAAAACACAACAATTACTGAACTCAGGGAGAACAGTGAAAAAAAAATCCAGTGGAGTACTCATTTATGAGTCTCCATTGATTGTCCCATACAACATTTGATTATGCAAAAAAGGGGTCAGTGGAGCCTCAGTAACGAGTCTCAAAACACGGGAATAGCCAGATATCCCTCTCTCCAGAGAAGGAAGCCCATTGCCAAGGGGTGACTCCTAGTGGGGAGAGCACCAAACCACCCTGATACGTAGTCCCTCAGGTCCTCACTCTGTTACAAACTTTGAGACCTAAATAGGGAAACACCAGGGTGGCCCCTGTAAGTCAAAGTCTAACTCTGTGGCGAGTAGAACGACATAAGACAAGGGTTACCAAGGCTAGGCATCCATCCACAGACTGCAGTTTCGGGGTATTTGCCCCTCATCAGTGTGGAGCAGGATTCTGGCTACTGGGGCAATGATAAATAGACCAACAAAACACAACAGTCACTGAACTCAGGGAGAACAGTGAAAAAAAATCCTGTGGAGTACTCATTTATGAGTCTCCATTGATTGTCCCATACAAAATTTGAATATGCAAAAAGGGTCAGTGGAGCCTCAGTTATGAGTCTCAAAACACGGGAATAGCCAGATATCCCTCTCTCCAGAGAAGAAAGCCCATTGCCAAGGGGTGCCTCCTAGTGGGGAGAGCACCAAACCACCCTGATACGTAGTCCCTCAGGTCCTCACTCTGTTACGAGCTTTGGGACCTAAATAGGGAAACACCAGGGTGGCCCCTGGGACTACGTATCAGGGTGGTTTGGTGCTCTCCCCACTATGAGGCACCCCTTGGCAATGGGCTTCCTTCTCTGGAGAGAGGGATATCTGGCTATTCCCGTGTTTTGAGACTTGTAACTGAGGCTCCACTGACCCCTTTTTTGCATATTCAAATTTTGTATGGGACAATCAATGGAGACTCATAAATGAGTACTCCACTGGATTTTTTTTCACTATTCTCCCTGAGTTCAGTGATTGTTGTGTTTTGTTCACACGTCTAATTCCACAGTCCTGGAGTGTCTGGCTCACACTTCGATGGCCATAAGGATGAGTAGTGAGACAGCCAGCCAGGTATCTGTGGGTAGCTTGGATATGACCCTGACTTGGCACAGGCACGCAGCAATTCCCCCACATCCTCCATCTGACATCCTCAGCAACATCCCGCTAACTTTTGACCCGCCACCTGCAAGGGAACTGTTGGCGTCTATGAGCAGCGAATTGTTCTTTGATGACGATGAGCACGTGGAGGAAGAGACAGGGGACAATCAAGTGCAGGGCAGAGCTGTGTTGGAGGTGATATCAGAGCAGGCCCATGTTAGGCCTGGCAGGAGAGCAGTAGGCAGTAGACGAGAGAGGGCTGGGCAGGAGCCTGATGAGGATGATAGCAAGATTCTGGAACAGGATGATGCTACATCGGATGTTACATGGGATCCACGGCAGGATTTGGCTTATTCGGCGGATTCGTCAAACGGGAATCCGTCCGCCAGCAGGCCCACCACAACTAAAAAGCAGACAGGCAGCAGTAGTCAACTAACAAGTCGGAAACATAGCCGGGACAAGCAGATGACCACTGGGGAAACCTCCTCCACTGCAGGTCCTGCAGCGCCCGCCCATCCTCGCAGCCTGTCGGTACTAGACTCTACACCCCGCCTGTGTGGCAGTTTTTTAAAAAGTGCCCGGAGGATACCTATGTGGTCATTTGTCGCCTGTGCGACAGGCGCATTAAAAGAGGCAAGAGTTGCCATCCTGGCACCAGCACCATGGCTGCCCATATGAAGCGCCACTACCTTTCCGTCTGGGAGAAACGGGGTGATAGTGGGTCACAGCAGGCCCAGGCACAGCCGCGGTCAACAGCAGCAGGAAGCAGCAGTAGTCAGGGGGGCCTTTCACAGAGTCAGACCTCCTCTGTGGAAGGGAGTGTGGCTTCACTCCCTTCTTCGGCTGGTGGCCCCTGTGTCGCTAGCAGTAGGCAGCCTGGCATCATGGAGTCCCTATACCGGAGGCAGACATATGCACCCAGCAATCCCGCAGCAGTTAAGCTGAACACCCACCTGGCCAAGTTGCTGGTCCTCCAGGCTTTGTCGTTTAAAGTTGTCGACTCGGTACCTTTCTGTGAACTGATGTCATGTGCGGAGCCACGGTGGAAGGTGCCGAGTCAACACTACTTTTCCAACACAGCTATCCGGGCCATGTATAGCTATGTTCGCGAAAAGGTTGCTGACTCACTAAGCCATTCAGTGAGCAGACATGTACATTTAACCACAGACATCTGGAGCTGTAATTACGGGCAAGGGCAGTATATGTCCATTACTGCTCAGTGGGTAAATGTAATATGGCCGGCGGACCCCCAGCAACTTGGCCAGGGAAGGGTGATGACACCACCCCGTTGTCACAGCAGGGTTCCTGTGTCGCGGTCCTCCTCCACCTCCTCCAGTAGGTCCAAAACCTCCTCATCCGCCAGTGTTCCTCCCTTGTACTACTTGGATGTAGCACGGAGGTGTCACGCTGTGCTGCATCTAGCCTGCCTGAGTGAAAGGAGACACACAGGTGAAGAGCTGCACCGCCTGCTCGAGGCGGAAATCCTCTCGTGGCTGGCTCCACGCCAACTTAAAGTTGGGACGGTGGTGAGTGACAATGGGAGCAACATTCTCTACAGACTGTGCTGTCAATGGCTCGAAAGCTGTGTAACCATTTCAGCCATTCAAGTCGCTCTCACCACATCCTCCTCGACCTGCAGCGGAGGAATGGTCTTCCCAACCATCGTCTAATTTGCGATGTAGTCACGCGGTAGAACTCCACCCTCCACATGCTGGACCGGCTCTATGAGCAGAGGAAGGGCTTAACTGATTTCCTCTTGATGCAGGCGGACACGGCGACTCCCTTGTGTAACCTGGAGCTCGGGCAGTGGCAGCTCATGCATGACACCTGCCGCTTGCTACGACCCTTTGAGGAGGCCACCTTTCTGGTCAGTGGGCAAGACACAGGACTGAGCGCCATCATACCCATGCTTCATGTACTGGAGCTGATGCTGATGCGACTCAATGGTGAGGGGGAAGAGGTCTTGCCACTGTCGCAGCCTAAGTCGCTGGAGGAAGGCTTGGCGGAAGAGGAGGGAGAGTCAGTTGAGGAGGAGGAGGAGGACCTGAACGCACAGGAACTCTTAGGGGAGATGGGTGGAGGAGAAGGAGATGAGCCTTCCTGACAGACCAGAGGGGGGCCAGAGGAGGATATGCAGGGCTATGAGGAGGATGAGGAGGATGGAGGCAGTACCCATTGGCAGTATGCTGTGGGGACGGAGGCGGGGACTCCTTCCCACTCTCTGGTGGAAATGGCTAAGCGCATATTGATATGCTTTCGGGCCGACCCATGCCTGCAAAGGATTCATCAATGGGACGAGTTCTGGCTGGCCACACTACTGGACCCAAGGTATCGCACCAAGCTGTGTGAATTCATTCACCCTTCCCAACGGGAGGAAAAAATGAATTATTATAGAGAGGAGCTAGATGCACAGTTAGTGGCAGGCTTTGCAACACGACGCTCTCATTCACGCCATTCCCACCAGGGCCACACCAGCAGCGCTTCCTCCTCCACATCCTCCTCTAGCAGCTTGGGTGGCATGAGCAGCGGCACCAGTCTGAGCCTGATGTCCATGATGCACGCTTTCATGCAGCCACAGGCTGGGGTAACAGGAGCACCCGCACAGCAGCAGGACATGGCGGCACACCTCAAACAGCAAGTCCAGGTGTTTTTGGACTCTACGTCGCCACCTAACATCCCTGAACCCTTGGACTTCTGGGTGGGAAATTAGATGTCTGGCCACAACTCGCTGAATTTGCTTTGGACATACTCTCCTGTCCGGCCAGCAGTGTGTCATCCGAGCGAGTTTTCAGCGCAACAGGTCATATTGTCAGTCCCAGGATTGTCCTGGTGTGGAGCGTCTGACTTTCATCAAAATGAACGCCACATGGATAGATAAGGACTTTGTGACACCTGCTCCTAATACCACAGAGTAGGATTTGGTCGTGTTGTCACCAAGGTGTAGGACCTTTTCTGCTTCTATTATGGCCTATATGTGAACTAGACAGTACTGGTCATTCCACCATTCCTGCTGCTGCTGCTGCTGCTGCCGCCCTGCTACCTCTCGCTTTTCCATGGACCTCATTATTCTGCTTCCGCTGCTCATGTCACCACATTACAACTGCTACTCCTGCCCTGGCCTCCATGTTGGCTACTGCCGCTCCTGCCCTGGCCTCCATATAGGCTACTGCTGGGCCTTCACTGGCCTCCATGTTGACCACTTCTGCTCCTGCCCTGGCCTCCCTGTTGGCTACTGTTGGTCCTGCTTGGCCTCCATGTTGGCTACTGCTGGGCCTTCACTGGCCTAGATGTTGGCTACTGCCGCTCCAGCCCTGGCCTCCCTGTTGGCTACTGTTGGTCCTGCTTGGCCTCCATGTTGGCTACTGCTGCTCCTGCCCTGGCCTCCCTGTTGGCTACTGTTGCTCCTGCCCTTGGCTCCATGTTGGCTACTGCTGGGCCTTAACTAGAATCAAGGTTGACTACTGCTGTGCCTGCCCTTGCCTTCATGTTGGCTACTGCATTGCCTTCACTGGCCTCCATGTTGACTACTGCTGTGCCTGCCCTTTCCTCCATGTTGACTATTGCTGCTCCTGCCTTGCCTCCATGTTGGCTACTGTTGCTCCTGCCCTTGCCTCAATGTTGGCTACTGCTGGGCCTTAACTGGCATCTAGGTTGACTACTGCTGTGCCTGCCCTTGCCTCAATGTTGGCTACTGCTGGGCCCTGACTGGCATCTAGGTTGACTACTGCTGTGCCTGCCCTTGCCTCAATGTTGGCTACTGCTGCTCCTGCCTGTCATAGAAACATAGAAGATTGTCAGCAGAAAAAGACCACTGGGTCCATCTAGTCTGCCCTTTTAGTATTTTCTTTCTTATTATCTTAGGATAGATGTATGTTTATCCCAGGCGTGTTTAAATTCTGTTATTTTAGATTTACCAACCACCTCTGCTGGAAGTTTGTTCCAGGTATCTACTACTCTTTCAGTAAAATAATATTTTCTCACATTGCTTCTGATCTTTCCCCCAACTAACCTCTCACTGTGTCCTCTTGTTCTTGAGCTCAGTTTTTTTTACCAAAAACACTTCCCTCCTGAACCTTATTTAGTCCTTTAACATACTTAAAGATTTCAATCATGTCCCCCCTTTCCCTTCTTTCCTCCAGACTATACAGATTCAAATCCTTAAGTCTTTCCTGATATGGTTTATGCCTCACACCCTCCACTATTTTTGTAGCCCGTCTTTGGACCCGTTCTATTTTATCAATGTCCTTTTTTAGGTGAGGTCTCCAGAACTGGACACAGTATTCCAGATGTGGCCTCACCAGAGCTCTATACAGCGGGATCACAATCTCCCGCTTCCTACTGGTTATACCTCTAGCTATACAGCCAAGCATACAATTTGCTTTCCCCACCGCCTGGTTGCACTTGTGACTCATTTTAAGGCTGTCAGAAATCACTACCCCTAAATCCTTCTCTTCTGACGTCTTTTCCAACACAGTACTGCCGATGTGATACTCGGATAGAGGATTCCTCCTCCCTAAAGGCATTATATTACATTTGGAAACGTTGAACTTCAATTTCCACTGTTTGGACCACTTATCTAGCAAAGCTAAATCATTTTCCATATTACTGACATCTCCAGGAATATCAACCCTATTGCACACTTTTGTGTCGTCAGCAAACAGACAAACTTTACCTACCAACCCTTCTCCTATGTCACTTACAAACATATTAAAAAGAATAGGACCCAGAACAGACCCTTGTGGCACACCACTTGTAACCAGTCTCTGCTCGGAATATACACCATTAACAACAACTCTCTGATATCTATCCTTCAGCCAACCACAAATCCACTGAACTATCCAGGGATTAAGGGCCCTATTCCACCGGACGATTATCGTTTGCATAATCGTTAACGATTAACGATCTCCAACGACCGCTATTGCGAAAGACCTGAAAACGTTCACTCATTTCCATGGAACGATAATCGTTACTTATGATTGTAATTGCGATCGTTTTTCTTTGCTATTTATTCGCTATTGCGTTCGTCTCTATTGCGAACGACTGAACGATGTCTTATTCAATGCGAACGATTTGCGAACGTTTTGCGAACGAGCAACGATAAAAATAGGTCCAGGTCTTATAAAGCGATCAACAATTTCTCGTTTGGTCGTTAATCATTAACTGCATTTCAACCGAACGATTTTCGTTTAGATTCGAACTATTTAACGATAATCTGAACGATAATCGTCCGGTGGCATAGGGCCCTAAGTCCAATTTTCTCAAACTTCTCTATCAGCTCTTTATGGGGAACTGTATCAAAAGCTTTGCTGAAGTCCAGATAGACGATATCCATAGCATCACCTTCATTCAGCACTTTTGTGGCATAATCAAAGAAATCAATGAGATTAGTCTAACATGATCGGCCCGCAGTTAAGCCAAAACAACCGTATATCTCCACATAAACAAAGAGGTTAATACATGCAAATAAATAAGTCTGTACAATCATTTCTTTGCATGGATTAACCTCTTTATTTATGTGGAGATATACGGTTGTTTATTTATCTATTGATTTACTGGTAAGAACTGGTTATGAATTCATGGACTTATGATTTATGAACTTTTGAACTTCAGAATCTCATGGACTTATGGGCTGATGAACTTTACATATGTTATTTGCCCTTTGTTTACATAGTGACAACCTGCCATGTGCATATATTTGTTTACCTCTGTCCCAGGACTTCCTGAGATGACCAACCCGGAAGCCCAATATGATGTCATTAAGATGTGCCTATATATTGCTCATGTAGTGTATGCTCTGTATGCTTGATAAAGGCCCATGTTAGACAATATAGGGCCGAAACGCGTTGCAATAAAGAGTATATGTTTACTATGCCATCTACCTCTGGATGATCCCTGGTTGCACCGCTGTGTGCAAATCTGAATACTCCTGCGCTTATTATACCTGGTGTGGATTCGACTCTTGGTCCTGTAATCGGCTGATTACACATCTGCTAAATTCAACCAAATACACTACCCCCATATCATATAGATGCTTTAAACCAGGGGTGGGGAACCTTTTCCATGTCGAGGGCCGGTCGGGCATTAATAAAATCATTCGAGGGCCGCATACCGTGCGCGGCAGTTAGTAGCGGGGGTTTGCAGCACCCAGGACAAGGCATAGTATTGTTCCCCTAGTGCCCCTGCTATTGTAGTTAACCCCCAGTGATGCCCCTTGTAGTCTAGTTAACCCCCAAGTCATGTCCCTGGTAGCCTAGTTAACGCCCATCAGTCATGTCCCTGGTAGCCTAGTTATTCCCCCCCCATCAGTCATGTCCCTGGTAGCCTAGTTATTCCCCCCCCATCAGTCATGTCCCTGGTAGCCTAGTTATTCCCCCCCCCCCATCAGTCATGTCCCTGGTAGCCTAGTTATTCCCCCCCCATCAGTCATGTCCCTGGTAGCCTAGTTATTCCCCCCCCCATCAGTCATGTCTCTGGTAGCCTAGTTGTCTCCCCCATCAGTCATGTCCCTGGTGGCCTAGTTATCCCCCCATCAGTCATGTCCCTGGTAGCCTAGTTGTCCCCCCCATCAGTCATGTCCCTGGTAGCCTTTTTTTCCCCCCCCCCCCCCCCCATCAGTCATGTCTCTGGTAGCCTAGTTGTCCCCCCCATCAGTCATGTCCCTGGTAGCCTAGTTGTCCCCCCATCAGTCATGTCCCTGGTGGCCTAGTTGTCCCCCCCCCCCCATCAGTTATGTCCCTGGTAGCCTAGTTATTCCCCCCCCCCCCATCAGGCATGTCCCTGGTAGCCTAGTTATTCCCCCCCCCCATCAGTCATGTCTCTGGTAGCCTAGTTATTCCCCCCCCCCCATCAGGCATGTCCCTGGTAGCCTAGTTGTCCCCCCCATCAGTCATGTCCCTGGTAGCCTAGTTGTCCCCCCCCCATCAGTCATGTCCCTGGTAGCCTAGTTGTCCCCCCCCCCCCCCATCAGTCATGTCCCTGGTAGCCTAGTTGCCCCCCCCCCATCAGTCATGTCCCTGGTAGCCTAGTTGTCCCCCCATCAGTCATGTCCCTGGTAGCCTAGTTGTCCCCCCATCAGTCATGTCCCTGGTAGCCTAGTTGTCCCCCCATCAGTCATATCCCTGGTAGCCTAGTTGCCCCCCCCCCCATCAGTCATGTCCCTGGGATCCTAGTTAACCCCCAAATAAAAAAATAAACATCCCACTCACCTTACCTCCGTTCCCACGCAGTCCATGTCCTCTTCTCTCCCAGGTCCTCTGTGCCGGTCTTCTCCTGCAGGCGGCGCGCGATGAAATGACGTCATCGCGCGCGGCCCGCAGGAGACTAAAGACACGCGCCGCTCTGCTGGGGAAGGAGCCGGCACAGACAGCATCCTCCGGTGTCCAGCAGCTGTCACAGACACCGGAGGATGCTGTGTATGCCGGCTCCTTCCTCCTCCAGAGCGGCGAGCATCACAGGGGAGCTGCGGGCCGTGGGCCGCATCGGGAGGTCTCAGGGGCCGGATGCGGCCCGCGGGCCGGAGGTTCCCCACCCCTGCTTTAAACTATGAAATCCGAAAAAATCCGAAAATCCAGTCGGACCGAACTTTTGAAAAGTTCGCTCATCTCTAGTTGTAACATGCAGCAGAGCTATGAATGTGAATAGTGCATGCTACAGAGCTGTGTATGTATGAGTGTACTAAACTGTAATGGAGAGTGTTAAATTGTCCCTGTGATTAAAAAACACCTTTTAGATGTCACAGAGACATGAAGAAAGTAGTGTAGGGTCCACGAGCACCTTAGAGGAGTCTACATGGGTACAATCAGGCAGGGTGGTAAAGGAAGGATGCACGCCAGGTAAAGCACAATCCTGAATGTGGGTAAAACAAACTTGCAGAGAGTACTCTAACAGCATCCGTATGTAATTAGATTCCTTGCTTTACTTTCATCAACAAGTACAGTTTCAATCTCACAGAGGTCTTTGTCAAGCAACACAGAGACAAGTCAAAAGTATTAATCTGTAAGGGTCCCAGTGCTGTGACAACACTGATCTTTAGAACAAGTGGTTTAAAGTGCATGGTTACACGATCTGCATCCAGTTACATTAGACAGACTCCATAGACTTATAATGAAGCCTGTCTAGTGAAGCTGGATGGAGAACACAGCCAGCAGGGGACTAAAGAGCTTAGTCGTGAGCTTCTCCTGGCTTCTTCTAATGATCTCAGCACTGCGACACAAACTGCTTAACCCCTAGACGACCGTTGGCGTACAGTTATGCCCTGGAAGTCTGTCATCAGATGACCCAGGGCGTAACTGTACATCCTGGGTGTTTGTGCTGCTATGTGGTATGCTCCGGAGCACGCTTCATAGCAGGTGGGGGCCAGCTGCAATGAGCAGCCCGGGCCTTACTGTTAATGACAGGCTGCAGCGATCACGCTGCAGCCTACCATTAACCCCTTAAACGCCACGGCATTTAAGTGTAAGTGACAGGGGCAGTCCCTGTCACTTACCAATCGGGACTCCCGCAGTGTGACTGCGGGGATTCCGATCGTTTTAACGGACCGCCAGAGGTCTCTTACCTTCCTCCTCTTACCTTCCTACCGTAGCGCGTGTAATTGTCCAATCTATTAAAATATAACAATCGTCATTGCGAACGACTTAAACGAAGAGGGAAAAAAGCAGCAGGATAAAAATAAAAAGTGATCAAAACGTCCGAGCTAAACAAATATGGTATTAGTAAAAACTAGAGATCATGGCGCACAAAATGACACCCCATACAGCCCCGTAGGTGAAAAACTAAAATCGTTATAAGAGTCAAAATAAGGCCACTTTATTAATAGTTAATTTTTTTTAAAAAAAGGATTTCATAAAAAAAAATATATAACATTAGAGAATCTGTGTAAGGGTACAAACACACTTGCCGGATCCGCAGTAAGTTTCTCGCTGCAAATTTGCAGCGAGATTCGCTGCGGATCCTGGCCCTATGCACTAAACGGCAGCCCACCGCGGCCCGCCCCGTTAACCCAACCAGCCGCCGGAGCCTATACGTCACCTGATCCCGGCTCTGGCTTCCTCCACTGGCCTCCAATGACTACTGCTGCTCCTGTACTGGCCTCAAATGACTATTGCTGGACCTCCACTGGCCTCCAATGACTACTGCTGCTCCTTCACTGCATTTGTGACCTTTTTCCTGAATAGACCCTGTAATGGTGAATTTCCTGCATAGACCCTGTAATGAGCAGCCCGGACCTTACTGTTAATGATAGGCTGCAGCGATCACGCTGCAGCCTGCCATTAACCCCTTAAACGCTGCGGCGTTTAAGTGTAAGTGACAGGGGCAGCCCCTGTCACTTACCAATCGGGACCCCCACAGTGTGACTGCGGGGGGCCCGATTGTTTTAACGGACCGCCAGAGGTCTCTTACCTTCCTCCTCTTACCTTCCTACCGTAGCGTGTGTAATTGTCCAATCTATTAAAATATAACAATCGTCATTGCGAACGACTTAAACGAAGAGGGAAAAAAGCAGCAGGATAAAAATAAAAAGTGATCAAAACGTCCGAGCTAAACAAATATGGTATTAGTAAAAACTAGAGATCATGGTGCACAAAATGACACCCCATACAGCCCCGCAGGTGAAAAACTAAAATCGTTATAAGAGTCAAAATAGGGCCACTTTATTAATAGTTAATTTTAAGAAAAAAAGGATTTCATAAAAAAAATATATAACATTAGAGAATCTGTCTAAGGGTACAAACACACTTGCCGGATTCGCGGGGGTTTCTCGCGGGGGCTTTTTGGCAGCAAGATTTGCTATGGATCCTGGCCCTATGCACTAAATGGCAGCCCACCGCGGCCCGCCCCGTTAACCCAACCAGCCGCCGGAGCCTAAACGTCACCTGATCCCGGCTCCCGCTTCCTCCAGCTTGCTTCGGGGCTCCTGGTGTCTTCCCAACCCGCTCAGCCAATCAGTGCGCTGCGGCCGGGCAGCGCACTGATTAGCCGAGCGGAAAGTGGCATGAATCAGAGAAGCAAGCCGGAGAAAGCCGGAGCCGGGATCAGGTGACGTATAAGCTCCGGCGGCTGGGGGTTAACGGGGCGGGCTGCGGACAAACTCGCAGCAGGGATGTACATCCCTGCTGCGAGTTTGTCTGCCATTGAGTACACAGGCTGAGAAACTGGCTGCGGATCGGCAAGTGTGTTTGTACTCTTAACCTGCATATGGTTGTGTTCGGACAGATCTATAGAATAATGGTATCATGTCTCTTTTACCATATTGTACATTAAGTAGACACAGGAACCCCCCAAAAGTTACCATATTGCATTCCTTTTTACGATATCACCAATTTATATTTTCATAAATGATATTTTGGAGTTCCATCATACATGTTATGGTAGAATGAAAGACACCATTACAAAGTACACCCAGTCCTGAAAAAAACAAGCCCTTATATGGCCCTGTAGATTGAAAAATGAAAGTGCTAGAGCTCTTAGAAGGGAACAGGGGCGGGCTGGGCCGGGGGGCAGGGTGGCATCTGCCCCCCGGGCCGGTCTTCCCCAGTACATTAGAGGGCCGCACTGAGGCTGCTTACCGCCCCAGCGCTCTCCTCTCTGCCACACACAGAAGCTGCGCTGCTGCAGGGCCGGTCTGTGATGCGATGGGCTGAAGCTGCTCCCTTCCCTAGTTAAGCCCCGCCTCCTAGTCCCATGTTCCTCCTGGTCCCGGGCTTCCTGCCGCTACTGAAGGGGGAGAGGACAGCAGGGCCGACAGTGCAGGGCAGCACAGCTTATTATACACATTCAGTTACACTCACTGACTGTCGGCTGTGAGGTAACATAGGTGCCTAACGCTCCAGCTGCCCCCAGCAGGTCCTGTGTGTGTCCTCACAGCAGCTGCCTGTGCTGCCAGAGCGGAGATCAGCTGTCTGCAGATACAACTATTGTGCAGACTGCCCAGCTCCCTGTATGTGTGGTGAGGAGGAGGCTACAGGCTGCTAACCTCCAGCCACACAGCGTCCCCCAGCTACAGGATCCTGCTTCCTGCCCATCCCCCCCTGTCCTGCTCTGGGCTCAGCTGCTGTATATGTCAGGTACTTCGGGCTGTACATAGGAGGGAGGTCGGGACAGAGAAGGGGGGGGAGTCTGCTGAGCTGGGCTGAGAGAAGCAATCACATTAGCACTTGTACCCCCAACCCCTTGTAGCTGCTGCTCTGTTCCCCCTATAGCTGCCCCCTCTCCCATAGGCTTAGCCTCTCTCCACCTGTACCTGCTATGTACCTCCTAAGGCTGAAGTGTGCCCCCCCCACACACACACACACTACTGTGTTCTCCCCCATTCTGGCTGCTGTGCCCCCACACACTTCTGGCTGCTGTTCCCCATAGCATTAGGATTCCTAATTGTACTAGAAGACGTCCAGTTATACTGCACAAAAGTAAGTGTGACTGTATGTATGACTGAACTATGTATGTGTATTTGCAATGTATGGCCAGGTTCACACTATGCATTTTTTTTAGCCCAACTACGGCCATTGTTATAAAATATGGCTGTTGTCTTTACATAGAGTGAACCTGGCCTATGTGAATAATATCCACACACACACACACACACACACACTTATGGTTTTTTTTTCCTGCTCCTGATCATTGAAGGAGAAGAATGAAAAAAAAAATGCAGATGCTGCAAAACTGCTCCCGATAGAATAATATACACCCATACAGAACCATACAGTGCAATATGCACCCATACAGAACAATACGCACTCATACAGAACCATACAGTGCAATATACACCCATACAGAACCATACAGTGCAATATACACCCATACAGAACCATACAGTGCAATATGCACCCATACAGAACCATACAGTGCAATATACACCCATACAGAACCATACAGTGCAATATGCACCCATACAGAACCATACAGTGCAATATGCACCCATACAGAACAATACGCACTCATACAGAACCATACAGTGCAATATACACTCATACAGAACAATATGCAATCATAAAGAACCATACGGAACAATGCACACCTATACGGAACAATATGTACTCAGAAATACATACATAATACATAATACAGAACCATACAGTACAATATACACCCAAACAGAACCATACTGAACAATATGCATCCATACAGTACAATATACACCCATACAGTGCAATATACACCCATACAGAACAATATGCACCCATACAGAACCATACAAAACAATATGCACCCATACAGAACCATACAGTACAATATACACCCAAACAGAACCATACAGAACAATATACACCCATACAATGCAATATACACCCATACAGAACCATACAGAACAATATGCACCCATACAGAACCATACAGAACAATATGCATCCATACAGTGCAATATACACCCATACAGTACAATATACACCCATACAGAACCATATGCACCCATACAGAACCATACAGAACAATATACACCCATACAGAACAATATGCATCCATACAGTACAATATACACCCATACAGAACAATATGCATCCATACAGAACAATACACACTCATACAGAACCATACCGAACAATATGCAGCCATACCGAACAATATGCAGCCATACAGAACCATACAGAACAATATGCACTCATGCAGAACTATAGGATATTAATTATTGATATTAATTAGGCACATCTGGTTTCTGGCATGGTGTCATTTGAACAAATAACAATAGTTCTGCATGCTGCACTATTTTGGGTATTTTGGACATGAACTGCCAAAGCCTCACTCCCCACTCATTCATTTTAACAAGATGTCCCCAAAGACTTTCATTATGTGACCGTCACAGTCATGTGGCACAGAGCTGAGGGAACATACGGAGCATGGACCTCTCCCAGTTTGTTCTGATTGGTTGCTGTCTGAACATTCACACTCTGACCAATACAATTTTTTAATATGTTTTTATGACATATGAAACATTTTTTTCTGGTGACATTGACCATTTAAATGAGAACTCCAGTGATAATATAATTTTAGACTTCCAGCAAAAGCGATAACAACTATAGTCAAAATACAGAAACCCCAGTTTCCCAGCATATTGTATTGTAGTCAGTATGATGGCGGTCACCCAGCTTTCCCAGCAACTTATACTCAGTATGATGGCGGTCACCCAGCTTTTCCACAATCTTATACTCAGTATACTGGAGGTCACCCAGCTTTCCAGCATCTTATACTCAGTATGATGTGGTCACCCAGCTTTCCAGCATCTTATACTCAGTATGATGTGGTCACCCAGCTTTCCAGCATCTTATACTCAGTATGATGTGGTCACCCAGCTTTCCAGCATCTTATACTCAGTATGATGTGGTCACCCAGCTTTCCCAGCATCTTATACTCAGTATGATGTGGTCACCCAGCTTTCCCAGTATCTTATACTCAGTATGATGGAGGTCACCAAGCTTTCTACCCATTTTATACTTAGTATAATTGAGGTCACCCAGCTTTCCCCCAATCTTATACTCAGTATGATGGAGGTCACCCAGCTTTCTACGCATCTTATACTCAGTATTATGTGGTCACCCAGCTTTACCAGCATCTTGTCAGTATGATGGAGGTCACCCAGCTTTCCCAGTATCTTATACTCAGTATGATGTGGTCACCCAGCTTTCCCACCATCTTATACTCAGTATTATGAAGGTCACCCAGCTTTTCCACCATCTTATACTCAGTATTATGGAGGTCGTCCAGCTTTCCCACCATCTTATACTCAGTATGATGTGGTCACCCAGCTTTCCCACCATCTTATACTCAGTATGATGGAGGTCACCCAGCTTTCCCATCATCTTATACTCAAAATGATTGCGGTCACCCAGCTTTCCCAGCATCTTAGAATGATAGAGGTCACCCAGCTTTACCATCATCTTGTGCTCAGAATGATGGAGGTCACCCAACTTTCTACCTATCTTATACTCAGTATGATGTGGTCACCCGGCTTTCCCACCATCTTATACTCAGTATGATGGAGGTCGACCAGCTTTCCCAGCATATTGTGCTCAGAATGATGGAGGTCACCCAGCTTTCCCACCATCTTGTACTCAGTATAATATGGTCACCCAGCTTTCCCAGCATGTTATACTCTGTATGATGGAGGTTGTCCAACTTTCCCACCATCTTATACTCAGTGGTTGATAGCCTCGGGGAGCTGGATAGTAGATCTATACTGTGCAGCTGAAAACCATATCATCACAACTGTGGTAATTGGTTCCCTATAAAGGAGCACTCCAGCCCTTACTACTCTCCTCACATCAGTGCAGGGACGGTAGATGGCACCCCGGGCCTGTACTTCCGCCAGCAGCGATGTTCCAACAGTTCGGGTAACGTCTCCAGCCCTTCTGGTAATTTGTGACCAGCGAATTCCTACTGCTCTGTGTAAAGGGGCCAGAAGTCACCTTGTCAATGTAAGTCTATGGGATGGTTCTGTGTCAGCGATGAGCCGCCCCATATACTTATACAGGAAGGAGATCTCCGACCCCTTCACAGCGAGCAGTAGGAATTCCTTGTTTACAAATGACTGGAAGGGTCGGATGTGTTATCCGAAGTGTCAGAGCATTGCCGCTGGAGGAAGTAGAGGTCCGGGTGGCATCTACCTTCCCTGCACTGATGTGGGGAGCGTAATAATAGGTAAGGGCCAGAGTGGTCCTTGAAGGATGGGCCGCTAGCCGGCTACTCATGGGCCACTGCTGTGTGCTTGCCCCCCAGGCTAAAATTTGCTAGCCTGCTGGAAGGGAATGAGGAAAAAACAAAAATGCAAAAAATAAAATTTGTGCAGTCCACTGGGTCATTTTGGGCCTGGTCTTCAAAGGGTCTTCAAACTGTCTGTTTTTTCAAATGGCAGGAACATTTTACGGCCAGCTTCTCACAAGCAAATTGCTGAGATTTCTGTGTCACTGTTTATTTAGTATGAAATAATATGTTTTCCTGCTAATCTGGTGTATCCTATACTCCGAAAAATATGGTATATGTTTATGTACATGTCTATAATTTTGCTAAAATAAACTTATCGTTACAGATTTAGAAAGATCCTTGGAGAAGAAGTGGATTATGTCCAGCTGAATTTGTGTCTGAAATACTACTGTGTCCTTGCTTGCAAACACTAAGATGGATTATTTGTATCCTTGTCTAAAGTTAAAATGCATCAATGGTGTTGGGTATAATTTTTAATAAGATTGAGGGTGCCTTCACATGTAGCGAAATCCGCTGCGGATCCAGTGTCATTCAACCCTATTGACAATACGTACTTGCAGCGGCATTGACATCCCGCTGCGAGTATGTAAATTAAGCCCCTGGCGGCCGGAGCGTAACACTGACAGCGGCCGGAGCGTACTGACAGAGGTACCCATCCTACTGCACAGACCGATCGTGCAGGCTCCGCTCCGTAGTGCTGCTGCTGCCGGGCACGGCTCTCTCCCCACAACTCGGGACGCTGCACCCCCCATCATCACCACCACCACCACCGAAGCAAGCTGGAGCGGTGTGTGGATTGATATGTGCAGCGTCCCGAGCCGTGAGGAGAGAGCCGTGCCCGGCAGCAGCAGCACAACGGAGGGGAGCCTGCACGATCGGTCTGTGCAGGAGGATGGGTGCCTCTGTCAGCATGCTCCGGCCGCTGTCAGTGTTATGCTCCGCCCGCGGGATGTCAATGCCGCTGGATCAGCAGCGGATTTCACTGTGAATTTGTAGCATGACGTCCACTACGGATCCGGTACTTTGAAGGCACCCTAAACGTTAATTTTTAAATGGTTCAAAACCCATTTGGTGAATTGCATGATTATTACTGGAGGTGTATATTACTGAGCTCTCACTTAGTGAATCTGTTTCTATTGTTGGCATTGGGAATTGTTGGATTTATAACAGCTGATGTTAAAACTGACCATTAGCTGGGATTATAAAGGCTATTTTGTATGTGTGTGCATATGGCTCCTATTATACAGATATCTGTGTTGTCGGGTATAATTGTTAATGGTATGATTAAAGGATATGTTTTAAATTGGTGTAGATCCCTTCTGTAAATTTACATTTCATCTGATGAAGGAGATCACACTCCCAAAACATGTTATCCGGAACAAACTGTACTATATTATTTTAATAAAACTAGTTTTCTAACTACTTCATTTTGTTGTCTTCTGGAAAATCACAGCATCAAGGGTCTTATTTTGTCTCCTGTAAACTATATTGTTATGGCACCTACACTGGGAGCATTCCCAACTAGCCCTTCCTGGATACAATACCACCTTTGTTGGGGCAATATACAAAAAGCCCAAGTGACAACTAAGTGATAGTCCCCCTTTAAATTGGGAAATATAGACATTCTTTTTACATCCTGGAGTATAAGGCGCCAATCATTATCTCTCCATGTTTTTCTTTCTCCCTATTTCACCTTACAACAATACAATGACCCTAAGCCGACAACCAATACATCCTAGGAGCGGCTTATAGACAATACTGTGAATGTCCTTAAGTGGCCTATCCACAGCCCTGACCTGAACCCAGTCAAAAAGTAGCTGTGTACTGAGGCTCCCCATCCAACCCAACAGAGCTTGAGAGGATTTGCAGGAAACAATGGCATAAAATCCCCAAATCCAGTTTTGTAATCTTTTGGCATCATACCCAAATGGTAAATACTTTTGTGTCAGAAAAGATAAAGTATTTTTGGTTTGATACCTTTATTGGCCAACTAGAAAAAAAAGCTGTAAAATCACACCCAAACTGAGGACAAGAGTGTTGCTGTTTGTGGGAAAAGGTGACCAGGCGTTTATGAGCCTGCATAATCCCATCAAAGCAGCAGCTAAGCATTGGAATACTTAAAAGGGGTGTCAGAGTAAATCCCCCATTACACGGGGCAAGGTGGAGAGCAAGCGAGCAACCTGTCAAAAGCGGTTAATAGGGGGACAGCGGAAGAGCTGTCCGGGTGATCGTCAGATTGTCTTGGCAGCCCATAGGAGACAGTGTCAGTCTGCAGCCGCCGTTCCTATTACACGGGGAAACAGCAGCAGATCATTAGGGCTCTGGTGAAAACCAGCGGCCCCTTAGACTCCGCTCCCTGGTGAGGTTAGTGCCATCGCTGGTGGCGGTCCAGTGGATCCACTACTCCAGGCGTTACAGTAGGCTCCAACCATGGATCCCGGCGAGGTGCCTAATATCCGTGACATAGCCCGAGTGGTCGCCCAACAGGCGCAACAAATCCAGCAACGGTCGCAGCAGATCCAGCAACTCACTGCCGCCTTACAGCAGCATACTACAGCCCAGCGCTCACCACCTCCTGCTGCTTTTTCTACACTTCGACTGGCTCTCCCAAGTAAATACTCTGGTGACTCCAAGTTGTGCAGAGGATTCCTGACCCAATGCACCATGCATATCGAACTTCTAAGCAGTCAGTTTGCCACCGAGCGCTCTAAAGTGGCTTTCATCATCAGCCTATTGGAAGGTAGAGCTCTGGCCTGGGCCACACCACTGTGGGACCGTGATGATCCTGTGGCTGCTAATCTCAGAATTTTCCTGGCCGAGTTCCGCTCTGTCTTTGAGGAACCTGCCCGTGCGTCTTCGGCTGAGACTGCTCTCCTCAACCTATCCTAAGGAACTTCCTCTGTTGGTGACTACGCCATCCAGTTCCGCACCCTGGCGGCAGAATTAGACTGGAATGAGGCCGCTCTAATAGCCACCTTCAAGAAGGGCATGTCCAGTCGGGTGAGAGACATGCTTTCCGCCCGAGACCTACCTACCTCCCTGAACGAACTCATCCTACTGGCCACCAGGGTCGATTCTCGTTTTTCTGAGAGAGAGGAGGAGGTCTGGCATGAACGGCGACTAGGCCTGTCCCGTCGCCATCACCAGCTGGCACCGGTCTTCCAGAATCCTGATGTTCCGGAGTCCCAGTCGACTCCTGAGATTCCTATGCAGGTGGAACGGGCTCACCTGACGCCTGATGAAAGAATTCGTCGTCTGGAGCTGAATCTCTGCCTCTACTGCGGTGGTTCGGATCACTTTCGGCTGAGATGTCCCCAACGTCCTCAAGCGTCCAGGAAACTCCAGCACCTAGGTCCGGTGGGAGAGGTCTCCCTGAGTGTGAATGCCACCTCTCCAAAGTTGTCAGTGCCAGTTTCCATCCAGACACCCTCAGGACAAACTCTCCAGACTACTGCCTTTCTCGATTCTGGGTCAGCAGGCAATTTTATTGCAGCTACATTGGTCCAGAGATGGCGGCTACCCGTGACCCCACTAGCCAGACCCCTGACTATCTCCTCGGTCACGGGCGAGATTCTTACCGACCATGTGCACTACCAGACCGCACCTCTAGTCCTCCAGGTGGGCACTTCACATCTGGAGAAGATCTCCTTCTACGTCCTTCCCCATTCTTCTTCCACCATCCTCCTGGGACTCCCTTGGCTGCAATTACATGCCCCTAAGCTGGATTGGAGAAGCGGGAAGATTCTTAGTTGGGGTCAGGACTGTTCCAACCAGTGTCTGAGGTCACCTCAGCCCAAGTACTCTATGCTGTCACCCGAGCCCGCCAAGCCTTTGTCCGGCCTACCGGCGGAATACCAAGACTTGCCTGATGCCTCCACCTGCAGGCAAGAAAGAGGGGGAGGCCAAAGGGGGGGTACTGTCACGGCCGCAGCGGCGTCCCGTGTTCCGGGCCGCCGCCGAGACCTACTCCTGCCCCATGCAGCCGCCGGGGTCCTTGTGCAGGGACCCGGCGCTGCTGCTAGTTCAGCCCCTGGGGGCGCCTCACCTCTCCTCCGCTCCTGTCTCCGTCTGTGTCGGCCGGCGGCGCGTCCCCGCCTCCTAGGGCGCGCGCGCGCGATTTAAAGGGCCAGTCCACCCCTAATTGGTGTTGCACACAATCACTCCCTATAAATTCCAGCCATGCCCCACTACAGGTGTTGGAGCCTCTACATGCTTCCCATAGCGTTTGGCCCAGCTCCCTGTTGTTCCTGATTCCTATCCGCTACCTGGTCCCTAGTCCCTGTTCCTGATATGTAGATAAACCTCTTTTTCATTCATGAATTCAATGCTATGAGTAGTCATGAGCGAACGTGCTCGTCCGAGCTTGGTACTCGATCGATTATTAGGGTACTCGATGGTACTCGTTACTCGGACGAGCATCTCGCAATACTCGAGGAAATCTCATCATCCGTTTCCTGTAAGTTTGGGCGCTATTTCTCAGCCAATAAGACTGAAACTCTTTGGTACATCCTGCGATGACGTGGGACCCATACATGTCGATAGCAGCGATTGGTTGGCCAGATCAGATGACCCAGCCATATAAAACTCAGCGCTGGCAGTACTCGCTTCAGACGCATGCTGTAAGAGATCAGAGACAGAGCTGCTGCTGGTCAGGGAGAGTGTCAGTGTAGGATTTAGCGTTCCAGTAGGCAGGGTATATACTAGCAATATAAACAAACAGCCCTTTTCAGGGCTTAAAAGCGTTTTTTATAGTGCTATTACAGACTGCTGGCTGGGACTTGCAGTGCTGCTACCGCGATTTAACCAGCACACTGTGTTGATCGGCTGCTGGCAGAAAGGGGACATTAGGTGTTGCATACAGACCCCTAAGAAGTGCAGCAATGCTCAGTGTACTCTTTTTTTATTTTGGGGCTGGTGGTGCAGCTATATTACACTGTATTGCTGGTATTTCTAGTACATCCTGCATACAAATACTTCACTGCTGTGCTGATTTTGAAGGGGGTGTCAGGTGTATAGTTCACGCCAATACCAAATTGAACCATCCAGCCCCCCCCCCTAAACTAGTGGGCACTACACTGTATTGCTGGGATTTCTAGTACATCCTGCATGCAACTTCTTCACTGCCGTGCTGATTTTGAAGGGAGTGTCAGAGTGTGTATAGTTCACGCCAATACCAGATTGTACCTTCCAACCCCACCAAACCAGTGGGTACACCAAGTATTTTTCCTGATTTCTGTGTTTCATACGCAAGGCCAATCTAAGTTCCATACTGTCCAGTGTCCATAAAATGGTGAACCCCAGGGGTAAGGGTCGATGGCATGGGCGTGGGGTTCCAAGTGATGTGGTTGCCAGAGGCCGTGGTTCAGGGCAGGGTGATATAGCAGCACCTGTTGAGGAGGTAGCAGTGGCACACCACAGACGTCCACTCCCTAGCTTTTTTGACCAACTTACAGTGTCTCAAGGTAGGCCGTTATTGAAACCGCAGCAGTGTGAACTGGTGATCACATGGATAGCGGATAATGTGTCCAGTAACTTATCCACCAACCCGTCTTCCACGCAGTCCACCCACGCTACCCAAGGGAGTGGAACTCTTGCTCCATTAGCTCAGCCTCCTTCCCCACAGCCTGGCCCCTCCAGGGAAAGAAGGGATTCAGATCCACCACCATGCTCCCAGGAACTCTTTTCTAAAACCTTCCCTGACTCAGAGCAACCGGAGCAGTCGATCTGTCCTGATGCCCAAAGTATGCAGCTCACGCAGTCAGTGAGTGATGAGAGCAGGGACTTGCAAGCGGGGTTGGAAGAGGTGTCTGATGATGACGATGAGACCCGGTTGTCAGACAGTGAGGTTGTTGTCATGGATGTAACTCAAAGTGAGGAAGAGAGTGAGGAGCTGGTGGATGAGGATGAGGTGACTGACCTGAGCTGGGTGGATAAGCCTAGTGAAGACGTGCTTCTGAGGGGGAAGCAAGTTCACCCGCAGGATCGGTTGGAAGAGGAAGAGGGGTGGGCAGAGGGAGAAGCAGGGGCAGAGCGGGTAGATCAGCAACTGTTTCACGGAGTCAAACTCCCGTGGCCAGGGCTAGAAGTTCCCAAGTCTGGAGATTTTTTAAAGAAACTGTGGATGACCGATGGACTGTAGTGTGCAACGTGTGCCATGCAAGGATCAGCAGGGGAGCCATCACTACCAGCCTAACCACTACCAGCATGCTCAGGCATATGAGTGCTAAACACCCCACTCTGTGGAACCAAGGCAGTTCAGCGAGTGCAAGTCGCACACCTGCTCCTTCCCCTGTGTCACATGCTGACTCTGTCAGTCCCCAGGCCCCAGGCACGAGCGCCTCCTGCCCTACACGCACCCCTTCACCTCCACTATGCTCCACACCCTCCAGCAAGGTGTCCAAGAGCATTGTTCAACAGTCCCTGCAGCAGACCTTTGAACAGAAGCGCAAATACACTGCCACCCACCCACATGCACAAGCCCTAAATGTGCACATAGGCAAACTGCTGAGATTGCCTCCATCTCATAGCTTTAGCAGTGTGGTGGGTAAGCGCCAACAGGCGGTGTTGAAACTGCTGAGCTTAGGCAACAAGAGGCACACGGCCCAGGAGCCGTTGCAGGGCATCACGGCGCAGTCAGATTTTTGGCTCGCACCACGGAGCCTCAAACCAGGCATGGTTGTGTGTGACAACGGGCGACACCTGGTGGCGGCTCTGCAACTCGGCAACCTCTTACATGTACCATGCCTGGCCAACGTGTTCAACCTAGTGGTGCAGCGGTTTCTTAAGACCTACCCCAATTTGGCTGACTTGCTCACCAAGGTGCGTCGCATCTGTGCGCATTTCCGCAAGTCAACCACGGATGCTGCCACCCTTAGGGCAATGCAAAGGCACTTGCAACTGCCGGCTCACAGACTGCTGTGCGACGTTCCCACAAGGTAGAATTCCACCTTCCAGATGGTAGCCAGGGTTTACCAGCAACGCAGAGCCATTGTGGAATGCCAGATGTCCACCTCGGTGCGAAGCGGTAGTCAGGTCAGTCAGCTACCTCAAATCTACAATGAGGAGTGGACGTGGATGTCTGCCATCTGTCAGGTACTGGGCTCCTTTGAAGAGTCAACACAGATGGTCAGCGGAGATGCCGCCATCATCAGCCTCACCATCCCGCTGCTGTGTCTGCTTAAAACCTCCCTGCTCAGCCTGAAGTCTGACACTTTTCCTTCGTCTCAGGAGACGGGTGAAGAACAGCCGCCGCTAGATAGCCAGACCACCCTGACGTCAGTTTCTCACACCGAGTAGAGGATGAGGAGGATGAAGAAGAGGATGAAGAAGAGGAAGAAGAGGAGCAGACTGGTGCCGCCACTGAAGAGGGTACCCATGCTCAATCCTTACTTGTTGAGCATGTATGGCCTGAAGAGGGTGAATTGGTGGAGGAGGAGGAGGAGGAGGAGGAGGAGGAGGAGGAGGAGGAGGAGGAGGAAATTGAGGCTAGTCAGGAGAGGTAGTTCTTGCGTGTTAGGACCCTGGCGCACATGGCTGACTTTACGTTAGGCTGTCTTTCCCGTGACCCTCGGGTTAAATTTTTTTTTGACAGAAACAAATTACTGGATGTTCACCCTCCTGGACCCTCGGTACAAACAGAACTTTCCCACTCTCATTCCTGCCGAGGAACGCAGTATGAGACTGAATCAATATCAACAGGCCCTGGTGCAGAAGCTGAAAATGTACTTCCCATCTGACACCACTATTGCCAGAGGACGTAGTTCTGTGGGCCAAAGAGTGGGAGAGAGGAGCGGTGGAGCAGGCAGCTTGTAAAGGGGCAGGGGAACACTCTTCAAGGCCTTTGACAGTTTCATTGCACCCCAGCAAGACTATGTCAACCGTACCCAGTCTAGACAGAGTAGGGGGGAAGCCTTCAGGAAGATGGTGAGGGAGTACCTTGCTGACCATACCAGCTTCCTTCACGATCACTCTGCTACCTACAACTACTGGGGTTCAAAGCTGGATACGTGTCCCGAACTGGCGCTTTACGCCTTGGAGGTGCTGGCCTGCCCTGCCGCTAGCGTGGTGTCAGAGCAGGTCTTCAGTGCAGCTGGTGCCATCATCACTGATAAGCGCACCCGCCTGTCCACTGACAGCGCTGATAAGCTGATGTTTATAACAATGAACAAAGCCTGGATTTCACCTGAATTCAACTGTACACCGGGGGAAAGCTGCTAAACATGAAAATTCTTGGTATCTCCTCTCCTCCTCCTGCAATTCTCAGCCAACTGCCAAGTCTTCTTCTGCCATGCAGGGTCTGGCCTAATTATTGGGAGGCTCAATTGCTTCCTCACTCACTTCTAATGGTTCTCTGTGTCCACACTGCCATGTTCTGATGTTTAACTACGTCTGCGGAGGAGCGGGACTGGTTGTTGGGGGCCAGCCGATCGCGCCCCTGCCAACCGGCCAGCTGTTTTATTTATTTTTTTTTGTCTAGCCGTGGCCAGGACCTCAACACTCCCGGTCGAGAGGCATCAAGTGTACTCTTGATGGTAAATGGTGAGTGACAGCAGGCCTAGCCAGTTAGCTGTCAGCACCCGGGTTCATTTTTACTACACATCCCAGCCCCTGGACTCACTCCAATTTTTGGGTGGGCTCACTTGATTCCTCACTCACTTGTAATGGTTCTCTGTGTCCTCACTGCCATGCACTGTCTGGCCTAGTTTTGGGGAGCCTCACTAGCTTCCTCACTCACTTGTAATGGTTCTCTGAGTGTTCAAGGCCCTGCACTGTCTGGCCTAGTTTTAGGGAGCCTAACTAGCTTTCTCACTCACTTGTAATGGTTCTCTGTGTGTTCAAGGCCCTGCAGTGTCTGGCCTAGTTTTGGGGAGCCTCACTAGCTTCCTCACTCACTTGTAATTGTTCTCTGAGTGTTCAAGGCCCTGCAGTGTCTGGCCTAGTTTTGGGGAGCCTCACTAGCTTCCTCACTCACTTGTAATGGTTCTCTGTGTGTTTAAGGCCCTGCACTGTCTGGCCTAGTTTTGGGGAGCCTCACTAGCTTCCTCACTCACTTGTAATGGTTCTCTGAGTGTTCAAGGCCCTGCACTGTCTGGCCTAGTTTTAGGGAGCCTAACTAGCTTTCTCACTCACTTCTAATGGTTCTCTGTGTGTTCAAGGCCCTGCAGTGTCTGGCCTAGTTTTGGGGAGCCTCACTAGCTTCCTCACTCACTTGTAATTGTTCTCTGAGTGTTCAAGGCCCTGCAGTGTCTGGCCTAGTTTTGGGGAGCCTCACTAGCTTCCTCACTCACTTGTAATGGTTCTCTGTGTGTTCAAGGCCCTGCACTGTCTGGCCTAGTTTTGGGGAGCCTCACTAGCTTCCTCACTCACTTGTAATGGTTCTCTGTGTGTTCAAGGCCCTGCAGTGTCTGGCCTAGTTTTGGGGAGCCTCACTAGCTTCCTCACTCATTTTTAATGGTTCTCTGTGTCCTCACTGCTATGCTGTGTCTGGCCTAATTTTTGGGAGGCTCACTAGCTTCCTCACTCATTTTTAATAGTTCTCGGTGTCCTCACTGGATCTCTGTGTGCTGAATGCCATGCTGTGTCTGGCCTTATTTGGGGGAGGCTCACTTGCTTCCTCACTCATTTTTAATGGTTCTCTGTGTCCTCACTTGTAATGGATCTTAGGGTGCTGAATGCCATGCTGTGTCTGGCCTAATTTTGGGGAGGCTCACTAGCTTCCTCAATCACTTGTAATGGATCTCTGTGTGCTGAATGCCATGCTGTGTCTGGCCTTATTTTGGGGAGGCTCACTTGCTTCCTTACTCACTTTTAATGGATCTTTTTGTGCTGAATGCCATGCTGTGTCTGGCCTAATTTTTGGGAGGCTCACTTGCTTCCTCACTCACTTTTAATGGATCTCTGTGTGCTGAATGCCATGCAGTGTCTGTCCTAATTTTTGGGAGGCTCACTAGCTTCCTCACTCATTTCTAATGGTTCTCTGTGTGCTCACTGCCACGCTGTGTCTGGCCTAATTTTTGGGAGGCTCACTAGCTTCCTCAATCACTTGTAATGAATCTCAGTGTGCTGAATGCCATGCAGTGTCTGTCCTAATCTTTGGGAGGCTCACTAGCTTCCTCGCTCATTTTTAATGGTTCTCTGTGTCCTCACTGCTATGCTGTGTCTGGCCTAATTTTTGGGAGGCTCACTAGCTTCCTCATTCACTTGTAATATATCTCAGTGTGCTGAATGCCATGCTGTGTCTGGCCTAATTTTGGAGAGGCTCACTAGCTTCCTCAATCACTTGTAATGAATCTCAGTGTGCTGAATGCCATGCTGTGTCTGGCCTAATTTTTGGGAGGCTCACTTGCTTTCTCACTCACTTTTAATGGTTCTCTGTGTGCTGAATGCCATGCTGTGTCTGGCCTTATTTTGGGGAGGCTCACTAGCTTCCTCACTCACTTTTAATGGATCTCTGTGTGCTGAATGCCATGCTGTGTCTGGCCTAATTTTTGGGAGGCTCACTAGCTTCCTCAATCACTTGTAATGGATCTCAGTGTGCTGAATGCCATGCAGTGTCTGTCCTAATTTTTGGGAGGCTCACTAGCTTCCTCACTCATTTCTAATGGTTCTCTGTGTGCTCACTGCCACGCTGTGTCTGGCCTAATTTTTGGGAGGCTCACTAGCTTCCTCAATCACTTGTAATGAATCTCAGTGTGCTGAATGCCATGCAGTGTCTGTCCTAATTTTTGGGAGGCTCACTAGCTTCCTCGCTCATTTTTAATGGTTCTCTGTGTCCTCACTGCTATGCTGTGTCTGGCCTCATTTTTGGGAGGCTCACTAGCTTCCTCACTCACTTTTAATGGATCTCTGTGTGCTGAATGCCATGCTGTGTTTGGCCTAATTTTGGAGAGGCTCACGAGCTTCCTCAATTATTTTTAATGGATCTCTGTGTGCTGAATGCCATGCAGTGTCTGTCCTACTTTTTGGGAGGCTCACTAGCTTCCTCACTCCCTTTTAATAGTTTTCTGTGTACTCACTGCCATGCTGTGCCTGGCCTAATTTTTGGGAGGCTCACTAGCTTCCTCAATTACTTGTAATGGATCTCAGTGTGCTGAATGCCATGCTGTGTCTGGCCTAATTTTTGGGAGGCTCACTAGCTTCCTTAATCACTTGTAATGGATCTCAATGTGCTGAATGCCATGCTAGGTCTTGTATAATTTTGGGGAGGCTGACTGGCTACTGCTTCTACCTAGTTCACTCCTCACCGCCATGCTGTGTCAGGCTGAATTTTTGGGTGGTTCATGATATGCTACCTCTGTTTTAATGGTTCCCTGTGTTCTCACTGCCATGCTGTGTCAGGCTGAGTTTTGGGTGGTCCATATGCCTACCTCTGTTTTAACCAGGCTGTTGCACAGAATTAGGCATAATGGTGCCATTAGGCAGCCTCAGAGGCATGCATACATGCTGCCCCTGCTGTTTCCTGTCCATTTCCGTTGTGTTTCCATCAATTTCTGAGGTTGACAGGTTTTCACACGACCTTCCCTCTACCGAACCTAAGTCTCCTGCAAAAAAGCTTGAGTTTCCCATTGACTTCAATGGGGTTCGTTACTCGAAACAAGCACTCGAGTATCAGGAGATATTCATTTCGAGTAACAAGCACCCGAGCATTTTAGTACTCGCTCATCACTAGCTATGAGGCAAAATGCAGCTGCACATAGCTACTTGATATGTTATCCTTCAGAAAAAGATACATACAGTGGTACCTCGGTTCTCGAACTTAATTGGTTCCGGAAGGCAGTTTGAGAACCAAACAGTTTGAAAACCGAGCAGTGTCTTCCCATAGGAAATAATGTAAATGTGATTAATTGGTTCCAGCAGCCACCAATAATTACCTATAATACTCATTTATTACACTGATAAGTGCTCAGTATAATCACTAAAGTACAGTACAGAACAGCACTATACTGTACAGGACATTAAACATAAGAAACGTTCATCAGAACCAGCAATTATAGAACTGAAGTAACCAACTCCTCACCCAACCTTTACTGTATAGCGTCCCCCCCATCCAAGCACTGTAATGTATGGGAGATGGTGGTGCACTGCCTGTACTACTACTGCACTGTATATGCACTCCAGCAGTCTTAGACAGCACTGTACTGTATGTGAAGCCTCACCACTGCTTAACTCGCCAGGTACAACCCACCATCCACGCTCGCAAAAACGTTCGAAAAACGTTCGAAAACCGGGCAAAGTTCGAATTCCAAACACTACTTCTGGGTAAATTTTTGTTCAAATACCAAGCAGTTCGAGTTCCAAAGCGTTCGAAAACCCAGGTATTACTGTAGTTATCTTAAGGAAGAGTGTTATTATAGCTGTGTGTACCATTTGATTTTACGTTGCATGATCTCAGTGAGAAAATTCCTTATTTGTAGGTATACAAAAAAGTCCCTATTAGGAATATCATTTTCCATGAAGTTAAAGTTTAACTGTTAACTACTGCCAGACCCTTGTGTGGTGGCTGCCCCAGTGTGAGTCTCGACCTGTCCATTGCTAGATGGTGCTGTGTGACTCCACTACAACAGTGGTTGGTTGGAGTATAGCTTAGCCAGATGTTAGATTGTTGTAACGCCAGGGCACACAGGTATGGTGGCACACCTGATCTTATTTTAGAGAGGCTGGTTATACCCCTTTCCCTGTGGTCGGTGATCTTCCGGGCTGTGAGAGTGTCCCTTGGGCGATTACCATGGTGGTCCGGAGTGGAGTTGTGACCCACCCGGACTATTGGTACCGCAACTCAGAGAAAGAGGAGATGATCCAAGGAAGGTGCAACTATTGTGTAGGTGTTTAGGTAGTTATCACTGAGTCCTGTTTGGAACTATCAGCAGGTATTGTCTTCTTTTATCCAGGCTGCTGGGAATCACAGCACCGCACCTTGTCTTTTTTTGTGCGGTGCATGGACTGCTATTTTTTTTTATGCAACTAAAATTTCTCCACCAGCTATCTCAGCCATGCCCTCTATATTACTTTCTTTCAGTTTCTTTATATGATAAGGAAGTGACACCCAGTGATCCTTTGTGGTATTTCACAGCACTCAATCAGTATTTTATAGTCTGCCTCCCAAAGTGTCATACCTCGAGTGGCATATAGAGGTCACAGTACTCTGGCTTATAATAGAGCATAATAAAATGAGTGTAAGAATAGAATAGAATCATACAAGCACAAATCAGTATGAAAAGCTAACAAAAAAAGATGGTAACTCCCTTTAATAACTGAAAACTGGACTGTAACTCACTGGACCATGATGGTTCTACAACAAGGGACACTGTCACTTCTACACATCATGAAAATTGTGTTATGAATGCTTCATCTGTGGGGTCGCTCACTTAGTGCTTCATTAAAAAGAATGAAATGTGGTTTCCATCATGGGTCTTTTATTACAGAAAATGTCTATTGTCCTTATAGTTATTAGAGTACTTAAAGTTAGGGAGAACATGGAAGTAGCAAAAGAAAAGGTTCACAAGGGAGTGGAATTAGGTAGGATGGCAGGTCTATTTTCGGACCCACTGCTTCACAACAGTTTAAAGCAATCCCCTCTTGGCCTTGTTCCAAAAAGTCAGGTAATTTTTTTTTATTCTTAATGTGTCTTTTCCAGCTGGGGATCTCCTATATAAACTTCAGTCAGTGTTTGATTTTGCAGAACAAACACATAATATGGGTGTTGGCTTTGCTTGCACAAAAAGTTGGAAAGAGTCCATCTAGAGAGGTGTGACTTGACTGTGGAGAAACTGGAGAAACCTGGTACCTGCTATCCACAGGGGCTTTGTATACATCTCGTAGCTCTATTTTACAAACAAGTCCTAATATACTGATATTATGTCACATTGACATTTGGTGGAAGTGGCAACACAAGACAATCTCAATCGACAACTAATCCTGAAGCGTCAGACCATAAGGTAGGGTCTTTAGTGCTGTCTATTTCTGCACAGTCTGCAGGATGGAAAAATGTTTTGGTTACAGTTTTCTGGTCACAGTGGATTGGGATTTTTCTGAATAATCATGACAATAGCTGCCATAAAAGCAGGCCACACGACTGCTATGGGGTCATGCAGTAAGGGAGCCTGGGAAAGTGTAGTCTGCCTTCATGGTATGTCACTGACAGCAGACCACCGTGGAACATCCCCCACCACTGTACTGTTTGGCTCACTTAATGTAGTGCACAGTGAGCGGACTGAACATCAGAAGAAGAGGAACTGAGGAACAGGACCTGCCAGAGAAGAAGAGTGTTGAAGGACCTGATCATATGATCTACAGGTCCTCAATACTACTGTGTGAAGATTAGCCCGACTAAAGGAGGAGGAAGGGAGGACTGAGAGCTGTAAGTGCTGTATCTACATATGTGTGTCAGTGAGTGTATGTAATATATCTGTGGGTATATCTGTATATGTCAATGTGTGGATCTACTGTATCTATGTATCTTTGTGTGTGTATATGTCAGTAAAGTTTGTGACAGTGCTGTATATGTGTGTGTATGTCAGCAGTGTCTGTGACAGTGGGGTATATGTGTGTATATGTCAGCAGTGTCTGTGACAGTGGGGTATATGTGTGTGTGTGTGTGTGTGTGTGTGTGTTTGTGTGTGTGTCAGCAGTGTCTCAAGTGATTTACAGGTTTTCTCCCAAGGGCTTATAAGAGAACCCACCACTAAAATAAAATGCTGTCTCTCATTCCAACAATCCAGTGATTAACAGATTTTCTTATACAGATGTTTTGCAGCAGATATTATTTCTGGTTCAATAGCTCTTATTACACTTGGGAGATGATTTCACTGTGTACAGTCCATTCATAGTGTATAAGTCTGCACTAGTGTAATCACATTCCAGTGTAAGGCCATGTTCCCACTCTGTATGACACCGGCCACTCCGTGTCAGAAAAGATCATCCCGGCCAGTACTGCAGAACCGGCCGGATGATCTTTACTGCTGCTGAATTCGGATGCGGGCGCAAACGTGCGCACCCGCATCCGAATCCCCTGCTGCTCCCACGCACTCCATCGTGTGAACTGACAAGGTTTTCTGTGTATACACTCCGGCCGGGATTCCCTCAGGTGCAGCACTACGGCCGTGATCACCATGGTACTTACGTAGTGTGAACAAAGCCTAAATGTGTGTATGTCAGTGGTGTATCTATATATGTAAATGGTGTGTGTGTGTGAATATATATGTGCATCAGTGACCTGGTACCTAATATCCACAAGAGCTGAGTTTACATCTGGTTGTAACAGGTCATAAGGAAAAAATTATATTTCTTCTCTTTTCAAATACATTCCGGGCTTTGGCTTAAAAAATCTGTCAGATAAATCTCTCTATGGAATCACACCAGAAGTAGTGTCAATTTCTGGTCCTTAAAGTGACACTGTCACCCCCTTTTTGCATTCTGACTTCTCTACACAGGTAAATTTAGCAATTTTCATACCTTATTTTATATCAGACGTCATGATGCTTGTTCAAGTAAAAAGTGATCTTTTATCAACTGCAGATTGTGTTAAGTGGGCGGGGCTTCACGGCAACAGCACCACTGAGCCCCACCCACAGCGCCACCATTGGCCCCGCCCCTCCAAGAGCCTACACCTAGAGCTGATGTGGCACATGGGGCATGGGAGCAAGAATTTATGTAAGACCAGCGTCTGTAAGAAATCCCCCCACCCATCCCCACCCAATGTATATACAAGCCAGACCACTGGTTTTACAGCACAGTGGTAGTTGGTAACCTAGACAATGAGCTGTCAGCACTGAGAGGGAAAGAGCAGCATATCAGGAGAAGGAGGCAAGTTTGCTAAATACATGTATTCACAAAAATATTTAACTTGATGAGCCCATACTAAGCAACAAAGCCGTTTCAGGTACCTACTGTAGGTGGTAGCCCTATTGTCAGTCCTGCTTACTTACTTTCATGTACCACTTTTGCATAGTTGCCAACATTTGAAAAAAATTTTCAGGGACACTTTAGCATTGACAATAAGGGGTGTGGCTTACTGAGGATGTGATCTGTGTGGGGTGTGGCCTACAGTGGGTGCGGTTTGTCGCCAGTGGTGTATTATGATGTTTTGCAGCAGCTGTGCTATATGCTGGAACTTGTAGTACAACAATTACAGCTAAAAGATGATGTCTGGTTCTTTATAAAGTAATGGGCTATAATTATAAAGGTGCTACAGAGACATCATAAGAAACATGGAACATTATACATAATACACACCTTAGCTGCAGCAGCACATCATCATACTCCTCAGCTGCAGCAGCACATCATACTACACCTCAGCTGCTGCAGAACCTCATCATACACATCAGCTGCTGCAGAACCTCATAGCGCACCCCAGCTGCTGCAAACCTCATACACACCAGCTGCTGCAGAACCTCATACACCCCAGCTGCTGCAGTACCTCATAACGCACCCCATCTGCTGCAGAACCTCATAATGCACCCCATCTTCTGCAGAACCTCATAACGCACCCTATCTGATGCAGACCCTCACAACACACCCCAGTTGCTGAAGAACCTCATACACCCCAGCTGCTCAAGAACCTCATAACATGCCACAGCTGCTGCAGAACCTCATAACACACCCCAGCTGCTGCAGAACCTCACAACACACCCCAGTTGCTGCAGAAGATATACTTTACTTTGTAGAGAGTAGTGATTGACAATAGGGGTTCCCAAAACATATCTACTTAAAAGAGTAGTCCAATCTGAGCAAGTTATCTTTTATCCATAGGATAGGACATAACAAGCTATTCACTGTGAGCCTACCCGCTGGCCCCCCACTGATCAGAGAGCGAGAGATGCAATCACCCCACCCACCCCTATTCTCTATGGCATGGGTCTCCAAACTGCGGCCCTCCAGCTGTTGTGAAACTACAACTCCCACCATGCCTGGACAGCTAAAGCTTTGGATTTTGCTGTCCAGGCATGATGGGAAATGTAGTTTTGCAACAGCTGGAGGGCCACAGTTTGGAGACCCATGCTCTATGGGGCTGCAAACGCATCATAGTTTAACACTCTGAAGCAGTTGGCGGCCCAGTAGAAAATGAATTAGTGCAGGTCATGGTAGCTGTGCTGAGCACTCCATTATTGGGGGATGACTGCATCCCTATTTTCATGATTGGTGGGGCTCTGGGCAATGAGGTCCCCAGCAATCATCTTGCTCTCCCCATCATATGAATAAATAAAGAAACTCAGATGGGAAAATCCCTTTAATATTTGAATAGTGGGTCATTGTATGTGTTGTTGTTTTTTTTATTCACTTGACAGATTTTTGCTTAAGAACTATCAACACCTAAGGTGCATATCATGGCAGTTTATCTATTCAACAAGATGGCATTTTCTTCAGTATATCAAAAGTATATGATTCCAGTGTCCAATGAAATTGTCAATATGGTTTTATCTTACGTGAAAATAAAGGTAAGTACAATAGCAAGGTATAGTATTGGGTATTTATCTGTTTTATGAAAGAAAACTATTAGCACATTAGAAAAATCTAACATGCTAATATGTCCCCCTTTGTGCACTGGGCGCTGAGGATGAAGGTAAGATTCTTACCTTTATCCTCAGCGCTGTTCCCATGTAGTTTGTAGTTATATGCTTAGGATAATATGGTGGTTTGGAGCACTAGGGTGGGACTATAGCCCCCAGAGCACAGATCTGGCCTGCCCCTCCTAATAAACATCCGTGGAGGGGTCGGGTCGGCCAGGGCAAATTGGTGCTGGGGGAGAGTATTGCAACCATGATCACAAAGGGGGTACTTTATCGCATGTGTTCCCAATGTATGTTTTGAAATAGGTGCAGATTTTTACTTGTTTTATGAAAAAATCTGTGTCCCCCCTGTAGCTCCCCTCCTGTGGCCTCCTGTAGCTCCCCTCCTGTGTCCCCCCGTAGCTCACCTCATGTCCCCCCTGTAGTCCTCTGTCATGTGTCCCCATATTCCTCCCTGTAGTTCCCTCTCAGGTGTCCCGATAATCCCCCTGTAGTTCCCTCTCATGTGTGCCTATAAACCCCCAGAAGTTCTCTCTTATGTGTCCCTCAAATCCCACCTGTAGTTCCCTTTCATGTGTCCCCATAATCCCCCCTGTAGTTCCTTCTCATGTGTCCCCATATTACCCCCTTTAGTTCCCTCTCATGTGCCCCCATAATCCCCCTTGTAATTCCCTCTCATGCGCCCCATAATCCCCCCTTTAGTTTCCTTTCATCCCAACTGTAGTCCCTGTTGTTGTACCCTCTCAGGTGTCCCCATAATCTCCCATGTAGTTCCCTCTCAGGTGTCCGCATAATCCCCCCTGGGGTGTGCAGTGTCCCAGAACATGCAGACTACTACTCCTATTATGGCCATTTCTCTTGCTGTGTCCATGCCTGTTCTGGTAAGTGTTTGCACTGCAACTGCTGCTGGTTTTCCCCTAGTATTCTCTAGTAATGTGCATTCTCATGTGTATTCTCATGTATTCCTGTGTATTATTGCATTGTACAGTGGTATGCAAGGCTGTTGATCACGTGACCTGTAACCATGGTTCCTCCAATGGCCGACTAGCTCTGGCCAGGAGCAACCATGTGACCTCCCACTTCCTGCTGACAAGTCAGTTCAGCCCCTGCATTCAAGCAAGGAGGTTGTGTTGTTCTGTCCTCTCCCTCAGAAGAGTGACTGAGTCTGCTGCTGTATTCAAGTCTTCGGCTGTATCTGCCTGCTCAAGTGACCGGATTCTTCTCTCTTATCTGGGTGTCATTCCGTTATCTCTCCTCATCGCTGCAAGGATTCACAGCAAGTATTATTCTCAAGCTAATCCACCCAGCAACGCTATTTCTCTCATACTCCTACTCCCATCATCCGGCACGTATTCTCACAGCCTATGCAGCACCACTCCTGCTTTATTTGTCAAAGCTTGCTATATACCCGGTTGCATCCGGACAGAACTGTTGCTACTAGTTACCTCATCTATAATAAAACCGCTGTTACTGAACCCTGGCATTGGTGTCCACTAACTGGTGCCCTGACTAGGTGCAGCGAAGAATCGCCTACCCATCATCACCCGCAGATTCCACAGACCGTCCCTACAGCTGTGCTGCCCTCAGGCCTATACCGTGACAAGTATAACCCCTGCAGCTGCCCCGGTCATTGCCCGCTCATAACACCAGCACTGCGGAAGTGGCCCCCAGGGGCCAGGGCATCGCATTTTTGGCGTCACGAACAGGATTAAAGACTGTGTTGTACAAACTTTAAGTGCCCCAAAACTGTGCTGTTACCCCCCAGAGACTTTGCCGATTACTATAGGGGTGATTGAAGTGTTCCGGGCCCTAAACAGTACACAAGATGGCCGCTGTCTTCTTCAATTTCTGGCTGCGCCATACCCCGGAGAGGAGGGGGTTAACAGCCATGCAGCCAAAGCGCGGGAATCGTCCGGCGCCATAGACTTTCCATTGGCTGCTCCTGATTGGCTGCCTGGGCCGGATGACGTCACTGTTGCTGGGCAGATTCTGGAACCTGATCCTCCAGCCTGGCGCTCCTCCCCTTCCTGCTACAAGTTCCGGCCAGAGCGTGACAAGATGGCGGCCCCCGAGAAACGTTTGCCTGCAGCCGCAGCACCAGTGATGCCGGAGCTGCCGGACAGCAATCCTGCCTGCCTGCTAGCACCGCTCCTATCCTACAGCGACACCAGCTGGGGCGCTGCCCCGTCGGACGACAGAAGTCTTCGCCGGGCCTTCATCCCGGCCTCTGCTGATCAGACTGAGGGGACCATAGCTGAGACCAGCATTCCTCCGGGACCCAGTCACTCCAGCCCCGCTGGTACTATTCCTATGCCCACAGCTGCCACAGGGGTGCAGTTCCTCATCGGCTTCTCCCGTCTCTCCGGCTACAAGGAAGAGCCTCCGGACTCGCAGCTCACCCAGGCCGAGCAGGACTCCCCAGACGAGATGGACACTGCTCCAGTGTCCCCGGAGGGCACCCCGGATCCAGAGGAGGTCCAAAAGGCTGCCATTCTGCATGCCTGGCGTCACCAGCTCCAAGCCCTCTGGGAGCATCATCGGGCAGAGGTCATGGCCGCCAACGGGGAAGCCTCGGTTGCTATCTGGCAGCCGACTGATCCTCCACACCCCGGGCAAGAGTAAGCTTCTCTGGGAAGCTAGGCCGACATGGCCGTCCTAACTGTTCTCACTGTAACTGTTCATATGACTGTTTTGTTCCAGTTCCTTCAAGGTTCGTGCCTGGTCCTCCTGACCAAGTTCCCTGTACTAACCAGCCATGAGCTGATGGACACTTACAATAACAAAAGGTTCTCTAGTGCCTGTCCCAGAGCCTTTTACATGGACGATGTTCTAATTGCCTAAAAGAGACTCTACCTAACAGAGACACTTAACCCATTCCTTCCTAATGCACTTTCCTGTGATTGTGTGTTCCACACAGGGTATTATTGCACTTATTTCATTATTGCACTTATTGTACTATTGCATTCCAGTGTTATCGAAGTCTTTGTATTTCCTCCTCTGAGTAAGCACAAGGTTACATAGATTGCCTCAGAGTAGAGCGCCTCTTTTGTAAAACAGTATATTTTCCAGTGTCTAAGTCAGATAGCTCCTCCTCTGAGTAAGAGAAGTCAGGTTACATATACCTCAGAGAAAGTCCAGTTTATGTAGGAGTGTATTTTCTCATCCAGTCTCATTATTGTGTATTATTATCATATCTATAGCTGGAAAGATTTAGTTGAGCCAGTTCGTATTCAGATTTTTCTCAGATTTTCATTCAGATTTTTCTCAGGTTTCATTCAGATTCATGTGAGCCAGTTCTCCTCAGGACCTCGCAGTATTTGTTGTCCCTTGTGTTTCCTTTCCTTTTGTTTCCAGTATTTGTTCACCTCTGTCTTGTCCCAACACAGTAGTAATCACACATAGTCTTACTTAACATTCACACTGGTCCATACATATTGCACCTTGGATACCCTTTCGTGTGTTTGGCCTATTGAGTAATTGTGTTGTATGATTGACCCGTATGCATGGGCGCCCAGATGTATGCTTGCTTTTATTATTCTGCCTGCTCAAGTGACCGGATTCTTCTCTCTCATCTGGGTGTCATTCCGTTATCTCTCCTCATCGCTGCAAGGATTCACAGCAAGTATTATTCTCAAGCTAATCCACCCAGCACCGCTATTTCTCTCATACTCCTACTCCCATCATCCGGCACGTATTCTCACAGCCTATGCAGCACCACTCCTGCTTTATTTGTCAAAGCTTGCTATATACCCGGTTGCATCCGGACAGAACTGTTGCTACTAGTTACCTCATCTATAATAAAACCGCTGTTACTGAACCCTGGCATTGGTGTCCACTAACTGGTGCCCTGACTAGGTGCAGCGAAGAATCGCATGCCCATCATCACCGGCAGATTCCACAGACCGTCCCTACAGCTGTGCTGCCCTCAGGCCTATACCGTGACAAGTATAACCCCTGCAGCTGCCCCGGTCATTGCCCGCTCATAACACCAGCACTGCGGAAGTGGCCCCCAGGGGCCAGGGCATCGCAGGTGTGCGACCCATGCTCTTGCACAGGGCGCCTCACTCCTGGCCATCTGGGGGGGGGGGGGCAGTAGTTGTGTGGGGATCTGTAGTTGTTTTGGGGGCTTGGGGTGGTAGTTGTGTGGGGGGCTGTAGTTGTTTTGGTGGCCGATGTTGGTAGTTGTGTGGGGAGTTGTAGTCAGGTGTGGGGGGCTGGGTGGTAGTTGTGTGGGGGGCTGGGGGTGGTACTTGTGTGAATGGCTGGGGGGGTAGTTGTGTTTATGACAGGGGGGTCGGGTGATGGGTGTTGTCTGGAGGATGGGAGGCTGAAGGAGCTTTATGTTACCTTAAGGGGGACGCTGCAAAAAGCATTTACCCTAAGGCCAGCCCTGCCTGTAGTTCCCTCTCATGTGTCCCAATAATCTCCTTCCTTTGTCCGCTACTCACCTCACCAATCGCTCCCAAGCTGCTGTGGCCTCCTGGATGCTTCCTGGTTCAAACTGCACACCGATTTCATGAAGCAGCCTGACCAGGAAGACATTACTTGCTGCTCCAGATCACCTCTAGATTGTAGGCCTAATGCAGCCTGCGATCTAGAAGTGAATGGCACAGAGCTGATGACTCCCTGCTCTGAGCCTCCTGTCAGCTGTGTGTGCGCCCTTAAAGGACACAGACACAGCTGACAGCAGGCGCGCCCGTACAGTGCAGGAGCAGGGAGTGCGGTATCAGACTGGAGTCCCTGCTTCTGCACGTATATTCCATGGGCGGTACGCTATTAGCATAGCACACCCCAGAATATGCATACAGGAGCAGAGACATCAGTCTCTGCTCCTGTAGTGAAAGGTCATGCATTTAATATAATGCATGGACACTCATTGTGCAGGGGCAGCATCAGGGGGCACCGAGCAGAGTAGCCTGGAAAAAAAATGAAAATTGCACCCCCTGTCATTCACCACATGATGATGCCCTAGGCCATTGCCTACACCCGCCTACCCTTTGTCCCGGCCCTGGGTGAAAGTACCACATGAAACAAAAGGGCTCTACTTTCATGTAAGACAAAACAGTGCCCCATCGGCACCTGGCCCTGCCAGCAACACCCCGGGCTCAGTGGCACTTGTACTAGACAGACACCACCAAAATCAAAACCAGAAGTGGAACTGACAGGGCAAAATTATAATTGAAAGACTTTCTGAGTTTTTAACCAACTCCTGATTTTGGTTGCAAAAATACTGACGGAAAGACTGTGTAAACATACGCTAATAAACATATTGTATGCATTTCTATAGACAGATGGGAGGCCTCTTGAAATAGCGGTGGATGTTGGCTGTGGATCTGGACGTTACACTGTTCCTCTAGCTCCTCACTTTAAGAAGGTCCTGGGTGTAGACATCAGTGAGTCCCAAATAAATGTGGCTAAACAACATACCCTGGCAAACAATGTGTCGTACATGTGAGTAGTAGACTGGAATTACCAATTTTGGTGATATAATGAGATTATTAGATTACATTTATCACAATCTCTCTTCTGTCTATAGGGTGGCTGCAGCTGAGAAGTTACCCATAAAGGATTCTTCTGTGGACCTGGTGAATGCTGCTCTTGCTGCTCATTGGTTTACAGTAAACAAATTTGCCCGTGAAGCAGTCCGAGTATTGAAGACCAGAGGATGTCTGGCTGCCCATGCTTTTTATCCATCCACTGAAATTGAACACAAGGATTTGTCACATGACCTAACGACAGTAATGTCAGAGGTAATACACACTTGAAAATTAGTTACAGTGCTTTAGGTAAGCATGTTTTTTAGAGTCAAGTTCTCCTTCATCATCCTGTACTCAGTACATCATAATAAGAAAACCGATTAATTTCAATTAATTTCAATAATTCAGTATTCTAGCATATCACAGCAAAAACCAACCATTCATGAGGCATGGATGTGCAAAGGCTCAGATCTAGAGAAGGGTAAAAAAAATTAAAAGTTCTCTAAAGCAGTGATTTTCAACCAGTGTGCAGCGACACATGGTTGGGTGTGCCGCGGGGAAAGTTCCCCAAACTATGGTGCCCCTGTGAAACAGGAGAAAACAATGGGGGAGAGAAACCTGGGGATGGGGGAGAAACAGGGGAGAGAAGAATGGGGGGAGAGAAGTATGGGGGGAGAGAAGTATGGGGGGAGAGAAGTATGGGGGAGAGAAGCACAGGAGGAAGAAGAAAACAGGCCCAGGTTTCACACTGAGTGAGTATAAATACACTTAAAATCTATATTATTAACTATATGTATAATATGTACTGTTTTAGTGTCATTTTGTGCCATTTTGGTTGGTGGTGTGCCCCGGGATTTTTTAAGTATAAAAAGTGTGCCGCGGCTCAAAAAAGGTTGAAAATCACTGCTCTAAAGCACATTGTCCTATATAATTCTTAAAAGGATGGACCAAGATCCCATTGGTCACTCTGGCTAAGCTTTAAAGATCTTGGGGGTGATTTACGAAGCGTACGCCCTTCTCCCTGGTGTACACCTTCCCACGCCCCGCTCGCCCTATGGGCGGGCTGGCGGAGCTTGTGGGGGGCGTGATAAGGCGGGGAGGAGGCGTAAATCATGATCAAAATTCACACTCGCTGGAAGCAGGTGTAGATTTAGTACGCCGGTCGCAGATTCGGGCGCCTGGCCGGATTCACTAAGAGGCGTGTGCCTCTTAGTGAATCCTGCTTGAGAAAAGGGGGCGGGGCCTAATATAAGACCAGCGTACGCCAGTCTTCGTAACTCCCCCCCCCTTCCCCTTGTGTGCAGATAGGAGAAACCTCCAGAAGGTCAACCATTACTGCAGCACCCATAACCACCAATTGGGGCTCTAGCTAGAAAGACAATAACCCTAAGATTTCTTCTTTTTTCAAATCCATTCCAAACTTTGGCTTAATAAAAATCTGTCAGATAATCTGTTGCTGTAATAAGGCCCTAAGTACACATGGCTCAGCCAAAGCCCTAACTTAAACTCAATAGAAAATAGCTGCCCAACAATGGTCCTCATCCAACCTAACAGAAGACCTGAGGCTGAAATCACTGCCAAAAAGTACTTTAAGTATAGGGTAAAGGCTGTGAATGCTAATATGAATGCAATATTTTAGTTTTCCTTTTTTCAATAAAAAGATTCCTAAACATTCTGTTTTCACTTATGAACTATTAAGTACAGAATGATGGGAGCAAACCTTGCTAAATAAATACATTTTCAAAAATAATTAATTTGATGTGCCCTATACGTATTAGTTGGGATGGGGATATTTCTTAATAGAAAAACAGATTTAGGCTATGTTCCCACACAGTATTTTGCAACCAAAACCAGGAGTGGATTGAAAACACAGAAAGGCTATGTTCACATACTGTTAAAATTGAGTAGACGGCCATTATTTAATGGCAAATAACAGCCGTTGTTTTAAAATAACAGCAATTATTTGCCATTAAATGATGGCCGTCCACTCAATCCCAACACTGTGTTACCAGAGCCTTTCTGTGTTTTTAATCCACTCCTGGTTTTGGTTGCAAAAATACTGAGCAAAACTATAGTGTCTATTGTGTCTATCTTTTGCTCCTGAGACTATTTTTTGATCGATTTTTTTTTCCCGCATCTTTATAGGTGTGGCATACTTTGTCCCAGCATAAAGTAAAAACCTTAGAGTACATGCTTTGTCGGTACCAAAATATATATGAGGCAGTTCCCCTGAAGGACAAGGAATGGTAATTTTTGCGATCTATTTCTCGATTCATGAATTGGGTTTTAAAAATGTTACAGCTTGCTCTTGGAATTGCCATCTTCCACATTGCAATGGTCTCTGTACTGTGTGGTGTTGTAGTGCAGGTAACCTAAAATATTTACTCTGTGATAATGATCTGCGGAATCAGAACCCTGTATTCCATGCTTTCACAATGGCTTCCTGTCTAGCTTCCCCTCCCCCTAGCTCAGCCCCTCCTCTTTTAATACATCACTTATGCTGGGCAACACCATTACATCTTTCCCCTTCTTATAAAACAAAAAGAAAAAAGTGTAACCATTTGAAATGAACAATAAATCAAACATCCCAGTTGACAAGTAAGTTTTACTGCAGAACATAATTCATGAGGTGAGTGGGCAGCCTTTAACTAGTTCTTGTCGAGTAGCGCTGAGACATCTCGCTATCTGATGAATCCAGTGAATCTTCAGAGGCATTTCTTTTTGTTGTTGCTGAACCAGTTGTGTCTGGTGGGATCTCCTCATCATCTATCTCTTCTGTACTTGTGCCTGGATTATAGCCACAAAGCGTCTTAAAATGCGACACATTTCTAGTGACATTCTTAATCTTCATTGCCAGTTGTGGTGTTGTAGTGTGGATGCAGGTAACCTGAAATAAGCCCACTCAGAACATTTTATCCCATGCTTCCACAATGGCTTCCCATCTATTATCCCCTCCCCCCTGCACAGCTATTTCCCGTTCTCTCCATTTCAGGGACCAGAGCTTGTATGGACAGTTACTTCCTCTTATAGTTTCCTGGCCAATCACAACATTTTATAACACCTAGGGTGTAAAATATACACTGGTGTAAACTGTCCATTGCAACCAATTACAGCTCTGCTTTCTGACCAGGTAAAATGAAAGCTGAGCTGTGATTGGTTGCTGTGTATATTTTACACCCTTTGATAAATCTGTGCCCTAGTCCTTACCGCTATGCCATGGCATAGCGCTGGTGAAGGACAGCTTAAGAAAATTTGAGAACAACTCAGTTTTTGAAACTCATTTCCTTTCTAATAAAACAGTAAACTCTTCATACCAAAGAGGCATTGTAATAGAAGCTGACCAAAGATTTCATGTTGGACTTTAGTGCTCTAGCAGTCATGACTTCCTTCTTCTTCTAAAAAAAAAACCTTCACCACCAAAGTGTGGTGAGCCCCCGAGGGGTTGTGTCGGAGAATTGCTAGATGGTAGAGAGTTAGACAATTCTGGTGGTGGTTGGCCGAGATACAGCCGGGCCTTAGGATGTTATGTTGTGACGCCAGTGTCGTTGGGCACAAAGGTATGACGGCACACCTGCTTTTAGTTTATAAGGCCGGTTGTACCCTTTACCCCTGTGGACAGTGTCCTGCAGGGTTGCTACGGGGTCCCTCGGGATAATATCACAGAGGGCCAGAGTGGTGTAGTGACCCTCCCGGACTATCGGAACTGTCACTTACAGAAAGGGGAAGTGTCCCAAGGTCGTAGTGTACACTTAGTCAGTGTGAGTTGAAGAATCACAGAGTCTCTTTATCATAAATAAGCTTGTTTTTTACTTGGAAAACACTTGTGTGCAGCAAGTTATACAGATGTGCCTTGACAGTATAAGTTTCTCTTGATAAAGCACTTGAAAATGCACTTGACAATACAGCAACCAGATCTGTGATAGGAATACAGTAGATAGTACAGTTGTGCTGACTGAGTAGCGTGTTAAGAGGTACGAGAAGCAGAGTAGCAAAGAGGAGGATGTCGTGAGAGTCCCAACTCAAGTAGTACTGTGCTCTGCCAGGATGTTGGAGGATGAGGTAGAAGAATACTTAGAAGAAGAAGAGAACACCTGTGCCCGTGTTTTGAGCTTTGGGTCCTCGCACCACCATATGCCCACTAGATTTGGGGGACCCGTCCTAGAGGATGACACAGGCCCCAGACCTTGTTACCTGGTATGAGCGACATGTTGAGGATTTACTGCTGACAACCGTGCTGCTAGATAGAGTTCCTAGGCTTATTGCAACTTTGCTCTATCCGGATCAGTTCCTCTGTGACTCTCCCAGTCCACGGTGTGGGTTGAAGTTATCTCGGACTTGTCCTTTCTTGAAAGGGGTTTAACACTGCATAGTGTGATGTAGCGTTACTGAGAAGAAACTGTGAGCTGCGTCTTTTTTTCCTACCCATACGGGGTTCTGACTAAGACGGACATACTCTTCCTGTCTCCCACGTGACTTCCTTCCTCAGCGTAACTAATGTGCGCTGTGAGTTGGTGAAGAGTGCAATAGAAGAAGTAAAGAGAGAGGTGATAGGAGAAGAGGAAAAGACTTCCATAGGTTCACAGATCCATGTGACAAACGAACAAACAATAACCCTTTACACACTTCAGTTGTGCAGCATCTGAATACATACATCTACAACAGCAACATCTAGTGGCGAAACTTTATCAATACCTTCATCACCACTTAAACAATAAGAACAGGCTTTTACGAAGGGTGTATCCAATAGAAACACCCGTGATAGGATACCACAAAAGGACGTAGAAAAAGAGTGAGGAGCAGAACCAAAAGAAACAAGGCAACAAGGCAACTCTTCCCCAAACAAATGGCCCCCTCTTACCTCCAAATAGTAGTCAAGCCCCTTTGTGCCTTCATATAGTAGTTAGACCTTCTGTGTGCCTCCATATAGTACTTAGGCCCTTCTGTACCCCTGTACAATAGTTAGGCCCTTCCATCTCCATATAGTACTTAGACGCCTCTGTGTCCTCCACATAGTAGTTAGGTCCATCTGTGCCTCCATATATTATAGGTGCTTTTTGTGCCCTCTCCTCAATAAGTAGTTACTGCAGGCCCCTCATTTACCTTTATATAGTAGTAAAACCACTCTGTGCCCCTGTATAGTAGGCACGCCCACTTTGTGCATCTATATAGTTTTAACCCCTAGACGACCCTGGACGTAGGGTTACGTCATGGAAGTCTGTCCCCAGACGACCCATGACGTAACCTTACGTCATGGGTGTTATTCCCGCTATGAAGCGCGCTCCGGAGCAGAGCGCACTTCACAGCAGGTGGGGGCCGGCTGCAGTGAGCAACCGGGACCTCACCGGTAATGACACGCTGCAGCGATCGCGCTGCCGCGTGTCATTAACCCCTTAAACGCCGCGATCGCGGCGCGACCGCAGCGTTTAAGTGTAAGTGACAGGGGGAGTCCCCTGTCACTTACCGATCGGGACCCCCGCAGTGTGACTGCGGGGGTCCCGATCGTTGAAACGGACTGCTGGAGGTCTCTTACCTGCCTCCATGCGGTCCGATCGGCGATCTGCTACACTGAGCCTGCACAGGCAGGCTCAATGAGCAGATCGCCGATAACACTGATCAATGCTATGCCTATGGCATAGCATTCATCAGTGTATAAATCAAAGTAATGTATGTACAAGTCCCCCAAAGGGACTTCAAAAGTGTAAAAAAAAAAAAGTTCAAAACACTAACACACTTCCCCAAAACCCCTCCCCAATAAAAGTCTAAATCACCCCCCTTTCCCATTATATAAATAAAACATATAAAAATGAATAAATAGATAAACATATAATATACCATAGCGTGCGTAATTGTCCGATCTATTAAAATATAACAAGCGTCATTGCGACCGGTAAATGGCGTACACGAAAAGAGGGGAAAAAGTGAGCAGATTACCGATTTTATGTTACATTATATATTTAAAAAAATCAATAAAAAGTGATCAAAACGTCCGATCTTCACAAATATGGTATTAATAAAAACTAGAGATCATGGCGGAAAAAATGACACCCGATACAGCCCCATAGGTGAAAAAATAAAACCGTTATAAGCGTCACAATAGGCCCATTTTATTAATATTTAATTGCCAAAAAAAAGGATTTCATTAAAAAAAATATATATAACATTAGAGAATCTGTGTAACCTGCATATGGTTGTGTTCGGACTGACCTATAGAATAATAGTGTCATGTCGCTGTTACCATATAGTGCATTACGTAGACACAGGAACCCCCCAAACGTTACCATATTGCATTCTTTCTTACGATTTCACCTATTTATATCTTCATAAATAATATATTTGGAATTCCGTCATACATGTTATGGTAAAATGAATGACGCCATTACAAAGTACAACTATTCCTGTAAAAAACAAGCACTTACATGGCTTGTAGATAGAAAACTGAGAGTGCTAGAGCTCTTAGAAGGGGAGGAGGGAAAAACGAAAGCACTAAGATCAAAATTTGCGCGGTCCACTGGGTCATTTTGGGCCTGGTCCTCAAAGGGTTAAAGTTTCTAGGCCTCTCTGTACAGGTACCCCCCAGTAGGTAGTATTCCCCATGTAGCTAATCCCCCCCATAGGTAGCCTCACTGGTAGGATACCCCCCCCCCCCCTCTTATGAAAAGGCAGACTAACAAAGTGTTGCAATATGGAGATATTATTGGGAAACCCTAGCTGTTTGTGGGCAAGCATTATCCTACTGTTAAATCACAGTTGGAAACCTGCCATTAGAGGCAACCTTTGTGAATGCTCTGCACATATCGTTGAGCTGTTACATTCCTTGTATTACTACTACTGGTGGCTAACTGTTGTATATGACGGCTCCTCATCACACCAGCAGTTTTGAAAGTGTGTCACTACACAAGGCAGAAATGAAGCACTAGGCCTCCATACTTGAATGTATACATTGATGGATGGCAAACAGAAATCTATCCACTCCATAGCTACCCAGGTTTCTAGTTAAGAACACAAGGCGATGGTGGCTAACTGTCAATCAGGATACATAATGAAGACGGGGACACAAAGTTCCTTCTGCTAAGTGCCTGGAAATAGTCTGGGCGAACACAAGGGAGTGTAATCAAAGTGCCACCTGTGTCTGGGTGGTGGACAAGAGGAAGATATTTAATAACAGAAGAAGGATAACTATTGTCTGATGACATAGACCACAGTTTATGTGCTTTGCTTGCACTATTGATCTATGCAAAGTTTGTTGAAAGAACAGTGCCTACTGGTTATTGGCTTCTGTGCCTGTAAAATTATAGTGAACAATCCCAATCTATGCACTTTGCCAGATAAGCATATCAAATTTATACACTCTTCTCTTACAGGATCACAGATATACCAGTGACAATTCAGATGTCCCTTCCTGAGCTTATTGGATTTTTCCAGTCAGTTATTATGTATCAGGTATTCAGGGAGAAAGACCCAAAAGAAGCACAACAATTTCTCGTACAGACTGAAAAAAGGTATAGTAAATATAGTAGTATAGCTTTCAAGTTAACTTACTAGTTTATTTACAGAGAATGTTATGCAATCACAGAAATCCTTAGTGGGACTTTATTATGACCAGCTGTAGGCCAGGTTCACACGACGTATAACACCAGCTGTTCTGTGACCCGGCTGGGTCACAGAGCGCCCAGTGTTACTGAAGATCATGCCATCCGGTACTGCAGTACCGGCCAGATGATCTTCATTTCTGGTGAATTTGGATGCGGACACACCCGTGTGCCGCCAGGCATTCTAGTCATTGAAATGCAACGTTTGTGAACGTATACGTTGTGTGAAAATAGCTTTAGGCCATGTTTACACAACGTATGAGACCGGCCGTTCTGCGATCCGGCCGGTCTCTGAAAAGATCAACCCGGCCGGAACTGAAGTAGCGGCCGGATGATCTTTTTGGACGCAGGGTTCTGATGCGGGCGCATCCATTTGCACCCGCATCAGAATGCTCCACCGCACGCTATGGAGCGAGCGTCCGGAGCCGCTCGCTGCATAGTGTGCACTGACATGGTTTTCTACGCCTGCTATTCAATCAATAGCGGACACAGAAAACTCACATGTCTGTTGCTTGTGGCGCCGCTAGGGATCCCGGCCGGAGTGTATACCATGTGTATACTCTCCGGCCGGGATCCCATAGACAGCAATGCAACGTATATTCTTGTAACAATCACGGCCGTTGTTCAACGGCCGTGATTTTACAAAAATATACGTTGTGTGAACATAGCCTAATACTGTATGAGGAAAGAAGAAATGCACCAAAGTAAGAAGTGACAAATTTATTAAAAGACGCAAATCTCCTAATAATTTTGTTGCCCTTTTTTTCTTTCCATGCACCAGAGTTTAAATCTTCAGCTACTATTTTAAAAAGATTTCTGGCACAATTTATGTTATTGTCACTGTCGTTTTTTTGTTTTTTTGTTTGTTTTTTTGCATAAATCAATAGTCCAGGCGATTTTAAGAAACTTTGTAATTGGGTTTATTAGGCAAATATGCCATATCTGCATTCAAAAAGACTTTCCCCAGCCCCCCCCCCCACCACCACCTCTCTCTCATTCACTACTCATTATCAGGAAATCTCGACTAGTTTACATCAGTTGTGCCCTGTCTAATCTATGGAGAGGGGAGGGGGGAGAAGAGAGATTAGTTACCAGTGGAGAGCAGAGAACAAAGGATTACACAGTCGAAGCTGTGTGAAAACCGGTATTTAGAGGTTAGAGAGGTCAGTGCTGACTTCAGAGGAGATAGCCCGGTGATGTAGATTAAATTAAATCTTTGTTGTCCTGTTTTAGTGCCTCATCTTCCTCCACCCCTCTCCATAGAGAACCATAAAGAGAGGGGAGAGAGCTTCAAACTGCTTTTTCATGATAAAAATGCATTTTTCGGCTAATAAACACAATTTATTATCTGCAATTTTGACCCCTTCTTTCACTGTTAGATCAACTACAGGTCCTCTTTAACCCTTAGGCAACCCTGGACGTACCCGTACGTCCAGGACAGCCTCCATATGTTCAGAGCCGGGCCGCGCTCTGAACCGCCGCAGTCCCAGGTGCCGCTTGTAGCCCGGGACCGCGGCACGGTCCGATCCAAAGTTGACAGCTGCATCCGATTACTTGATGCAGCTGTTCCCTGGTGTCTAGTGGGGAGGATTTTCTCCACACATCTTACCCCGTCCAGGGTCAGCGCCGTAATGGCGCTGATCCCGCCTCGGCACTCGATTGCTTCCGGCTGCAGCAGCCGGAAGCAATCAATGTGCCTATCTCATTGATCTATGCTGCATATCTATGCAGCATAGATCTGTATGAGAGATCAGTGCACTTATATTAGAAGTCCCCCAGGGGGGCTTGTAGTATAATTGTAAAAGTACAAATAAAAATGTTATTATGAGTAAAAAGCCCCTTCCCCTAATAAAAGTTTGAATCACTCCCCCTTTTCCCATGTTATAAATAAAAATAAATAAATAAAAAAATAAACATGTTTGGTATCGCCACGTGCGTAATCGCCCAAACTATTAATTAATCACATTCCTGATCTCGCACGGTAAATGGCGTAAGCGCAAAAAAATCCCAAAGTGCAAAATTGTGCATTTTTGTTCGCATCAAAAAAAGCGATGAAAAAGTCGCATATGCGCAATCAAGGTACCGATAGAAAGAACACTTCATGGCGCAAAAAATGAATCCTGACACAGCCCCATAGACCAAAGAATAAAAGCGCTATAAGCCTGGGAATGGAGCGATTTTTAGGAACATATATCTGTTTGTTTTTTTTGTAATTCAAGATTTTATTTTTTAGTAGGTAAGCAGAACAGGGAAATAGAAAACAATATGGTTTCAGTAGAGTAAAGCATGAACAAATGTACATTACAAAGGTAGCAGCGAGTCCATGGGGTTGAGTGGATCACCGTTAGAAAATAAACTGGTTGCAGGGGTCTTCTGCAGAAGATATGTGGAGAATGGAAGTCATCACTTCCAACAACATAGCTACTCCATATGTAGCGATTCACGAGGACACCGAACAACCCCAAGAAAATAAAAGCAATACAGGATCACCAAATAGGTGAGCTGAGCTAAAGGAGAGAGAGAAGAAGAGTGCCCGAAGAAGGAAAGGGAAAGAGTAAGAAAAGGGAGTTGGGGAAGGAAAAAAGGGGGAGACGGGGACAGGAAGGGGGGACCTATGAGGAGGGGGGGCCCTAACTGCCGAACCCAGTCAGAGACTAACTGCATCAGCCAAATCTTGGGAAGGGGCCGTTACTCTAGCCATCTCGCCAGGGAGGGACTCTCTTTGAAAGTAAGCCATGGTAACCAGGCGTGCTCTACCTTCTTACTCCGACCCTGCTCCTCTGCCGTCAAGGATTCCATCCTGTATATGTAATCCATCTCGGCACCACTCAGCAATGGATGGTATCGCCATGGATTTCCAATGCCTGGGAATAACTGTCCTGGCCGCTGTAAGAAAGTGGCGCAGAAGCCCCTTCTTGGTAGCAGAGGGAGAACCGGGAACCAAGGAGAGCAGGGCCAGGCCGGGGGAGGGAGTTACGTCCCTGCCTGTGACCGCTGTATAAATCTCAAACACAGCCTCCCAAAAAGGTCGCAGGACTGGGCAGTCCCACCAGATATGTATTATTGAACCCACCTCAGTCATGCAGCGCCAGCAGGTGTCCGGTGAAGTAACGAGGGGCACCGGTACCAGCGTGTTAGGATTTAAAAATTTTTCTCCTGTGCATGACACGCCAGGAGCCATTTATGCGTAAGGGTGAAGATTTTCAGCAAATCTGAGTCAGAGAGTGTTACACCAAGATCCTGTTCCCAAGCTGAGGCGTACGACAAGGTCTGATCAGCGACTTTAGCCAGCAGGAGGCGATACAATTGGGAGATAGTTTTCTCCGGAGGAGAAGGTTGCAAGAGCAAGGATTCCACGTCCGTCAGCTCAGGTACACGGATGCCTCCAGGGAAGTGTTGAGACAGGTACGCTTTCAGCTGCAGGTACTCCAACCACGCCAATCCCCTTCCCGGGCAGAGCTCCTGTAGCTCCTGTAGTGTCGGGATGGTGGCACTAGACCCTAGGATCTGTCCTATCCTGGCACCCTCTGAGGCCGACCAAATGAGAAAAGTGGGCTTAGTACATGCTGGCGTAAAGGCCGGATCCCCGAATAAGGGGCTCATGTGACCAGGGCGGTGCGACAAACTATAGAGGGGAAGAAGCCTATCCCAGGTCTGTAGGAAATGTCTAGTTAGGGGTGTGAAAGAAGAAGCTGACGGGCGGTTAACAGGAAGCACCTACGGCAAAGACCTGAGAGGGATTAGGGATAACGCCTCCTCAATTCTAACCCACTGTTTGTCTGAGGCTCTGTGAAACCAATCGACCAGACCTAGCAATATACATGCCTTGCTATACAGAGAGAAATCGGGAAGGCCCGCGCCGCCAGATTGTTTCGGGCGTGTGAGCGTTTTGAACTTTATGCGTGGGCACACTGAGCCCCAGACAAACTTACGGAGGAGAGTTTGTAGCTGTTTGAGGAACGGGCCCGGGACACGAACCGGGAGGGCCTGGAAGAAATATAAGAACCTTGGAAGGATATCCATTTTGATAACGTTTATCCTGCCAAACCAGGAGAGGTAGGAGCGATTATAATTAGAAAGATCAGTTTTCGTGCGAGTCAGCAAGGGGGGGAGGTTCATCGAGAAAAGGGAGGTCAGATCAGAGGGAACCCAGACCCCCAGGTACTTAAGCGCCTGGGGCTGCCACTTAAAGGCAAATGAGTCATGTAGCTGCCGTACCAGACCGCCTGGGAGGGAGATGTTTAAGGCTTCCGTTTTGGAGTAGTTAACTTTAAAGTTGCTAACCTGGCCGTAGAGATCGAATTCCCGGAGGATCGCAGGCATGGAAACCACAGGGCTGGAGACATAGAGCAATAGGTCGTCTGCATAAAGTGCGGTTTTAAAGTGAGAGCCACGCAAGTGGATGCCCGTTATGTCTGGGGATGCCCTCAAAGCCACCGCTAGGTGTTCCATTGCCAATACATAGAGTAATGGGGAGAGAGGGCACCCCTGACGTGTGCCATTTGCAATCGTCAGGGGAGTCGAAAGAAGGCCGTTAACTTTTACTCTGGCTGTTGGGCCTGTATACAAAGCGGTGATTTTCCCTAGCATCTCCTCCCCCATGCCAATCTGTCGCAGGGTGGCCCGCAGGAAGGCCCAGTGGACGCGGTCGAACGCTTTTTCTGCGTCAACCGAGATCAGGCAAGCTGGCGACCGCGTCTCTTGGGCGTGTGACATTAGCAATAGGGTCTTGTTGAGGTTGACCCGTGCCTCCCGGCGAGGGACAAATCCTACCTGGTCTGTATGAATTATGGCAGGAAGTGATTGGGGCCAGCTTATTTGCAATCAATTTAGAGAAGAATTTTATTTCGGTATTGATCAGTGATATTGGGCGGTAGTTGGTGCAAGAAGTTGTATCTTTGCCAGGTTTCGGGATAACTACAATCGTAGCCATCAGGGACTGTGGAGGGAAGGGGCAGGCTGAGGAAACGGAATTGAAGACCCTGGCTAGAAAGGGTATAAGTTGGGGAGAGAACAGTTTATAAAACTGGGCGGTAAACCCATCCGGACCCGGGCTCTTGCCATTAGGTGTGTCCTTAATGACAGACGTCAACTCCACCTCCGAAAAAGGGGAGTCGATGGCTGCTGCCTTTTCTCCAGAGAGAGTCGGCAGTGCCGTGGAATTGACGTAAGAGTCCACCTGTTCCTGGAAGGCAGTAGGGTCCATATAATGCAACGGCCCTCTAAGATTATACAGGTTCTGGTAATATTCCTGGAAGGCCGCAACAATGTCAGAGGGGGTATGTATCGTCCCTTGTTTTGTGGCTATGGAGGGCACAAATGTACTGCCCGATTTTGGATGTAGGAATCTGGCTAGGGGTGCGCCGTACCTATTAGAGTGTTCGTAGTAAAAGCGGCGTAAATGCTCCCGAAAACGGGAATACTTTTGATCTATCAGGGCTTTCAATTGAGACCTAGCTTCTAGCAGGGTCGCCAGGACCTCGGAATCCCTAGATTGTTTGTGTGCTAATTCTCCTGTCTGAATTTTGGAGAGGAGTTGCTGAATTTTAAGGCCGTTCACTCGCTTAAGTCTGGCTCCTTTCTGGATAAGAACTCCCCTGACCACGCATTTGAGAGCCTCCCACTGTAGCGGGAGAGGGGTCTCATCAGCTGCGTGAGATGCCAGGAAGTGAGCGATAGCGGTCTTAACATCCGCCTGACAAACTATGTCTTTCAAAAGGTTGGGATTGAGCCACCAGGACCATTCACGTGTGGTCTGTGTGGGGAGGGAGAGCAACAGGGTCACTGCGGCGTGATCTGCCCATATCATTGGGTCTATAACAGTCAGAGGGTGCCAGGAAAGCAAATGATGGTCAATAAGGAAATAGTCTATCCGACTGTAAGAGTCATGGACGGAGGAGTAATAGGTGTAGTCCCTTACCCGAGGGTGGAGGATCCGCCATACATCCACAAGTCTGTGATCGAAGAGCGATTTTTTGAGAGCCCGCATCTGAGAGGGGGGAATAGAAGATCTGCCCGAGGAGGAGTCCACGTGACGGTCCAGCACCAAATTAAAATCCCCCGCTGTTATCAGGAGGCCCTCAGCAAAGCGGGACAGTTCCCTGAGGTATCGTCGACCCACTTGGACCTGGTTATGGTTAGGGAGATAAAAGTTGGCAACGGTGAACACTCTCTCAGCCAGTTGAAGTTTCAGAAAAAGGTACCGACCCTCAGGGTCAACACGGGTGTCAAGCATGGACACCAGGAGTGACTTATGTAATGCAATACTTACACCCTTTGTCCTGGCGACAGCATTCGTGCTGTGGAACCAATGATTATAGTAGCGAGAGGGGATAGACGGGACATGTCCCGTTTTAAAATGGGTTTCTTGGAGCAGTAGGATGTGGGCCGTTTCTTGTGCATATGGTAGAGGATCTGTGAACGTTTCTCAGGCTTGTTAAAACCTCGTACGTTCAGGGTGGTGATCTGAAGAGAGTTCATGACTAATGAGCGGGCTAGGGCAAAGGAGGTACGGGGAGGGAGACAGAGAGAGGGGGAGAAGAAAGAAGAGGGGGGAGGAAGAGTAGAGAGTAAGAATAAGAGGATGGACACAAAGCAAGAGTAAGAGTAGTAGAGGCCAGGGGGCTCCCGGAGGATAGATCCCTGGGGAACACCTGAGAAAAAGAGATGAGAAGAGGGACAGAAAAGTAGAAGATCTGTCCGCCTCGATCCACTAAGGAAGGAGGTAAGAAACACACTTACGTGTAACCGTGTTTAAACCAAAAGACTTTAGGTAAACTATGTGGAAAAGTGACTGGAGAGGCAAGTAGAACTGTTCCTTGCGCCCCCAGCACCCCGCCTCTAACAGAAAACAACAGAACCGGAAACTTAAGTAACCAAAGCAGACGTATAAGAACATACACATTCCCAATGCTGGGAAGAAAGGACTGGGAAAGGCAGGTGCTAAGGCAAAGAGGCCCATGGAGTGCAGCGGGCCCGGGCACCAAGCTCCAGATTGGTCAGTGATAGACGGGCTAATAATAAGGAGGGCAGTTGCTGGGAACTCACCCGATCTGCCTCAATGCAAAGCCAATGAGAGCCAACCGATGCACGGGTCCGCGTAGACTGTATTTACTATCTATCCCAATCATGGGGATCCCCCAACCCCGCCCAGGAGCACATCAGAGGTCGGTGGCAATCCCCCCCACCCCCCCCACCCCCGGCACCCAAGCACTCAAGGGAGTACCCGTCCACAGCTGCGTCCAAGCCCGGGAATCAGTCTCTTAGTATAGTGAGCGTCATCTTGTGCCAAGGGGTACCCAGGAGGGGAGGGGAGCTGGACACCAGGTGGTAAGGAAGGAGGGGGGGGGGAGAGGGGAAGGAGAGGGGGGGGAAAGGATTGAGCAGGAGGGAAGGGGGCTCCGGGGGGGGGAGGGATATAGGGAGAGGCACCGTAGCAGCAGCCCGTGCTGTGGAATACAGTCCCCGGGACCCAGTCCAGTCGAGCCTTGTTATCCCGCACTAAGGCAATCTGTGGCTAGGTGAGGAGATGGCCGGCAAGTATGGCCATTACATCGCATCAGGAGGCAAGTCTGGAGACCGGCGTCGACGCCTTCGTTCCTGGGGAGGCCGTTGAGGGCCAGGATGATCCGGATGAGCCGCGTCCTGAGAGAGGGGTGGCTGGAATGGCCATTCCGGGATGCTGATTCGGGGAAGATCCAGTGCCTCCAGCAGCTCTGGAAGATTAGATGGCGTACGGAGGTGTAGGTTGCCTGCTCGGTGCCTGACCTGCAGTTGGAAAGGGTAGCCCCAGGAGTAGGGTATGTTCCGTTCCCGGAGGGCTGTCAGGAGGGGACGAAGCGCTCTCCGTTTGGCCAGGGTGGTGCGGGAGAGATCTGTGAGGAGTTGGACCGCCGCGCCATTAAAGTCCACCGGCCCACGGTCCCTGGCCTTACGCATGATGGCCTCCTTGGTTTGAAAATAGTGCACACCACGTCTCTGGGCCTAGCAGGGTCATTACTGGGGGGGGCCCAGAGTTCTATGGGCACGGCCCATTTCCAGGGGTGTAGACAGCGGCTTATCCGGGGGTTTAACAGACTCAGGGATCCCTCGCACCCGGATATTATTGCGGCGGTTGCGATTCTCGGCGTCATCCGCCATATCGAACAGCATTTGTATTTGTTGGGCACGGAGATCGAGCTGTGATCTCTGTGTCTGTAGTTCATCCTGTAAGTCCCCTGTAGCATGTTCAAGGGTCTGCACTGTGGTGGACAAGGAGATCAAATCATCTCTAAGGGATCTTATCTCAGTCTTACATACCGCCTCCATGCGCGCCATATACCCCTCCATGTCTGCCTTAGTTGGCATGGGAGCCATGCGTGATTGTAGGGCAAGAAGCTCTGTACCTGCAGCCCCCGACAGGCTAGAAGAGGCAGGAGGAGACACATCGGGTGTCGGCTGGTCCTGTAGGAGAGCCGGGTAATCCTGGGACAATGCCGGAGCTGAGGCTGGTGAGGTCTCGGCACGTGCAGCCGAGGCATTGCGGGCGGCCATCTTGAAAGGTCCTGCGCAGGGGCCGGGTGCCGTCTGATCCGAAAAGAATCTCTGGATTCCGCTCCTCGTGCTTCCCTGAGCGGCTGTATAAAGCGGAGCTGGCTTCCTTCGGGGTTTCCCCGGCATATAGGCTCCGGTGTGTGGCGGTAAGACGCTCTTTATGTGCGGCTAGGGCTGGCGGCGGGACGGAGCGCTCACACCACACGACTGCTCAGCGCCATGTCCAGGCCACGCCCCCAGGAACATATATCTGTTAACAATGGTTTGAATTTTTTACAGGCCATCAGATACAATGAAAGTTATACATGTTACATATCGTTGTAATCGCGACGACTTGAGGAACATATGTAACAAATCAGTTTTACCCCAGGGCGAACAGCGTAAAAACGAAAAAAAAAACAAATAAAAGAAATGCTTTTTTTTTTTCAATTTCACCACACTTTGAATTTTTTTCTGGTTTCGCAGTGTACTTTATGAAAAAATTCAGCCTGTCATTGCAAAGTACAATTAGTGGCGCAAAAAATAAGGGCTCATGTGGGTTTCTAGGTGAAAAAATGCAAGTGCTATGGCCTTTTAAGCCCAAGGAGGAAAAAACAAAAACGCTAAAATTTTAATTGGCCTGGTCCTCTAAGGGTTAAACAAGCTGTTACCACTGGGTATAATCAATTTACCTATAGCCATACATGTTGTTATAACATGAATCCACAACTACAGACAGGACTACGGAAGTGCATCTGTATCGGTCCACATTTACACTGACCCATTCTTTAGAATAGGTCATCTGTTCTGCAACTATGGGCCACCCAATGGCTTGCCTACATTTTTTGAGATACAGATCACAGCGCCAACATGGATCCGTAATACCCATGGATGTTATTTGGAGCCATAAAATGAATGGGTCTGCATTCTGTATCCATTTGTGGGCCCACAAATTCAGGAAGAATAAACAGATGTGTGAAAGGCGCCTTACCTTACCTGTGCTTTAAAATCATCTCAGTTGTATTGAGATAAACCCCTAGATGATTTTGCAGTGTTATACTGGGCTATTTAGTTTTAGAGCTATTGCTAAAATTCAGGCAAACCTACTAAACAGAACTTTTCCCTCACCATTAGTGTTAGGGTCCTATTCCACGGGCCGATGGGGGCCCGATAATAACTGTACACGAGTGCCGATCTGCTAAATCAGCGCTTGTTTACTGGGCCTATTACACGGCCTGATAATCGTTTAATAAGGGCTTCATGGACATTGTTACCGATGTCCTTGCAGCCCTTGCTTAAACTGTAGACATTACCTATCCATGCTGCAGGGCTCCTGCTACGCTCTGCTTCTCTCCGGGTCCTGCACACGGCAGCTCCACAGGGGCCTGTCTTAGCTAACAGGCCGCTCAGGTCCCGGCCAGTGATTGGCTGAGCGGCTTGTCAGCTCAGACAAACCACTCTGAAGCTGGAGCGCGCAGGACCCGAGGAGAAGCAGAGCGCAGGAGGAGCCCTGGAGCGTGGATAGGTAATGTATTCAGTTGGAAATTGTTTGCCGCCGACGGCGCACCGCTATAACACGTAGCGATGCGCGGCTGGCGCCCGACAATTATAGGGCCAAACCTATATCAACGATCAGCCGATGATCGTTGCCATCGGCTGATCATTGTGTTTATTACAAAGAGTGATAATCGGCCAGACAGGGTTGATTCGGACGATTATCGTTCCGTGTAATTGGGCCCTAACCCAATAAACCACAATAGATCACCAAGCATAGTAAATATTGCCTCATAATCATCCAAGATCTCCATGGATAATGGATATTTGTGATGCTTCCCTAATCAACCTAGACCAAGAGAGATAGCAGGTAATCTGGCAAAGCCCCTATTACACAAAGCAGTTAGCAGCCGTATTTGGACGATTGGCAGCCATTACGGCCGATAATCACTTTGTGTAATAAAAGGCAATGATCAGCCGACATGCACAATGTCGGCTGATTATTGTCTTTTAACGGATTTCAACATGTTGAAAGACGGAAGAACCATAGCAACGATTTACTGCTGTCGCTTTGTCACCCACAACCGCCACTCCCCACCACGATCAAAGCCCCCGCCCTGCCCCCCCCCCCCGCGCAGCTCCCCGCAGCCCCTTTACACTTACACGCTCACTGTCAGTGAGCCACATATAAGAGCAGGAAACAAGCAGCAAGCATCCGCTTGCTCCCTCTGAACCCAAACACTTAGCAGTAGACTCCTGACGACTGTAGAAGTTGGATGCCACCCAAGGGCTGCTGGGGAAACATGAAGCCAACTTCTCAAGCTAACTTCTCCAGCCGCAGGGAGTCAAATTGCAACAGTTCAGCAGGTTCGCTCAACACTAATTATTATCCTACCCTGTTATATAAGAATCAATGATTTCTAAAGATATTGGCGGAGATTTCTCAAGCGTGGTGTAAAGTGAAACTGGCTCAGTCGCCCCTAGCAACCAATCATATTCCACCTTTCATTCCTCACAGACTCTTTGGAAAATGAAAGATGGAATCTGGTTGCTAGGGGCAACTAAGACGATTCTACTTTACACCAGGTTTGATAAATGTCCCCCATTATTTATACATCCAATTTTATGTACCAAAAACCTATAAAGATTTTTTTTTATTATCACAGTATTATATGATTATATAACAGTAGAAAATTAAACCAGCATTAAACCAGCATATAACCTTCTAAAGCATTTGATCTTATTTTTATGATCTTTACTAAATTACATTTTTAATTACAGATTGCAAAACATCCTTGGGGAAGAGGCTTATTCGGTCCAGCTGAATGTGAATATGACATACTACTGTGTGCTGGCTTGCAAGTACTAAGATGGAGACCTGCATTCTTTTTTTTCTTATTGTACAGAACTGACCTAACTTGAATAATATGACATATTACGGACATGATTTAGAAGAGAGGATTAACCCTCTCCTTCATGGCAGAAATTTGTACCAGTCCAGAGCTAGTTTAGACTTCTGAAACTGCAGTGCAGCAGCCTCAGATTCTTTGGTTTTATTGAGAGGTGCATGCCTCTCAATAAATTTGGCATTGGGAATGGGGTTGAGGATTCAGGTAAAACCAGTGAACAGTTGATAAATTGCCCCTATATATCTACACACTAAGGGAGGTACAAACATTTAAGTCCTCAAGTACATATGAGCTGCTGTATGTCCTGCAAGAAATGGTGTTTTCTTTGGTCTCATACAGTGCTCTCTGCTGCCACCTCTGTCCATGTAAGGAACTGTCCAAAGCAGGAGACGTTTTCTATGGTGATTTGACGCTGCTACTGACAGTTCCTGACGTGGACAGAGGTGGCAGCAGAGAGCACCATGTCAGACTGGAATGAATAAACCACTTTCTGCAGAACATACAGCAGCTGACAAGTACTGGAGGGCTCTGTCATCACTAAAGAGACTGCCCAGAAAATAAATACTTGTGTCGGCTTTATTTCACCTTATCTGTATATAAACAAGTCACTATTTATTATGAAATACTGATTATGTTAAATCCTAGTTTGCTACAAGGCAGCATATATAACACAAGCTGCAGCTGAAAATCTATCACTGAGACAAATATATACGAGGCACCATGTTACAGTAGTGTCCGAGGCACATACCTCCCACAGTCGCACATTGTCCCGTGCTTCTTCAGTTCTCCCCGATTCTCCTTCTTCTGCCCCCTGTGACGACGCATTCTCCTTCTCATCCTCAGGCCAGCGCATCTGTCCTTCGGAGTGGGCACAGATTATTATCTGCCATCTTGACTCCTATTTCACCACTGATAAGGTTTCCTAGTGCTGCCTATGTTTTTCTATTGATTGGGGATTTTATGCCAAGCCAAACAATCGCTCCAAAAGGAAAGATTTCCCATCTGCATACAGCTGTTTCAGGGGTTTTGCCCCTCATCAGTGCAGAGCAGGGTGTTGGCTGGCTAGTGAGAGGTCCATTGATGTGGGTCAAAGGGGAAGTGACCCTCATTAAGGAGAGCCCATCATAAAGACGTGTGGAGACTTACAGACCATTGCTGCTCCACTGAGAATTCTGGGAAGAAAACATGGACCGGATAACAAAAGACCTAAGCAAAGAACATAAGAAAACCAGGCACGGACCTAATGCCAAAAGCGCATTCTTTGGAGCACAGGTCTAATCTTTGCAACAGAGTGTTGCAGTGTTTGGGGCAACACCCCGAAACAGCTGTATGTGGATGGTTACTTAGCCTTGGTTTATCCCTTGTCATTACATTGACTTATAGGGCCACTTAATATGGTGGATTTGGTGGTTTCCTAACAGGAGCTGCCCCTTGGCTGGGTCCTTCCCGGAGGGATATCTGGCTAGTCCTGTGCTTTGAGACTCTTCAATGAGGCTCCACTGACTCCTCTTTTGCATATTCATGTTTCCCATGGGGGCAATGCACCTAGGACTTCACTGCATTGAGCGCTTTCACTAGCAGCCGGCAGTGTTGTCGTTTGGCTGATCTCCCTGAGTTCAGCAATCTGTTTCTCTTATGGCTCTACTAGGCATTGCTCCCACCTAGCCAGAATCCTGCTCCACACTGATGAGGGGCAACACCCCGAAACATCTGTATGTTGATGGTTACTTAGCCTTGGTTTATCCCTTGTCATTACATTGACTTATAGGGCCACTTAATGTGGTGGATTTGGTGGTTTTCTAACAGAAGCTGCCCCTTGGCTGGGTCCTTCCCGGAGGGATATCTGGCTAGTCCTGTGTTTTGAGACTCTTCAATGAGGCTCCACGGACTCCTCTTTTGCATATTCATGTTTCCCAGGGGGCAATGCACCTAGGACTTCACTGCATTGAGCGCTTTCACTAGCAGCCGGCAGTGTTGTCGTTTGGCTGATCTCCCTGAGTTCAGCAATCTGTTTCTCTTATGGCTCTACTAGGCATTGCTCCCACCTAGCCAGAATCCTGCTCCACACTGATGAGGGGCAACACCCCGAAACAGCTGTATGTGGATGGTTACTTAGCCTTGGTTCATCCCTTGTCATTACATTGACTTATAGGGCCACTTAATATGGTGGATTTGGTGGATTCCTAACAGGAGCTGCCCCTTGGCTGGGTCCTTCCCAGAGGGATATCTGGCTAGTCCTGTGTTTTGAGACTCTTCAATGAGGCTCCACGGACTCCTCTTTTGCATATTCATGTTTCCCAGGGGGCAATGAACCTAGGACTTCACTGCATTGAGCGCTTTCACTAGCAGCCGGCAGTGTTGTCGTTTGGCTGATCTCCCTAAGTTCAGCAATCTGTTTCTCTTATGCAACAGAGTGTGGCACTGATGCCTTTTCAGGCGTGATCAAAATAGCTCTCACACCTCTCGAACAAAGAGATGTCCCTTCAAGTCAAGTCTCGCTCAGTCAAGGAGCCTTAGAACATTGACTGGGGATTTTATGCCAAGCCAAACAATGTCTCCAAAAGGAAAGATTTCCTATCTGCATACAGCTGTTTCTGGGTTTTTGCCCCTCATCAGTGCAGAGCAGGGTGTTGACTGGCTAGTGAGAGGTCCTTTTTTTTTCTTTATATAAGGGAAATTAATGGAAAAACTGATCAAAATGGATGCACATAAATGCATCAGTTTTTCCATCCGTTTTTTGCCAAAACGTAGTGTGAAACCAGCCTAACCTATGAGCCACTTTATTACATACCTGTACTTTATTTTCTGCTTTGTCCTCCCTCTGCATCCCTAGTTTAACCCCTTTAAGACCAAGCCTATTTGCACCTAAAAGACCAGGCTCATTTTTCAAAATCTGACCTGTCTCACTTTATGCGCTTATAGCTCAGTGATGCCTTAACGTATGCTAGCGATTCTGAGATTGTTTTTTCGTCACATATGGCACTTTATATTTGGTCACTACTTTGTGTGTTTTTTGTGAAAAACATCAAAATATCATGAAAAATTAAAAAAAATTAGCATTTTATGAACTTTGAAATTCTCTGCTTCTAAAAAAAGAAAGTCGTATCACATAAATTAGTTACTAAGTCACATTACCGATATGTCCTCTTTATTCTGGCTTCATTTCATAAACATATTTAACTTTTTTAGGGTGTTACGGGGCTTAGAAATTTATCAGCAAATTACCACATTTTCGTGAAAGTTTCCAAAACTGATTTCTTTAGGGACCAGTTCTTTTTTTAAGTTAATTTAGGAGGTTTGTATACTGGAAACCCCCATAAGTGACCCCATTTTGGAAACTACACACCTTAAAGAATCTAGGGGTATAATGAGCATTTTAACTCTACAGGGGCTGGAGGAAAGTATTCACCATTAGGCCGTAAAAAAATGAAAAATTAAAATTTTCCAATAATATATACGTTTAGATTAAAGTTTCTCATTTTCAAAAGGAATATGAGAGAAAAAGCACCCCAAAATTTGTAACGCAGGTTCTCTTGAGTACTACGGTACCCCATATGTGGGCGTAAACCACTGTATGGGCACACAGCCGGGCTCAGAAGGAAAGGAGCGCCAATTAGCTTTTCCATTGCAGATTTTGCTGAAGAAGTTTCCGAGCGCCAGGTGCATTTGCAGAGCCCCTGTAGTGTCAGCAGAGAGAAAAAAAAACATAAGTCACCCCATTTTGGAAAGTGCACCCCTCAAAGAATTCATCTTGGGGCAGGATGAGCATTTTGACCCCACAGGTGTTAGAGGAAAGTATTCAAAATTAGACAGAAAAAATGAAAAACTAAAATTTTTCCAATAATATGTTTGTTTAGTTTGAAATTTCTCAATTTCACGAGGAACAAGAGAAAAAAGTACCCCAAAATTTGTAACGCAGGTTCTCCTGAGTAAAAAGGTACCTTATATGTGGGCATAAACCACTGCATGGGCACACAGCGGGGCTCAGAAGGAAAGGAGCGCCAATTAGCTTTTTCAATGCAGATTTTGCTGAAGAAGTTTCTGAGCGCCAGGTGCGTTTGCAGTACCCCTGTAGTGCCAGCGGAGTAAAATCTCGCCATAAGTCAGGTGGTCAGAGGCGACGTGCAGTGGTCAGAGGCAACCTGCGGTGGTCAGAGGCAATCTGGGGGGGTACATGTAATCTTTCATGATTACGGGCAACCCGTGGTGGTTATCCGCAACCTGCGATGGTTACGGGCAACCTGGAGTGGTAACAGACAATCTAGAATTGTTATGGATAGACTGAAGTGCTTATAGGTAATCTGGGGTGGGTACAGGCAATCTGGGGTGATTACGGACAATCTGGAGGGGGTCACTGGCAACGTGCGGTGATTACGGGCAACATGCGGTGGTTACGGGCAACGTGCGGTGGTCACGGGCAACGTGCGGTGGTTACGGGCAATGTGCGGTGGTTACGTGTAATCTAAGGGGTTACGTGCAATCTGACGTGATTACGGACAACCTGGGGTGGTTACGGGTAATCTGGGGGGGTTAGGGGTAATTTGTGAGTAAACTGCAATTATTACTATAATAAAAAGTGTGTGTTTTATTTTTTTGTATGTTTTTCACTTTTTGTACTTTATACATTAATTTTCACTATATTTTCTATCAAAGTAATCATAGTTCAGTGACAGAGACCAAATTGGTCTCTGTCACTTAAAATTTTCAGAGTTGGCTGGTTGTAGAGCGCATGCGCACTTCATAACCAGCCAGGACGCCGAGGAGGAAGGAGCTCCCAGGATCAGGTGAGTATATGGGGTAGGGGGTGGGTGACTGGGGGACGGGGGTGACTGGGGGGTGACTTGGGGGGGTGGGGGCACATCACTTTTTATCCCCTGTCACCAATCATTCATGGTGACAGGGGATAAAAAGTGCCGGGAGCACATGGTACAAGCGATCAGCGGTATATAGTATATACCGCTGATCGCTTGTACCGGGACCCCACAGGGGGGTCCCCGATCACTGTTTCATTCATTTTTACTTCGAGATCACTGTGAACAGACATTAGTCTGTTCACAGTGATGGCGGTGGCCATCTTGGATCTGATGGCCGCCGCGGGGAGGGGAGGTTAGTTACCGGGGCACTAGGGGGGCTGATCTGGGGTCTGATTTTACTTATTTCATCTCTTTACTTTACTTATTTCATGAAATACAGCGGCTGCAGCGGCCCGTTAATGGGGGTCAGCTGTGGGATCGCAGCTGACTCTCATTACCTCTGGAGCTGCAGTCAGATGAGAGCGGGATCGCTATCCCTGCAGCGATCCTGCTCTCATCATAAAACCCCCCCTCAGTCAGGAATGTATATATACAATCCTACTGCACGGGGTATGTGCAATAGGAATGTATATATGCATGTTACTGACGTGAAGGGGTTAAAAATCTTTCCACCCCTTTTAGGATTCTCTCCCCCAACACAGTGGGCCCCCTTCTATTCAGGTGCAATTTTATCTGTGGAAAACAGATTGTACCCCAAAGAAAAATCAGCCCAAAGCCTTCTCCCTTACACCACAAAGTAAGCCATGCATCTAACTCACTAAGCTCCCGCTGTTACACAACTTTTAATTATGTGGCCTGGGCAGCCCAGTGGTCATTTGCCTGGTATGCCAGATCAGTCCGGGCTTGCAGGTCACCATATCTGCCCTGTTTGTATAAGCAAATAAATGCAATGCCTGTGAATTGACAACTCTGGAACATGTTTACTTGTATCCTAGCTCTGTTACATGTCATTATTATATATATGAGTGTATGACTTAATAACCAAGTGGGTTTTACCAGTTGGTGTCATGTCCCTAGCACTCCGGCTTACTTGGCTCTTTCCAGCGGAAAGAGCTGAATAAGCACTCTTCCGACTAAGGGCCCTATTATACCAACAGATTATCTGACAGATTTTTTTGAGCCAAAGCCAGGAATGGACTGTAGACAGAGAACAGGTAATAAAGGAAAGACTGAGATTTCTCCTCTTTTCAAATCCATTCCTGGCTTTGGCTTAAAAAAATCTTTCAGATATTCTGTTGGTGTAATAGGGCCTCTCTCTGGTGGCTGCATAGGAATGAATAGAGCCGCGATTCACATACTGTACTGAAGGAAAGCAGTGGGGGTACGGAGGTCGGACCCCCACAATACGTTAGTTTTCCTTTATTCTGTGGATAGGGGGAAATTAAAATTTCTCATTTAACTCTTGCTCGGTGCATTCCTCTCCCTGCCTTGTGTCACGTGAAAAGACGACCTCATCGTAAAAGTCTATAACGCACGTCTTTTCTTGCTGGCACAGATCAGGTAGAGGATCACAGAACAACGCAGTCATCTCTCAGTTCAGTCTACTAATCGTTCAGGGTCTGAACACTCAGACCCTGACCAATTAAACTGAAATGCAAGTGCTTACTGTATATACGGTAAGTCCTAGCACTTGCAGGATCCTGTTGCACTTTTCTGTTTTTTGTCTGTATATTAGCCACAACAGCATGCAACCTGCATAGTATGCACAGTGGTATTTGAATGTTGGCCGTTTTTTGTTTTTTATTGTGTTATATGTGTGTGTGGGGGGGGGGGGGGGGCTACCTCCTTCTGGCTTGCAATTCACCCATCTCCTGTGGGTATTTTAAACAGAATTTAGTTGTATCCTTTATGGCCAGAGAGCCCAAGAGAGGCCCGAGTTGGGAACTGTCTCTCAGAGGTCACCATAACGTGGTGAGATGGTACACTGTAATTCATCAAATGGTTTGCAAAGAACCGAATTTTTTTGAAAACTTTCACTTTTTATAGTGTGTATGTGTCTTAATACTTGCAGGTTGCTGTTGCACTCTCCTTTTTTGTCTCTATATTGCCACAGCAGCGTGCAGCTTGCATACTGTGAAGAGTGGTATTGGAGTGCTGACCGTTTCTTGTTTTTTACTTTTAATACTTTTACTTTTACTTTTAATGTGAAATGTTTTTTTTTTTTTTTTGGGGGGGGGGGTGACAGGTTCACTTTAAGCATTGATATGTTAAAGAACAACTTCGGCGGGACCTAAAAAAATAAATCTCCCGCCGCCCGCGACACCGTCACCTCCGGCCGCAGTCTTCGGAACTCCCTCACTTCCGGGTTTGCCGCTGCATGCGCACCGGCAGCCTTTTCATTGGCTGGAGCGCATCACATGGCTTCCAGCAAGCTTAGCCAATCAGGGCTGAGCAAGCTGGAAGCCATGTGATGCGCTCCAGCCAATGAAAAAAGGCTGCTGGCGCGCAAGTGCACCAGCAGCCTTTTGTCTCCCATTCACTTTACATGAAGACGCCGAGGAGGATGAAGACCTGGCCCGCCCCTGCTGTGACGACATCGTCACAAAATGGAGCCCGGAAGAAGAGGACGGGGGTCGACAGTAATTTGGTATGTATATTCTTTTTAAGTTCCGGGGGGAAAGGGGGGGGGGGGGGGGAAAGGGGGTCGGAAAGGGGGGGATCGGGGCCAGACCGATTATTTAGACACATTACAAAGTTATATAACTTTGTAATGTGTGTTAAATAAGCTTAAAAAGAAAAACACCGGAGCTGCCCTTTAAAAAAAAGAAGAAGAAGCACTGAGTAATATGCTTACAGGCCTGTCACGCAAAATACACACCTGCACACAACAAGGCAATCGGGCATGACAAAATAATGAATAATGATGTGAAAATGTTGTACTATGGAAATGTTACTCATGCAGTTCTCGTACATTCAGGGTGCCACCTTTGCTTTAATGAGTAATTTTGGGTGATGGTTCCAAACATGCAGCATCTTGAGTGATTTACAGTACAAATAAAGTGGTGTAACTTTATATTTACTTTATGAATTTATGCAAAATCGTTGGGTGTGCCTCTGCTGTAAGAACCATGGCCAACTAAACCGACACCCTGTCTCAGTTTTATCAGTTATTGGGTAATATTATACAATCTTATTGTATTTACTTTGTATATGTCCTGTTTTGTTTTACAACTGAAATAATGCCACCATGTGGTTGGATGACTGTGTGAAGGACTAAGGCATATAGATATTTGGACCAATAAAGACGAACTTGATCCCTACTAACTATAAGACACACTTTTTAGAAAGAAAACATTTTAAGTTTAAAGGTGCTGCTTGCATCTTATAGTGAGCAGTTAGGGCAGTCCGACAGGATCAGACCACCCTGAATGCTTCCTATATTATCAGAGAAAGCACTGATTCAGCTTTATTGCAATCACTGACAATAAAGCTTTATTGCAATCATAGCTATACAGTCCTCTCCATTTTCCTGCTGGGCACTAATCTATAAGATCAGTAATGGACATGAGAAGAAGCTCAGGAAGCTGGATGTGATGGGCCCTGCTATCAATAAAAAGCACTCTATTATTTGGGTAATACCCTGTGGATTGCAGATGGTTCATTCTGCCTTATAGCAAACGATTTCCATGTAAGTCAGAGTACCTGCGCCCATCTTTTAACTGGGATTTTTCAAGGTCCAGTGATCCCTTGTGCAGAGGTGTAGCTAGACTCTCTTGCACTCGGGGCAAAGATTCAATTTGGCGCCCCCCCTTGTATGCGCAGTAAGCACAGGGGGGCCCATGTATATATATATATATATATATATATATATATATATATATATATATATTTTTTTTTTTTTTTTTTTTTTTTTTAATGAAGTTTAGGTGAGCGATAGTTTAGATGAGCAATTCGGTCATCTCTACTGGCAGCACTTGTGTGGTGTTCACAATATGGGATACATAATGTCATATTTACTGTGTACCTGGAATGTTCCCATTTAAAATTTGGTCCCTAAGTACCTTAACGGAGGCACCATTGTCTCCGCTCCCTGCTGTCTGTACCTGTGAATTAGGAGGCGGCGTTGGCTCCCCTCCCTGCTGTCTGTACCTGAGGAGGCGCCGTTGTCGCCGCTACCTGCTGTCTGTACCTGAGGAGGCGCCATTGTCTCTGCTCCCTGCTGTCTACCTGAGGAGGTGCCGTTGTCTCCGCTCCCTGCTGTCTGTACCTGAGGAGGCGCCGTTGTCTCTGCTCCCTGCTGTCTGTACCTTTGGAGGCGTCGTTGTCTCCGCTCCCTGCGGTCTGTATCTGTGGAGGCGCTGTTGCCTCCGCTCCCTGCTGTCTGTATCTGTGGAGGCGCAGTTGTCGCCGCTCCCTGCTGTCTGTATCTGAGGAGGCGCCGTTGTCTCTGCTCCCTGCTGTCTGTACCTGTGAATTAGGAGGCGAAGCTTCTTGATCTATCTCCAGTGTGACACCCAGTGTAATGTGATTCTATGGTGCAGTCTCCTAATGCACAGGTACACTCAGCAGTGGAGTCGATCAAACCTCGGGAAATCCTAGGTTCGATTGAACTCGAACATTCACAAACCTGCCACATTAGATTGCTGATGCCTTCCTGGTCCGTGGGGAAGGAGGAGAGTGCCCGGCTATTACCTAGGCTGAATCCCAGAATTCCAGGTGGTACCCGGGCTGTCTCCTCCTTCCCCACGGACCAGAAAGGTATCAGCAATCTAATGCAGCAGGTTTGTGAATGTTCGAGTTCTATAGAACCTAGGATTTCCCGAGGTTCCATCAACTCCACTCAGCAGCGGAGACAACAGCAGCAATACCTCAAGTAAGGTTTTCCATCACCAAATTCAAAATAGAAATAATTTAGAAAAATGACTCCTGTATCATGGTCACTGTATATACAGATACAGGTGCTTTATAGATTGGTGTAGGGAACCTTGGCTCCCCAGCTGTTGCAAAACTACAACTCCCATCATACATGGACAAAGCTAAAACTTTGGCTGTCCAGACATGATGATAGTTGTAGTTCTGCAACAGCTGGAGAGCCAAGCTTCCCTACCCCTGCAGATAGTAGGTAACGTTTATATAAATGTGAGATACATTTGGATAGGGCAGTTATTAAGGTGTTAAGTATAGAATAATGTACAGCCAGACCCCTAAATAGACATTGGACCCCAACTCTCTTGTGTGCCCCCCCCATCCCAGACAAGTGTCACCCTGTACCCCCCTTTCCCCCTCCCCAAACTGTGCACCCCTGATTGTCCCCCCCTTCCCACACACTTGTATCTTCTTTCTTCCTCCTTCTCCATAGTGCAGTGTACATACAGGACCTGCGGTGACATCATAGTCATATGTCAAGGTCCTTCACCATCTCTTTGCTGTACTGTTTTCTCCCTGCTGTTTAGCCCTAATTTGCGCAAAATTGCGGTAAAAACGCAGCGATTTTGCGCAAATTATAGCTAAACAGCAGCCAGGAGACAGTACAGTATGGGAAATACCTCTTTTGATGAAGTAAAAATCGCCCCCTGCCTCCCCACACTGACAGAGGGGAGGAGGCTTCCAGACTGCCTCATCCACTGTCATCCTCTCTCTGCTCCCGGAGATGGCGCCCCCCCTGGTCTCGGCGCCTGGGGCAGCTGCCCCTCTTGCCCCCCCCCCCCCCTAGCTACGGCCCTGCCTTGTGGCTCAAACCAGTAAACTCGACTGGTACAACCCACCATCCATGCTCGCAAAAACATTCTTTCAGTATTTGAAGACGGCGAGCCCAAAAGGTGAGAACCGAGCAAGAGTTTGAGAACCAAAGCAAATATTTCTAGAAAATACAGTTTGAGTTTTAAGCAGTTTGAGAACCAAGGTACCACTGTAATATCCTTTTACAAGGTGGACAACATACTGTAGATCACTTGAGCTGGTTGCTTGGGTAAAAAGATAGGTAGGTTCTCTGTAGTAGATGTAGACTCTTAGGACAGTCTCTGAATACTGGGACTTGTAGGATAGATAAGGGTAGGGTAGGTTAGGCTAGATTTGACTTGACTTGACTTGTACAGGTGTATGTTAGGCTAGGGGGCTACTGAGGAAACCTTACCTAGGCAGTAACAGAACTCTGTAGGGGTGACTTGGCTGAAGAATATTTGAGAGAATAATAACTTGTCCTCAATGTTTAGGAGACCACTGCCTATTGCCAGAGAGATCACAGAGTGATCACAATATCATTCCTCTGCAGGGAGTGTGCAGACTGAGGGGTACAAGCCCTGATCAGCTTTCCTTCGTACGAAGCAGAACAAATCTGTTTCTCTCATCTGTAGTAGTTACCTGATCTTAGGACCTAGCAGTGCATACTAAGGCTAAGTTCACACAATGTATAATGCAACCACAGACATTATTTAATGAAGTTGCCAATCACTTTAATTGCTATTGAATTTCGGCCGCAGTTTATACACACTGCATACAGTCCAGAAAGGATTCCATGCGGACGCACAAAAAACTGTCATGTCAGTTTTGTTCAACTGCTATTCATTGAATAGCAGATCCACAAAACTGACAGTGCATACAATGTAAGGTGCGGCTTAGAGCGCATTTTACATTGTCTGCTATGGGTAATAGGAATACGGGCACACCCATATGCGTATGCATTCCAATTAAAAAGAAATGAAATTCAACTGGCCAGTACTGCAGTATCCGCTGGGATGAACTTCACAGGCAGCGGCCTTTCTGTGCCACTAACATACCTGCTACATGCCTCATGCGCTGCTCACATAGTGGGCAGCACACACTATTCACGCTACTTCACATTACACATCAGTCAGCAGGGCATACACATAACACACATGAGTCAGCATGACACACGCATTACACATATCAGTAAGCAGGGCACACACTCCTTGGAGGAAAAGGTATGTTAGGTATTGCTAAAGATCTGGCAGGCCAGGGCATATTAAACAATACAGTAATACAGGTCATATACACAATCAGCCAAAAGTACATTGACTGTAGCAGGAGATTAGTAGTATTGTGCCTGAGGAGGAAATCTTCACCCATAATAAAGAGTTTACAGAGGCATGTGAAGAGATGGGTAACATGGAGGCTGATCCTGTTGTAACTGCACCAGAGACAATGAGGAGTTCTAATGTAAACACAGAAGAGACAAAAACAACAAAATATATATTGTAAAGAACAAAAGGAAGGTGTTAATATCCCAACATACAATCCATGGGCAAATTTACCACTCTGGCTATTCTGGAGTTGGTCTCAGATTGCCATACCCACTTTGCTCAACCCCTTAAGGACCCATGACATAACAGTACCTCATGGCAGCCTGTCACTTAAGGACCCATGATGTACCGATACGCCAGTCGGTCCAGCGGCACTATGAAGTGAGCTCAGAAGTTGAGCTCACTTGATAGCACGTGGGGACCGGCTGCTATTAGGAGCCAGTTCTTTATTGTTAATGACAGATTGCGGCTTTTAAAGGGGCTGCGCTCCTGTCACTGTAAGATAGGGACCCCGCAGTCTAATGCGGGGGTTCCTATCACTGTACCTGACTGACAGAGGTCCCTTACCTTTCTCCAAGCAGTCAGCTTGGAGATCCATGCATAGAGTCTGCCACAGGCAGGCATTATGCATTGATCGCAGATAACACTGATCAGTGCTATGTTATGGCATAGCAGTGATCAGTGTTCGAAATGTAATGTAAAAAAGTTAAAGTCCCCTAGGGGGACTTAAAAATTCTAAAATTAAACAATTTAAAAAGTTAAAAAAAACATGACATAGCACCTCCCCCAATAAAAGTTTAAATTACCCCCTTTCCCATTTCATAACTAAAACACATAAAAATTAATAGATGAATTAACATATACCGTAGCGTGCATAATTGTCCGATCTATTAAAATAAAAGAACATTATTTCCGCTTAGTGAATGGCGTAAACAAAAAGCCCTAAAAACACCAGGATTGCTGGTTTTTTATTACATTTTATACATAAAAAAATGATAAAAAGTGATCAATAAGTCTGATCTACTCAAATATAGTTTAAATAAAAACTAGAGATCATATTGGAAAAAAAATTATACCCCATACAGCCCCGTAGGTGAAAAAATAAAATCGTTATAGGAGTCACAATGGGACTAATGTAATCACACCTATTTGCAAAAAACAAAGTTTTACTGTTAAAAAAAACTGTAAAACATTAAAAAACCTATACAGTATAAAATGCATATCTCTGTATTCAGACCGACCTACAGAATAATGTTATCAGGTCGGTTTTACAATAAAGTGCACTAAGTAAACACAGAACCCCCCCCCCAAAAAAAAAAATAATAATCTGCGGAATTGTATTTTTCCCCCAATTTCGCCCCATAAATAATATTTTGGGTGTTTCGGCATTAATTTTATGGTAGATTGGAAGGGGCCATTACAAAGTACACCTGTTCCTGAAAAAAAAACAAGCCCTCAAATGGCCCTGTACATGGAGACATAAAAAAGTATAGCGAAGAGGAAAAACCGAAAACAGAAAATTGGAGCGGTCCTTAAGGTCATTATGGACTCTGTCATTAAGGGGTTAACAATACAGCACAATATGCAAATATGTGTTATTAAATATAGAACATCATGTTGATATGATATATTTGAATGTGTTAGCAGACAGGCAATGGGCAAAACTATGTTTGTTTATGGTGTGAGTTTCCGAAGCTGGTAGAAGCTGTGCTGCCGGCCAAGGCTCGCTCCCGCCTCTTACGACTTTTATACCCTATTTAATGAATAAATGATTGAATGTATGTGAACTTCAATCCGTGGAAAATAGTAAGTCAGCGTTTACTACAACTGTATCTATTTATTATACCAGAGTTTGTGGTAGAGGCCCTAGCTGTACATATACTATTGAGATTTACATACCTTTTCTGGAAGCACGGGTCTATTCCCTAACTAACATCTATAGCAGCGGACTACACTCTGCCGCACAAATGCCGTATCTATAGTACTCTAAATCTTTAACCCTTGGAAGAAGAAGACCAGGCCAATTTTCATTTTTGCGCTTCTGTTTTTTCCTCCTTGTGCTTAAAAGGCCATAGCACGTGCATTTGTTCACCTACAGACCTACATAAGCCCCTTTTTTTTGCGCCACTAAGTGTACTTTGCAATGAAGTATGCTGTGAAACCAGAAAAAATTATATGTGTGGTGAAATTGAAAATAAAATGCTTTTTTTTTTTTATTGGGGTGGGTTTACGCCATTTGATTTATGATAAAACTGACTTGTTATGCATGTTCCACAAGTTGGTTTGATTACGATATGTAACTTGTGTAACTTTTATTTTATTTGATGGCTTTTAAAAAGTTAAAACCTTTTTTTCAAAAAATAAATGTTCCTTAAAATTGCTCTATTACCATGCTTATAGCGCTTTTATTTTCTGGTCTATGGGTCTGTACTTTCTATTGGTACCCTAATTGTGTATCTGCGACTTTTTAATCATTTTTTATTACAACTTTTCTGAATTTGGTGCGACCAAAAATGTGCAATTTTGCACTTTGGAATTTTTTGGGCTTTACACCATTTACCGTGCAAGATCCGGAATGTGATAATTTAATAGTTTAGGCGATTATGCACATGCAGTGTCCCAGAACATGCAGACTACTACTCCTATTATGCTAATTTCTATTGCTATGTCAATGCCTGTTCTGGTAATTGTTTGCACTGCAACTGCTGCTAGTATTCCCCTGTTATTTTCTGGTTATGTGTATTCTCATGCATATTCTTTTATATTCCTGTGTATTATTACATTGTACAGTGGTATGCAAGGCTGCTGATCACGTGACCGTGCCAGTGCCCTGTAACCATGGTTCCTCCAATGGCCGACTAGCTCTGGCCAGGGGCAACCATGTGACCTCCCACTTCCTCCTAACCAGTAAGTCTTCCCCCTGCTTCCAAGCAAGGAGGGTGTGTGTCGTCCCTCTCCTACCTCAGAGGAGTTGGACTTCTTCTAGCAGCTCCCACTTCTCCACTAGAAGTGTGGATCAGGTGCTCTGCTGTATTCAAGTCTTCGGCTGTATCTGCCTGCTCAAGTGCCTGGAGTCCCTTCTCTCATCTGGGTGTCATTCCGTTATTTCTCATCCTCATTTCAAGTATTCACAGCAAGTATTATTCTCAAGCTAATCCACCCAGCAACGCTCCCATCATCCGGCACGTGTTCTCCCAGCCTATGCAGCATCACTCCTGCCTTGTTTGTCAAAGCCTGCTATATACCCGGTTGCAACCGGACAGAACTGTTGCTACTAGTTACCTCATCTATAATAAAACCGCTGTTACTGAACCCTGGCATTGGTGTCCACTAACTGGTGCCCTGACTAGGAGCAGCGAGGAATCGCATGCCCATCATTACCCGCAGATTTCACAGACCAGCCCTACAGCTGTGCCGCCCTCAGGCCTATACCGTGACAAGTATACACCCTGCAGCTTCCCCGGTTATTGCCCGCTCATAACAACAGCACTGCGGAAGTGGTCCCCAGGGGCCAGGGCATCGCATTTGGCGTCACGAACAGGATAACGATCGCATTGTGTGCCCCCAAGAGTGTGCCGCAACCCCAGAAAGACTTTGCCATATCACCATGGGGGTAATCGAGGCGCTCAGGGACCTGGACTGTACACAAGATGGCCGCTGTCTTCTTCAATTTTTAACTGCGCTATACCCCGGAGAGGAGGGGGTTAATTGCCATGCTGCCCAAGTGCGGGAATCGCTTCGCGCCATAGGCTTTACATTGACTGCTCCTGATTGGCTGCCTGGGCCAGATGACGTCACTGTTGCCGGGCAGACTCTGGAACCTGATCCTCCAGCCCTCTGCTCCTCCCCTTCCTGCTACAAGATCCGGCCAGTGCACAGCAAGATAGCGTCCTGCAAGGAGTGCGTACCTGCCGCAGCTGATCCTGTGGTACCGGAGCTTCCAGCGTTCCTGCCAGCGTTTGATCTGGCATGCCTGCTGGCTCCGCTGCCCTCGGATAGTGACAGCAGCTGGGGTTCCGTCCGGTCCGAAGACGGGGATCAAAGCCGGGCCTCCGCACCAAGCTCCCCTAACAGAGGTGAGGAGACTTCTTCTGGACTCAGCGGTGCCTCCAGCCCCGAGCATTCAGGCTCCTCCCGCTACACCTTCTCTACCGGACCATCGCTCTCCTCTGAGGACGACCGGATTCTGGACAAGTCTTCACCGGTACCTCCAGATCCTGATCCCGGGGGTAAGACTTTCCTTAAGGGCCCAATATCTCCGGGCCTATGGTGGCCTCCAGGGCGTGATTCTCTGCCCTTACTGCAATGGGTGTTCGGCCGTGAGCCCAAGATTATACAGCTGATTGAGGACATTCAGCAGGCCCTAGCTGCCCTGTCGCCAGCCACTGCAGCTGCCACCGCTATGCCTAGCGCTGCTCCTGCAGCTTCCACTACAGCGGGCCCCTCTACTACAGCAGCCCCCTCTATTGCTCCCACTGCCGTGGCTAAAGCTGCCTCTTTTACCACGTCAGTCACTTACCATGTGGCCCCCATCATCTCTCCTATCACCACAGTGGCGCCTAGCATCGTGGTCACCACTGCATCCAGCGATGCTTCTGCTCCAGGCCCTCCACGCTTCTACTACCCGTGGAAGAAGAAGCCTACTCAGGGCCCTCCTGCATCCTGTCATTAAGCTTCACTACAGAAATCAAAGTTCCTAACTGTTCATATGACTGTTTTGTTTCAGGTTTGGAAACAGTTTACATGTAACGTTCAAGGTTCGTGCCTGGTCCTCCTAACCAAGTTTCCTGTACTAACCAGCCATGAGCTGATGGACACTCACCATAACCAAACTGTTCTCTAGTGCCTGTCCCAGAGCCTTTTGCATGGACGATAGTTTTTATTGCCTCAAAGAGACTCTCCCTAACAGAGACACTTAATCCATTCCTTCCTAATGCACTTTCCTGTGATTGTGTGTTCCACACAGGGTATTATTACACTTGTTCATTGTTGCACTTATTTCTAGTGTTACACTTATTCTGCTATCGTATTTCAGGGTTGTCAAAGTCATTTGTATTTCCTCCTCTGAGTAAGCAAAGGGATTATTTGGATAGCCTCAGAGTAGAGTGCCTCTTTTGTAAAACAGTATAATTTTCTAGTATCAGAGTCAGATAGCTCCTCCTCTGAGTAAGGGAAGTTATTTTATATATACCTCTGAGAAAGTCTAGTTTATACAGGAGTGTATTTTCTCATCCAGTCTCATATTTTCCTTATTGTCTATATTGTATCTATAGCTGGAAAGATTTAGTTGAGCCAGTTTGTATTCAGGTTTCTCTCAGGTTTCCTTCAGATTCACTTGAGCCAGTTCTCATCAAAGACCTCGTTGTATATGTCGTCCTTTGTACTTCCCTTCCTTGTGTTCCTAGTGTTGGTCGCCCTGTTTTGTCTCCACACGTTAGTTACCACACATAGTCATTTCTAACATTTACACTTGTCCATGCACTTTGCACCTTGGATATCTTTTCGTATGTCTGGCCTACGGGATGATTGTGTCGTGTGATTGAGTGGTATGTATGGAGGCCTCAACTGTATGTTTGCTTTTATTGTTTTTCCTCTTTCTCTTCCAGGTATCCAAGACACTACACAAACACACCAAGGAAGTACACAGGTCTTCACATTCTTTCTCCAGTAGGGTAACACATTTAACAGAAAACCTACTGTCTAACTGGCTTGAACATGGAGGGTCACCCGCCAGCAGTTAAGTTGTCCTGGCTTACACGTCAGATGGTTCACGCACTAGCTACCTGGTCGCCAGAGTACGTTAGGCACCCCCTAGGTGAAGTCCTGCCACTAGGGTTTCTCGTTCTCTCTCTCTTCTCACCTGTGCCTTGGGCGTGGGAAACACACACCTCATCACATTCATCCTCCAAATTCATTCCTGTTGTTTAACCGTCCCATTGTTTTATGTTCGATAATCGAGATGCTACCTTCTAGATTTGCCGAGGTCAGCTCAAATTTGCTAGGGAGGTATGCAGTGTCCCAGAACATGCAGACTACTACTCCTATTATGCTCATTTCTATTGCTATGTCAATGCCTGTTCTGGTAATTGTTTGCACTGCAACTGCTGCTAATATTCCCCTGGTATTCTCTGGTTATGTGTATTCTCATGCATATTCTTATATATTCCTGTGTATTATTACATTGTACAGTGGTATGCAAGGCTGCTGTTCACGTGACCGTGCCAGTGCCCTGTAACCATGGTTCCTCCAATGGCCGACTAGCTCTGGCCAGGGGCAACCATGTGACCTCCCACTTCCTCCTAAACAGTGAGTCTTCCCCCTGCTTCCAAGCAAGGAGGGTGTGTGTCATCTCTCTCCTACCTCAGAGGAGTTGGACATGTCGCAGGTCCCACTTCACCACTAGAAGTGTGGATCAGGTGCTCTGCTGTATTCAAGTCTTCGGCTGTATCTGCCTGCTCAAGTGTCCGGAGTCCCTTCTCTCATCTGGGTGTCATTCCGTTATTTCTCATCCTCGTTTCAAGTATTCACAGCAAGTATTATTCTCAAGCTAATCCACCCAGCAACGCTACTTTCTCTCATACTCCCACTCCCATCATCCGGCACGTGTTCTCCCAGCCTATGCAGCATCACTCCTGCCTTGTTTGTCAAAGCCTGCTATATACCCGGTTGCAACCGGACAGAACTGTTGCTACTAGTTACCTCATCTATAATAAAACCGCTGTTACTGAACCCTGGCATTGGTGTCCACTAACTGGTGCCCTGACTAGGTGCAGCGAGGAATCGCATGCCCATCATCACCCGCAGATTCCACAGACCAGCCCTACAGCTGTGCCGCCCTCAGGCCTATACCGTGACAAGTATACACCCTGCAGCTGCCCCGATTATTGCCCGCTCATAACAACAGCACTGCGGAAGTGGCCCCCAGGGGCCAGGGCATCGCACACACAGTGATACCAAATATGTTTTTTTTATTTCTATTTAAAAAATTGGAAAAGGAGAGGTGATTCAGACTTTTATTAGGGGAGGGGACTTCTAGTATTACTACACTGATCTCTCATTCAGATCCATGCAGTATAGATATACTGCATAGATCAATTAGATAGGTGATCTATTGCTCTGGCTTGCTGAAGCCAGGAACAATAGATCACCGAGGCGGGATCAGCACCCTTACGGGGCAGACCCCCATCCGGAAAAGATGGAGGGACCGCTCCTCCGCGTTGTGTGTGTGGGGGGGGATCCCTCCACTAGACCACCAGGTATACGTAAAAGCAGTCATTTAAAGGCAGTGAAGTAGCGATAGAGGTCGCAAAGGTCTCCATTGCAACTAAGTCTGTACCCTAGGGGGGCTCACAACACATGCTGTCATTCTGCAGTTTTGCATGAATGTGAAAATGACAGGGAACTGCATTGAGCATGTTGAGTATTTGAGATGGCAAAGAGAGCATTAGAGATGGTGGCACATTAGGGGTCAATGGAACAGTTTTGTAGGGGGGCAGTGACATAATTAAAATAAGGGGGTTCAGTGGCACAATGAAGTGGTGTGAGAGGGCCTAGTGGCTTTTTTCAGCATGCTATAATCACCCTTTTATCCCTAATGTGTCCAGTGCTGCTGCTCTGGTCCTCCATGACACCTTTGCTTACTTGCTTGCAGATTTTACCTGCCCAATCACATCCTGTGCCTTCTACTGCTGAGGCCAGTGATTGACTACAGGGCATACAGGGATATTATCTCTATAAAGAAGTAAACAAATTTGACAAGGAGGACTGGAGCACCAGCCCTGGACACAGCAGAGATGAGTATAGCATTTTTTTTATTTATTGGCAAGAACAAATTTATTTTTATTTTTTTTAGATAATTCAAGCAACCTCTTTACGGGGGTCATAATGGCAGAATTATTCAGATCAGGGACCACATGTACATTGTTTGACAGTAGTCGTAGACAGCACAGACACATTTGAGCAACAAACTCTGCAGATGTGAAGCGGTCTTCTTTGTAGTATGGGCTAGATGGAGAAGAAAGTAAAAGTGATTGACTCTGATCAGAGAAGACGTAACCTGTGAGTCACTGGATGTAACTGTTTATTCTGCCTCTGACTGCATCTGATTGGGGGAGGGGCAAACTGAAATTTTGCACCAGGGCCCACAAGTCTTTAGCTACATCAATGGAAATTATACTCATTTTCATTATTTCAGTTATATTTAGCTCTTATTTTACCATGTGTGAAACTTGCCTTAAAGGGAATGGTTTATCAGAAAAATTTTGGTGACATGTTTTCTAATTTTCATTATCTATAATTTATTCTATCTATATCTAATCAGTTTTAATTCTCACCACTAAAGCTTGAGACTTCCTGTTGTGTCTGTAGTTAAAAGAGGAGGCTGCTGTAAAGTGATCTGTACAGCATTGCAGAAACATGTGACACCAGAAGTTAGAGGAGACAACAGCAGCTTCCTGTGGAATTACCTTTTTTAAAGGATACAGAGCACGCTCAGGAATGTTTTACATTCATTTTAAAGGGGAACTCCAGGTAGAGGTTAAAAAAATGAAACTTCTGCAGAAGCATAACGCATTACTTACCTGTCTATCCCAGTTTTGAAACTACCAAAAATCCATTTGTTTGGGGGGGGGGGGGGGGGGTTGCTCTGTATTGTGTTTCTTACCTTCCTGGTTTGGCATTTCCCAGAATGCAATGCTTTCCCTCAGCTGACCATCACAGTCCCCCACCCACACAATTCAGTAAAATTAGTGCAGCAGCTGCTTCTGGCCATTCAGAGATGGTGAATCACAGGGGATTGGGTTATCCAGCCAAGCCTCCTGTGACATCACGCCCTGCCCCCTGTCTACATCATCAGCAAACACACACAATGTGAGACAGAGGCATGGGATATTTGTCTCCTAGGGGGGGATAGCAGAAGGGAATTGTCACAGAGGCCATTTTTTTTTTACTTCCTGGATTTCTAACAGCTACCAGTGTGGCAGAACTGTAGAGATACAGTCATACAGCTCCCATAACAATGTACAAAAAGTAAAATAACTTTTTTTATAATCATTTAACAGAAAAAAATATTAGAATAAAAAAACTATTTTTTTGTATCTCAATCTAATCAGTAAAAGAAAATGTAGGTGACACATTCCCAAAATGGAAAATAGTCTGTTGGGCAGCAACCCTCTGGCTGCTTCCCACTCTGCTCAGTTTAATTGAATGAATTTCTCACTATGTCAGATATGTCAGGCAAAAATTTGTTTCATGAGGTTCTCGAATATTGGCTCGGATTAACGAATACTATACTAGCTACAATAATGGGACTATTACAGAGTGGGCCCAGAGTCCACACCCCCTGTTCCGCCCCTGCATGCCCCCCTGGCACAACGGGCGTAAAATGGCTGAGGCGAATATTTATTCGCAAAACAGACCTTTGCTAATAAATATATTCACATCAGGCCATTTTACACCACAAAATACAACTTTTTTGCATGATTAATCCCCTCTATATGTTTACAGTGCCAGTGAGTTATTAAGACGGACAGTGTGTTTACTGCTCCCAGGGACTTTGTTTAATGCACACCTTGGTATAATGGATACTGACTTCACAGCTCCCACAGAAAACCACCCACAATCTACCTACAATCCAGCCTCTTATCCACTTCTCTCTGTACCTATCTTGCTATGGCTCACCCTGCTCTGCTTTAAATTCCTGCTGCGACCGACAGCCGACTGCCCGCCTCCACAAAACTTATCACCCAATATAGAAGGCAAGGGGGATTGCTGACATCACAGTGGGGCTTGCAGGTGATTGGATGGCCGCAAGGGATTATGCATAATCCTTTGCTCGCGCCAAGTGACAGCACTGTAGCGGCCGCCATGCTTAGCGAATTTGGAGCAAATCAATGTGAATTTGGTTCACCAGATCCCTAATTGTGAGCAACATTGTCTTTTTTTCTAAAGTTACTTATCTTGCATCACTAATCTTTTTATATCTTAAGGCATGAAGAAATTTTAGGATGCCCATAGTGTTCCCCACCCCTCACATAATAATCCTTAGAAAGGCGTTTAGTTTTTCTACCCCACCCTTAGTTCCAGTTATAATTGTGTAGTCTTGCACCATCTGTAAATGCATTCCTACAAAGAGAAGCACCAGCTGTAAATACAGACCTGTCTGAGGAATCAATTTTCCAGGTTCCTTTGAAGTACAAAGGTATTCCACAGATCCCTCTATCAATTTTCTGGCCCAAACTGCTGCCTGTCCTGTGCCTCTGACCATCTACCACTGTGAGTGAACTCCTTCTGCCAAAGCCGTGGCATGTCTGATGCTTCTCAGCTTTAGCTAACAGAAAGTACTCTGAAGGTGGGGATCTAGGGTTTCTCTGCAGTTAAAGGGATATTCTCATCTCAACTGCAGTAACATAGTAATATTTGTACTGTATACCCCTCAAGTTAATTATTTTTGCAGATACAATCATTTAGGAAACTTGTCTGTGGACAGCTCATTGTCTAGGTTACTGGTTACTGGCCACCACTCTGCTCCAAAAACAGCGGTCTGGCTGAGATATATATTATATATATATATATATATATATATATATATACTGTCTCACTATCAACATTATAGATGTATATACACTGCCAGAAGCATTTTGCTTGTAGCTGTTCAGGAGTGTGGCAAAGCCTCTTTCACTACTTGTTCCAGAGAATAAAAGCTTGTCTCTACATCTTGAAAGCTCAGCTGATGTTGATTACCTACATGAGGGATTTAACCTACTGGTGGTGTAATTACCAGGGGGACTACCCTCTGGGGGATGGCTACAATACCATTCACTGGGGGGGGGGGGGGTAACTCCAGGTTGAATACCTATTGGGAAGAGGCCTACAGCCTACAGGCCCTATTCCACCAACAGATCTGATGACAGATTATCTGCCAAAGATTTGAAGCCAAACCCAGGAGTGGATTTGAAAAGAGGAGACATCCAGTCTTTCCTTTATGACCTGTTCTCTGATTATAGTCTGTTCCTGGGTTTGGCTTCAAATCTTTGGCAGATAATCTGTTATCAGATCTGTTGGTGGAATAGGGCCTTACATTGGGATACTACTTAGTGGGGGCCCTAACTGCACAGAAAGGCCTAACTACTATGAGGAGGTATACAGTTGCTTTATACTATATACTAACAGATTACTGTTTGGGGCACAGAGGGTCTTATACTTTGTAGGATCTCAGAGGGGGGGCTCATTATTATAAAGGAGCATAGCGGGTCTTTACCATTTGGTGGCCATAAGGGTCTTAATACTATTTGGAGCACAGAGGGGACCTACTTAGGCCCGGTGCACACAGAGCAAGAGCAGCGGAATTCCACCAGCCTTCTTGTCATAATGACACTCTATGGGAGGCTCTCTCGGCTCCTCTCTCTGCGCTGAAGAATGAACATGTTCATTCTTCAGTGCCAAGAGATGCAGCGTGCGAGCCTCCCATAGTGTCATTATGACATGGAGGCTGGCGGCATTCCGCATCTCTTGCTCTGTGTGCACGGGGCCTTACTATATCTCCTGATGCAAGGAACCTAAAATATTTCTCTGACTGATTCTGCAGAGAAGAGTAAGCAACTGCAATCAGAGAAGATGTCAGCTGTCCTGGGCATGTGTAGTATTGGTATTTACCAATATATGATTAATCTATAGGGAGATATTGTCTGTGCATAGTTCCCTATGTTGCAGGGAAATTATAGAATTAGGGATTTGATCAAATCCTGGAAAATGATGAAATGACCACGCTGTTACATCATTTCCCTGAAGAAAGTCAGGGATTTTATGAAATCCCTGACCCCCTTCAGGATAATTATAAATTGAACGAGTTGCCACAGCATTACTTGCCCTTATTGGGCCTCCTGTGCTCCTCAGTCCACCCCGCCACCGCCATGCCTGGTGGGAGGTCCGGTGCCATCTTAGGTCTCCCTGCTCCCCGTCCACCCTGCCTGCCGGGAGGAGGTCTGGCGCCATCTTGGGCCCTCTGCTCTCTGGCTGCCCACCCACTGCCGTGCATGCAGGGAGGACAGCGACATATTGTTGCTCCTGTTCGCCGCCCGCTGTGCCTTTTGGGAGGTCAATGCTAGACCTCATGTGGCTGGAGTGTGACCACAGTTCCTGCAAGATGAATGCATTGAAGCTATGGACTGGCCCGCCCGTTTTCCAGACATGAATCCGATTGACCACATCTGGGACATCATGTCTCGCTCTATCCACCAATGTCACATTGCACCACAGACTGTCCAGGAGTTAGCGGATGCTTAAGTCCAGGTCTGGGAGGAGATCCCTCAGAAGACCATCCGCAACCTCATCAGGAGCATGCCCAGGCGTGGTAGGGAGGTCATACAGGCACGTGGAAGCCACACACAATACTCAGCCTCATTTCTTCTTGTTTTAAGGATATTACATCAAAGTTGCATCAGCCTGGAGTGTGTTTTTCCACTTTAATTTTCCACTCCAAATCCAGGTGTCCATTGGTTAGTAAATTTGATATCTATTGACGATGTTTGTGTGATTTTGTTGTCAGCACATTCAACTTTGTACAAAACAAAGTATTCAATGAGAATATTTCATTCACTCAGATCTAGGATATGTTATTTGAGTGTTCCCTTTTTTTGGGGGGGGGGGGGGGGCAGTGTACAAAGTACAGCAGGAATAAGTCCTTGATCTTCACGAGCAGGAATCCAGGACCTGTAAAAAATAGATGCAGGTGCTATATCCTGGGAGAGACAAAAAGTATTAGCTTGACTCCTGTTAGGTTCAAAATCAGAGGATCAGATTCCCATACATGCATCCAAGTTGACACATGAAGAAACAATATTCATTACACTATAGACTCCTTATCCCTGCAGGAACTGTCCAGAGCAGTATAGGTTTTCTATGGTGATTTGCTGCTGCTCTGTACTGTTTCTGTCTCAAACAGAGATGTCAGCAGAGCACTGTGTCAGACTAAAAAGAAAACACCACTTCCTGCAGGACATACAGCAGCTGATGAGTACTGGAAGACTTGAGATTTCTAAATAGAAGTAAATAACAAATCTATATAACTTTCTGACACCAGTTGATTTGAAAGAAAAAGATTTTCGCCAGAGACCCCCTTTAAGTTGGGCACAGCCTCCAAGGAGTTATTGCAGGAATTCGTCCACACATACACTTAAGCCTTTTTACTCTCTGGAGATGATGATACATGCCAAATAGCAGACGTTACACAATAAGCCCAAAGAAAATTTTTATTACAGTGAGTAGAGCTCCTACTGCAAGGCAGGAAGCTGAGAAAAGTTAATTCAGGGACAAGCCAGCATTATAAAGTTGCGAAACCATTGAAAAAGTTCTAGAGCATGATTAGACAAAGCTAGTTTTAACCACCAATAAAGCCCAGAGCAGAGTAATTAAATTTTACTGGTTAGAAAGGGTGAGGCAGTGTTAGTCAGGGATAGTGGCAGTAAGGCGAAAGGAATGGGTCCAAGTTGTCCCGTGTTGCCTAGGAAACATTGAGACAAGTAGGCAGGGACAGTGGGCGTGGGATGCACTTGTCTCTGCGTCATCTGTGTGTATCCTGACCTGTCCTGACAGTGCAGACAACAATCTCCCCTGTTACCAGCCTGCCTTTCCATTGATATCACCTCACTGCACAGTGAACCAGCTGCACTGGTAAAGTGATAAATTGGCAAGACTGACAGGGTAGAGATGTAGTGAATGGGGGCACCTAGGAGCACTGGCAACACCTCTTTGACACCACCTATGCGGGGATGCCGGTGCCACAGTCCTTTTTTTTGAACCGCCACCCAGAAGCACTGGAGACGGGCTAGCCAGCCCCCAATGTGATGATCTGCCCTCCTATCTGTGACCCAGCGCCAGTCTATTCACGTAAGAAACAAAAAAGCGATTATGCTAATGGATTCTAATAGGGCAGAGGACAGGGCGGTTGCATTTATTATGTTGGTGCACTGCAGCTTTATTGAGTTAACTTTTACTAACATATAAATGAGGGGATTTGGTGCACTCGGGTTGTCTGATTCACTCTCTGGATTAGTGCCTTACTTTGCTTGCACTGCTATAGAAGAACACAGAAAAAACAGTATTTATATCTCCATGATATACAAGGTTAATATGTAGGGATGGTCCGAACCGAGTTCGGTTCGGGTTCGTACGAACCCGAACACTTGGTAACGATTCCCGCTGTCTGCCCGCTCCGTGCAGCGGGCGGATCCAGTGGGAGGACCGCTTGGAAAACTAGGATACAGCCATAGCCATAGGCTGTATCCCAGTTTTCCAGGCGGTCCTCCCGCTGTATCCACCCGCTACACGGAGCGGGCAGACAGCGGGAATCTAATGCCGAGCGTTCGGGTTCATACGAACCCGAACCTCCGAGGGTTCGGACCATCCCTATTAATATGTCAACTGGGGGAGGGCAGGATTGTAAACCATAAACTGAGGCAGGACAGGGGTCACAAATCCCCCAAAAGTCCTGCCCCCGTGACACTCTACCCGTCAGATAAACCTATAGATGTTATATAAAGACACCAAGGTCACTTTAAAAAATATTTTCATATATAGGCTGGGTTCACACAAAATATATTTCAGTCAGTATTGTGGTCCTCATATTGCAACGTCAACCAGGAGTGGATTGAAAACACAGAAAAGCTATGTTCACACACTGTTGAAATTGAGTGGATAGCAGCCATATAACGGTAAATGACTGCCATTATTTTAATACAACGGCCATTGTTTTAAAATAACAGCAAACATTTGCCATTAAATGGTGGCAATCCACTTAATTTCAACATTGTGTGAACAGAGCCTTTCTGTGTTTTCAATCCACTCCTGGTTTTGGTTGCAATATGAGGACCTCAATACTGAGTGAAATACTGTATACTGTGTGTGAACCCAGCCATAGCCTGTATAATGTTTCAAAAAGGAGACCACCAAATATTGTTTCTATTCACTTGGCAGATTTTTTTTTTTTAACATCAGAACTGTTAAGAACCAAAGCACATATCACCATGGCAGTTCAAATGTTCAACAAGATGACATTTTCCTCAGTATATAGAAAGTATATGTTTCCAGTCTCTGATGAAATCCTCAACATGGTTTTATCCTATGTGAAAGAAAAAGTAAGTATAAAGAGAAGGTACGGTAGTGAATAGATTACTTCATCGCTATTTATATCTAGTGCTAATAGAGACATGTTTGACATGTTTGCCTAATTAAATACTTGTATTTCCCATAATATTCTGAAGCATCCTTTCTTAGAATTTTACATTCTGCCACCCCCGTCTTCTCCTGAAAACATAAACTGACAAGTAGGAGGTTCCCAATGTAAAAAAAGTCAAAATGGTGTTTTCTTATTAGGAATGACACAGTAAGCACTGAATGGGCAGTATATATTAAAATATTTCTTTGTGAGACTGTGAACCAAACTTCCGATCATCACCATAGCATCGCCGTGCACAGTATATGTACACTTTGTGTATTTACTCTCTGTACACAGTATTTACTATCAATGCCTATGCGCTATACTATATGTAATTACTGTATGTATTTCTATATAGATTTGGATCTGCTTGAAAACTCCCTTTTTGATGTGAGTGCCTATGTTTCACCACATGGGTTAACTTTATAGCTATGCCCCATTATCTATCAGGGTGGCCCTGGATTCCCAAATATAAACACTGAACATTCCTGTACATTGTATAATATACCACTCCAAATAATAGCTTTGTTCTGGTATCATATGTACAGTATGCAGCAAGGCTGGGTTCACACTACGTTTTTGCAATCCGTTTCTTGAAAAAAAACGGATGGGAAAAATGGATGCATGTGTGCGCATTCGTTTTAATCCATTTTTCCATTGAATTCCATTATTTAAAAAAACAGATCTAAACGGATCCGTTTTTTCTACATACACAAAAACGTAATCAACCTAATTTTTGTGTCTGTTAAAAAAAACGGATGTTTTTGTAATAATGGAATTCAATGGAAAAACGGATCAAAACGGATGCACACGCAAGCATCGGTTTGCAAAAAACAGATTGCAAATACATAGTTTGAACCCAGCCTAAGCTTGGTTCTGGCATCATATACTGTACATGTTCTCAGCTTGGTTATGGTACCATATCAGCTTGGTTTTGGCATCATAGGCAGTAAGCTAGGTTCTTGGGGTAATTCTCACTTCACCATCATACAAATGCAGTACACTTGGTTTCAACACTGAATCTGTGTAATATGCTTTGTTCTGTTATTGTATTTATGCACTAAGCGTAAGTTACAGTACCATATCTATGCAGTGAGCTCGTTTCTGGTATCTCTTTGTAGTAATCTTGGTTCTGTTACCATATTTATGTAAAACGCTTGGCTCCAGCATCATTCCTCTGTTATAAGTAAAAGAGGTTTTAAGAACAAATTAAAAAAAAAAAAAAAAAGAGAATGAATACGCTTGGGCACAAGAGATGCTACTAAATGATGGGGAGAGATCTGATAATAGAAAATAAATGATTTGAACATATTAACCCTTTAGAGTGGTGGCAAGGTGATTTTTGGTACCCTCGCTGCTACTGAGCCCTGGGAGGCCCCTCCATGGTACACAGTGATTTATTTTCTCCATTTTAGGAAATGGGGCAAGAGCTGGGCTGTTTTCCTGTAGTACACACACACTGCATACTATATTGCACCATTGCTTGCGGGATTTAGCGCAAAAGAGATAAATAGGTGCATGCCACAAGGATAAATGCACAAGGCCTAAAAAGCTGGTGTCTTATGATACGGTGACCATTTCTTTAAAGAGAAAGAACAAAGGAGGAAGATAACACATACCAAATGATAACAGTATAATAGATATGTTGTGCTCTGACCTTCTCTATAGACAGATGGGAGGCCTCTTGAAATGGCGGTGGATGCTGGCTGTGGAACTGGACGTTACACTTTGCCTCTAGCTCTTCACTTTAAGAAGGTCCTGGGAGTAGACATCAGCGAGTCCCAAATAAATGTGGCTAAACAACATACATTAGCAAACAATGTGTCGTACATGTGAGTAGAACACTGGAATTACCAATTCTGGTGATATAATGGCATTAGATATTATTGGTGCCACTGGCGATCATTTCTCTTCTATCTATAGGGTGGCCCCAGCTGAGAAGTTACCCCTGAAGAATGCTTCTGTGGACCTGGTGAATGCTGCTCTTGCTGCTCATTGGTTTACACCAGACAAGTTTGCTAGTGAAGCAGTTCGAGTATTAAAGACAAATGGATGCCTGGCTGCACATGCTTTTATTCCAACCACTAAGATAGAATACAAGAATTTCTCACATGAGCTATCTGTAGTAATGTCAGAGGTAACTGATAAAGATTAGTTATAATGCAGATAGAATTTATATGGCTATCATTTTGTACAGTGGAAAATCAAATGTAATTCATTTTTGCTTGTAAAATCTTTTTCCCCCTTCCACTAAATTGATTTGTGGATCAACTCACTCCAAATGGTGCTTTCTTGTATTGTATGTATTGCGCTTAATTAAAAACGCACCCCACTGCTGCCTATCTAGAATCACGCTTGTCGCAGTATGGGTATAGTAAAGTACAGCTAGCTGCAGACTTCTGACTCGCTGAATAATATTACCTAAGGACAGCATACAGGGTGATATTTAATGGGCCAATGCATAATGAATAGAGTAATGAAGATACAAGAGTCCAATGGCGCAGGTGTTGTACTGCCAGAGTCCACAAGAGTTCTCAGAGTGGCATAAAACGCGCTAGCAGTGTCCCTGCCATCACACCTTGGAAAAACGTCAAATAAATTGCCGAAACAATAGGGACATCTGGTTAACTTATGTAGTATCCAAGAGAGAAAGCATAGAAATCCAGAATCAGGTGAGAAAGACGAAAGAAGAAAAGGAAGAGACCAGAGTAAAGACAGGGAGGAATAAGGTGGGGGAAGGGAGGAAGAGAAGGGAGGGGGCAATAGGGTTGGTTGTAGGGGAAAATGACCACCCATGGAGAAAAGTAGAGGAAAAGGTCAGATAATAATCAACCACATCTTACTGAAGCCACGCCCTAAATTCTGCCGTGTCCCTATATACGTCCCATTGGAACCAGGTCTGTCTGAATGGAACTTGCTTATCAGTATCATCTGAGACCATCTCCTCCATTCTACGGACCTTATTTAGAGTTTCTACAAATTCCATCCTAGAGGGTGGGTAGGTATGTCTCCAGAGGCGTAGGATGACCGCTCTGGCAGCACCCATAAAGTGTCGGAGCAGTCCCTTCTTTACCAAACGGGAGGGACCAGGCAGCAAAGAAAGGAGTGCTATCTTAGGGCTCGGGATGATAGAGGAGGAGCTGACCTGGTTAAACAGCTGAAATACAGAGGTCCAAAACAGAGCAATTGTGGGGCAACTCCACCAGATATGGAGGTAGAAACCAATCGCTCCCCCGCATCTCCAGCATGTAGAGGGCACGGATGGGAACATAGAATGCAACCGATCAGGACATCTGTACCATCTACTGAGCAATTTTAAGTTCCGTTCCTGAATTCTAGAAGAGATGGAAGCCTTATGAGTTAACAGGAAAATCTTAGACAACTCCTACTCTGTGAAAGAACAATTTAAATCCTGTTCCCAGGAAAGAATGAACCCGGGTTTGGCATCCTTCTCCTCAACTGTACCTCTGAGTGCCGCGTAGACTGAAGAAATCGTATGAATAGGGGGGTGAGATTGCATGCATAGTGATTCAAAAAAAGTAAGATCCCTGTGTATCTGAGCCTGAGGGGAGAAGGAGTTCAGGTAATGAGCCAGGCCCCAGGATGTGGCGGTGGGTCATTGGGAAGAGGACGCACTTGGCCTCCCGAGAGCACCTGCCATAAGCGTGGTCTGTCATGAAGTGGTATGTCCAGAATGTGGTGCAAATCTGAATCTATAGGAAACCGGGGATTACTGAATAAGGGAGTGAGGGGACCCGGTCTGGAGGAAAGGCCTGTCTTTTGAAAGAAACTGTCCCAGAGTGGAAGAAGCAATCTCGTTATGTAGGGAATAGTGGTAGCCGCTGAACGATCAGGTGGCAGAATCCAAGGGAGAGCAGAGGGGTGGGCCCAGGAGAGAGCCGTCTCAAAAGCTACCCATATCTTAGTAGCTCCGTGATGACATAGATCCAAGACACGTACATATAGAGGCCTGGTAATATAATTTAAAGTTGGGGAGACCCACACCCCCCCTCTCCCTGGATCTGACGAGGACTTTATGGAAAATGCGCGGATTACCCGATGCCACAGAAAGCGGGACGTCAGGGTCCTAAGTTTAGCCAGAAATGTCCCCAGGATGGGGCAAGATAGGGCCTGCATAAGATAAAGGATCTTAGGTAAAATGTCCATTTTCAGGGCCACCATTTTGCCAAACCATGACAGGGTGAGCGAGGTCCAAGCCCGCAGGTCTGTTTCAATAGACTTCAGGAGTGGGGGGAAGTTGGCTCCAAATAGGTCATTCAGATCACTGGTAAAATTGATCCCAAGATACCGCAATTGTTTAAGTTGGACCTTGAAAGGGAACTGTTTAGATAAGTAGTCAAATTCCCCAGCGGGCAGGGAGACATTTAAAAGTTCAGATTTATGAGCATTGACCTTATAATTGCTTAGGGAGCCAAATTTCTCAAACTCTGCGAGAACCGCGGGCAGGGAGGTCCGTGGAGAAGTGAGGTATATTAGCAGGTCATCTGCGTAAAGGGACAGATTATGTGTCTGCCCACCAAAGGACAAGCCAGGGATAGAGGGGTTTTGTCTCAAGGCCACCGCCAAGTGCTCCATCATGAGAGCATATAGTAAAGGTGACAGGGGACATCCCTGTCTTGTCCCGTTACATATGGCAAAGGGAGAAGACAGGGACCCGTTCACTCACACACAAGCAAGAGCTCCCCCATAGAGGGCTAGAATGAATTGCAACATATGGGGGCCCATGCCCATCTCCTCAAGGGCCAATCTCATGAAGTCCCATCCTATTCTGTCGAATGCCTTTTCGGCGTCAATGGAGAGCAAACATGCAGGAATTTTGTGTTGTCTGGCGGCAGCCATGAGAGAAAATGTCATGAGGGTGTTGTCCCTGGCCTCCCTCCCAGGCACAAAACCCACTTGGTCGTAGTGAACCAGGGAGGAAAGCAAGGGACCCAGTCGAATGGCAAGAATTTTAGAATACATTTTAATGTCTTGGTTAATTAGGGATATAGGGAGATAATTGGAGCAGGCCTCCTTATCCTTTCCTGGTTTTGGAATGACCGATTGAGCCCTGTATGATGGAGTTGTAGGATTCCAAAAAGGGGGACATGAGAAACCCACTGAGCATCTTATAAAAACGTGCAGTGAAGCCATCTGGCTCTGGGCTCTTACCATTTTTTAGGTTCTTAATCACCGTGCTTAGCTCCTCAGGGCTCATGGGGTCCTCCAATGCCAACCACCTCTCCTCCGGGATAGCAGGGAGCTTATTTTTACGTAAGTAGGAGAGGTCTTTTCTTTAAGTAAGGAGGGGGAAAGTTGGGAAAATTTGGGTTTTAAATGGTGGGAGGTAGTGTGCAATTTTCCCTTGGACGCAGGGTTAAGGGAAAGGATGTATGAGGAAGACTTCCTAGCATGTAAGAATCCTGCCACCCACGAGCCACTCTTGTCAGCATGTTCATAATAGCCTCTGTGCACCTTCTCTCTCATACATAGATATTTCTTGTCCAAAGCTGAGAGGATCAGCTGGCGAGTTGTGGATATCTGAGCCTTGAGATCAACCAAGAAGGCCCGTTTGTTTTGGGTCTCAAGATAAAACGGCGGGTGGTGGAGCTCTCTAGACTGCAATAAACGCAAGGTCAATAGTATATCCTGTACCAGGGGATTAGAAAGCTAATCAAATTGGGAGAGAAAGGGACAGTAACTAATCCTCTAGAGTACTTGCTTGAATGAATAAACAATTTTAATTAACACCATATAATCAATATAATAAAATAAATGGAAAATAAAAGATATAGTAGTCAGTATGTTCGAACTGTAAAAGACATATGCTTAAGAACATGTGGTTAAAAGTTCAAATAATGTTAGAGCCACTTAGTGTACATATATATTGGGCCCAGATGATAAGCATATATTCGTACAGTGCGTTAGTATTGGTCTAGCAATGTCTATTTAGAGAAATATATCAATGATAGGTTTTGGAGGTATCGATAGCTCCTTAAAAAGATAGAAGTTGGCGTGATACGCCTCTCACCGGGTCGTTGTTGTGTCGGCCGTATCAAAGGTAGTATGTGGCTTGTGGTGCGCCGGAGGATCCTCCGCTCCGTATTAGAGACCGCTGCCGTGAGTAGATCTGGATGGGGCCGTATCAGCTTCAGTTATGTGGCTGCCGGATCAGCATGTAGCGTCCTACCTCTTGCTAGCCACTGTGGGTTACGCTGGAATATGCAGTGTAGCGCTAACAGGTTCGTTGTTGCGTGGGAATCGGCCTGTCAATCATTCATGCCGTTCTCGTTGTTTGTTTGTTCCAGCTGAGGAAGAGGCCCTGGTTTTGCCTTGAAACGCGTTTAGCAACTTACACATCACTAAAGTCAACTTACTACATCTATAACCAATGTTGCAAGGTTGACAAACATCAGCAGGAACAAACAACGAGAACTGCATAAATGATTGACAGGCCGATTCCCGCGCAACAACGAACCTGTTAGCGCTACACTGCATATTCCAGCGTAACCCACAGTGGCTAGCAAGAGGGAGGACGCTACATGCTGATCCGGCAGCCACATAACTGAAGCCGATACGGCCCCATCCAGATCTACTCACGGCAGCGGTCTCTAATGCGGAGCGGAGGATCCTCCGGCGCACCACAAGCCACATACTACCTTTGATACGGCCAACACAACAACGACCAGGTGAGAGGCGTACCACGCCAACTTCTATCTTTTTCAAGGAGCTATCGATACCTCCAAAACCTCCAAAATCATTGGTATATTTCTCTAAATAGACATTGCGGAACAATACTAACGCACTGTACGAATATATGCTTATCATCTGGGCCCAATATATATGTACACTAAGTGGCTCTAACATTATATGAACTTTTAACCACATGTTCTTAAGCATATGTCTTTTACAGTTCGATCATACTGACTACTATATCTTTTATTTTCCATTTATTTTATTATATTGATTATATATGTATTTTTATAGTGTTAATTAAAATTGTTTATTCATTCAAGCAAGTACTCTAGAGGATTAGTTACCTTTCTCTCCCTGTTTTAGGTCTCAGCCTGAACCAAGGTGGCAAATAGTTGTTTAAGTTTCAAGGAGTTCGCCTCAGGGTGATATTTAAAAGAGTAACCACATAGCCCCATAATTCCGTTAGACACTGATTAAAAGGGGGGAAAAAAAGAACAATTTTTCATTATTAATCATTAATTTTTTTTTTAGGTGTGGGATACTTTGTACCAGCATGATGATAAAAGCACAGAGCACATGTTTTGTCAGTACCGTAGTATATATGAGGCTATTCCTCTAAAAGACAAGGAAAGGTAAGTTTTTACTTATTAATAGCCAATTTCTCTCATAATTTATTGATTTAAAAAATGTTAGCATTTGAAATACAGTAAAAAAAATTTTTTTTACCTATAAGCTATGTGCACACGTTGTAAAAAGATGTTCTGCGGGAATGGCCATGGTTTAACACTATGTACGGCTGCACATAATGAACATTTCAATTCATTATTTGCAGGCTTAGGTCGGGTTCACAGACTGTAAGACACTGGTCGTTCTGTGACCCGGCCATGTCACAGAACAGCCGGGGTCTGAGAAGATCATCCCAGCCAGTACTGTACGTAATGTAAAGTGCAACCGGATCCGCACTCCATTGTGTGAACAGTCAGTGGTGTGTGGCCGCTATTCAATGAATGTCAGTTTTTACTGCGGCCGCAAGGGATCCTGGCTGAAGTGTATACTATGGGTATACACTCCGGCCGGGATTCCCTCTGACTGCAGTGCAACATGAAATTTCTATTAATCATGGCTTTGTTACAAAGCCATGATTAATAGAAATTTCATGTTGATAAAATGGCAGTATTTGAAATGTTAAAATTTTTAAAATGTGCCAATATAGCTAGCCACAAGATGCACTTTCTAGACCCCTAAAATGATCTTTGTTTACTAGAGACAAACAATACAGATACAGCAATTGCACTTTATGTAGTATGCAAATCACTATGTAATGTGCATAAAAAATGAAAATAAAAATAGAATAAGGGCCATATTACACAGCCCAATCACTAATGTACAAAACAAAAGAAGTAACACTCGGCACTACTACAACAAGCAGAGAGTCCAGGGTTCCAGTAGCTGAAACGGTGATTATAGCAGGTGGTGCTCAGCAGAACGCACACAGTTAATAGTATCAAACAAAGTCCAGTGAAGTTATGGAGAAACTGCGGCAACTCACTGGTCTGTAGCGAATTCTTCTTTATTGATTCAACATTCTTGTACAGAAATGCATCAGGGGAGTGAATGGGAGGACGTACACATGGACATACAGTGGATAGCGACGATCGTTTCGTGTGGACTAGCCACACTTCATCTGGCTAACACAGATGAAGTGTGGTAGCTGGAGACCCGCCACAACTCTCAGCACCGGAGCCGTGCTCTGGTACTGAGAGTTAACCCTATAGATACTGTGGTCAGCACGACCGCAGCATCTATAGGGCTTTTGACAGAGAATTCTCCTTCGAAGTGATCGCAGAGCCCTGATGGTAACCATGGAAACCAGAAGCCTCAGGCTTCCGGTTTCCTGGCTACGGAGGCCGGCGGGGGGAGGGAAGGCTGGGCGCCCGGGGCGCGCTTCCGTGAGCTCTGCCCGCTCCCCTCTCTCCCCCGCCGCTATCACAAGATTGTAACAGCAGCAGGGGACAGAGGAGAGGGGGCAGACATAGGGACATCAGCTTATGGGATCATTATGATCCCATAAGCTGATGTCCTAAAACGACCTGGGCATTGATGTATCAATGATCCCAGGTTGTGAAAGGGTTAAGCTATCCTATAAATACTCCACTATGCCTGATTTTTGGAGGATGTCTTATTTTTGGGGGAAACAGGGTATATCGTTAGCAATGTTCGTGCAGCCCTGCTTCAAAAGTGTAAAATAATCAACGTTGTCCATACCGGTCCACGTTCCCCAATGCTCTTCTCGCTTCTGCCCACTGTCCACAGCCTCCACTGGAACTTCAGAGCCGGTCTTTGAAGTGACAGGCTGCTTAGCCAATCACTGGCCGCAATGGTCCTGTCACGGCCAGTGATAGGCTGAGCGGCTTGTCACTTCCAAAACTGGTTCTGAAGTTTCAGCAGCTGCGGGGACCAGGCAGAAGCGAGAAGAACTACTGTACATGAGATTTTATTAGTTTGTTACCCAGCATCAGAACTATACATTTATTTATTTTATTGGCATTGGGGGTTTGCCCTCCAGGTGTTGCTTATTTAGTTATCAGGTATGTATAGGGTTTATTATTTTTTTCTACTCAATTATTTTTAGGCTGGAAGAAACTACAATGATCAGACAATAATCGTTTTATCAACTGGTCGTTGTCTTTATTACACAGAGCTTTAATCTGCCAGAATATCGCTCAGTGTAATAGGGCCCTAAGTCTAAGAAAAAGATGACTTTGGATAATGCTGGTATATCAATTATGCAACACAGTTATATTTTTCTCAAGACCAGATTAATAATTGTAGGACTCAAAGATGAACTGGCAGATACATTTACATTCAGAAACACAGATAATACAACAAAAAAAACTAGCCTATGACTGCACACTCCCTGCTTTCTGAATACAATCTGAATACGAAGAATTCCTAGACCTTATTTGCAGCCACCAGAGGTGGTGGGGAATCCAAAAATAGAAGCACAAAATTTGTGCAATTCCCACTGACTATAATGGGAGTTGTGCAAGTGGCTTGTCCTCACAAGCTGATTTGTTTTCATAGCGTCGGGAGTTATAAACAGCATAGCTTATTGGGCTATATGATTGCAGTGTCCCAGAACAGACCCTCTTATCCTCACACTTTTAATATAACCAGTTCTGTTCTGGAAAGCTATGGTTCACTGCAAGCTGCGTGTGTTGTGTCACCCTTCTCAGTGTTCGGGTCTGCTATTCCATTCATTTCTTGTATGTATATTCAGGTATTAGTGCCTAAGGGTATTATGTCGCCCCCAGTGTTCAAGTATGGTACTTCTCATGTATATTTCTCTGTATATGCCCAGTGGTGTGATGATGCAATGGCTGGATGTCACGTGACTGCCCCTGCTTCCATGGTAACTCCAATGGCCATCGAGCTTTGGCTGGGGAATACCATGTGACTTCCTGTTCCACCTCAGTCTTGTTCTCCACCTTCAGGGGACAAGTTCTGTGTGTGTTCTCTCTCCCCTGTCAAGAGAGAGAGGCCTGTGTGTGCTCTGCTGCTCCAGTCCACTGGCTGTGTTCCTGTCTCAAGTCTCAAGATTCTCATCTGGGTGTCGATTCTTCAGTCATTCCTCTCATCATCTTCTCTAATCATCAACAGCAAGTATTTCATTCAAGTCTCATTCCACCCAGCATCTCATCTTCAGTTTCACTACTACTCCCATCATTCAGCACGCTACTCTCACAGCCTATTGCAGCATCACCCATTACTCTGCTTTATTCAAGTCTGCCTTATACCCGGTTGCATCCGGAGAGACTGTTGCTACTAGTTACCACCGTTACAATAAATATACAACTACCGTTGTTTCTGAACCTTGGCAATGGTGTAATAATTGGTGCCCTGACTAAGGACAACGAAGAATCGCATGCCCAGCCTCCGCATGGTAAGGAGCCCGGTTCTCAGCTGTGTTGCCCTCGTGCCAAAACCGTGACAACCCTATGCCCTACAGCTGCCCCGGCTCCTGCCTGTTAGCACCATCTACACTGCGGAGTGGCCCCTAGGGGCCAGGGGCATCGCATGATTATATGATGTTTGTGTAACTGCCAATAAAGCAAATCAATCACTAGGAATTTGTTTCTAAAGCTACTAGCAGTGCCTGATAGATGGGGTAAAACGTCTTACAATGTGTTTTTTATGCGTTGTGGTACTTTCATCCGCATAATTTCATTATTTTAATGCGGTGTACAAGGCATGGGGAGAGACGGGTATTAGGGCCCTATTCCACGGGACGATTATCGTTCAGATTATCATTAAATCGTTCGAATCTAAACAATAATTGTTTGTTTAAATAGCAGTTAACGATATAACGACCGAACGAGAAATCGTTGATCGTTTAATAAGACCTGGACCTATTTTTATCGTTGCTCGTTCACAAATCGTTCGCATTGAATAAGACATCGTCCGGTCATTCGCAGCAGTGACGAATGCAATAGCGACAAGACGGCCGCAAGAACGATCATAAGTAACGATTATCATTCCATGTAAATGGGTGAACGATTTCAGGTCTTTCACAATAGCGGTCGTTTGAATTGTTTATCGTTAACGATTATGCGAATGATAATCGCCCGGTGGAATAGGGCCCTTAGTCATCTGGACCGTGACTACTCACAGATCTCTGCCTGTCAGCGCTCTCTGCAGGGTAAATGACAGGAAAAGAGGCTTCTAGCTGGCCTCTTTTCCTGTCAATCATCCCGCAGGGGGTGCTGACAAACAGGGAGCTGTGACCAAATACGGCCCAGGTGACAAGTTCCCACTCTCATCCTGCCTTGCGTGCCACATTAAGAGACCAAATTTATTTCCTTAGGGTGCGTTCACACCTACAGGATCTGCAGCAGATCTGCAGCAGATTTGATGCTGTGTTCAGTTATTTAAATTAAATCTGCTGCAGAAAATCAGCTGCAGATCCTGTAGGTGTGAACGCACCATTAAAGTGGAAACAAACTTTAACCATCTTTTTTCGCAGACTGGATAATAAATTAGGTAAACCAAATCTGTCGCATGACGTCTGTTGTCTCAAGTGTTCCAAGTTTATAGGGGCATTGGACAACCCTAGTCCACCTTTCAAACCCCCCCCCCCCATTTCCTTGCTCCTTACATTTCTCCGACTCATCTCTAAAGGCCCTATTACACCAAGCGATTACGGCTGATAATCAATTGGTGTAATAGCTACTGTTAAAAGGCAATGATAAGCTGACATGCACGATGTTTGCTGTTCGGTCTTCCAACATGTTGAAAAATTTGTCAACGATAATGATGGTCTACTGGCCATCACTCTGTGTAATAGATCGTCCATGGAGCCCCTCCCGCACTTCCCTACGGCTCTCTGTCAGCACGTGTAATAGCGCTGGCAGGGAACGAGGAGCAAGCGAGCGCTGATCTGACAGGTCTGCGCTCGTCTGCTCCTGCTCATCAGCCCAGACTGAATTTCTGCAGATAAAGGTACCAGAGAATGCATAGAACACGTTAAGCAGCATTTTATCCCATTTATCAGACGCTTCTAGTAGCTTTAGAACCAAGTTCTAAATTAATGGTTTGCTTTAAAGTCAATTGAGATTACACAAATTGCATAACTTCTGCACTTTTTGTCAATCACCAATGGTCACAAACAATCTAAGGAGGGCTAGTAAGCCATTTTACTGAAAGATGATGCTATTTACCATCAGAAGTGGTATGCATTATGCTAAAGGCTCATAGTCCCTGCAGTTGGCAATTGAAACAATAAAGAAAGTTAAAGAAGCAGTGCACTTTTCTTTTTTTTTTTTTTTTTTTCCACCCCTGCTGCAGGCTAATACTTACCATTGATGATCGATTTCCAGCTTCATTCCGGTGGTACTGCGCTGTTCAGGTCCCACTGATACCCACGTCGCTGGAAACTGAACGCCAGTGGTAAGTGTATATATCAGCCTGTAGCAGCGGAGGAATAATAAAAAAAAAATGCACTGCTTCTTTAAGAACAATGGAAGAATTTAGGAGGAACACAAACATAGAGCAACTAAGGGTCTATTTACACAGAAAGAATATCTGACAGATTATCTGCCAAAGATTTGAAGCCAAAGCCAGAAACAGACTATAAACAGAGATCAGGTCATAAAGGAAAACCTGAGATTTATCCTCTTTTCAAATCCATTTCTGGCTTTGGCTTCAATTCTTTGGAAGATAATCTTTTTGTGTAAATGGACCCTTAGTAAATTGCATGAGGAACTAAATGAGAAAATATCTTTTCTTTCAGTTTTTGTTTTTTTCCAAAATGACGTCAGTTTGGATACTCAATAACGTCAGTTATTTCGCATTTCTGGCGCCCATCATTACTATGACGGTTGTGGGTACATAACTCTAGTTCAGGCCCTTTTGGGTGTTGTCCCTTTTTGAAAGTCCACTAAATTTAGTAGTAAAGACGGTGAAAAAAAATGTGTGAACTAAAATGACTGTCTTTGCAAAAAGCATTATTCAATACACTATGTTTATTGGATTATAATGTTTTTATTATGCACTTTTATATATAAATTTGTTGATTGAAATATCCCATTTAGTGTACTTCTCCAGATGCCTCTATAGTAAGCACACTTGCTTCTCCTACAGGATCACAGATATCTCAGTGAAAGTTCAGATGTCCATTCCTGAAATTATTGGATTTTTCAAGTCAATTTTTATGTATCAGGTATTCATGGAGAAAGATGCGGAAGGAGCACAACAGCTTCTTATACAGGCTGAAAAAAGGTGCAGTTTAAACCCACGCTTTTACCATAACCTGTAAGCTTATTACATATCATAGACTAAATTATAAGAGTGGACTGCTGACAGGGAGTACCATTCAATCACAGCAAACATTAGTGGGAATGTATTATGACAGTGTGTATACCTATACTATGTGTTTGCATGTATGAGTGTGTGTATGCCTATACGGTTTCTGTGTATATCTATATTATGTGTTTGTGTATATGTTTTCTGTACAAGTGTTTGTCTTTACTGTATGTATATACCGTATGTGCATGTCTGTACTGTGTATGAGTGTGTATACCTATACTATGCGTTTGTGTGTATATGTATACTGTATGTTTATACCTATACTATGTGTGTTTGTAGGCATATACTGTGTGTATGTTTAAACTTTGTGTGTCAATGCAATTAGACTATTTTGGTACATTGTTTAGTGACCTCCTGATTGTGGCCTCATACTCCATACCGCAGCACACTGCCAGAAGGCCCATTCTGTTTATTGGGCTGAATCACTTTCTGTACATATATATTTATTTAGCAGGGTTAAGAAAAGCATGGCCTGCAAAATAAGCATGTGTAGGAAATTGCTTAAAGGAGAACCCCCCCCCCTACACACACACCCCCGGTAGAGCCCCACATACTGTACTTACCCCCTCTTGCAAGTCCCGCTCCAGAAAGCGGTCCCGCTACATAGAAATCGACGGACTGCGCATGCTATATTTAAATGACCAGAGATAAGTCCGACGTCTTAGGAAATCACTGCTCCAGTGATTTCCAGGTGAGTCCATAGGAATGGAGTCATAGGATGAGCCAGATGAGTCCGACGTCCATAGGAAATCAGGATGTCGGACTCCAGTCATTTACATATAGCGTGCGCAGTCTGTCGGGCAACGTTTTCCCCGCGGCTGGACCGCTCTCTGGAGCGGGACTTGCAGGAGGGGGTAGGTATCCGGGGCTCTACCAGGGGTGGGGGTGGGGGTGGTCGAGCCCACTCTGCCCCGGGTGCTGGGGTGAAAGGCCTCCTTTAAATGGAGTCAGTAGCTGACCGAATGATGTGCTGGGAGTACACTGCAGTACATGTCACACCTTTCTGACGGAATGCCAATGTATGCCCAGCAATTAAAGGGGTTGTTCAGACAAAATAAAAAATTAAAGAATGACAGATGATGTAATGTTGTAATTCATGGGAAGTCAGCTACACAAGAGAAACTGCATTCCTGTCTATACAGGACCGCAAGCTCAAGACTGCAACAATTGTCACGGGGCCTGAGTGGTATGTTAGCATCTTCCACAGTCCCAACAAATACTTTGGTAAAAGAACTCAGTTAACCCTTTTGTACGTTGTGTTGGCGGAGGACATCAATTACAAGGAGTCAGAGGGAGGGGGGGGGGGCTGAAGAGGTTTTAAAGCATAACTGTCATGTTTTTTTTTTATCGCATAAATCAGTAGTATAAGCGATTTTAAGAAACTCTGTAATAGGTTTCATCAGCCAAAAAGCCTCCTTCTGTACTCAAGAAGCAATCTCCCAGCCTCCCCCCTGACTTCTTATCTGTGCATTATCAGGCAAACACGTCTTCATTACAGAGAAGCCAGTGAAGACGGGCTCTGCTCTCTCCATTGTAAGCCTATGAAGGGGGGAGGGGCTGAGGGAGAAGGAAGAGGTGACATGAAGGTCAGCTGTTTGTAGACTCTGGGCACCTAAAATGCTAAATTCAGGTGTCAGAAAGGTCAGTGCTTATCTATGAACTTACTGAGAGAAGATTGCAGGGTGTTGTGCTTTGCAGAAATCCTCCGTGCTCAGTCACTCTTAACAGCCCCTCCCCTCTCCATAGCCACATAATGGACACAGAAATCCTGCTTCATCTGATGTGAGGGGGGAGGCTGGGAGATTGCTTTTTCAGTCCAGAAGGAAACTCTTTTAGTACATAAAACCTATTACAGAGTTTCTTAAAATCGCTTGTACTGTTGATATTTAATGTTTTCAGAAAAATGACCCTGAAATGACAGTTACGCTTTAAGGTGCAATACAGGAGACAATATACAGTCCTTTTTAATAAGGCGAGTTAGCTTGGCAACTAGTTTGTCAGGCAATTCCCTTTCAAATAAGTGTACCTTTGCTATTTGCAGGATAAATGTAGACTTTTTGCAGAAAAAAGGAGAAATACAGCATACAGTGTCTGAAATATGGTGCTGAATAGCAAAACTTTAGTAACATAGAGAAGAGCGACTACACCAGGGACACTGTGCAGGAAGTGTTGTACTCTGCTGTCAAGGGCCTTTACAGCTTTGGTTTGGCTGCAGAAAGAGAACATCAGTACTCACAGATAAGACCTATACACAGATAATAAGACCTTGATATCATACAACACCTGTGGGCCACATACAGGAGTACTTGGCACCAACTTGGAAGCTGATAGGAACCGACCCAGGCGTTAGCCAGGGGTAGGGGGCACTTTCGGTGAGATGCAACAGTTCCAACCCCTGAAAGGGCCTGAGTAGTACCTCTGCCGTTTGCAGGACTTGACTTGAGACAATGATCCTTGCAGAGTGGACAGGCAGGTTCCTCAGAGGTAGTTTCACCCTTGGTGATTTACCACAACATACTTCAAGGACACAGAAAGACACAAACTCAGCAGTACAGCAGCTCAGGACTGGATGGGCTCTGACCAGCAGCCAGGCCCTGGAAGAAGACTCTCTGAGCTTGGATACAGCTGGTACACACAGGGAGACTGAAACTGATTAACAGCTTGAGGACCCCCAGGCCTACCTTAACATCCTTTTATGCTAGAGGGAGCAAGCTCACATATGTAGAGAGAGGCTTGATGAGAATGAGACTTTGGTAGGCCCTGATAGGCTGAGAGAAGGGAGGAAACCTAGACAGACTGGCTCCAACAAGCAGGTGGCAGACTTGCACATGTAAGAATACAGACAGTCAAGTTAACCCTTCAGGTCCCATCAGGTTATGCTCATGCCAGTTAATAAAATACCAAAAATTCATGAGAATACAGTGCATCAGTACAATATCTCACATAAAACCCGAGAGCATTAGTAAAGGGAGACAAGGTACCGTCCTACATAATAGTACATTCAGCAGCATATAAAACAGGGTTCTGGGACATTGCAAGTACCCTTTAAGATAACAGAGAACAATGGGGAGCATATGTCTGGCAAGGATAAGGTTTTTTTTTACAAAAACTTTCTGAATATACAACGTACCTGCATGACAAATTGGGGGTCAAATTGGGAATCAAGCTTTCTTACAGTAAGATTTTCTTTGCTGTCTTCCGCAACAAATCAGGGTTCAGCTTTCTTTTCATACATTGTTCTGGTAAAATAAAAGCTAAGCAGACTCGTCTAGGCAATGACAGCCCACTCAGCCAATCAGTGACTGAGAAGGGGCAGCACTGCAGCCAGTGATTTGCTGAGCAGACTGTTACCGACGAGACAAGCCTCTTGCAGAAGTGGAGGTGGGATTGCTCTGCAGGGGACTCGAAGATGATGTAGGAGGACACTAGGAGGGCACGTAATGGTAAGAATAGGTTTAGTTCTTTCCAGGGTCAGCAACATAAAAGTTAACAGGATTACCCAGCTAACAAAAATAATATTCTAAACAATCCCCCTTCCCAATATACCACCCTTTGTCTAATATACATGTATAAACTACCCTGCGCCTGTTTTTATCTCAATTACCCGCTCTGGACACATAAAATCTTCTTCTCTATGTCCCCCCAACTTTACGCTGCTCCCTCTTTCCCCTTCCCTAGAAGGAGTACATATGATCTCCTCTCTGGGGGCCGGGTTAGCTGTCTATTGACTTGGTAACCCGGCCCCAAGGAGACGTCATTTGGAGGAGGGCAGTGGCGCAGAGATGGCCTGGATAGAGAGGACCCGGTGAGCCCTGGCTCCCTCTCCCCCACTTGGTAAACAGATGCCCACTCCGGCTCTCTACTATGCTCCAGCTCCCTCCCGTCCCTGGATGTTTGCTCCGGCTCCCCTCTATGCTGTGGCCGCTGCCAACACCCCCATGCCCGCTCCAGCCCCCCGATGCCTGCTGCGCTCCCTCCTGTGCTGTGGCCCGGCCCCCCTTCCCTCTCAACACCACCCCCTCTACACAGAAATGATAGGCATACATAAAGATGACAGCTCCGGCTGACTCCACTCCAATCCCCTCCTGTGCTGTGGCTACTGCCAACAACAACCCTCCCCCCTCCAAACAGAAAATACTGCGCTCCAGCCTCCAGCTCCCTCCCACTGTTGCACAGCCTTACCTTTCCTCCAATCACACACACCAGCACACATCACATAGGGATAATATCTGCTACATCATGAGAGCATCATCTCTGCTGCATCCTGCGCATATTAACTCTGCTGCATCATGGGCACATCAGCTCTGCTACATCCTGCTTGCATAGGCTCTGCTACATCCTATGCGCATCAGCTCTGCAACATCATGCGAATCAGCTCTGCTACATAATGCACGCATAGATTCTGCTACATCATCAACTAGTATGGAATACATACTGGGGTCATATGATGCAAAATCAATGATAAAAAAAAATCCTGTGTTTTTTGTGAATAGTAATGACAGTAGTAGGCAAAACAGAGTTAAGGGGGCGGCTATGCAAACGGACGAATCAAGGAGAAGCACTACATGTTGGGAAAAAAAGTTTGCCGGCTGACACCATCTTGGATATAGATTTTCTTTTGGAAAGACTTGCAATTCAGGAACGGCAGCAGATAGACAGGAGATCATATGCCCCACTCAGCCGTCAGCGACAGGGGCGGGACACCCGTTGCAGTCACTGATTGGCTGAGCAGGCTAAATCCCACCCGTCTCTGATGTCTAACCCGGGTCATTGACAGCTGGCAGGATCCAGGAGCTCTGTGATGCACCGCAGCATTGGCAATGGGAGTAGTAAGCATTTTCATTTTCCCCTCATCTCCCGGCCCGTAATGATTTTTATCTCTCCCCCCCCCCCCCCCAGCTTATCCTTTAAAGGGTTGAATGGGTATTCTGCACAGCAATATTAAACTGTAATTTTCATATGTAGAAATTTGTGGTTGACACACACACACCTACAATGCCTATTTCCCTATTCTTATAAAAAAAAAAAAAAAAAAACAACCTTTGTGGGCCCTTGAAAACATTAATTAAAATCATCTAAGTGTACAATATTATAGGCTAAATAAGTTCTAGAGAAAGAGGTGTTTATAATAGAAGACCTCATGTATATAATAGTTTAATGTTCAGTCAGCATGTAACAGTTTTATACAGCATTTGGCTTCATTTTATGATTTTGCTGAACAAACCTTACCATTACAGATTGCAAAAGATCCTTGGAGAAGAGGCCGATTCTGCCCTACTGGATGCAGTTATGACACACTACTGCGTCCTTGCTTGCAAACACTAAGATGGAGACCTGCTGAATCCTTATATTTGAAATTTTTTTTCAGTAGAACTAATCAACAGAACTAATATATCCATTTAACCCCTTACGGACCGGGCCTGAAATGGCCTTAAAGAGAACCAATCATCAATGAAAATCAAAATTTTTTTTTTCCCCTAATTAGATGTATTTACTTATTTTATTAATATTTGTAAATATAATTCATTACTTTTTTGGCTGTGTTTTTAAAATATTTACTTTTTACTTTCCTATCTCGCGCCGGCTCTTTTCAAAAGAGCCGGCGCGAGACAGGAAGCTCCCGTCATGCAAAGCGGCAAGGCCGGGCACCGCCATCTTGATGACGTCACTTGCGTTCCACCGCTGGAACGCAAAAGACTAAATCAAGATGGCGGCGCCGGCCTTGCTGTAGCGGTCCAGAGGATCAGGTAAAGTATAAGATACAGACTGCAAACGCAGTCTGTATCTTCATTTTGTCTATTTATTAAGATACAGACTGCCTTTGCAGTCTGTATCTTATACTTTACCTGATCCTCTTGTTCGGTGCAGGAAGGCCGCGCGCCGCCATCTTGAATACGTCACTTGCGTTCCAGCGGTGGAACGCAAGTAGCGTAATCAAGATGGCGGCGCCGGCCTTGCTGTAGCGGACCAGAGGATCAGGTAAAGTATAAGATACAGACTGTAAAGGCAGTCTGTATCTTTCCGAAGTCTATTTATGAAGATACAGACTGCATTTGCAGTCTGTATCTTATAATTTACCTGCTCCTTTGTTCCGGTGCAGTAATGCCGGGCGCCGCCATCTTGATGACGTCACTCTGGAACGCACCGCTGGAACGCACGTGACGTCATCAAGATGGCGGCGGCCGGCATTACTGCACCGGAACAAAGGAGCAGGTAAAGTATAAGATACAGACTGCAAATGTAGTCTGTATCTTCATAAATAGACTTCATAAAGATACAGACTGCATTTGCAATCTGTATCTTATACTTTACCTGCTCCTTTGTTCCGGTGCATTAATGCCGGCCGCCGCCATCTTGATGACGTCACGTGCGTTCCAGCGGTGCGTTCCAGCATGACGTCATCAAGATGGCGGCGCCCAGCATTACTGCACAGAGGAAGAGAAATTAGGTAAAGAATAAGATACAGACTGCAAAGGCAGTCTGTATCTTCATAGATAGACTTAGGGAGAGAGAATCTTTGATAATAGGGATAGTAAATTTTAGGTGATTGGTTCTCTTTAAGGACCAGAGCAAATTTTATGATTATGACCTGTGTCACTTTATTCATTATTAACTTCGGGATGCTTTTACCTATCCGGCTGATTCTGAGATTGTTTTCTCGTGACATATTGTACTTCACATTTCTTGTAAATTGGAGTCGATACTTATAACGAATTTTTAAGAAAAAAAACAAAATAGCGTGAAAAATTGTGAAAAAATGCATTTTTCCAACATTAAAACTTTTCTGCTTATACAGAAAATGGTTATACCACATAAATTATATATTAAATAGCATTATCAACATGTCTACTTTATGTTGGCGGCATTTATTAAACTATATTTCATTTTTTTTAGAAAGCGTAAAACATTAGCAGCAAATTTCCAAATTTTCTGTAAAATTTCAAAATCAGATATTTTTAGGGACCTGTTCAGGTTTAAAGTGTATTTGAGGGGACTGTATGTTAGAAAGCCCCACAAAGCACCCCATTTCAGAAACTGCACCCCCAAAACTCTGCAAAAGCACATCCAGAAAGTTTTTTAACCCTTTAGGGGAGTCACAGAAATAAAAGCGTGTAAGAAATTTGAAAATTTTAATTTTCTGTGCAGAGATTTTATTGTAATCCAATATTTTTCATAATTATAAACCTATTGCCAGAGAAATGCACCCCAATATTTATTGCCCCGTTTCTGCAGTCTATAGAAATACCCCATATGTGGCCCTATTGCGCTATTTGACACAACCACAAGCCTCAGATATAAAGGAGCGCCTAGAGAATTTCAATGGCTCCGTTATATTTGGTCATTTCTGACTGTACCACTTCAGGTTGGCAGAGGCTCTGGGGTGCCAAAAACTAAAAAACACCCCTAAAGGGACACCATTTAGAAAACTACACCCCTCAAGGAATGTAACAAGGGGTGCGGTGAGCATCTGGACCCCACAGGTGCTTCACAGATTTTCCGAACAATATTGCGTGAAAAAAGACAAAAGTGTTTTTTACACTAAAACGTTGTTCTAGCCTTCAATTTTTCATTTTCACAAAGGGATAAAAGGAAAAAAAACACAAAACATGTAGCGCAGTTTCTCCCAAATACGGAAATACCCCACATGTGGACATAAAGTGCCAAGCGGGCGCAGCACGAGCCTCCAAAGGGAAGGAGCGCCAATTGGCTTTTGGAAGCTGGATTTCACTGGAATGGATTTCAAGGGCTACGTCGCATTTACAGAGCCCTCGTGCTGCCAGAACACTGGAAACCCCCCACAAGTGACCCCATTCTGGAAACTACACCCCTTAAGGAAACAAGGGGTGCAGTAAGCATATGGACCCCACTGGTGACGGGCACAAATGTCGAAAAATGTGACGGGAAAGTAAAAATTTTCTTTTTTTTCACTTTCACGGCACAAATGTGCCCGTCATCAAGGGGTCCATATCCTCATTGCATCCCTTGTTAGATTCCTTGAGGGGTGTGGTTTCCAGAATGGCTCACTTGTGGGGGCTTTCCACTGTCTTGGCAGCACGAGGGCTCTGTAAATGCGACATGGCGTTCATCATCTATTCTAGCCAAATCCAACCTCCAAAATCCAAATGGCGCTCCTTCCCTTCGGAGGCTTGCCCTGCACCCACATGGCGCTTTATGTCCACATGTGGGGTATTTACGGACTCGGGGGAAATTGCTCTACACATTTTGTGTTTTTTTTTCTCTTTTTAACCCCTTGTGAAAATGATAAATTCAAGGCTAGACCAACATTATAGTGTAAAAAATGTAATATTTCATTTTCACGCCACATTGTTCCACATTTGTGCCCGTCACCAGTGGGGTCCTAATGCTCACTACACCCCTTGTTGCATTCCTTGAGGGGTGTAGTTTCCATAATGGGGTCACTTGTGGGGGGTTTCAACTGTCTTTGCAACACAGGGGCCTTTTATGGTTAAATCTTATTTATTGAACCAGGTATCAAAGATAAAATAGTCAATACAAATGGCAGTTACATATAGGCACTTTCGGATGACAAGGAGCCAAGAAAGTAACAAGAACACTTAGATCAGCGTATAAAAATGCAGAATAAAACAGTAGGCCATGAATCAGTATAAGGCTAACAGGATGATAAACAGAAGAATGTCCAACATCAAAGTTACTGCAGTTCCCAGAAACATAAGAGAGTCTCAGAACAAAATAGCCTGAACGGTCGGTGTCCTTGTCACCACGACTTGGTAGGAAACAATTTAAGATTTGCCATAAACATCAATATATCTGGTTTAACCTCTTAAGGACATAGGACGTACCGGTACGTCCTATGTCCTCATTAGCACTTCAAAGCGGGGCCGCGCGGCGGCCCCGCTTTGAAGTGCCGCGATCCCGGGTGCCGCGTGTAGCCCGGGACCGCCGCTATTAGCGGGCACGGTCCGATCGCCGTGCCCGCTAATTAGCTAATCGGAGGCAGCTGTCAAAGTTGACAGCTGCCTCCGATTACCGGAGGCAACGTTTCCCTGGTGTCTAGTGGGGGAGATCGCTCCTCCGGGACCTTGTCCCGGAGGAGCGATCTCCGTTACTGATGCCGGCCGGGGACGCGTCCAAGATGGCGCCGTCCTCGGCTCGGCACTCGTTTGTTTCCGGCTGCAGCAGCCGAAAGCAAACGAGTGCCGATCTCATGGATCTCTGCAGCATATCTATGCTGCAGAGATCTCTATGAGAGATCAAAGTGTATATACTAGAAGTCCCCCAGGGGGGCTTCTAGTATATGTGTAAAAAAAAAAAAAAACGTGTTGTTAATAGTAAAAATCCCCCTCCCCTAATAAAAGTCTGAATCACCCCCCTTTCCCCAGGTTTTAAATAAAAGTAAACAAATAAATAAATAAATAAACATGTTTGGTATCGCCGCGTGCGTAATCGCCCGAACTATTAATTAATCACATTCCTGATCTCGTACGGTAAACGGCGTCAGCGCAAAAAAATCCCAAAGTGCAAAATTGCGCATTTTTGGTCGCATCAAATCCAGAAAAAATGTAATAAAAAGCGATCAAAAAGTCGTATATGCGCAATCAAGGTACCGATAGAAAGATCACATCATGGCGCAAAAAATGACACCTCGCACAGCCCCATAGACCAAAGGATAAAAGCGCTATAAGCCTGGGAATGGAGCGATTTTAAGGAATGTATATTGGTTAACAACGGTTTGAATTTTTTACAGGCCATCAGATACAATATAAGTTATACATGTTACATATCGTTTTAATCGTAACGACTTGAGGAACATGCATAACAAGTCAGTTTTACCCCAGGGCGAATGGCGTAAAAACACATTTCCCCCAAATAAAAGAAATGCGTTTTTTTTTTCAATTTCACCACACTTTGAATTTTTTTCTGGTTTCGCAGTGTACTTTATGCAAAAATTCAGCCTGTAATTGCAAAGTACAATTAGTGACGCAAGAAATAAGGGGTCATGTGGGTTTCTAGGTGGAAAAATGCAAGTGCTATGACCTTTTAAACACAAGGAGGAAAAACCGAAAACGTAAAAACGAAAATGGGCCATGTCCTTAAAGGGTTAAATAACATAAATGTCCAGAAGAAGAAATATAAAGGTCAGTAATCATGAGGAAAGAAGAAGGGAAAGAGAGAGAAAGAAAGAGAAAAAAAAAAAAAAAAAAAACAGGAAGAAGAGAATGGAGGGTAAGAGTGGGAAGGGAAGCAAGAGGGAGAAGAGGGAAAAGGGTAGGGTGTAGGGGAGAAATGACCGCCCATGGAAGAGAACAAAAGAGACATTAGGTAACAATATCCAAACTACTGTTTAAGCTATGCCTTAAACGCCACTGTGTCTCTGTACATATCCCATTGCAGCCAGGTCCGCTTAAATGGAACCTGCTTATCAGTGTCATCAGAAACCATCTCCTCCATTCTACGAACATTATTCAGAGTTTCTACAAATTCCACCCTAGAGGGCGGGCGAGTTTGCCTCCAAAGCCGAGGGATGACAGCTCTGGCAGCGCCCACAAAATGTCAGAGCAGTCCTTTCCGTGCCAGGCGAGAAGGCCCAGGTAGCAAGGAGAGGAGTGCCATTTTAGGGCTCGGTGTCACAGAGGAGGAACTGACCTCATTAAACAACTGGCATATTGCGTCCCAGAAAGGAGTAATCTTAGGGCAACTCCACCAAATGTGGAGGTAGGTTCCCACAGCTCCCCCACATCTCCAGCATGTAGAAGGCACAGAAGGGAATATTGAGTGCAACCGGTCAGGACATCTATACCATCTACTGAGCAATTTGTAATTCCTTTCCTGGATCCTAAAAGAAATGGAGGCCTTATGGGTCAACGGAAAATCTTGGTCAGCTCCTCCTCTGTAAAAGAGCAGTTAAGGTCCCGTTCCCAGGAAAGAATAAACCCAGGTTTAGCATCCTCCTCTTCGACTGTGCCTCTGAGCGCGACGTAGACTGAGGAAATCATGTGAGTAGGGGGATCAGATTGTGTACATAATGATTCAAAGAAGGTAAGATCCCAATGTATTTGGGTTTGAGGTGAAAGGGAATTCAGATAGTGAACCAAACGGCCACGGAGAAACCAGGCCCCAGGAGGAGACGGTGGATCCCCGGGGGGAGAATGCACCCGTCCACCCGAGACTACCTGTCTCAAGCGTGGTCTGCTACGAAGCGTTATATCCAAAATGGAATGCATATCTGAATCTATAGGGAATTGGGGGTTGCTAAATAAGGGAGTGAGGGGCCCCGGTCTAGAGGAAAGGCCTGTCTTCTGAAAGAAGCCATCCCAGATTGGGAGGATCACCCTCGTCACGTAAGGAACAGAGGTACCCACCGGGCGGTCAGAAGGTGGAAGCCAAGGAAGGGCAGAGGGGTGGGCCCGGGAATGTGCCATCTCCAAGGCCACCCATCTCTTGGTGGATCCATGATGGCATAAGTCCAAAATCCGGGTGCAGACAGCCGCCCAGTAATAAAATTTAAAGTCCGGTAGGCCCACACCCCCTCTCTCCCTCGACCTAATGAGGATTTTATGAGAGATGCGCGGATTACCAGGGTGCCATAAAAAACGGGACGTCAGAGTTGTAAGTTTAGATAGTATGTCCCCGGAATGGAACATGGCAAGGCCTGCATCAGATAAAGAATTTTAGGCAGTATGTCTATTTTTAGGGCTGCCATCTTACCAAACCACGACAAGGTGAGGGAGGACCAAATCCTCAGGTCTCTCTCAATAGACTTCAGAAGTGGGGGAAAGTTGGCTCCAAATAAGTAATTCAAGTCACTTGTAATATTAACACCAAGATACTTTAATTGTCTGGGTTGAACCTTAAAAGGGAACTGTGTAGCTATCCAGTCGAACTTTCCTGAAGGTAGGGAGACATTCAGAAGTTCAGATTTGTGAGCATTGACTTTGTAATTACTCAAGGAGCCAAATTCCTCAAACTCCGACAGAATAGCAGGTAAGGATGTTCGTGGAGAGGTAAGATATAGTAGCAGATCATCTGCATAAAGAGAGAATTTATGCGTCTGTCCGCCGAGTGATAGGCCAGGGATAGAAGGGTTCTGTCTCAGAGCCACCGCCAGATGCTCCATTACGAGAGCATATAATAGGGGCGACAGAGGGCATCCCTGTCTTGTCCCGTTACGTATAGCGAAGGGAGAAGACAGGGACCCATGTACCCTCACACAAGCAAGAGCACCCTCATAAAGGGAAAGAATGAATCGTAACATGTGAGTGCCCATGCCCATTTCCTCAAGGGCTAGTTTCATGAAATCTCAACCTATTCTATCGAATGCCTTTTCGGCGTCAATAGAAAGTAAACAAGTGGGAATCTTATATTGTCTGGCGGCGGCCATGAGAGAGGACGTCATGAGGGTGTTGTCCCTGGCCTCCCTCCCGGGCACGAAACCAACTTGGTCGTAGTGAACCAGGGAGGGAAGCAAGGGACCCAGCCTCATGGCAAGGATTTTAGAATACATTTTAACATCTAAATTTATCAGAGATATATGGCGATAATTGGAGCAAGCTTCCCTATCCCTACCTGGCTTTGGGATAACCGATATATGAGCGGTGAGGGCCTGAGGCGGGAAACAAGCACCCTGTAAGATGGAGTTGTAGGATTCCAGCAGCGGGGAGGCGAGGGATCCACTGAACGCCTTATAAAAACGCGCAGTGAAGCCATCGGGCCCCGGGCTCTTACCAATTTTTAGATTCTTAATTGCCACGCTCAGTTCCTCAGGGCTCATGGGTTCCTCCAATTCCAACCACCTCTCCTCCGGAATGGTAGGAAGTTTGTTTTTACGCAGATATGAGAAAATCTTCTCTTTAAGTAAAGAGGGAGAAAGTTGAGAGAATTTAGGTTTCAGGATTCATAATAGGTCCGAAATTCCTCTAAAGTTTAAATATGTTGTGTGCAATTTCCCCTTGGAAGCAGAGTTAAGGGAAAGGACGTATGAGGAGGATTTTCTCGCATGCAGAGATCTTGCCAGCCACGAGCCGCTCTTATCAGCATGTTCATAGTAGCCCCGGTGTAATTTCTCACGCATACAGAGATATTTTTTATCCAGAGCTGAAAGAATCAGTTGGCGGGTTGTAGAGATCTGGGCCTGGAGTTCAACAGAAAAGGCCCTCTTATTCTGGGTCTCAGCCTGAGCCAGAGTGGCAAACAGTTGCTGGAGTTTTAGGGAGTTCGCCTTTTTGAGTCGTGCGCCATGGGCCATGAAGATACCGCGAACCGTACACTTCAAGGCTTCCCATTTAATAGGTGTGGCTGTAGGATCAGTTGTATGATTTTCTAGGAAGGTAGTAATGACATTTTGTACCTCAGAATGGCACAAAGAGTCCCGTAACAAATGATCATTGAGCCTCCATGAGAAAGGCCGATAGCTATGCTTATTGAACTCCAGGCCCAAATGAACTGGAGCATGATCAAACCAGACTATGGCATCAATAGAGGCCGTAGGTGTGCACGACAAGAGCGGGTGGTTGACAAATATCATATCCAGGCGGCTATATGAAGAGTGGGGAGAGGAGAAGAAAGTATAGTCTTTAGTGGTCGGGTGCAATACACGCCAGGCGTCTAAGGTGTCAGGAGTGAAATTCTTTCCTCAGTCTACGCAGCGCTGCAAAGGAAAGGGATGACTTACCGCTGTAGGAGTCCAATTCTGGGTTCCAGACCCAGTTAAAGTCCCCGCCCATGATGATCTTAGAGGAACCTGCAAACTCATCCAAACGATGAAGAAAATCTAGTCCAAATTGGACCTGGCCCTGGTTTGGGAAGTAAACAGAGACAACAGTGAACAATTGTGAGGCGTATGAAAATTGTAAACAAAGGTAACGACCCAAAGGGTCTCTCAAAACATTGGTAATGTCCGGCAATAGAGACTCCCTTACTTTTTGCCTCGTCATTTGTGGCATGATACCAAGTTGGATAATCTCTATACAAGAGCTTAGGGCAAGACGCCGTCTGGAAGTGCGTTTCCTGAAACAGTGCTATAGAGACCTTACGCTTCTGGAGGTAATATAGAATTTGGCTTCGCTTTTGGGGCACAATTATGCCCTTCACATTAAAGGAACATACCTTAACAGTATCCATAGGAGGTCATCCAAAGGGGAAGCGGGAAAAGGTCAGGGGGTAGGGAGGACGGTGGCAAGAAGGGGAGGGAAGGGAGGAAGGGAGGGAAGGAAGTAAGGAAGGGAGGAAGGGGGGGGGGAGGGGGGTTAGTAGGAGGAAAGGGTAGAGAAAGAAAGGAGACAGAATGCAAGAGAACAACATAGAAAACAAACAGAAGAAAGAAGTAGTCTCCCATAAGAAAGACAAGTGCGAAACATAACTAAATATGAATCTGTGCTCCAAAAAGAAAAAGAAAGATACAGAATACAAGTATGAACGTAGTCAGCCAGCTGGCTACAAGCCCTACTGTGGAGAATGAAAGCCCAGGAAACAAAAAGGACCCATAAAGAGGCCCCGCACTCACTTCCCACCCCCACCCCCTCCCCCAAACCCCCCATGATGAGCATAACGCTCACCACAAATGAACTTAGAAAATGCCACAAACGTGTAGGCCGAACCAATAACAACACCCAAATCAAACATGGAGAAAATGTTAGGGGATAGTACAAGTACTATCAGCAATGTTCATGACTCAGTAGCGCAGGTCCCCAACATAAGCCGTATTAACGGCTGGAAGAAATAACAGGATAGTCACTTCAAGTCGGAGGGCTATTGCTTGGAGTAGTCGGAGAGCCAGAGGATCTGTTTCTGTGAGGAACCTCATGCCATCTTTCCCTGCGCGGGGGGTCTGCCGGAACCAAGACAGGTGGCCAGTCTGGGAGCGAAATCATAGGCAGTCCGAGGGCTCCAAGGAAGCCAGGCAGATCACCAAGATGTCGGAAAATCACTGACTTACTGCCATGGCAGACTATTAGCTGGAAGGGGAACCCCCATCTGTACTGTATACCTTTCTCTCTCAGCGCCTCTAAGATCGGTTTGAGGGCTCTGTGAAGCTGCAGGGTGCGGCGTGATAGGTCAGGCAGTAAAGTTATAGGTGTGCCATCCAAATCGAAGGGGCCGTTGCCTCTGGCCGCCGCCATGATCTTGTCCTTTTCCTTATAAAAGTGCACCCGACAGAGTACGTCCCTTGGTGGGGCATTTTCAGGAGGTTTAGCGCCTAGGGACCAGTGTATACGGTCCAGTTCAATCGGCACAGCATGATCGGGGCCAAGGAGAATAGCAAACAGACGCTGGGCTGCAGCCTCTAGGTTAGGAGGCAGCACAGTCTCAGGGATGCCGCACAGGCGGATATTATTACGCCTATGGCGATTTTCAATGTCCTCCTGCATAGTGAGGAGATCCTGTATTTTAGCCGAGTGATCATGCAGAATGGCAGAGAGTCCAGCCTGTCTTGTATAGCCTCCTGTTGGTTATCTAACTCAAGCACTCTATGGCCTAAGTGCTTAATTTCCCCCCTAATGGCATCTACCTCCTTCTTGTAGCTGGTCTCCAACCGTGTGACGCAGCGTTCAAAGTCCTCTTTCGTGGGTAGCGCTTTTATATATGTCTTGAGGTCCCAGTCATCATCAGATTCCTCCATATCTGTACCTCGGGAACGGCCCGAGGGTATCGGGGAGGCCGCGCCATGTTCTTGTAAGCTGGCAGAGGCAGTGGCGCACGTGGCGGCGGCCATCTTAGTGCTGGGGGTCTTAGAGCTTCTGCCCGTTTTCTTGTCAAAGAAATGCCGGATCGAGCCCAAATCAGTCTCAGAGGTAGCCGAAGAGTTCCTCTTCTTCCTCAGGCGGTTCATGGGATAAGAAAAGGTAAGTGGTTCAGCCTTAGCGGGGTGTTAGGGTGAGGGCTAGAGCGGAGCAGAGCCAAGACGCGTCCTCACTCCTCCATCAGCAAGCCACGCCCCCCACAGGGGCCTTTTAAATGCAACATGGCCCCTCGAAATCCATTCCAGCCAAATCCAGCCTCCAAAAGCCAAATGGCGCTCCTTCCCTTTGGAGGCTTACCCTGCGACCGCATGGCGCTTTATGTCCACATGTGGGGTATTTCCGTACTCAGGGGAAATTGCTCTACACATTTTGTGTTTTTTTTTTATCTTTTAGCCCCTTGTGAAAATGAAAAAATCATGACAAGATCAATGATTTAGAGTAAAAAATTTAAAAAAATTACACTAAATGTTGATTTTTTCCATTTCCACAAGGGGTTAAAAAAAGAAAATAAACGCAAAACGTGTAGGGTAATTTCCTCTGAGTACGAAAATACCCCACATGTGGACATAATGTGCCATATGGGAACAGGGCAAGCCACCAAAGGGAAAGAGCGCCATTTAGAGGCTGGAATGGAGGATGGAGGCCATGTCGAAATTACAAAGCTCCTGTGCTGCCAGGACATTGGGAAACCCCCACAAGTGACCCCATTCTGGAAATTACACCCCATAAGGAATCTAACGAGGGGTGCAGTGAGCATATGGACCCCACTGGTAACAGGCACATATGTAGAACATGTGCCTTGAAAATAAAAAAAAACAATTTTTTTCATTTACACGTCCCAAATGTGGCCGTCACCAGGGGGCCATATACCCGCTGGCCCCCTTGTTAGATTCCTTATGGGGTGTAGTTTGCAGAATGGGGTCACTTGTGGGGGGTTTCTACTGCCCTGGCAGCACAGAGGCTTTATAATTGCATCATGGCATCCTCTAATGGGAATGGCGGCCATACCTATTTAGCTGGGGAAAAGGGACAAGTCTAATTTATTTGGGGTGTTAGGCCAATTATTAGTTTATAAGGTTGAAAATGACAGGTGTCCATCAAATTCAACCTGTGTTGATCCAGAGGAAGGCAAAAAAAAACCCTCGTAAGGCAGACGAGCCTCATCACTGGAAAAAAAAATTCCTTCCTGACTCCATAATGGCAATCAGAATAATCCCCGGATCAATGTGACCCCTGAAATAGGAATAAGGGACAGAATTTAGAAAATGTAGAACTCCAATGACGTGTGGTACGCCTTGAAGCGATCCAGTATGCAGAGGCCGGAGTGATCAGGACAGGTGGCACACTGGAAAATGGTGTCGGTGCGATACGGGGTCCCTCATATCCAGAAGCGCTGGGTCCGCTCCATGGCTGCTAAATATTAGGGCTCTGTTACTGCTTCTGATATTTTCGGATTGTGCCGAAAGCTACAGTAGCTCAGGCAGCGAGGGACCGGAAGAGGGGGTGCTGCTATAAGAGTTATCCCCGTACAGGTGCTAACATTTATCCAGCGATCTCCCCACTAACTCCGAGGATGGGGGGGGGGGCATCTGGGGGCTGCATTCGGGTGTCCCTTCCTTCATACACTCTATGGGTACGTGCACACTGCGGAATGGCGAAGGATAACCCTTTGTGCATTCCGCAGCTGGCACCCACCGGCGGAGGTACTCTCACAGAGTTTGTAGAATTTCACGCCATACCGTCAACTCTTATTGGGACGGTACTGGCGGAAAAGACGTGTCTGGGGGGCAGTGTACGCTACGCTACCCCCAGACACGTCACTGGATGATGAGGATGAGTGGAGGAAAGAAGGATCCCCCCATTCATCCTCACTGGCTGTTTCGGTGTCCGAGGCAATAATAACGTATGCGTCTGATACCGAAAACATATAAAAACTTTTATATGGAGATTGGTATATGGGGTATGTAGTGGTGTAGTGTCAAACTTTATTCAATGTAGTGTAGTGTGGTGTAATGTAGTCTTTTTACGTGTTTTTTTACAGTAAGTATAAAAAAAAAAAAAACTACGCAAAAAACGGTGTTGCTGATAAATGCCGCACTTATGTGCGGCACTAATCAGCAGACAGTGGCAGTAGGATATAGAAATAAAAACCTATGCCAAAAAGGAGTTGCTGATTAGCAGCGCACTTTCGTGTGATGCTGATTAACACTCAGCGGCGATAGGGTGCGGAAAATAGAAAAAAAAAAAAAAACTTTTACTACATACTGAACATCCCTATAGCTGCTGATAAGTGTATTACACTTATCAGCCGCTAGAAGGCAGCAGAGCGCAAAATCCGTAAAAAGACGACGCTGGAGCCGAAGCCGGAGGGGACCGCACGGAAGAAGCCGAAGACCCGAAGGGAAGACGAGGACGCCGTGAACCCGGAAGACGCCAATCAGGACCCCGGGACAGGTGAGTAATGTACAAATACCTGCTCTGGACCCCTCAGCTACCTAGCTGAGGGGTCCAGAGCAGGTATTTATTACTTTTGGTATTTATTAATGTCCTCAGACAGCACCGACCGCCATTTTTTCCGGGTCATCGGGTCACCGATGGCCCGGAAAGGTTCCGATCGCCGCTATTGGCTGATCTGAACTGATCAGCCAATAGCAGCGATCGTCGGCATAGGGGGGGGGTTAACAACCCCCCATGCCGACAGGGAGAGATGGCCTGCAGTGTATTTCAGCAGGCCATCTCTCCCGATCGTATGCGGCCGGTCCGCCGTGCCCTCTTAAAGGACCCGCGTACCGGTACGTCATGGGTCCTTAAGTGACAGTAATCCATGACGTACCGGTACGTCATGGGTCCTTAAGAGGTTAAAGGGGTTACTCAGCGTTAAAAAAAACAAGGCCACTTTCTTCCACAGACAACACCACTCTTGTCTCCAGTTCAGGTGTGGTGTGCAATTAAGCTCCATTCACATCAATGGAATTGAGCAGCAAAACCTGCACCCAAACTAAAGACAAGAGTCGTGTTGTCTCTGTAAGAAAGTGGCCATGTTTTTGTAATGCTGAATAACCCCTTTAACTGTTAAAGAGGCCTGTCACCCCCAGTGCCGGGGCAGAGCCCGGCCGACCCCCCGCTAGAGACCCTTATACTTACCCCGTGCACGAAGTCCCACTCCTGGAGCCCGTCGGAAGCCTGGCGCGTGCGCGTCTGAGATTAGTCCAACGCTCATAGAGAATGACGGTTCCATTCATTCTCTATGAGCGTCGGACTCATCTCTGACGCGCGCGCCGGGCATCCGACGGTGTTATCTCGGCAACGGGAGCAGCTCCAGGAGCGGGACTTCGTGCACGGGGGAAGTATAAGGGTCTCTAGCGGGGGGTCGTCGGGGCTTTGCTCCGTTAGGGGGGGTGACAGGTTCCCTTTAAAAGGAAGTGTTTCTGTAACCTAAGATGTGTATTTTTTGTGAGATTTAAAAGGGGTTGTCTGGGATAATATGATATTATCCTCCAGTAAGAGAGTCTGCTGATCGGCCATTTCCGGAGGGAGAAGAATGTCACAGGATGTTGCTAAAACACTGACAGTGGCGCATGACGGTTGGCCTGGGATCCGGCAGCTGCACAGGTAAGTATACATTACTGAAATGACTCCCGTAGCTCCAGAAGGATGCCCAATTATCATATTATCCCAGACAACCCCATTAAGATTAAGACACTTTCAAGGAGAGTAAGTTGTAAGACTTTTCTGTTTGTTGTTTATAAATCAGTTATAATTTATGTCTGCTATCCCCACTGGTAAAAATGTGCTCCACTATTAGCAATGCCATCCAATATACATCTTGTTCAAAGTATGCAGTCCTTGAACGGCAAGGGTGCATTCTGCTGTGAAAGATGTTTGCACATTGCTCTTTTGGAAGCTCTGATGGTGGATCTAAATTAAGAACTTGCTACGCTGAAATCCACCGACAACAAGCAAAGGAGTCTACTGAGAAGGCACTGTCCATCTGCAATCTGCCTGTGTAAAAGGACCCTTACAGTTTTCACAGTTGTTCAGGTTGTTTGAAAATGTGGTACCTTTATACTGTCCAGTCAAAGTTTAGACCTTAGACTTTAGTTGGCTTAATTATACTATCAGTATGCAAATCTGCACTCTTTAGCTATTGCTCTCTGGCATCAGCTAGGTGATAAACGCCTTTTTATATACAAAACTGTCTACCTACTGTAAGCACTGAATAAACTAATCTCTGCAACACTCACCAGGAAATCTCGTCTCAAGTAGAAGCACTTACTTTCATATCATTTAAGAACCATCCCTCACCCACTGGTGACAGATCTGTATTGACAAGTATATAATACAGCCATGCAACCTGCCTAGCCTGTTATCAGGATTATTATTCCAATAAAGTGTGTATTCATTCTATATAAGAAGGTTTGATCAGCAAATAATGTATTATAAGGGATTTACAGGGTAAATCAGATATTAAATGAATAATGCTCATATAGCGCCACCTGCTGTTTCTTTACAATAGTTTTACTGTCCTCTCTGGTAGAGGAGAAGACTATAATTACTCTTGCCTCTCTGCTGAAATAAAGAAATAAGCATGTCTGTGTCACTACAGTAGCGGGAAGATTTAAATAGGTTTGAAGTTCCCAGTGTCATAATAATACATGGCGCCCGCAGCGTCACATTTCGTAGCATCTGTAAATCCCTGGAGCGTGTGCTTGCAGCCAAACTCTTTCTACCTACAGATCCATGTAAAAGCTTCTTTTTGGCAGAACCATTTTCAATTTTTAATGACAACCTTTATTTTAGAATAAACTGGACTGTGAAGCAAACACAAATTATTTTTAGGGTGAAATAATAATAATAGTAATGATAATAATAGTAAACACTATTCAGAAAACTTTGGGGAACTTTAATTTTACATTGTTCTCAATGTGGTAAAACTGACATTACTGAAATTTACCAAAAACATAGAAACATCTGAGTGTTCAGATTCGTACCAATCATAGGAACGAGCTGGAAGACGACAGCACTAAGCGCGGTCCTTTCCCAGCTCTGTGTCACGTGATAAGTCGAGTTTACAATGTAAGTCTATAGAGGAGGCGGAGAATATATGAGAAGTAGTCCTGTTTTTATCCATGGTATCGTGCACCTGCATAGTGTGAATAGTAGCATTGGAGTGCTGGCAATTTATTGTTTTTTAATGCCTCTTTGACATGTCAAAAGTTTTTTTAAAGCGGCAGTGAAACCTTAAGGGCCTTTTACATGATAATAATAAATCGATAAATTGGCTTGTATAAAAGTGACACTGATCAGCTGAACAGCGAAAAAACGCCCAATTCATCGGCAAATTGTGTCTTTAGGGCATGCTTCAAAATCCTACATCTGCATGTACAATGCCATACACTTGGATTCGCTCAACTCTAATACTAGTACACACAAAGGACACACTTTGTGTATACCTTGTGCTATAGAAGTGAATGGACATGTCATAGTGTACATCCAGATCCTTTAATTGGGGTAAAGGACGTGCACCTCTGACATCTATAAAAAGATGTGAACTTAACCTAATTTAAGATTAGAGATGAGCGAACGGGGGGGGGGGGGGGCGGAGCCTGGCCGGACATGTGAGAGGATGCGAGTCCTGAGAGCTCCCGCGGGTCTCGCTGTGTACCGGCTATTAACTACTCCTGCGGGCCACCAACATACGCAGCAGCTCTCCCAGGGGTGTGTGAGTCCCCGGGACACTTCCCGGTGCAGAAAGGATGGTTGGAGGGACCTCCAAAAAGTCGAAAACGACGGCAGGAGCGGGCGGCCGAGATATCCAAGATGGCGCCGACCCGCCGCCTCACACGCCGCGCTCCACACAGCAGCTTACCGCAGGGACAGTTGCACGGCTGGCTGAGTTCCAGAAGCCGCCGACCCCCCGGATAAGCCACAATTGTGTCCAGTATGATTTTGAGGAGGGGGAAGGAATAGAAGAGTGCCCCATACAAAATGCCCCACCAGGAGCTGATAATGTGGAGGGCTGCAGTGGCAAGGAGGGGGAGGAGGAGTGCACTGGCTCCATGACAGAAGCTGCACAGCAGAGCAGAGCCATATCACAAAATACAGCCTGTGCACAGGAACCCACACTGAGGGACATTCTCCAGGCGGTCGCGCAATGTAATTCTTCTATTACTAAATGTAATACTGCTATCTCCTCTCTTACACAACAAGTTGGCAGCCTGCACGGCGAGGTGGGGTTCCTCCGCCAAGATTTACGTAAAGTCAGTGACAGGACCACTGAGGTGGAACACAGGGTGGGAGAATTGGAAGGTAAAGTTGGAAGGTAAATTGTGCCCATTGCTTCGACCTCCCGTAAACATGATCAGCTAATTTCTCAATTATTACTGAAAACAGACGACTTGGAGAATCGCCTGAGAAGGAACAATGTGAGACTTGTAGGAGTGCCGGAGAGAATTGAAGGCGCAAATCCCACAGAATATTTTGAAAAATGGCTTGCTGAAGTGTTCGGGAAGGATAGCCTGTCTCCTATGTATGCTGTGGAGAGGGCTCACAGAGTGCCTACGCGGCCCCTCCCGCCTGGTTCCCCACCTCGGGCAGTCTTGGTGAAATTGCTCCATTATCGTGATCGTGACACCATTCTGATAACTGCGTGGAATTTACCGGAAGCTGCTATTAACGGCTGCAAAATCTCCTTCTTTCCTGACCATTCTGCGGAGGTTCAGAAACAGCGTGCTCAGTTCATAGAGGTGAAGAGGAGGCTACGCAATCTGCAAGTACCATACGCTATGCTATACCCTGCCAATCTACGGGTTGTTGCGGTGGGGGATACTCATTTCTTCACCTCCCCGAGAGATGCAGTACGCTGGCTGGACCAGGAGGAACAGCATCTTTGTGGAAGACGCAGGCCCCACAACCGAGATGCGCCGGCCTGAGACCTTGACTTAGCTGCCTCGGCTTAAGACTTGGTGCCCCCAGAGGACCTCCGGGTGTCTGATAAGTATTGCTGTTATCTGAGCCACGTTTATGCACACATTTTTGCTTTTAGTCTCTTTTTTGCCGTTTCTTTCTCTTACCTGCTCCTGCTGGCCCGCAGGATTATACATTTCTCCTGTTTCAAGTGGGACCTGCCCTGCTCTATGTTTACAGTATCATAGCTGACTGACTGTTCACTGTTCTATGGTTATGGAGAACTGGTTATCCAGTCTGCAGATTTTTTGGAAGCAGACCTTTTTGCTCCTGGATAAGTGGATGTTATGTTCTAATTGGGGGAACTTTTTTTTTTCTTTTGATTCCACACGGTGCCTTATTCTTTTTATTTTACATGTTGTGTCCCGAGACCTACACGTTGCTGCCACCCAGTGGCTATCTTTCTTTTCACTTTATGAGTTTCACTACTTACAGTTCAATGTGCATTATATGGTTAATGATATGTCTACTGTGCAGTACTACCATTCCAACTATGTGGGAATATGGCTAGTAAGCTTACAGTGATTTTTTGGAATGTGCGAGGCCTGGGGGATGCGGACAAGCGATATGCAATGTTTGATTCCCTCTGACAGCATCATCCTATGGTGCTGTGTGTGCAGGAAACACATCTGACTGCTGACACTACACAACACCTGAAGCGGGCTTGGGTGGGATGGAGTTACCACTCAGTGCACACCAAGTACTCCAGAGGGGTGAGCATTCTGGTACACAAAGATATTCCCTTCACATGCATGGACAGTAAAATGGATCAAGATGGTAGATATGTCTGCTTATATTGTGTTCTCTATGGAGTTCGATGCATTCTAAGTACGGTTTATGTACCGCCACCGTATAGTTGCATGGTGTTAAACAGAGTGATGGAGTTTGGCGCTACTCACCCGGATGTTCCAATATTGATAGTAGGGGACTTCAATATGGTGATTAATTCCTCGATAGATAAACACAGCATGGGTTCTGTGGGCCCAGCTGCCTCTACCACCCCCTTGGGGAAAATGTTGCTGGAGTTATCTCTCTCAGATATCTGGCGCCTCAAACATCCGGGGGAGCGGTGCTACTCCTGTTACTCATCGACACATCATTCCCTATCCCGAATAGATTTAGCTGTATGTACTACCCCTATGTTGAATCAAGTAACCTGTGTGGATTATCTCCCTAGAGCCCTCTCGGATCATTCGCCCTTGAAACTTCAAATGACACATCCTGGCTCTGGGGTGGTTGGGGAGGGTCTGTGGAGATTGAATCCGCACTGGCTGACAGTTTTAGATCCGGCTACAGTGATATCGGTGGTGGATGAGTATTTTGCTTTAAATGGGGGTTCCGTGTCTCTCTGGGTGGAATGGGACGCCGTGAAGGCGTACCTCCGTGGCCACTTCATCCAGCGTATCATAGGGGTGAAGAGACAAAAGGGATAGTTGCGTCGGGACCTCCTGAAGGGTTTGAGAGAGCGGGAGGAGCAGCATATTCTACAACCAACCGAGGCTACAGCCCGGAGACTCCGAGCTGCACATACGGCTCTTAACATGTTTGATGTGGAATCCGCAGCCCAGAAACGCACATTTGCCAAACATTCCTTTTTTGTGGAGGGGGAGAAGGCGGGCCACATTCTGGCAGTGGTAGCCAATGCCCAAAGGGATCCTACCTACATCACTAGTATTCAAAATCAAGAGGGGGTGGCGGTGACGGCACTAAATGACATACTAGAAGTGTTCCGACGCTACTATCTGACGCTTTACTCTTCTCACTTAGAGGCGACACCCGCCCAACCCAACTGACACAGTTTTTACATGATATACCCTTGCCGGCCCTTACACTAGAACAAAGGGATTTCCTGGATGCACCATTGTCCTTGGAAGACTTGGAAGCTGCAGCAGCTTCCCTGCATAACTATAAAGCTCCTGGGTCTGATGGACTCCCAGCCAAATTGTATAAATCTGTGGGGAAATCCTTACTCGCTAAACTGCTGGAACTATGGAAGTCGCTGGAACTGCTGCAGTCGGGCACCCTGCCAGGGTCAATGCAGGAGGCAATAATAGTAGTCTTGCCAAAGCCTGGAAAGGATCCTTTGATTCCTGACTCCTATAGGCCCATTTCCTTACTTCCAGTCGATATCAAAATCATAGCTAAGGCTCTGGCCACCCGACTCTCTGGGATCATATCATCCTTAGTACATCCTGATCAAACAGGATTTATCCCTGCCAGATCTACGGCCTTGAATATTCGTAGATTACACCTTAACTTACAGATGCCAGTGGAGAATCCAGGGGCTGGGGTGATTTGTTCATTGGACGCTGTCAAAGCATTTGACAGCGTCGAATGGCCATATTTATGGGCAGTGTTGCGGAGGATGGGATTTGGACCGGTATTTTTGTCATCGATACAATTACTATACTCGGCCCCGGTGGCACGCTTGCGAATAAATGGAGGGCTGTCTCCTACCTTTCCGCTGCACCGGGGGACACGACAGGGATGCCCGATCTCCCCGCTATTATTTGCGCTGGCTATTGAACCCTTAGCTTCCCTGTTGCGCTCGCACCCTGGAGTGGTTGGCTTTAGAAGGGGCTCGAGGGAGGACAAACGGGTGTTATTCGCTGAGGATTTATTACTCTACCTTAGTGACTCTTCCTCCTCCCTTTCTAATGCAATGTCCGTTATAAATGAATTTGGGACTTACTCAGGCCTAACTGTCAATTGGGGCAAATCAGTTATTATGCCCATAGACTCGGAAGATAGTTTGCAGCTGGGCCCGGCTATGCCGCTGAGGAGTGTCAGTACCTTTAAGTACCTAGGAGTTTTTATTTCTAGGGATGTTAGAGCCTATGAAAAACTGAATATGACACCCTTGATATGTAAATTTCAACAGAAGTTAGCTGTCTGGCGGACGCTGCCCCTGTCAGTGGTGGGTGGGGCGAATCTGGTGAAGATGATCTGGATGCCACAGTTATTATATATATTACATAACTCTCCAGTGTGGCTTCCATCTAGTCTTTTCCATAAAATCCATGCTCTCTTTCGTGCATTGATATGGGGATCCCAACACCCACGCATCAAATTAGAAACATTGCAAAGGTCTAAGGATGATGGGGGTTTAGCAATCCCTAACGCAGCTATGTACTTCCTGGCATCTCAGCTACAGCACCTGAAGGGATGGGATGTGGACAACGGGGGGGACCAAAATAAGATACTGATTAGACACCACTTACAGTCTGACTACCTGTTTGAAACTCTGGAGGCCAAAAGGATATTACTGCTCTCTCCACAACTACCGACATTACTGCTCATTCACAAGTTGTGGTGGAGATTTATATGGTATCACCGGGTATACGCCGTACACATCTATTTGGGACACTCCGTAGTTGGGGGATTTGCATTTCTTGGAGGGGTTTTCCACCTGGAGAGATGCGGGCATTAGGAAAGTAATGCAGCTGTATGATGGAAGACAGTTGAAGCGCTTTGACCAGTTACAAAGCCAGTTTGTTCTGCCCCACACTCAATTCTTTAAATACCTACAATTGCGTCATGCATGTAAAGCGGAAGGGGAATTGCTTGTGTTAGGTGTACAATATTTACCACCTATGAATATTGTAGGGGAGTCAGAATCCACTAAGGGACTTATTTCCTGTCTATACCGTCATATCATTTCCAAGTACCTAGACAGGTTCCCACTTATGTTGAGGGAAAAATGGGAGGTGGATGTTGGCCCTATAGAAGAAGGTCAATGGAAAGAAATATTAGAAATGACACCTAAGCTATCCCTGGGGGAACAACACCGTCTCTCACACCTATACCTATTACACCGTGTGTATCGTACACCACAATTCCTTTTCCGTATTAATGTCAGGGATACACTCATGTGTCCCAGGTGTCATGTCCATGAAGGGGGTCTTTTACACATGTTTTGGCGTTGTCCCAAGTTGTTCAGTTACTGGAGAGGGGTGGCGTCAGCCATACATAAGGCCTACTTGGTGGAATTGCAGCAATCCCCACTGGTTTATATATTGGGCTACGTAGATGACTTGGCATTGAATGTTGGGGAACAGACTGCAGTAGCTCGTATTCTGTTTATGGCACGTAAACTTATTGCCCAACATTGGCTTGATGAGGCCCCTCCCTCGGTGTCGGAATTTGTGGGAAAGGTTAATTGGTTAATTGGTATAGAGAGATACGCATATGAGAAATGAAAAGCTAGCAAGAAGTTTGAAAAACTTTTAGGAAGGTGGATGGCTGTGCCCGAGTTCGCGGCCTCAGGGCTCCGCTCATAAGTTGAGTCAAGCTGCACATAATTAAGAAAGATGGTCTGTGGTACTATTTCTGTGTCATGTTCACTGCCTGCCAGTAGACATATAACTCTGAGTCTAATTAGTTCTCTCATTCTCTTTTCTTTAAGGTTGTAGTTCAGGGACACTTATGCTGCAAAAGTGATGTTACGGTTCTCAGAATGTTGCACTTTATTTATGTTAATGTGGAATGTGGAGATGGGAGTTTGGGGGGTGGGAGTTAGGGAGGGAATGGGCTGGAGGGTATGCCCTTCAGGGAGTTTTTGTTTGTATGGGGAGAAAACCTGTTTTGTAAAAAAAAAAAGAGAGATGAGCGAACCGGGTTTGGGTTCGAATCCATCCGAACGATCAGCATTTGATTAGCACGGGCTGCTGAACTTGGATAAAGCTCTAAGGTTGTCTGGAAAACATGGATACAGCTAATGACTATATCCATGTTTTCCACATAGCCTTAGGGCTTTATCCAACTTTAGCAGCCACCGCTAATCAAATGCCAAAAGTTCGGGTTCGGATGGACTCGAGCATGCTCGAGGTTCGCTCATCTCTATTTAAGATTCTTTGAAAACAGTATCCTTTTTTTCTTATTGCATTTCTTTGCAGTTCCCAAACGCAAATTAAGAAACACAGATTTATGAAACCTCCACCAGTGACGTACGCCATGGAGAGGGCGGGTTTACTTACCTTCTGGGTAATATGGCCTAAAAATAAAATCTCTATTCGTATAAAAGATATTCTTGATCCTCAATTTAAAATTTGTTGTTTTTTTTTGCTGATGATGGGTGTAGTAGTAGAGGCATAGTGGATGAGGATGTAGTAACAGTAGATAAGGGCTGTAGTAGTACATAAGGGGAGAAGCAGTATCAGGAGTGGGAGTAGTAGTAGCAGCCATAGTAGTGGAAATAGTACAGTAGTAGTAGTGGGAGTAGTAGCAGCAGCAGTAGTGAATGTAGTTATGGAAGTGGTAGTAGCAGCAGTGGTAGGACTATTAGTAGTAGTGAGAGTAGTAGTAACAGTAGTAGGAGTGGTACTGGAAGTAGTAATAGCAGTAGTTCGAGAAGTAGTTGTAGTGGGAATAGTAGTAGCAGTAGTGGGAGTAGTAGTAGCAGTAGTTCGATTAGTAGTAGCAGTAGTGGGAGAAGTAGTAGTTCGATTAGTAGTTGTAGGAGCAGTAGTGCTTGTAGTATTGGGAGTTGGAGTAGTAGTTTTAGTAGAAGTAGTATTGGAAGTAATAGTAGCAGTAGTTGGAGTAGTAGCAGTAGTGGACGTAGTAGTAGCAGTAGTGTGAGTAGTAGTAGGGATTAGTATTTGAAATAGTAGTTGTAGTGAAAGTAGTAGTAGCAGCAGCAGTAGTAGTAGTTGGAGTAGTAGTTGTAGGAGCAGTAGTGGGTCTAGTATTGTGAGTAGTTGTAGCAGTAGTTGTAGTTGGAGTAGTTGTAGCAGTAGTGGGAGTAGTAACTAATGTGAGTAGTGGTAGCAAAAGTGGGAGTATTGTGAGTAGTAGTAGCAGCAGTAGTAGAAGAAGTATTGGGAGTAGCAGTAGTGGGAGTAGTAGTTATCTGTTACTTGGTAGGCATGGGGGGGAGGGGGGCAGGCTCCGTGCCAGGTCCTCGCCCGCTTTCCAGTAATGGTATTCTGAGTCTCTCCTGCCATGGGTTTCCTCAGTGCACGGCTAATGCTCCTGGATCTTGCATGCGTGTGGGGGTGGCGAAAGTGGCAGTGCTTGATCCAGCAGGAGGCACTCTGAGCTGCAAAAGGACCAGTTTGCTGCTCCGGGCCCAGTCAGACTCTGAACCAGTAACTGAACTGCACAGGCACAGAGCACCACAGCTCTAACCCTGCAGGTTAGAGCAATTTGTGATTTTCATAAAAAATAAATAAATAAATACATTTTTAATTAAGGGCAAATTAATCAAATTAATTAGCTTAATTGCCCACCCCTAGCATGCCATAAGCTCCGCTTGCCTCCCCCCATACCAGATTTACCATGGTTTACACCATAAGTCATGGCAGAAATCTACACCTGCTCAGGAGATTTCTGTGCCCCCCTGGTCAGGCTGGTTTCACTAAGAGGTGTAAGCGGGGTAATTGGGGGCAGGGCCTAATTTAAGACCGGTGTACTCATATCCCAGTCTTCATAAATGTCCTCCATCGTGTCAAAAACTCACAATTCTGGCATTGAGTATTCTTTTATAGTTTAGGCAGGATAAATTATATTGTGATTTATTTGGACGTTTGTACACATGCAGCAACACTAGTGGTGTAGCTTGTATGCCAAAGATCAGGTCAATGACTCAAAATCTCCCTGGTTTTTAAAATAGAAGTAAATTACAAATCTATATAACATTCTGATATCAGTTAATTTGAAAGAAAAAGATTTTCGCTGGACAACCCCTTTAACCACTTTGGAGTGTTCTCCCCCTAAGAGTCCATTCCCACTGGTGAAATCTTGCATCTGGCATCTAAAAGTAGCGTTAATGTAAAAATAGATGCTGCCCATGTTTAGGATCACCTAAAGGTCTGCTCTCAAAGATAGTCAAGAATGTGGTTAAAAATAAACTACCATATTATTAAAGCAATTGCTCCATTTGACAGCAGAGGGCGCTGTTGTGTGTGAGACGTGAATTCTGTTTGACACAATGTATTATCTTCTGAGGAAGCCAGGAGAGGGGAAACGTGCGTCAGGGTCTGAGGTGAGGGTCCGTCCTGTCCACTAGATACATGTGTCAGCTGGAAACTATAGTACAATATATATACTATAATATATGTGGGTGACTTTACTGTTAGGACTATATTGGTTGTCATTTATACACTAAACTACTGCAAGTATTAAACTTGTGGTTAACAAATAGCACTATTTGCAATTTGTTATTATTTTGGTTTTAATATAAGCTATATATTTGCTGGCTGCTATATATCATGTGCTATGTGGATAAGAAGGACCTCACACCTGTACGCATTTATTGTTGTTTTTAGGGGTATATTGGTACTTTTAATTGATTTTATGGGTAGAATTTTGTGATAAAATATATACCTATTCTACCAGATTGTGTGGTTGTATTTGGTTTGGAAGGAATATGGGTGTTATAGATTGTGGTTATTCCTTCCAACCAAGGATATTTTTTGAAATTTACTAATGCATGCAGTGCCGAGCTGTGTGCATGTAATGCATGTATTGCCGAGCTGTGTGCATGTATTGCCGAGCTGTGTGCATGTAATGCATGTAGTTCAGAGCTGTGTGTATGTAATGCAAGAATTGCAGAGCTGTATGTAATGCATGCATTGCAGAGCTGTGTGCATGTAATGCATGTATTGCAGAACTGTATGTAATGCATGTAGTGCAGAGCTGTGTGTATGTAATGCATGTATTGCCGAGCTGTGTGCATGTAATGCATGTAGTTCAGAGCTGTGTGTATGTAATGCAAGTATTGCAGAGCTGAATGTAATGCATGTGTTGCAGAGCTGTGTGCATGTAATGCATGTATTGCAGAACTGTATGTAATGCATGTAGTTCAGAGCTGTATGTAATGCAAGTATTGCAGAGCTGTATGTAATGCATGCAGTGCAGAGCTGTGTGCATGTATTGCAGAGCTGTGTGTATGTAATGCATGTGTTGCAGAGCTGTGTGTATGTAATGCATGTGTTGCAGAACTGTATGTAATGCATGTAGTGCGGAGCTCTGTGTATGTAATGCAAGTATTGCAGAGCTGTATGTAATGCATGTAGTGCAGAGCTGTTTGTATGTAATGCATGTAGTGCAGAGCTGTGTGTATGTAATGCATGTATTCCAGAACTGTGTGTATGTACTGCATGTATTGCAGAGCTGTTTTCATGTAATGCATGTATTAGAGAGCTGTGTCTATGTAATGCATGTATTGCAGAGCTATGTGTATGTAATGTATGTATTGCAGAGCTGTTTGTATGCAATGCATGTAGTGCAGAGCTGTGTGTATGTAATGCATGTATTGCAGAGCTGTATGCATGTAGTGCCGAGCTATGTGTATGTAATGCATGTAGTGCATAACTGTGTGTAATGCATGTAGTGCAGAGCTGTGTGTAATGCATGTAGCGCAGAGCTATGTGTGATGCATATGTAGTAGCGCAGAGCTGTGGGTGATGCCTATGTAGTAGCGCAGAGCTGTGTGTGATGTCTATGTAGCAGCGCAGAGCTGTGTGTGATGTCTATGTAGTAGCGCAGAGCTGTGTGTGATGCCTATGTAGTAGCGCAGAGCTGTGTGTGATGCCTATGTAGTAGCGCAGAGCTGTGTGTGATGCCTATGTAGTAGCGCAGAGCTGTGTGTGATGCCTATGTAGCAGCGCAGAGCTGTGTGTGATGCCTATGTAGTAGCGCAGAGCTGTGTGTGATGCCTATGTAGTAGCGCAGAGCTGTGTGTGATGCCTATGTAGTAGCGCAGAGCTGTGTGTGATGCCTATGTAGTAGCGCAGAGCTGTGTGTGATGCATATGTAGTAGCGCAGAGCTGTGTGTGATGCCTATGTAGTAGCGCAGAGCTGTGTGTGATGCCTATGTAGTAGCGCAGAGCTGTGTGTGATGCCTATGTAGTAGCGCAGAGCTGTGTGTGATGCATATGTAGCAGTGCAGAGCTGTGTGTGATGCATATGTAGCAGCGCAGAGCTGTGTGTGATGCATATGTAGTAGCGCAGAGACATGTGATGCATATGTAGCAGTGCAGAGCTGTGTGTGATGCCTATGTAGTAGCGCAGAGCTGTGTGTGATGCATATGTAGCAGCGCAGAGCTGTGTGTGATGCATATGCAGTAGCGCAGAGACATGTGATGCATATGTAGTAGCGCAGAGCTGTGTGTGATGCATATGCAGTAGTGCAGAGCTGTGTGTGATCCGTATGCAGTAGCGCAGAGCTGTGTGTAGCAGGCAGCACGGTAGTGTTTCCCCTGGCTCTGACAGGACACATACATCTCCATTACCTCCTCCTCAGGATATTTCCATATTCTCTAAAAACAAGTGCAAGAAACCCTTCCCTCAGCAGGACCCGGCGTCTGACTCCTCCTCCACATGTGACCGGTCACATGGCCGTGACGTCACCAAAGGTCCTTCAGCTCAGTAGGATTTAGCATCTAACCAAAAGAAGATGGTGTCCTTGCTGAAGAAGTGAGAAGGGGCCGGCTTTCCGGAGACTAGACTAAGCCGAGGTGCTGTAGCGGGACGTGACCGAGCCGGGAGCCTGTCCCCCCCGGAGCAGAGGCCGCTGAGGGCAGGTGACAGTGCGCGGGGTACACCCGCTATGGGTGCCGCTCTATACCATGTCCTGTATCCTGCTGTGCCTCCTGTCTATACACTGGTGAAGGCTAATGACACCTCCAGCGCCCCCTGTCTATACACTGGTGAAGACTCATGACACCTCCTGTACCCCCTGTCTATACACTGGTGAAGGCTAATGACACCTCCAGCGCCCCCTGTCTATACACTGGTGAAGACTCATGACACCTCCTGTACCCCCTGTCTATACACTGGTGAAGACTCATGACACCTCCTGTACCCCCTGTCTATACACTGGTGAAGGCTCATGACATCTCCAGCGCCCCCTGTCTATACACTGGTGAAGACTCATGACACCTCCTGTACCCCCTGTCTATACACTGGTGAAGGCTAATGACACCTCCAGCGCCCCCTGTCTATATACTGGTGAAGGCTCATGACATCTCCAGCGCCCCCTGTCTATACACTGGTGAAGGCTAATGACACCTCCAGCGCCCCCTGTCTATATACTGGTGAAGGCTCATGACATCTCCAGCGCCCCCTGTCTATACACTGGTGAAGGCTAATGACACCTCCAGCGCCCCCTGTCTATATACTGGTGAAGGCTCATGACATCTCCAGCGCCCCCTGTCTATACACTGGTGAAGGCTAATGACACCTCCAGCGCCCCCTGTCTATATACTGGTGAAGGCTAATGACACCTCCAGTGCCCCCTGTCTATATACTGGTGAAGGCTCATGACACCTCCAGTGCCCCCTGTCTATATACTGGTGAAGGCTCATGACACCTCCAGTGCCCCCTGTCTATATACTGGTGAAGGTTCATGACACCTCCAGTGCCCCCTGTCTATATACTGGTGAAGGTTCATGACACCTCCAGTGACCCCTGTCTATATACTGGTGAAGGTTCATGACTTCTCCAATGCCTCTGTCTATATACTGGTGAAGGCTCATGACACCTCCAGTTTCCCCTGTCTATATACTGGTGAAGGCTCATGACACCACCAGCGCCCCCTGTCTATATACTGGTGAAGGCTCATGACTAGTGATGCACGATGCACCGAAATATCGATACTACTATCGATATTTCGGTCAGAAAAACGGTTCGATACCAGGATTTCCTGGTATCGATACTTCATGTTAATCTGCATAATAGTGCAGATTAACATGAAGTATGGTGCAGAGAACACGGCCGGCAGCTACCTGAGCGCCGGCCATGTTCTCTGTGTGCCGTCCCCTCCTCCGCCCGCGAGCTCTCCGCTCCCGGCGGCGCCAAATTTAAATAGCCGGCACACAGCGATCGCTAGTGCCGCTATTTTAAGGGTATATTCACACGGACGGGCTCGCAGCGAGATTCTCGGTGGGAGCCCGGCAGGTCCTGGAAGTTCCCATACACTACATACTTGCTGCGGTCTAGACGACCGCAGCGAGTATGTAATTCTACCGCCCTTAACCCCTTCTGCTCCCGCCCGGCTCCCCCGCTGTAAGCCTACATTACCTGTCCTTGCTGCACGGGTCCGGCGTCCTGCTCTCCCGTCCGGCCAATTAGTGTGTTGCCCAGCCGCAGCCACTGATTGGCCGGGCGGGAGAGCAGGACGCCGGACCCGTGCAGCGAGGACAGGTAATGTATGCTTACAGCGGGGGAGCCGGGCGGGAGCAGAAGGGGTTAAGGGCGGTAGAATTACATACTCGCTGCGGTCGTCTAGACCGCAGCAAGTATGTAGTGTATGGGAACTGCCAGGACCTGCCGGGCTCGCACCGAGAATCTCGCTGCGAGCCCGTCCGTGTGAATATACCAGGGTAGATGCCGCTGTCATAACCGACAGCGGCATTTAACCCCTGCAGAGCTGCTCCATATGCAGCACGAGTCTGCTGCATATGGATCGGCCCCTCACTGCTAATGACTGCGGCCCGCAATCCCGCGGGCGGCAGTCATTCAACCATTCCAAATACGGGACCCGCCGGTGCTGCGGCAGCGGTCCCTTACACCAGCCAGTTCCCCAACCTCCGGGTCCACAATCCTGTCCCCCCCCCCCCTTCCCGCGGGGCCCACCGATACAGTGGCACAACAACTCCCAGAATACCTTCTTGTGGGGAGTTGTTGTTCACAAGGAGGCATGCTGGGAGTTGTTGTGCCAGGAGGCTGCTAATGCATTACAACTCCCAGCAGCATACCTCCTTGTGCACTACATCCCCCAGCATACCTCTTTGTGCACGAGGAGGCATGCTGGGATTTGTAGTGCACAAGAATGTATGCTGCACGGAGTTGTGTCAGGAGCTGCACAACTGCAAATCCCAGCATACCTCCTTGTGCACTACAACTCCCAGCATACCTTCTTGTGGGGAGTTGCAAAGCACAAGGAATTATGCTGGGAGTTGTAGTGCACCAGGAGGTATGCTGGGAGTTGTAGTGCACCAGGAGGTATGCTGGGAGGTGTAGTGCACAAGGAGGTATGCTGGGAGTCGCAGTTGCGCGGCAGCAGCCTTTCAAAACATCCCAGCATACCTTCTTATGCACTACAACTCCTAGCATACCTCCCTGTGCACTACAACTCCCCACAAGAAGGTATTCTGGGAGTTGTTGTGCACAGGGAGGTATGCTTGAGGTTAGAGGGGAATAAAAAATGTAAAAAAAGTGTTTTAAAATAAAACAAAACAAAAAATAAAGTTTCTAATAATCCCTCCTTTTCCCTTTTTTTAAAAAAAAAAAAGTAAAAAAAAAAAAAAGAACATACATGTATCCATTACATGTGAATTGTCCGAACTATAAAATGTAACAAAGTGATCAAGAAGTCACATAAATAAAAATGTTGTGCATGGGGGGAACATATCTGTAGTCAGGGAAAGGGGAAATTATATTTGTATTTTTACTTTTTTCTCAAACTTTTTATTTAGTATCGAATTGGTATTGAGTATCGAAATCCGAAAGCTGGTATCGGTATCGAACTCAAAATTTTGGTATCGTGACATCCCTACTCATGACACCTCCAGCGCCCGTCTATATACTGGTGAAGGTTCATGACTTCACCAATGCCCCCTGTCTATATACTGGTAAAGGCTTGTGACACCTCCAGTGCCCCCTGTCTATACACTGGTGACGGCTGCTAACTCCTCCAGTGCCCCCTGTCTATATACTGGTGAAGGCTAATGACACCTCCAGTACCCCCTGTCTGTATACTGGTAAAGGCTCATGACACCTCCAGCGCCCCCCTTTCTATACACTGGTGAAGGCTCATGACACCTCCAGTTTCCCCTGTCTATATACTGTGAAGGTTCATGACACTTCCTGTATCCCCTGTCTATATACTGGTGAAGACTCATGACACCTCCTGTATCCCCTGTCTATATACTGGTGAAGGCTCATGACATCTCCAGTGCCTCCTGTCTATATACTGGTGAAGGCTCATGACACCTCCAGTCCCCCATGTCTGTACCCAGCAGGGCTAAAATGCGTGATCCATGTACAGCAACTCCACATCACGGCTTCAGTCTGTATTATATTCTCTATCTTTATGAGGAAGTCCTCTGTAAATAACAAGAGCGTCTGAATAATACACCTATCATAGATTAGATGGATAATCGGATATTCTGGCTTATTAGATAGATGTAAAAGTCTTAGATGCCACTAACTTGTAGGGTTGAGCACCCTCAGGGAGAAAGCTCAAAGCGGGTACCCTCATTGACCAAAAACTATATATAATGTACCAGGAAGCATTTGTATGGATCGAATAAACCTTTATATATGAGACTGTAATGATGATAGGTGTAAGTGATTACATATTAAAGGGGTATTTCACTCAAATATAACTTTGATATGTTGCTGCCCTTGGTGAGACTAACAAATCATTCCATGCTTATTATATATTCAGTCCCCTTTCCCCAGTCCTCAGCTGCTGCTTTCTGCTGAAGTTACAAAAAAGTGTGAGCTTTTCTCTCCATCTCCCACCTCCTCCTCATCCGTCCTTTCTTCCCAGACGGCTGATATGAACAAGTCTCTAACTGCTACTTTATAGCAAATTTGTAATGCCGGGAGAATTAAAGTGATTGTACCACCAGGCCCAGGCTGAAGCACTGGAGGCGGGCCGACCCACCTTTAGTGGTAGGAAACCCTAGCCCCTCTATGATAGGGTTCCATTGATTCTAATGGAGTCATGTCATGGAGGGGCTGGAGTTTCTTCCTACTAAGGGTGGGTGGGCCCGGGTGGGCCCGCCTCCAGTGCTTCAGCCTGGGCCTGGTGGTACATTCACTTTAATCACAGTGAGTTCATCAGTATCTTGACCTCTGGTTAACCCTCGCAACTTTACAAAGGAGCTACAGAAGTTGCAGATACAGCCTGCCAGGAACTTGTTTACAATAGCAGTCTTGGAAGGCAGGGGCAAGGAGGAGACAGAGAGAAAAGCTCACACACATATTTTTGCGACTTCAGCAGCAGCTCAGAACTAGGAGAAGGAGACTGAATAGATAACAAGTATGGAATGAATTGTTAGTCTCACGACTAGAGATGAGCGAACCTGGAGCATGCTAGAGTCCATCCAGACTCGAACATTCGGCATTTGATTAGCGGTGGCTGCTGAAGTTGGATAAAGCCCTATGGCTATGTGGAAAACATGCATATAGTCATTGGCTGTATTCATGTTTTTCAGACAACCTTAGAGCTTTATCCAACTTCAGCAGCCCCCGCTAATCAAATGCCGAAAGTTCAGGTTCTGATGGACCCGAACCCGGTTCGCTCATCTCTAGCAGCAACATATCAAAAGTCATGTTTTAGCAGAATACCCCTTTAAGTGAAAGGATATGTTTATTGGAGTTGGGCATGGAGGTATACAGGATCTATATGGCAACCTGCAGCACATTTTCCAATAGATGTTGCAGCTGGGCCTGTAGATCCTGCACACCGTAAGATGGTGCTGGTGTGCACATACCCTTAGATGCTGAAGCTGGTGTGCACATATCCTTAGATGCTGAAGCTGGTGTGCACATACCCTTAGATGCTGAAGCTGGTGTGCACATACCCTTAGATGCTGAAGCTGGTGTGCACATACCCTTAGATGCTGAAGCTGGTGTGCACATACCCTTAGATGCTGAAGCTGGTGGGCCAGCTGGTCCCATAAATGATTGATATCTGCAGCGCTTGCTTAGCATATATTGACATGCTATGGCTTTAAATTCTCTACAGCAGATCAGTTTATGCACATGTTCTGGGCAAATTTGCAAAACACGCCATAGTGTTTCTGACCTGTTTGAACATACTCTACAAGGTATATTACCTGGAGCGCTTACCTGCAATATATATAAAAATTAAAAAAGTGCTTTACTTACCTCTCCATGCTCCCCGGTGTTCTCGTAGCTTTTCCTCGCTGTCAGGAGCCGACGTGGAAACTTCTACAGCCATCTCTGCGGTAACAGGCTGCTCAGCTAATCACTGGCTGAGATGGGACAGCTCCACGGTCAGTGATTGGCTGAGCGGCCTGTCATTTATTTAGAGACTGGCTTCGGCTGTGGCAACCAGGCAGAAGCTAGAAAAACATCCGGGACCGTGGACAGGTATATAATCATTTTTTTTTTTTTTTTTTTAACCTTTACACATTGATCAGCAGTCGGACATCGCCATCTGCACATTGCCATTCCACGTAGTGATGCACAGTCAGCGGGTTATTTAAAAAAAAAAAAAAAACATGTTGAAAGACAACGATCAGCTGATGATCTTTATTCGGCTGATAGCTGTCTTTATTAAACAGAGCGATAATCTGAGAGACGACGTGGACAGCCCCTTAAAGGTTTCATTTACACATAAAGGATCTGCTGCCGCTATCAATGTAACAAAGTGAATGGACACTGCATCAAATCTGCAGCAGATCCTGTATGTGCGAATGTATCTTAACTTCTGTAGACCGATCACTAGTAACACTGTGGAATCTTTGCCATGTGTAAGAGCTGTGGGCCTCATGCTACCTGTCAAAATGTTAAGCACTGTTGTTCACACTATTATTACGACCATTGTATCAGTTTTCAAGTGTGATTCTGCCGCTGGTTACATGGTCTCCACTGCAGTTCCCTTCACTGTTTCTGACTTACCATGCAAGCAATATCCACTTAAAGGTATGTCCACACTACGGAAATCACATGGATTATTTGCCTCGATTCTATCAATCCAACCTCCCCCTGGTCCCGTTTGAAGCTCCGCCGGTCCCATAAACTCCATTCTAAATGTGGCTAAGATGAAACAGAAAATTTGTTCGGATGCCGTTGATCGCATCTTTTGAGCTGACCTGAAAATCGTTAATAGTTCTTATGTTTTTTAGTGTAAACACTCATCGTTCACATTATATGACCATGTTCACACAACGTAAGTTTTGAGTAAGTCATGGCCGTTGTTGCCAATTCGTAACAATTGCCGCAATTAATTGAATAATTACGTGCACTGCAGGCTCAGGGAATCCTGGCCGGAGTATATACACATACTATACACTCCGGCCAGGATCCCTAGCTGCAGCACGAAAATCTGACATGTCAGTTTTGTGTGGATGCACAAGCCTGACAGGTCACACAATGCAGCGTACGGCTCTGGCCCACTCTCCATTGTCAGCTATGGTGAATTACAGGCACACACGGATGTATACTGCAGTATCGGCCAGGAAGATCTTCACAAACACCGGCCATTCTGTGACCCGGTCACAGAACGGCCAGGGGTTTTACGCTGTGTGAACATAGCCTATAGATACAAACTTAATTACGATTATTTTTGTAATCGCATTATCAACTTTTCCTAGAGATTTATCTTCTCACCTTAATGCCTATCGTTTAAAAAAAAAAATCACTTGCTGTTCGCTGATCTCTACGCTGTCATTTGTCATTGGCTTCAGAGCAGGTATTTGTGTGCGTGGAGTGTCAGTGGAGCTAGTTGCCGCCCTTTTACACCAGACAGTTATCGGTAGTGAGTGAATCAATGCTTAGTTTAAGTTTAAACAGTAATATGATCCATTCCCCTTAGAGGACAGAGTGGAAACCTCTTTAAGGGTGTGTTCACACCTACTGTATCTGCAGCAGATCTGCAGCAGATTTGATGCTGTGTTCAGTTATTTAAATAAAATCTGCTGCAGAAAATCAGCTGCAGATCCTGTAGGTGTGAACGCACCATAAATATAGAAAAGCTAAGGAAAAAGGATTTTCTCCTTTCCTCTGCTGGACTTTGTCAAATTTTTGTGTATTCTATATGGCCCAATTGGTTTAACCTATATATATTTGATGACTGACTAGGGTGCCAGGTCCCTACTGATCCATTCTTTCTGGTCCGTATATAACCCTATAGGAAATGCCTGCTCAGCTGCACTGATGGTGATTAGCAGAGACCCGGCGAGCATTGGAGTGACAGCAACACAGGGTCAGTGAGTTGTTGTTTTTTGTATGTGTGGCTAGGGCCACCCATGTCTCACAATAGGAAATCGCATCCAAGTCACATTACTTTTTGCAACTTATTATCCAACGCTACAAAAACATGGCCTCTTGTCTCCAGTTTGGGTGGGGTTTTGAAACTCTGTTCCATTGAAGTAAATGGAGATTAATTCCAAACCGCACCTGAACTGGAGACAAGAGTAGGAGGAAAAGTGGCCATGTTTTTGTAGCGCTGGATAACCCCTTTAACGCGTGCACCTTTTTACATTTGCAATTTTGGCTGTTAAAAAAAAAAAAGGCCAATCACAGGAAAGCCACATGTCGGTCACATACGATTTGCATGTAGGTCAGTGGTGGTAACGTTGTTCACAACCAATCATCAAAGATGGAGCATCACAACTCGCACTGCAACCAATGTCTGCTCCCAGATCTCGCTGGTCTTTCAATCATCAAAGGATAGAACATTGTACTCAAAGATGTCTGGTTACTATGCTGTCTATAGAATCTGCTGCTCAGGCCCCTTGTCCCATGTACCATTTTAGCTTGTTTGCAACCAATTCCCTTCCTGTATTATTACCCAGTGATCCTACTTCCTCTATGTATAAAGACTACAAGCTTAGTAAAAAAGCTGTGATTGTAAACTGGATGGGTAACCTTTACAAATACTGAACTGTATGTTTGCTCAGTAAGTGACTCACTTCCTGTGATGAATGGTTATATACAGTCATAGTGACCACAGTCCATGGATCTGTGCATGGGTACATAACACCCTGGATGTGAGACCAGACTGGCCGCTCCTCCTACCTGTAGTATGACTATAATAGACAATGCTTGTTGACCCTTAGGGGTCATCATCATGATATATCTGTACTTCTCAGCTTTTGGCACATTTGCATCATCCTATTGGCCAACAACAGAAAAGTAAAAAAGGAGTTCTCCCTAGTGTCAGTCTGGTATCCAATCCAATCCACATTTAGTGTCCTTTACATATACTTAACCTGCTGTGAATTTGATGATGCAGATTTCAGCTATTTTATGTTTTTTTTTTTTAATAAATTGCTTTAATAAAGTTATATTACTTTGTAATATAACTTTATTAAAATAAATGTGCACTTTTTTGTTTAAACATTAATTTCTGCAGAGTGGTAGCAGTAAGGGGCAACGCCGCTGGCTCTGCTGCCACCAGTGTTCGTGTCAGGAACTGCAGGGCTGATAGGCAATTTCAGGTCACCTGCTCTAATCCGGTGGAGGTGGAGTGGCGGTGGAGGCTGCTGTCACTATCACTTTGTCTGCTCACAAGCCGCCTCCTGCTGACAACCCTGACAACCCTGCAGTTCCCGTCATGAAAGTTGGTGACAGCAGACGGGCAGTGTAGTAAAAAAAATAAAATAAAAAGTAAGTACCCTTAAAGTATATGTGAGTGGACTCTTAACAGTATCAAAAGTTTTGATCGGTCCGGATCTGAGTGTTTAGATGGTACCGATCGGGAGAAAGCATGGAGAGGACGTGCTGCAAATGACGTCAAAAGTTTTTTGTAACAACGGTGACACTTTAAGTGTATGACTCCCAGGGCCTCCTGCTGCAGCAGCCTGGAGATTCTCCCATTGTTGTCTTATAGGAGAGATCAGACTGCATACTTATCAGTATATAACATGATACTTCTTTGGGCACCCATACATGGAGTTGCAGGATTATTGTAGTTTATTGTTGGGAAAGGATTTGTTCTGTTTTCCTATGCATAATCCTCTCTCCCCTCCAGGCATGGAGTATGTATCCGATAGCTGCTGTGTAAAATGATTATGGTCTAGCCTAAAAGGATTGAAGCCTACTCTGCCTTACATGCCAGTGGAGCTGCTCTTAAATTTTGAGTTAGATATCTGAGTTTTCATGCAGAGGTGATTATCCTAAAGGGGTTTCCCACAGGATGGCTCATCTGTACATTTTGCCCAGAAAACCCCTTTGAGAGGTATCCAAAACAAATATATGACAAGTAGATGCAGGTCCCACAGTGAATAGAGCCATGAATACACACAGCCACCTCGCCGGTCATTCCTCACCTCATCAGGCTGCATGGCTATTGGGGGTCCCAAGTTCTGGGCATGGACACAGACATCAGTACTAGACACTTATAAGACTTTTATGGTATATCCACAAGATACCCTATACAAGATTAATAAAGGAATTCACCATTTATGTAGGACAAACTGACTCTATAACATGACCATCAAGCCAGGAACTATAGGGTGGTGCAGTTGACACTGAGGGTACCTTCACACGTACCGTATCGCTGCGTATTTAACGCTGCGTTTTTGGTGCGATATTTTTTTTTTTTTTTTTTTTTTTTTTTTTACATGCGAGTTTTGATTTTTCATGTGAAAATCAAAACTCGCATGTAAAAATCGCAACAAAAACGCAGCGATACTGTACGTGTGAAGGCACCCTTAAAGTAACTCGTTTACATTTTGGTGTTTTTGGTTACAATTCTTTCATCCGTTTTTACAAAAACTGATGAAAAAACATAATGTGAACCCAGCCTTACTGTTGTAGTTATCTTTTAGGCTGCTTTCAAGCTGTTCCAATGTCTCTGTGCATGTTATATGTAACATATAATTAGGAAGGTAAACTGAATGTAAGGATTTTTTATTAATTTTCAGAGAAATATTAATGTGATGTAATTCTCTTACATCGTAGGCAAAAATAAAGCGGGATGTTGACACTGGCAAGCAAGCTAAAGCGGGATGATGGCGTGAAAGGGAGTAGGGCATCAAGCACAGCCTCTGACTCCACTCGCAGGGTGTCCGTCCGAGACAGATTACTTGTTAAAGGTAATGCATTGTCCTTCATCTACCTGTAATAATAAATATGTATGCATTGTTAAAAAAAACCCTCTATGGGGGATATTTATAAAAGGGTGTAAAATATACACTGGTATAAATTGTCCACAGCAACCAATCACAGCTCAGCTCTTACCACTGGTTAAATAAAATCTGAGCCATGATTGGTAGTTTACACCAGTGTATATTTTGCAGCCATGATTGGCAGTTTACACCAGTGTATATTTTGCACCCTTTGATAAATCTTGGCCTGTATGTACAGTAACTGTAGTATAGTCTAAAATCATGTGCCTAACCTGTGTGTTGTCCATTCTTTTTTTCTCTCCATGCCTAATAATAGCAGGTTCTTCTTGGTTTGATGTAAAGGCCCTATTACACAAAGCGATTATTGGCCATTACATCCAATAATCGCTTCTTGTAATAAAATACAACGATCAGACGGCATGCATGATGTTGGCTGATCGTTGTCTCTTAGTGTCTTTTAACATATTGAAGACCGCAGCTAACTTCTATGGGCTGCCTGGACGATTTAACAATCGAAGAGCAAAACAAACAAAATTTTTTAAATATCAATCCTTTTGTTTGGAGGTCTGGGTGCTGAGACCCTGACTGATCATCAGAGCAAATGGGTATAGACAGTCAGCTCAAAACTTTTGGGGGAATTTATCCACCCCCTATGCTTGCAGTTTGGCGTAGAAAAGTCGCAAATCTAAAAAAAAGTGGGAAGTGTGACAGGGTGTGGCCGAAGCACAGTTGGATTTATTACAGTATACAGATTCATTGAGGTCTACACCTCTTAATGGATCAGGCGGATGCTAAGGCAGCAGGACTTTACAAAGGATCTATGCATGAGACGCTGGTCTAATGGTGCGTTTACACAGAGAGATTTATCTGAAAGATAAGAGGCCAAGAACAGGAACAGGCTAAAAACAGAACAGGTCATAAAGGAGATTTCTCCTCTTTTCAAATCTTTTTTTCTGGTTTTGGCTTCAAAAATAGGTCTGTGTAAACGCACCATTAGTAAACCCCCCCCCCCCCCCTCCATCTTCATGACTTGGAAGCAAAAGCCAGGAATGTATTTGAAAAAAGAGGAGATCACAATCTTTCCTTTATGACCTTTTCTCTGTTTATAGTCCATTCCTGGCTTTGGCTTCAGAATTCTGTCTGATATCTGTATGTGTAAACACACCCTAAGGGTGTCTGACAAATTATTGAGGTAAAAGCCAGGAACAGACTATAAACAGAGATCAGGTCATTAAGTAAAGATTGAGATTTCCCCTCTTCTCAAATCCATTCCTGGCTTTGGCTTCTGTATTTTGTCAGATAAATCTTTTTTTTTTGTAAACACACCGTAAGACTTACTGTAGAATCTGTCTCTTGCAGCTGGGAGAGAAACGTTTTTTCTAGCAGTTGAGATGTCATTGTGACAGCTGAAATAATTACGCCATTGTAGTAGATCTTTAGATGCCCTTTTTCAAAATGTAGAAATACACTTTTTTCCATCATATATTTAAAAATATATGTCCCATAAAAAAGAAAGCTTAATAGTTTGGTAGGCTATGAAACAAGATAAAACAATGGTCTTTAGAATGCATTATTCTTCACCACATTAGTGATCTTAGTAGGTCCTCCATTGTCCTTCAGCATAGCTCTCAAGATTCTACACATTTCAAGGCTTCTTATGCTGCTTCGTACTCATTCGTAGCATTTCACTTCATGCCCTGAGTTTTTTGGATGTCACCTTTTGTAGGCCATTAGGATATGTTTAGGCATTTACTGTGTGGTTTTTGATACATAAACCTTAATAACTAAACAATAATTTCTGTTTTAACATACCAATTCTTCTTTAATTTCTGCAGGGTTTAGCTTTCAATATTTTATAGGGAATCTGTCACCTAAATTTTCTTTTACCGATTATAGTGAAATACTAAAAATTGTTTTTATTCTAATCGTTTTTAATTTTCTTTTTTCGTTTTTTAATCGTTTTTAAAAAATAAATTTTTCATTTCTTTTTTGTATGGGGGCTGCCATATTGCCTGGACTTTTCTTAACCTCTTAGGGACATATGCCGTACCCGTATGGCATATGTCCGCAAGAGAAGTTCAGAGCGGGGCCGCGACTGCTATCTGCAGCACGGGACCGCGGCTATTAGCGGGAGCGGTCCGATCGCCGCTACCGCTAATTAACACCGTTGGATGCAGCTGTCAAACATGACAGCTGCATCTAACAGTGTTAAATGTAGCCCACCCCTGGTGTCTAGTGGCGGGTCCCCCCCCCCCCCCGCGGCGTAATGACGCTGATCCCTGCTCGGTATTCTATTGTATTGGCCTGCAATAAGGCCAAAGCAATAGAGCACCGATCTCATGGATCGGTGCTGTGTTATACAGCTATACTGATCTCTATGACAGATCAGTGTAGCTGTATTAGAAGTCCCCCAGGGGGACTTCAAATTAAAGTGTTTCCATTAATAAAAAAAAAAACCTTCCCTATTAAAAACTTGAATCGCCCCCCTTTTCCCATTTTATTAATAAAAATAAACATGTTTAGTATGGTCGCGTGCGTAATCTCGCAAACTCGTAATTTATCACATTCCTGATCTCGCATGGTATACGGCATAAGCGCAAAGACCTGCCAAAGTGCAAAAATTGCGCATTTTTGGTCACATCAAATCCAGAAACTTTGTAATGAAAAGCGATCAAAAAGTCGCATATACGCAATCAAGGTACCGATAGAAAGAACACATCATGGCGCCAAAAATGACACCTCAATCAGCTCCATAGACCAAAGGATAAAAGCGTTATAAGCATGGGAACAGAGCAATTTTAGGGAACTTTTTTTTGCTGTAAAAGGTTTTATTTTTTTAAAAGCCATCAAATAATATAGAAGTTATAATTTTTTTCTGGTTTCGCAGCATACTTTATGCAAAAATTAAGTCTGCCTTTGCAAAGTACAATTAATAACACAAAAAAAGGGCTCATGTGGGTTTCTAGGTGAAAAAATGCAACTGCTATGGCCTTTTAAACACAAGGAGGAAAAAACAAAAATGCAAATTGGCTTTGTTCTTAAGAGGTTAAAGGAGTCTTTAATCATCCTCTCCAGCAGCTGCAGCCCGCACAGCTCTGGGAGTCGGGTCGTGACATCACCATGTTATCCAGGAAGTGAAGCCTTGATGCAGTAGTAAATGCAGGAAAAAAAGCACTTAAAGCGTAACTGTAATTTCAGGGTCATTTTTCTGAAAACAATAAATATCTATAGTACAAGCGATTTTAAGAAACTCTGTAATAGGTTTTATGTACTAAAAGAGTTTCCTTCTGTACTGAAAACGCAATCTCCCAGCCTCCCCCCTCACATCAGATGAAGCAGGATTTCTGTGTCCATTATGTGGCTACGGAGAGGGGAGGGGCTGTTAGGAGTGACTGAGGACGGAGCAGTCCTGCACAGCACAACACCCTGCAATCTTCTCTCAGTAAGTTCATAGATAAGCACTGACCTTTCTGACACCTGAATTTAGCGTTTTAGGTGCCCAGAGAGTCTACAAACAGCTGACCTTCATGTCACCTCTTCCTGCTCCCTCATCTCCCTCAGCCCCTCCCCCCTTCATAGGCTTACAATGGAGAGAGCAGAACCCGTCTTCACTGGCTTCTCTGTAATGAAGACGTGTTTGCCTGATAATGCACAGATAAGAAGTCAGGGGGGGAGGCTGGGAGATTGCTTCTTGAGTACAGAAGGAGGCTTTTTTGGCTGATGAAACCTATTACAGAGTTTCTTAAAATCGCTTATACTACTGATTTCTGCAATAAAAAAAAAACATGACCGTTACGCTTTAATGTGCATTTCCCTAATAAGTCTATATTGGTGATTTTTATAACTTTTGGGGGGCAATACAATACTTTGTTAAAATTTTGGCCGTACTTCTCCTTTAACAGCATTTGGTGACATGTAGAGGTGAGCAAATATACAGTAATAACAAGGCTAATCACTTTGTTAGCTCCGCAGTTGGCTCATCAGCCAGCCACCTAACTCTGAGCCGCTTAGTGTTGCTCCTCGATGGTTGCCTGGAAAAGCTTGATCCAGTCCTTGAAAATTTCTCCCAGTTTCCCAGGACTAGATCCAGCTTTTCCCGGCACTGAGTGACTAGTCAGTTGGCTGATAAGCCGACTACCAAGCTAACAAAGTGATTTGCTTTTGTTATTACTGTGTCTCTAGTCCATGGCAAGCCTCATGGACATAATGGATGTTGCTGCAATGCTGTACTTACAGCAGCCTTCTCTGATAACCACAACAGGAAGTCTCAGCTTAGTTTTAGCCCCAGTGGTGAATTATGAGATAATGCTGAAATCTTGCACTTTTTATAGATAGAAAAATTAGAAAACATGTCACTGAAAATTCTTAAAAAAAAGTCTTTAACAAAAAACATTATTTAACCCCTTCATGTCAACCATACGGCTATATATGTTCCTGCTGCACATACCCCGTGCAACAGGAATGTATATGAAGTGGTTTTAATGTGTGCAGGGCCGTTTCAATGCGATTTGCCTTGCACACATTACTGTCCACAGACCCTGGCATGACAGGCAGCTGCGTTCCCGCAGCTGCCTATCATTAACCCCTTTAAACGTCACCATGCACAGTGATAGCAACTTTTAAGGTAGTCAGTGATGGGACAAGGCCCTGTCACCGACTGATCAGGACCCCCATAGCATGGCTGCGGGGGTCCTGATCACTTGTACTGGCAGGCGGGATAAGCCACTTAACTCAGTCCTGTCAGATCTTCGATCTGTTAATAGTCTGCTCTCAGGCAGGGTTTATGTAAGGATCGCCCAGAATACTGATGAATGCTATGCTATGGCATAGCTTTCATCAGTATATGCAATCAGAGCAAAAAAATAAATAAATTAACTTTTAAGACATATTTAAAAAAACAAACCCTAATAAAAATGCCCCAATAAAGATTTATATTAACCCCTTTCCCATTATACAAGTAAAAATATAAAAAAAAAATTAAATAAACATATTACATATCGTAGTGTGCGGAGTTGTCCAATCCATTAAACTATAACAATACTTTTCCCGCACGGTAAACAGTGTAAATGAAAGGCAGACCCTCCCCACAAGGATTGCTAATTTTTTTAAATTATAATGTATAAGAAAAAATAAAAAAAACAATCAAAGTATTTCTCTGACATAAATATGATACCAATAAAAATTAGAGATCATGGCACACAAAATGACATCCTAACCAGCCCTGTGGATGGAAAAATAAATGCGCTATGGCTATTAGAAGGCGAGGAGGAACATTTTTTCAATTTGACCCGGACATCCGTGCATCAATGACCTTCATCATGCAGGGGTTTAACAATTGGTCACTTTCTGATGGCACGTTTCCTTTAACCCCTTAAGGACAGAGCCAATTTCGATTTTTGCGTTTTAGTTTTTTCCTCCTTGTGCTTAAAAGGCCATAGCACTTGCATTTTTCCACCTAGAAACCCACATGAGCCCTTATTTTTTGCGTCACTAATTGTACTTTGCAATGACAGGCTGAATTTTTGCATAAAGTACACTGCGAAACCAGAAAAAAATTCAAAGTGTGGTGAAATTGAAAAAAAAAAAAGCATTTTGTTTATTTGGGGGAAATGTGTTTTTACGCCATTCACCCTGGGGTAAAACTGACTTGTTATGCATGTTCCTCAAGTCGTTACGATTAAAACGATATGTAACATGTATAACTTATATTGTATCTGATGGCCTGTAAAAAATTTAAACCATTGTCAACAAATATACGTCACTTAAAATCGCTCCATTCCCAGGCTTATCGCGCTTTTATCCTTTGGTCTATGGGGCTGTATGAGGTGTCATTTTTTGCGCCATGATGTGTTCTTTCTATCGGTACCTTGATTGCGCATATATGACTTTTTGATCGCTTTTTATTACAATTTTTCTGGATTTGATGCGACCAAAAATGCGCAATTTTGCACTTTGGGATTTTATTGCGCTGACGCCGTTTACCGTGCGAGATCAGGAATGTGATTAATTAATAGTTTGGGCGATTACGCATGCGGCGATAGCAAACATGTTTGTTTGTTTATTTATTTATTTACTTCTTTTATTTATAACCTGGGAAAAGGGGGGTGATTCAGACTTTTATTAGGGGAGGGGGCTTTTTACTATTAACAACACTTTTTTTTTTTTTTACTTTAACACTTATACTAGAAGCCCCCCTAGGGGACTTCTAGTATAAGTGCTTTGATCTCTCATTGAGATCTCTGCAGCATAGATATGCTGCAGAGATCCATGAGATAGGCACTCGTTTACTAAACGAGTGCCGAGTCGGGGACGGCGCCATCTTGGAGCGGTCCCCGGCCGGCTTCAGAAACGGAGATCGCTCCTCCGGGATAACATCCCGGGGGAGCGATCTCTGCCACTAGACACCAGGAAACGGCTGAATCTGGTAATCGGATGCAGCTGTCATGTTTGACAGCTGCATCTGATTACTGTATTAGCGGGCACGGCGATCGAACCGTGCCCGCTAATACCTACGGTCCCGGGACCGCCGCGGTTCAGAGCGGGGTCGCCGCGCGGCCCCGCTCTGAACGTCCTTACCGGCATCAGGGCGTAAATTTACGCCCGATGTCGTTAAGGGGTTAATGACCCTGGCCCAGAGAAACTGTCACAGTGCTGTACATGTAGTACGAGCCATTTTAACACTTTGTAATACGTGTTTTTTTTTGCCTAATAAAACCTATTTTTATACTCAAAACGCGGTTTTGCAGCCTCCCCCCTTACTTATCTGTGCATTATCAGGCAACGTCATCTTCATTATGGAGAAGCAATGCGAAGACTGGTTCTACTGTGTCCATTATAACCTACGGAGGGGGAGGGGGATCAGTGAGCAGGAAGAGGAGACAAGCAGCCGTACAATTTAGAGACTGGGCACATATAACACTGGATTCACAAATCAGAAAGGTAAGGGCTAGTCTGGAACATTGGTGAGAGAAGATTGCAGAATGTGTTTTGCAGTGCTGCCTTCTCTCCTCTCCGTGCTCCCTCATCCCTTGGCCCCTCCCCTCTCCATAGACCATTGTGGACACAGAAATCCTGCTTCTTCTGCAGTGGGGGTGGGAGGCTGCAAAACAGCTTTTTGAGTACAGAAGGATATTCTTTTTTGCTTAATAAAACCTATTACAGAGTTTCTTAAAATCACTTGCACTGCACATCATTCATTGATTTCTGAAAGTGACATTTAAATGACAGCTATACTTTAAAGGACAACTCCAGAGAAAAGCTTTTTCCCAGTAATTGAAACACATTACAAATGCTTCAATCACCTATCTGCCCCTCTTCCCTGTCTTTTCCTCCCCTCAAACCCCCACCAGGAAGTGAAGTAAACTTATTCTTACCTAATGACCCCAGGCCTTTCTGTGGCAGCCATTTTGTGACAATGACATCATCAAGAGGGAGGTGGGTCTAAGCCCTGTTAGGCCAGCCTCCCTTTGTCAGATGACTCAGGTTGCACAGCTCTGATTGGCTGAACAAGCTGTATGCCATCTAACAGTTTTACAGAGTCAGTTAGACATCACAGGAGACAAAGTGCATCATGCTGCCACCGCTCCTATTCCACGGAGCAACAGCAGCAGATTGCTGCTATCTAGGTCGTTTGTCTTTCAACATGTTGCAAGACAACAACTGACAACGATCAGCCGACATCGTTCATGTCGGCTGATTGTTGTCTTCTATTACACAAAATGATCATCTGCCGATATCGACTGAATGCGGCTGATTTAATAGTTTTGTGTAATGGGGCCTTTAGTATCACACACAGATCATAATATGCCAAAAGTGGTTACAAAATTATTATTATTTTTTTTCTAAAGCTTGCTTTTATTAAGTGATTTCTTATTCATCTATTGTGCTTTTGTTTTTGTCTTGTGCTTTTTTTTTCTGCTTTGTTGTAGATGTGTGTTGGTAGGTCAGTGTTTATGCTCATTCTTGGAACCATTTTTTTAACTTCTTAATGAGTCATTAGTCTTCATACTAAACATTTCAGGCTTTTTCTGCGTGCATAAAGTTGAATTATTAAAGTTAAACAGCACCCAGCTAGAGTTTCCTCATGTGAGTGGGATGACCTCGTTCACAAGTATCCACTTTACATCTCTGCAATAAATAATATACACAATTCTGCAGAATGGCGTGCCTTACAATGTGCCAGCCCCGTCCCTAGCGTACAACTCCTTTAATATTGCATGTTTAGATTGTTCCATCCATCCTTAGTCCAAGTTTTTCTGTATTTACCTTGAATTTATAGTGCAGATTAAAAAGCACAAGTCCTGGAGATGCAATAAATTGAAAGCCCCAGTGCATTTCTCTATTTTTTTTTATTACTACGTTGGAACAGAAACAAGTATCCCTTAAATGATGAAAACTCATAAAATGTTAATGTAGTAAAAATGTATTTCTGTTAATATGTGTGCCTATTTTAAGGCTGTAGTAATTCAGGTATTCAGTCTTTGCACCAGAATAGTTATTAAACCCCAACCTGCCATTCTGTTTAGTAACTTTAAGTCTAGGGTCCTTACCAGCATGATGACTGAATTTGTGTCTGCCACCTCTCGTCTCAGGATGTATACATTAGAGACATGCCAAGCCTGAATGGGAAGTGCAGGAGCAGAACAGGTAACACCTTTTTTGCTCCCTGGACAACCCAGCAGACCTGTCAGTAGATTTTTGACTAATATAGTAAAAGCAGTGTGCTATAAAGCATTTTACCCTGAACCAGGAGGTATAAATTATTAAGTGCTTAAAATCCCTCCCGTCTTTCTGTGCCCTCTCTGAAGCTAAAACTCTTCTGCAATGGTTTGAATCGAAGGTAACTCTGATCCTCTTTTAATTTACCCTGCTTCTGCAGTCAATCCCAAGGTCACCCTAGGGCACCAGTTTGTCAGTTCCCTAACTACATTTCCCAGAATGCATTGCTTTTTCTTAGCTCTCAATAAGTCTTTCTTCCTTGTCTACTCCCCTCACACAACACTTCTGCCAGTTCCCTGCCTACAGCTGTTGCAGCACACCTCATTTCACTGCAGTTTATTGCACAGGGAAGGTTGAAGCACCTGCTGCATCACACAATGCCTGCTCTTTCTGTAGCATTAATCATCACAAAGCAGCATAATGTAATAACTCGTTCTTCTCTATCTATCTATCTATCTATCTATCTATCTATCTAGGAGATGATGATGTAGGCTGGTCAAAGGTGATGAGATCACTCAGGGGGTGGAGCTTTAGCACAAAGACCAGATCTATCCAAGCCTCCTTTGACATCAGAAGCAAAAAAAATTCAAGGGGGTTAAAATGCAAAGTTACAAGTCATATAGTTCCCATAAGGACCAGAGTGCAAGAAGGTAACTGCACCAAGTAGGTGGCGGCAAAAAGTACAAAAACTATGTTATTCCATCATATAAACCAAAGAAGCAACATTTCAACCCTTAGGTTTTTAGGTGAGAGGGAGAGTGCGTTCTGGGTGGGGTTCTTGAGCTGGTGTAGCGGTGCGGGCGCATGGAGAGAAGTTCTGTATTAAGTTTCCCCCTGCCTCTGCTGGCTGCCAAATAAAAAGAAAAATGGCCAGACTTCTCCTTTTAAAGGGGTTATCCAGCGCAACAAAAACATGGCCACTTTTCCCCCTCTCTTGTCTCCAGTTTGGGTGGAGTTTTGAAACTCAGTTCCATTGAAGTAAATGGAGCTTAATTGCAAACTGCACCTGAACTGGAGACAAGAGAGGGGGAATAGTGGCCATGTTTTTGTAGCACTGGATAACCCCTTTAATAATAAAACCACTCTTCCCATATTAAAAGTTTAGTTGCCCCCCTTTTTCCATTTTATCAATAGAAATAAACATATTTGCTGTCGTCGTGTGTGAAGCCTCAAATAGCCCTATAGACGCCAAAAATAAGTTATAAAGATGGTAATAGAGCAATTTTAAACACATTTAGTTTAAAAAAAAAAAAAAAACAATTTACAAGCAGTCAAATAAAATAAAAGCACTATAAGTTGCTGATCGCTGTAATAGTACTGACTTGAGGAACATAGATAACATGTCAGTTTGACCATAGGGCAAACGTTGTAAACTAAAACTTTTTTTTATACTTCACTGTCCAAATAATTTTTCTACGGTTTTGCTGCATATTTTCATATTTTATGGAAAAATTAGGTCTGTCATTGCTAAGTAAAATAGGTGTTGCAAAAAATAAGAACCTATGGGGGCCTGAAGGTGCAAAAATGCAAGGCCTTTGGCCTTTTAAACACAAGGAGGAAAAAACAAAAGTGCAAAAATGAAAATTTTGCCTAGTCCTGAAGGGGTTAATTAAGTACTGGTTCAGACAAAGTGCAAGAAAGTTGCCCATAGCAGCTCAACAGTTTCCTTTATGTTTCGGAAAGACACAAGCAGAGATCCTATTGGTTGTTCTAGAGCAGTGTTTCTCAACATTTTCAAGCAAAGTACCCCCATTTGACAAGATGCTCCAGCCGAGTACCCCCATGGATGCAATCCATTGTAAACGTTGCCTTAGGGTAGATTCACACGTAGGCTTCACACGTGGAATCCATTGCGATACTTTGTACTATTATGGCCTATGACTCTGCAATGTACCCACTGCCTGTTTACCTAATTAGCTGCTGGGCCTTAAACATATAATGCTTATCTGCCTGCACTCCAACCTGCTTCTCAGTCTCAGGGGTCACTAACAGCCCGCTTAGCCAATCACTGGCTGCAATGGAACAGCGCACTGATTGGACAAGCAGGCCATCAGAGAGTCAGGAGTCAGAGAAGCAGACGGGAGCACGGGCAGGTAATATGTCCCTTTCAGCTAGGTATGGGCCTGGAGCAAGATATGTCCCTGCAGCCAAATACATCCTTTGCAGCCACATACACCCCTTTCGGCTAGGTATGCCTCTTGCAGCCAGGTATGTCTCATGGAACCAGATGTGCCCCCTGGAGTCAGCTATGCCCTTTGCAGCCAGATATGCTGTCAGTAGCTAGGTATGCCCCCTGCAGGTATGCCCCCTGTTTCTAGATGTCGGGCATGTCTCCTGTAGCCGGATATGTCTTTTCAGCCAGATTTGTCCCCTGAAACTGGAGATGCCTCTTACTGCCAGATATATCCCATGGAGCTGGACATGTCCTCCTGCAGCCAGATAACTCCCCCTTTGTAGCCACATACCTCCACCCATGTAGCCAGATTACTTCTCCCTATGTTGTCAAAATAGCTTCTTCTATAGCTAAATTCCTCCTCATGTAGCTAGATACCTCCTCCTTGTAGCCAAATATGTCCTCATGTAGCCATATACCTGCCCCATGTTTTCTTCTCCATCTGGCCCTGACCACCATGATTTCTTGCAGCTACAAGTCATCTCTTGCCAGAGAACCTGCCAGACATTCATCTTAGGCTCCTGACTTTTTCTTTAACTTTCTTCTCTTTTTCCTACCTGTAGGCTCCCATACATTAGTAATATATGAATAATGTCCCCTTCTGTGCCCCCATATAGTCAAAATGCCCCTGATGTGCCCTCCATAAAGTAATAATGTCTCCCCTTTTGTGTCCCCATATAATAATAATGTCCCCTGCTGTGCCTCTATAGTAATAATGCCTCCTGCTGTGCCTCCATATAGTAGTAATGCCTCCTGCTGTGTCCCCATATAGTAATATTGCCTCCTGTTGTGTCCCCATATAGTAATAATGCCTCATGCTGTGTCTTCATATAGTAATAAAGTGCGTGCTGTGCCCCATATAGTAATAATGCGCCTGCTGTGCCCCTATATAGTAATAATGCCCCCTGCTGTGTCTTCATATAGTAATAATGCCTCCTGCTGTTCCCCCATATAGTAGTAATGCCCCCTGCTGTGTCCTCCATATAGTAATAATGCCTCCTGCTGTGTCCTCCATATAGTAATAATGCCCCCTGCCGTGCCTCCATATAGTAATAATGTCCCCTGCTGTGCCCCCATAGTAATGTCTCCTGCCATGTGGTGCCCCCATAATACTGCCCCCTGCAATGCCCACCATTCAACTGCCCCACCACCACAAAAAAAAGTCATACTCGCCTAATCTGTGCATGAAGTGGGTCTTCCTCTCTTCTCCAGCCTCTGAGCCACAGGAAAATCACGTCCAGGCCCAGCGCTTCAGAGTGAGGTCCTGGGAGGACAGACAAGGGAGAGAAGGAAAGAGGAAGTAAAGGGGGAGAGGAAGAGAGAGGAGGTGAAGGGTGGAAGAAGGAAAGGGGAGGTGATAAGGGAAAGGGGGGAGAGAGGAGGAGGAAAAGAGAAGGTGATGGGGGTGAGGGGGAGAAAGAAAGAGAGGAGGTAGGGGGAGACAGGTGGAGGGGGAGAGAGTAGGTGATGAGGGGGGGAGAGATGAGGTGGAGTGAGGAGGTGATAGGGTAGGTGGAGGAGGTAAAGGGAGAGGGGGTGTAGAGAGTAGCAAGAGGGTGGATGTCCTATTCTGAAAGGGGTCCTGCCAGCTCCGGGTGAGGGAGCCTTTCATGGTGCGCGGGGCTCCTGCAGCAGTGGGTTGTAGATGGGGAGTTTGATCGCCCCCCATGTCACAGGGTACGAAGCAGCAGAAGAAGTGTACACTGTTCCCCCTGCAGCTACCGAATCAGAGAGCGGCGTCCACCCGGGGGCTTTAAGAGGGTAGGTGGCAGCCTGGAGACGAATCCCAGGCAGGCGGGTGGAGGTGACCCGCACGGGCAGAGAGAAGTGGCGGCAACTGATGTCCCCGCTGGACCACCCACCCACCCAGCCAGCCAACCACCAACTACTCAGGGCAGGCCGGCGGAAGAAGTAAGCAGCGGCAGCAGCTAGTGGACGCGGGGGGTGCCACTCCTGCCGGTCCACAACTCACTGCTGCCGGAGCCCCGCTCAATACAACCCTCTGGCTGCTGTCATTTTCTAAGCCCCCGCTGGCTGGTACGGCAGCCGCCGGCGAGGACATCAGTTGCCGCCGCTTCTCCTCTCCGCCCGCGCGGGTCACCTCCACCCGCCTGCCTTGGATTCGTCCCCAGGCTGCCTCCTACCCTCTTGGAGCTCCCAGGTGGACGCCGCTCCCCGATCCGGCAGCTACAGGGGGAGAGTGTGCACCGGAGGCGGCTGCTGCTTAGTACTGTGACTCCATTACTCCCCGATTCTTTTGCTTTGGGTTCCGGGTTCTTTTGCTCTGGGACACTGCGATCATACAGCAATGTCCCGGCACCAATCCCCGCCGCTGCTTTTACCTTCCTTATCCCAGTAGCGTTCAGTGGAGGACGGGGCTTTGGTGAGGCTGCTGCTGGGGCAAGGAAGGTGAGATCAGCGGCGGTAATTGGTGCCGGGACATTGCTGTGCGATCGCAGTGTCCTGGAACCCAAAGCAAAAGTTTATTTTTTTCCCCCCTCCTCCCTGCGTACCCCCTCAACCGGCGACGCGTACCCCAGGTTAAGTAACCCGGTTCTAGAGAACTCCACCTTTTGTGTTACATTTAGAATACAGCCTGTCAAACAGGAATACAAAAGACTCCTGTGATTGAGGCCCAAAGTGCACTCCTCCATCCAGGTCCAAGTTTGGGAATGTATATTGTAAGTATTTGAGTGTATAAAATTTTTCTGGCACCGTTTGATTTTTTTTTTTTTTTTTTTTTTAATACTTTTTAACCTTAGCAAGTGTGTGAATCCTGTGTTCTGCAATTTCCCATGAAACTGTCAATGGCTTTAGTATGCTAGCTTTCTTGAAATCTGGAATGTATTAAAGCACATGTATATATACTGTATCTTACACATGGGGTAGAGAGAATGAGAATGTAGTCAACCATGACTGCACTAATTCACTAAGTAGCTAGCTTGCTCTATTCCGGGTGACCTGCCCTTCTTGGTTTAATTTTAGATAGTCTAGCCAAAATATTTGTTTATAACATTACATATCTAGCAACTTTTATAAATAAACCACATGATTACTAGCCTATTGTGGGATTTATCCAGGTTTAGAAAAACATGGCCACTTTCTTGCAGATACAGCACCACTCTTGTGCTTGGTTTGGGTGCAGGTTTTGCACTTTAGGTCCGTTAAAGTAAATGAAGCTTAATTGTAATACCGCTCACAACCCGAGGACAGGGATGGCACGGTTTTTGAAAGAAGGTAGCTGTGCTTTTTCCCTATACTTGATTACTTCTTTAATGTTCTTGCTCCCTGTAGTGTGAGAACCCAGGCCTCGTCTCTCCCTAATAATTGTCAACTTTTGTGTCCAGTCAGAAAACAGCTAGCGCTGTCCATCGTTTGTGGGAAGATCCCGCCTCCCTAATGTAATGGCTACACCTGTTGGGGAATCAAACTAGATTTTCTTGTACAGAAATAGGTTTTCCTTCCCTATCATTGTAGCTCCTTAGAACTGTCCTTTAAAGTGACTCTGTACCCACAATCTGACCCTCCCAAACCACTTGTACCTTTGGATAGTGGCTTTTAATCCAAGATCTGTCCTGGGTTCCGTTCGGCAGGTGATGCAGTTATTGTCTTAAAAAACAGCTTTTAAACTGGCAGTCCTGTGCCCTATGGCCGCGGCTTAGCGTGTGTATGCATTAGGCTGGCACAACCTCTCTGTCCCTCCTCCCCACCCTCCTCATCATTAGGAATGCTCCAGGCAGATTGTCTCCTATTCGTTAGCTGTGTCAGACTGGAACATGGGCTGGATTTTTAAGACACCTGTGCAATGTTCAAACAGAAGAAAATATGCCTGGAGCATTCCTAATGATGAGGAGGGCGGGCAGGAGGGACAGAGAGGGTGTGCCAGCCTAAGGCATACGCAATCTAGGCCACGGCCATAGGGCACGGGGCTTCAAGTTTAATTTTTTTTTTTTTAAGACCCGCCCAGCGAAAAAGTGCACCCCCGCAGGAGTACCCCTTTAAGGACCCACATAAGCCCTTATTTTTTTGCGTCACTAATTGTACTTTGCAAAGGTAGACTTAATTTTTGCATAAAATATGCTGCGAAACCAGAAAAAAATTATATTCATTAGTTTCATTTTACACACTGATCATTGCTATGCTATAGGCATAGCAGTGTTATCGGCGATCTACTCATTGAGCCTGCCTGTGCAGGCTCAGTGACCAGAGCGCCGATCGGACCGCACTGAGGCAGGTGAGAGACCTCCGGCGGTCCGTTTTAACGATCTGGAGTGTGACTGCGGGGGTCCCAATCGGTAAGTGACAGGGGACTCCCCCTGTCACAATTAAACGCCGCGCCGCGATCGAGGCATTTAAGGAGTTAATGTCATTAACGGTGAGGTGCCGGCTGCTGATTGCAGCTGGCCCCCACCTGCCATGAAGCGCGCTCCACTCCGGAGCACGCTTCATAGCTCAGGACGTATCGGTACATCCAGGGTCATCTGGGGACAGACTTCCAGGACGTACCGGTACGTCCTAGGACGTCTAGGGGTTAAGAGGTTAAAAATTATATGCGCAGTGAAATTGGAAAAAAAAAAAGGCAATTCCTTTTCTTTGGGGTTTTTTGTTTTTGTATAGGTTTTGTATAGGTTCGTCCTATAGAAAAACTGACATGTCAATAAAACGATATACAACTTGCATAACTTTTATATTATTTGATGGCTTTTAAAAAAATAAACCTTCTACAGAAAAAAAAACGTTCCTTAAAATTGCTCTATTACCATGCTTATAACTCTTTTATCCTTCGGTCTATGTGGCTGAGGGGTGTGAGGTGTCATTTTTTGTGCCATGATGTGTTCTTTCTATCAATACCTTGATTGCATACATGCAACTTTTTGATCGCTTTTTATTAAAATTTTTCTGGATTTGATGCGACCAAAAATGCGCAATTTTTGCACTTTATCGTGCAAGATCAGGAATGTGATAAATTAATAGTTCACGCGATTATGCCCGTGGCGATACCAAACATGTTTGTTTGTTTATTTTTAATTATGAAATGGAAAAAGGGGGGGTTGATTCAAACTTTTATTAAGGGAGGGGGCTTTTTATTAACACTTTTTTTTTTTTTTTTTTTTTTTACATTTACACAGTAATTAGAAGTCCCCCTGGGGGACTTCTAATACAACTACACTAGTCTCCCATAGAGATCAGTGTAGCTTATTAACACAGCACCGATCCATCACATCGGTGCTCTTTTGCATTCCGAAGCTGAGGCCCGGGCTGGTAAGATGAAGGGATCCCCCCTCCGCGATCGCATCACGGGGGGGAGATCCCGCCACTAGACACCCAGAGATGGGCTGCATTTAAGACAGATGCAGCTGTCATGTTTGACCCGCTCCCGCTAATAACCACAGTCCCGTGCTGCATATAGCAGTCGGGATCACGGCAGTTCAGAGCGGGGTCGCAGTATGGCATATGTCCTTAACCCTTTGAGGACCAGGCCCAAAATGACCCAGTGGACCGCGCAAATTTTGTTCTTTGCGTTTTCGTTTTTCCCTCCTCCCCTTTTAAGAGCTCTAGCACTTTCAGTTTTCTATCTACAGGCCATGTAATGGCTTATTTGTTACAGGAATAGTTGTACTGTGTAATGTATACTTTCATTTTACCATAACATGTATGACGGAATCCCAAATATATTATTTATGAAGATATAAATAGGTGATATCGTAAAAAAGAATGCAATATGGTAACGTTTGGGGGGTTCCTGTGTCGACTTAATGCACTATATGGTAAAAGCGACATGATACAATTATTCTGTAGGTCAGTTCGAACACAACCATATGCAGGTTTACACGATTCTCTAATGTTATATATATTTTTTTTTATGAAATCCTTTTTTTTGGCAATTAACTATTAAAGGGGTTGTCCGGCGATAAAAATTTTTTCACAGAATAACACACATTACAAAGTTATACAACTTTGTAATGTATGTTATGTCTGTGAATGGCCCCCTTCCCCGTGTCCCACCACCCCCACCCGTGTACCCGGAAGTGTGGTGCATTATACTCACCGCATCTCGTGTCGTCCACGGTCTCCGATCCTCAGCAGTGACGTCTTTTTCGGGAGGCCGGCGGATCTTCCCGAGTGCCGGCCGTCCTCTGCAGCGTCATCCGAAGCTCAGCCGCGATTGGCTGAGCATAACTGTGCTCAGCCAATCGCGGCTGAGCAGCTGATGACGTGGCCACGTCATCAGCCGCTCAGCCGCGATTGGCTGAGCACAGGCTGAGCTTCGGATGACGCTGCAGAGGGCGGCCAGCACTCGGGAAGATCCGCCGGCCTCCCAAAGAAGACGTCACTGCTGAGGATCGGAGACCGTGGTCGGCACGTGACAGGTAATGTATAGCGCACCACACTTCCGGGTACACGGGTGGGGGTGGTGGGACACGGGAAGGGGGCCATTCACAGACATAACATACATTACAAAGTTGTATAACTTTGTAATGTGTGTTATTCTGTGAATAATTTTTTATCGCCGGACAACCCCTTTAATAAAATGGGCCTATTGTGACGCTTATAACTGTTTTATTTTTTCACCTACTGGGCTGTATGGGGTGTCATTTTTTCCCGCCATGATCTCTAGTTTTTAATAATACCATATTTGTTAAGATCGGACATTTTGATCACTTTTTATTAATTTATTTTTATATGTAATGTAACGTAACATAAAATCGGTAATCCGCACACTTTTTTGCCTCTTTTCGTTTACGCCGTCCACCGTTCGCAATGACGCTTGTTATATTTTAATAGATTGGACAATTACACATGCTACGGTATATTATGTTTATTTATTTTTATATGTTTTATTTATATAATGGGAAATGGGGGTGATTTAGACTTTTATTGGGGGAGGGGTTTTGGGGTAGTGTATTAGTGATTTTAACTTTTTTTTTATTATACATTTTAAGTCCCTTTGGGGGACTTGTACATTCATTAGTTTCATTTTACACACTGATCACTGCTATGCCATAGGCATAGCATTAATCAGTGTTATCGGCGATCTGCTCATTGAGCCTGCCTGTGCAGGCTCAGTGACCAGAGCGAAGATCGGACCGCATGGAGGCCGGTGAGAGACCTCCGGCGGTCCGTTTTAACGATCGCAGGATTGTGGCGTTTAAGGAGTTAGTCACGCTGCAGTGCGATCGCTGCAGCGTGTCATTAACGGTGAGGTGCCGGCTGCTGATTGCAGCTGGCCTCCACCTGCTATGAAGAGCGCTCCGCTCCGGAGCGCGCTTCATAGCTCAGGACATACCGGTACATCCAGGGTCGTCTGGGGACAGACTTCCAGGATGTAACGGTACGTCCTAGGTTGTCTAGGGGTTAAGAGGTTAAAGTGTCACTGTCGTTTAAATATTTTTTTGCAGAAATCAATAGTAAAGGCGTGCGAGAAACTTTGTAATTGGGTTTATTAGCCGAAAGTGCATTTTTTATCATGAAAAAGCAGTTTGAAGTTCTTCCCCCATTCTTCATTGTTCTATGGAGAGGGGAGGGGTGGAGGTAGCTGAGGCACCAAAACAGGACAACAAAGAGTTAATTTACAGCTACATCACCGGGCTATCTCCTCTGAAGTCAGCACTGACCTTTGAATACTGGCTTTCACACAGCTCCCACTGTGTAATCCTTTGTTCTCTGCTGCCGACTAATCTCCCTCCTCCCCCATCCCCACTTTATAGAACAGACAGGGCCTGACTGATGTAAACCAGTCGAGATTTCCTGATAATGAGCAGTGGCTGAGAGAGAGGAGGGGGGGGGGACCTGGGAAAAGGCTTTTTGAATACAGATAATGGCATATTTGCCTAATTAACCCAATGACAAAGAAATCACAAAGTTTCTTAACCCCTTAGTGACCGCCGATACGGCTTTTTACGGTGGTCACTAATGGGCCTTATTCTGCTGCCATAAGCTTTTTAGAGCGATGGCAGAGAATAAGGCTGCGGCGCCGGTAAGGCCCCCACCCCACACCCCCAGCAGTGTATGTGGTCCGTCCCGACCGCCAACAACCCCCCCGCCCCCACGTACCGACGATCGCGGCTATTAACGTGATAGCGGCGGCCGCCGGTACCAGACATTGCCGGCGCCACCGCATGCTTTCATCTCCCCCCCACCGTGAATCCACAGCCGGGGAGATGAAAAAAGTGGCCCCCAGACCCCAGATCAGCCCCCCTAGTGGCCCGGTAACTAACTGTTGGCCATGGGGTTTTCAAAAAGATCAATCTTGATCAGAGAAGAAAAATCCAAATGGCTTTTATTTTACTCCTCAAAAAAAATTACATGACAGTAGTCAGTTTGCTGCTTTCCACCTTGTAACATACTACAAAACTTCACAATCCACACAATCATTTACACCTGATGGAGTTTTATACTCTTGACAACTCCCACAATGCTTTGCACATTTTCCTATAAAACCCCTGAGTTTCTGCTGGTCTGCCTCTTACATGGTCAAAGCACACACCTTGCTGCAGCTGCTCCAGGCAGGTAAGTAAAAAGAAAATACAAAATTATAATGTTATGATGTTATATGGTCACATCACAGCACTTTTACTTAGTTTTGGTACATTGTTCCCTGGTGGCAATACCAGAAATGGGAGGAAAAATTAGAACATTAGGTGGCCAGCCTAATTAGAAAAAGCAAAACAAGAAACAAAAGAACCGTTCACACAGGTGGTTTGTCAGTCCAGGAAAATTCATGTACCAACACAAAGTTTACAAACATACAGTTTGATTTGAATTAAAAAACAAAACAATTCTATTAACATCTTCACACTCACTCTCCCCTCCCCCGGCGGCCATCCAAGATGGCCACCGCCATCACTGTGAACAGTCTATGTCTGTTCTCAGTGATGGAAAAGTAAAAATAATTAAAGCCCCATGCTCTCCGCCACCGGAAGTAGTGGAGAGCATGGGGCAGTGATCGGGGACCCCCCTGTGTGGCCCCGGAACAAGCGATCAGCGGTATATATTATATACCGCTGATAGCCTGTTCCCAGTGCCAGGGATGCACTTTTTATCCCCTGTCACCATAAATCATTGGTGACGGGATAAAAAGTGAAGTCTGGTTCTTGATGATCTATCGTAAAGATGGGTTAAAGAGGTACTCCAGCGGGGGGGGGGCATTTTTTCTTGGGACTGGTGAGGAGGTGGCTGAGGGAAACTATGTCCACTCACCTCCCCGATTCCAGCGGTGGGTCCCGCAGCGTTCCGGTCCCCGGTTCCCGGCCGCTTCCTGGTGTCTGACGCGGGCCCGAGACGTAACGTCTCAGGTCCACTCAGCCAGTGACAGAGGCGGGATCCGTTTTAAGTCCGCTCAAATCCCGCCTTTGTCACTGACTGGCTGAGCGGACCTGAGACGTATCGTCTCGGGCCAGCGTCAGACACCAGGAAGCGGCCGGGAACCAGGGACCAGAGCGCCGCGATGCGGGACCCGCCGCTGGATCGGGGAGGTGAGTGGACGTAGTTTCCCTCAGCCACCTCCTCCCCAGTCCCAGCAAAAAAATGCCCCCCCGCTGGTGTACCCCTTTAAATGAAAATTGATTGCTCATTGCTCTCTTCCTCACATAATGTTCATTGCCTTCAAGCATTAAAGGGGTTATCTAGGACCAGTAGTAGAGCGAATATGTCAAATTTTCCCAACACTATAGACTTGGTCTAACTCATGTGACTTGTTGTGTGGATGTATAGTCCTCTAATCATCTGTACTTCTGCTTTGGTACTTAAAGTGTCACTGTCGTTAAAATTTTTATTGCAGAAATCACTAGTCCAGGCGATTTTAAGAAACTTTGTAATTGGGTTTATTAGCCGAAAAATGAATTTTTATCATGAAAAAGCAGTTTGAAGCTCTCCCCTTGTCTTCATTGTTTTCCTATGGAGAGAGAAAGTAAAAGCAGCAAAGCAGGACAACAAAGAGTTAATTTACATTCACATCACGGGCTCTCTCCTCTGACAGTCACTAGGGACCTCTCTGACCTCTAATTAGGGCTCTGAATAGCTCACCCGCTGAGCAATCCTTTGTTCTTGGCCAGGGCCATTTCTAGGTAATTTACACTACAGGGTGAATCTTGCTAAAACACCCCCCCCCTAAAAAAAAAAAATAAAAAAATAAAAAATCCATGACTCACAGGTAATGTCTTCTTTGATCTGAGGCGTCACTTCTCTTTTTTCCTCTCCTTCTGGCCCAGGCCGACCTGGTGGTTTCTTGCGGCTACAGTTTCTCTTCTGAACCTGCCAGACAGACATCTTAGGCTCCGCACTTTTACAACTTTCACTTTTTTGTGTCTATGTGGGTTGTCCCCTGTATGTAGCATCCCCTGCTGTGCCTTCATTTAGTAATAATCCCCCCCTGTGTTCCCTCCCGTAGTAATAATCCCCCCCTGTGCTCCCTCCCGTAGTAATAATCCCCCCCCTGTGCTCCCTCCCATAGTAATAATCCCCCCCTGTGCTCCCTCCCATAGTAATAATCCCCCCTGTGCTCCCCCCATAGTAATAATCCCCCTGTGCTCCCCCCATAGTAATAATCCCCCTGTGCTCCACCCATAGTAATAATCCCCCTGTGCTCCACCCATAGTAATAATCCCCCTGTGCTCCACCCATAGTAATAATCCCCCTGTGCTCCACCCATAGTAATAATCCCCCTGTGCTCCACCCATACTAATAATCCCCCTGTGCTCCCCCCATACTCTATCCCCATAGTAATAATCCCCCCTGTGCAGTTCCAAAAGTAGTAATCCCACTTGTGCTTCCCCCCCATAGTAATAATCCCCCCTCTGCAGTCTCGATAGTAATAATCCCCCTGTGCTCTATCCCCATAATAATAATCCCCCTGTGCTCTATCCCCATAATAATAATCCCCCTGTGCTCTATCCCCATAGTAATAATCCCCCTGTGCTCTATCCCCATAGTAATAATCCCCGTGCTACCCCATAGTAATAATCCCCCTGGTCCCCACTCCATAGTAATAATCCTCCCTGTGCTATCCCCATTATAATAATCCCCCTTGTGCTCCCCCCATAGTAATAACACCCCTGTGCTTTCCTCCATAGTAATAATCCCACCTGTGCTTCCCCCCCATAGTAATAATCTCCCCAGTGCTCCCCCTTATAGTAATAATCCCCCCAGTGCTCCCTCTAATAGTAATAATCCCCCTGTGCTCCACCCATAGTAATAATCCCCCTGTGCTCCACCCATACTAATAATCCCCCTGTGCTCCCCCCATACTCTATCCCCATAGTAATAATCCCCCCTGTGCAGTCCCAAAAGTAGTAATCCCACTTGTGCTTCCCCCCCATAGTAATAATCCCCCCTCTGCAGTCTCAATAGTAATAATCCCCCTGTGCTCTATCCCCATAATAATAATCCCCCTGTGCTCTATCCCCATAGTAGTAATCCCCCTGTGCTCTATCCCCATAGTAATAATCCCCGTGCTACCCCATAGTAATAATCCCCCTGGTCCCCACTCCATAGTAATAATCCTCCCTGTGCTATCCCCATTATAATAATCCCCCTTGTGCTCCCCCCATAGTAATAACCCCCCTGTGCTTTCCTCCATAGTAATAATCCCACCTGTGCTTCCCCCCATAGTAATAATCTCCCCAGTGCTCCCCCTTATAGTAATAATCCCCCCAGTGCTCCCCCTAATAGTAATAATCCCCCTTGTGCTTCCCCCCCATAGTAGTAATCCCCTGTGCAGTCCAGATAGTAATAGCCCCATATAGGATGCCATCCCCCTGTGTAGCCCCCCATAGTATAGGCCCCCTGTGTAGCCCCCCATAGTAAGGCCCCTCCCCTTGTGTAGACCCCCAAAGTATAGCCCTCCCCCCGAGTAGCTCCCCCATAGTATAGCCCTCCCCCCCGTGTAGCCTTCCATACTATTGGCCCCTTTGGAGCCCCCACATTGCAGCAATTATGAGGGGGGAAAAAATACTCTCACCTTTCCTGGATCCTGCAGCAGCGTCCCCTTCTGTCTGGCTGCTGATCCTGCAAGTACAGTGAGCTTCCGGCACAGGCAGTCTGCCACACACCGGCCCGGAAGCTCACCACTGTAGCCCCGCAGCGCCCGGACTTCTCTCCTCGGCTGCCGACATGTGACGTCATCACGTCACATGTCCACCGCCAAACAGGAGAGGAGAAGTTTGGGTGCCGCGGGGCTACAGCGGGGAGCTTCCGGGCCAGTGTGTGGCAGACTGCCTGTGCCGGAAGCTCACTGTACTTGCAGGAGATCCGGCTGCCTGAAGGGACCCTGCCAGGCGGGGTGGCGGCGGTCTGGGCAGATGATGGGGCGGACAGCATGCGCCCCATAGCTGTTGGCTCCCCGTGCGGTCGCCCGGCCCGCCCGCCACTAGAAACGGCCCTGTTCTTGGCTCTCAGCTGCCCACTAATCTTGCTCCTTCCCGTTACCTCCTCCCCTCTTCATAGACCAGACAGATCCGACTGATAAAAAAACAGTCGAGATTTCCTGATTCTGAGGAGTGGATGACTGAAAGGAGAGGAGGGGAGGACCTGGGAAAAGGCTTTTTACATGCAGATGATGGCATATTTGGCTAATAAACCCTATTACAAAGTTTCTTAAAATCGCCTGGACTATTGATTTCTTACAAAAAAAATTTGACAGTGACTCTTTAAGTTAGTACTGTAGTTAGTGCTGTCATGAAGTTTTTTTTTTATTTCATGACACAATCCTTATTTCTCCCTCTTTTTAATTTTTTTTTTAAACTTGTAAAACATGCAAAAATGAAATGAATCCATATTGCAGTAAAGCAGGAGCAGATATTGATAGGGTTCCTGTCCCTACAGAAGTCAAGGGAGCAATCTCAAAATGGTACTTTCACAAAAGATTTGTAGAAGCCATATTACTGCTAGGGACCATTATTCCCTCTTATTTGTTCAGCATTCAGGTTGCAAGGTCAAGGTAATGAAAATTGGAAAACCATGGTGTGCCGCCCCCTGGTGTACCACTCATTACAAGAGCCTTGTAGCCACTTTTTGTTTGTAGCTGTGGATTGTCATACTGTTTCACAGTGGTTAGGATTTAGCTGTCAGGGCTCACATGCTGCTCTCGGATAGAGAATGTGATGCTGAGAGATTCTGTCATTTACTGCAATCTACAGCATAAATGTTTAATAATAATTTTTATCTTCTCTGTAGTTCCTTAGGGTGGTCTTCCCCACCCACACACACACTGATAAATCCTCTCATGTCTTCTCTCCAACTATGAAAGCTGTTATAGGAACATTTGGACTACAACCTTTATAATTCCATTTCTGGGGGGGTTTGTGGCACGTGCTGAAAAAGAAAAAAACACTGCCATTCCCCAATGTGGAAATATGTGCCACAGTTTACACTGCAAAATGTGGCAAGTGTTTTTTGTTTATTTTTTCCCACCAGCGTGTGTTTAGATTTTTTTTTCTAGTCAGTTGTCTTTTTCAGCCATCTAAAGCACCCCACCCCCTAAAAATAAAAAATACTGGGTGTTTTTATGCTATGTGGAAACACAACTAAAACACAAACAAAAAAAACATAATGCAAGGATACCCTCACAAGTGAATTTGAGTAGCAAAATACATCAGGTGCTAAATATTTTAGATCCTTAATGACACTACATGGGAGTTGGGAGGAATATCTAGGACATTAAATGGACACAAATATTAAGCCCAAAATTTTGTTTTCCTTAGAGTTAAAAAAAACAAAGCCTGAACAGTTGCTATGAGCGATACATATGGTCCGGTGAATGCAGTTTTGCTGCCATCGGCAACGTTATTAATAGAATGACATGGACGAGAAATTAGTGTTGTGAAATCCTATGTGGTGACCTTATCACCTTGGTGGTTCTTGATGCTTTTGTTTTTGCATTTTAAAGTCAGTACATCAAAAGTATGAAGGATGGTTGCTAAGCCGCCTTGTATAACCAGCGCCAAAAGGTGGTCATGTGTATAGCTGTCTTTCTGCATTCTCCAATACCACTCTTGGCTGAGCGTGTGTGTTCTTATAAAGGATAGGGCAGTAAACTGCTGTAGTGGTTTATCTCCCTTTAAAACGAAGGTTAGTTTTAGACTGCCCAACATGGGGCTGTGCAAGGACGCAAACTTGCGAGATCAGAAATATGGTAAATTAATAGTTCGGGCAATTACGCACGCAGCGACACCAAACATGTTTGTTTGTTTGTTTGTTTTATTTTTATTTATAACATGGTAAAAGGGGGGGTGATTCACACTTTTATTAGGGGAGGGGGCTTTTTATTATTAATGACACTTTTTTTTTTTACACTTATACTAGAAGCCCCCCTAGGGGGACTTCTAGTATATGCACACTGATCTCTCATTACGATCTATGCTGTATAGATATACAGCATAGATCAGGCATGTCCAAACTTTTTTCGAAGAGTGCCAAATTTGATGAAGTGAACATGTGCGAGGGCTGACCATTTTACATGCTATATGCTTTATAACACAGGCAGATAATAGCAAGCTGGATACCTGGGGGGCCGTAAAAGTTCGGAACGCGGGCCGCAAATGGCCCTCCGGCCGGACTTTGGACATGCCTGGCATAGATCGATGAGATAGGCACTCGATTGCTTCCGGCTGCTGCAGCCGGAAGCAACCGAATGCCGAGCCGGGAACAGCGCCATCACCCCACTAGACACCAGGGAACGGCTCCGGAAGGTAATCTGATGCAGCTGTCAACTTTGACGGCTGCATCTGATTACCTAATTAGCGGGCACGGCGATCGGACCATGCCCTCTAATAGCCGCGGTCCCGGGCTACATGCGGGACCCTGGACCGCGGCGGTTCAGGGTGGGGTCGCCGCGCGGCCCCGCTCTGAACTCCCTTAGCGATGTTTAATGGGAACCTGTTGGATCCCTGATGGTGCGTTTACACTGACAGATTTATGTGACAGATTTTTGAAGCCAAAGCCAGGAATTGATTAGAAAAGAGGAAAAATCTTAGTCTTTCCTTTATGACCTGTTCTCTGTTTATGGTCTGTTCCTGGCTTTGGCTTCACAGATCTGTCATAAATATCTCTGTGTAAACGCACCATTATATGCCCTACCCAAGCACCTTATAACAGCAGGGTGCAGCGCTCAGATGTGGTGCCAATACGTTTCCTCTGATGCTGGATTATTATAAGAAACCACTTTTAAAGGAGAAGTCCAGGGGTTTTTTTTTGTTTTTTTTCCCAAAGAGCCGGGGAGGAGATGGCTGAGCATAACAACATGCACCTACTTCCCCCAGTGTAGCGGTCCACTGCCCTCCACTTCTATTTCCAGTCCCCTTGCCACTTCCTGGTCTTAGCGGGGACTTGGTTCATGACGTGTTAGCCCCACTCAGCCAGTCAGTGGCTAAGCGTGGCTGACACGTCACGACCTGGGTCCTCGCTCAGATTAGGAAGTGGAGCGGAGGCCAGTGGACCCCTGCACTGGAGCTAGAGAGGTAAGTTCATGTTCTGTACAGCCATCTCCTCCCCAACTTTTTTGGAAAAAAAAGTGAGACCCTGCCTGGGCTTCTCCTTAACTCACCGCTGGCAGCGCCGTGTAAGCCAATGAAGGGGACGGAGCTGTAGGGCCAAGTAATCACGCTGCCTCTGCTCTCCTCTTTGACACAGAGTGATAATCTTTGCATTAAGTCTGAATTTCAGAGCGTCAAACTTGGTTTGCATCAGTTTGCCCAAATTGTTGAGTTCTTGTGTGTGATTGGTCACCTTTAGCCAGCCTAATAGGTTTTACCCAAATAGTGTATTTTTTATTTGGTTTGGGAATAGCACCCTTTCTCATAAAACAAAATCACACGGTCACATCCTAATGCATACCTGCACATATTCTACTGTATGTATGTGATGTATTGTACCTGCCTCACCAAGTCTTTCTTTCTCTTACAGAAGTAGCAGAACTTGAAGCAAACCTGCCATGTAAGTAAGCTTGTGTACATATTTTTTGCTTTACTACTATTCTTTCCCATATATTTAAAAAAATAACACAATGTGGACAATAATCACTGGTGGGTTTTTCCCACTCTTTTTATATGTAATCTGATATAGTTATGTTTTTTGTTTTTTAAAGAAAGTAAAATAGGGCAAAAAAAATCTGTCAGTTATTGCGCTCCTGTATATGTGCATCCTGGCTCACCTTTTTAGGCTCTGTTCACACTAGGGATGCACGATGCACCGAAATATCGATACTATCGATATTTCGGGCAAAACAACGTTTCGGTACCAGCTTAATAACGCAGCTTAACATAAAGTATAGAGCAGAGAACACGGCCGGCGACTAGCTGAGCACCGGCCATGTTCTCTGAGTGCTGACTCCTGCTCCCTGGAGTCACCTCCTCCGCCCGCCCCTTCCTCCGCTCACTGCAAGGATAAGTTATAGCCGACACACAGCGATCGCTAGTGTCAGGTATGTAACTGTGCAGATGCCGCTGTCACAACTGACAGCGGCATCTGACCCATCCTGTGCCATTCCAGAAGCAGTGGGGGTCGGCTACTGTGTGTAACAGACCCCCATGTATGCACACTCTCAGACTGGTGGCTGCGCTTCCTGACCGGCCTGAGTGTGCGCACATGAATATGCACGGAGGAACGGAGGCCTGACAGCTGGGAGCTTCCTGGGCTGAGGGGAGGGGGGATTTGTAAAGGGAGCTTATTTAAGGTGGAACAGACAGCCTGAACCTCGGCCAGCAGCAAAGGTTAATCTTCCTGGTGGCCAAGGTTCAGGCTGTCGGCTCCACCTTTAATAAGCTCCCTTTACAAATCTTCCTCCCCTTTGCTTTGACAAGCCTCATGCTTTGTACACAGGTACCGCAGTAAGTGAGAGCAGGGGATGTGTGCAGACATTGCAAACATCCCTGCCCTCTAGTGTGCCCCCACATCCCTGCCCTTAAACCCCTGTCCCCTGACAGGAACTGACTTGCCAGGCAGAGTAACCCTCTCCTGTCTGTCTAGACCTGGCAGCCTTCACCAGCTCCCTGCAGTGTAGGGGTTGTAGTCTGTACCCCATTGTCCATAGTGATGATCAATCCCTGTACAGCACTATAGTATATGCTGATATTCTATAGTGCTGTACGGGGATTGATCATCACTCACAGCGATTCCCCCTGGAGTTCACATGTGTGTGACCATAACCTAAAACATGTGCTCATATCCTGGCTGTGAATCTGTCAGATGCAATTCAGGTGCATAGAAAGATGCTTCAATGGGCCGAATGTGGTCCGCTAAGGATTAGCTCATTTCCCATATGCACACTTTTGAGTCAAACATGTATATGTGTGGAAAACCACCTGACTATATTCATTACCCCCAGCATAGACTGATAGCTGAAGTGTTATTGCCCAAACTATAAAATGATCACAGTAAACAATGTACTGTAAGCGCTAAAATCGAAAAAAAAAAATCGAGAATTGGTATCGAACTCAAAATTCTGGTATCGTGACATCACTAGTTCACACACACTATATTTCAGGCAGTATTTGGTCCTCATGTCAGGTCCTCATTGCAACCAAAACCAGGAGTGGATTGAAAACACAGGCTCTGTTCACATAATGTTGAAATTGAGTGGATGGCCGCCATATAACAGTAAATAACTGCCATTATTTCTATACAATAACCGTTGTTTCAAAATAACAGCAAATATTTGCCATTATATGGCGGCCATCCACTCAATTTCACTATTGTGTGATCATAGCCTTTCTTTTTTTTTTTTTATCCACTCTTGGTTTTGGTTGCAATGAGGACCAAATACTGCCTGAAATATACTGTGTGTGAATCCAGCCTAAAACTGTGATTTCTCTGAACAACAGTATATGCACTGCAGTACCACCCACAAACAGGGGGCAGGGGTAATGTTTTAAGGAGGAAAAAACTGTAATGTTTTTCTAATTTTTGATAACCACTTTAGGTGCAGTCATTTAAGTGCAGCTCATTTTTTGTCTCGAATATTATTCACTATAATGTTTGGTCTACCAGTTAAGCAAAATTAACAATGATCTAGTTAAAAAAAAGTTAATGTGCATAGAGAGGTTTAGCTTTTTGGATGTTTGCCATGTTAGCTAAAAATTCTGAGGATTGTACAGCATACAGGGAATTAGATTCTCTCACATTGCACATTACTATAGATGACCTGCTGTAAAAATTACATGTGCCGACTCCCCAGAGCAATGTCCGCAGACATCCAGCCAGCAACTCATTCTGAGAATTGTGGGCTAAGCAGTCTCCAGAATTGCAGTGTAGCTGTGCCGGAGAAGAGAATACTAGTAATTTTTATAGATTAAGCGTATAAATTACAGTCTAAAAAAAGAGCTTTTTTTCCAGATTAGAACTGTTTGTGGTTGTCAAAGGCTACAAGAATAGATGTGAAAAAGTAGGCTTTTTCTTGTGTGAACATGTAACAGTGTACAATCTGAATTAATGTATAAAGGCGCTGGATAACTTCCCAACCTCTGCCTAACACATACAGCGGCATACGTGACTTTACTGACTGCTGACTCCCAAATGTATACTTTTTTTTAAATATTATAATTATTATACTAGTAATAGACCGGGACTTACTCGATAAAAGTCTTTGGTGTCTATTGACGTAATGGTGTCTGCCACCATATACTTTATTATTAGATGCACAACCCAGAGGTGACGTGACCCCAACAAACAAAGTTTGCATAAAAAAGGAACTAGAATTTAGATTATGCAGATGTGTAAAAAGGCTTTCTTTATAGCCATTTTTCAGTAAAATGTCATTGGTCAGCATAAGATCATCGGCAAAACTTAAACCAAGCTTTGATGGCTGCTTAAGGTTCTGTACCTTTTCATAATAGAAGGCACAATGCATTCGTTTGTCGATGGTCACCCTCTGCGCCTGACACCCCTATTGACTTATAATGAGGTCAGCAGGGATTCTGTGGTGATGCGGTTTGACAACAAGACTATTGCTGATCCTGACAGCCATCCATGCTTCCTGCGCTACATCTGCTAGGTTCGCTCATTATTGTACACTTATTATTAGTATCTGTGACATTACTGCGGCTAATTTAATCATGCAGTTCTTGTATAACATCTGAACAAGGAATCTTCGCTGTAAGTATAGTAATTATATTATAGTTCCTGTATAAATTATATTATTTTTTTTTGTTCCTATTAGGCACCTGCAAAGTGAATTTCCCCGACCCCAACAAGCTGCATTACTTCCAGCTGACTGTGAGCCCAGGTAATCTGCCAATGCTTTGCGTAGTCTTGTCTCTGACACGGGTGATTCTGAGGTTAAATACTTCAGCACTTGATAAATTACAGCGGCCATGGTAACAGAATAAGACTGCATTCCCTTGGATAGTTTTAATTTCAGTATTAACCTCTTAATGGGGGTTTCTGGTTCCTCTTCAATCCTTTGCGGATCCTGTGTAGAAGCTCCAGCAGTGCCCTGGTATGTAACCACTGCAGCCAGCCACCGCCTTAGCGGTCAAGGACCATGTGTTGCTCGACCACTGGCCCTCAATTTGGCGCTAGAGGTAACATGTAGCAAAATCATGTGATGGCTAGCAGATTGTAAACCCTGGCAGGGACCGCTGAGCATCTGCATTGGATTGAAACTGGATAGAAGTAAGGCTTTTGTTGCTGCGTTTAACTTCAAAAACTGTATAGCTTCATTTACTTTGTCATGTAATAAAAACATGTATCCTGTAAGTATTTCAGCTGAAAATTTCTATGAAATCAGGAATAAAAATTCTTTTGTTTCGCTTAATAACCCATGTACTATCAGTACAGTGACAGGCTAGTGGTTGTCATAGGATTGTTGGATTAATTTCATGGTAGGACGTTTGATTAAAAAAAAAAAACCCACTAACAACAAGGTGATTTGTTAGCAAAGTGTTGGCAATATCACTAAAGTTGCCCTTACACTGTAGACTAAAGTCAGCTGGAACAGTCGCCTTTTGGCAAGTTCAGCCAAGTTGTGTGGTGGTCTCCTGACTCTCCACCAAAAGTGATGTCTGTGGAGAAATGCGGTCTTGTTCACCATTGATCCTTTTGTGCTAAGAGAGACAATCAGACGCCAGAGCGGTCTGTGACCTACCCCTCCCCATAGTGGCAACATGAACATTTGGCCATACTGCAGGTTTACATGTATGGGGAGGTCAAGAGAGATAACTGACAATTACTGAAAACGCACCTTGTTAGGGATTTTCATCCCGGTGATACTGGAATCGTGTGCTTGCTGCTAATTTGTCACTTTGCCTGCTCAGTGCTCTTTACTGATCATCTCTGTAATGTGGCTGAGAACAGAGGAGCATGTGACTATGATCTTCCACTGACCCTGTATATGACTACAAAGGACGCCAAGGGAGAATCATGCTCCTCCGTACTAAGCCATATCATGGGGATGGGGTCCAGAGCACTAAGCAGGATGGCACAGCAGGGGGGTCGCGTCTTCTTGCAAGAGCACTGTAGGGCACAGCAAATGTGAGTGATTATAGGACCAAACCTTTTCATACAATACTTAGTGACACTGTCACCCCCTTTTTGCATTTTGACTTCTCTAATTGACCAGTTTTCATACCTTATTTTATATCATACGTCATGGTGCTTGTTCAAGTAAAAAATGATCTTTTATCAACTGCAGATTGGGCTAAGTGGGTGGAGCTTCGCGACAACAGCGCCACTAAGCCCCACCCACAGTGTCACCATTGGCCCTGCCCCTCCATGACGTCATAGACACAAAGGCCTCACCCTCCTCGGCGCCCATTGGTATGGGCTGACCTAGAGGGGGTGGGGCCTACACCTTTAGGCCAGCCTGTTCCAGTGGTCAAAGAGGGGGTGGGGCCTGTGTGTCTATGATGTCATGGAGGGGAGGGGCCAACAGTGTTGCTGTGGGCATGGCTAGGTGACACTGTTGCCGTGAAGCCCCAACCCACCCTTAGTGGGGAGAAACCCCAGCCCCTCCATGACGTGATTATAATCTATGGAACCCTATCATAGAGGGGCTAGGGTTTTCTCCCACTAAGGGTGGGTTGGCCCGCCTCCAGTGCTTCAGCCTGGGCCTGGTGGTACAGTCACTTTAATTCCAGTTCTAAGGCCTCACCAACAGGCCATGTTTTGAGGATCTCCCATACAAAGAACACCTGTGATAATACTTGATGCACTGAGTATAACTATATCACCTGTGACATACTAAGAAAATCCTCAAAACATGGCCTGTTGGTGAGGCCTGGGGCCTAGAATTGAGAAGCACTGCACTAGAACATACTTACAGAGGACACACAACCCGTGGTTATAATGGGCATGTGTTTTCTATTTTTCATGTAGCTTCCAGCAATTAAACTATTCCTAATTGATATTAGAAGGCTCAAAAATGTCTCCTTACTATTGAAGTTTCGCCTCCTCTTCACCAGAAATGTGGACGCACACTCAGCCAACATGTGGTTTTCCTGCAAATGAGTGTGGTTTACAAATGATCTGAGGAACTTAGAGGTCAAGTCAGCACAAAAATCATCCGGAATGGTTTGAGGACTGTGACTATGTGAGGCTGGGGGTTTATCCTGATGGAAGAGACCACTGCTATTACGGAATCCTGTCGCCTTTAGGAGTGTGTATGGTCTCTAACAATGTGTAGGTAGATGGTTTGTGTCCGAATTAGATCCACATAATGTCAGGACCTAAAGTTTCCCAGCAGAGCATTTCGCAGAGCATCACACTGCCTCCTTACTGTCGTGCATTCTGTGGTCATCTGTTCCCCAGGTAAGAGCTGCGCATACACCACATGCTGTAAAAAAAAAAAAAAAAAAAAAGATTCATCTGATCCACCATACTTATTTCATTGCTTCATGGTCCATTTCTGATGATTGTGATACCATCGTAGACATCTTTTCTTTGTGATATGACTAGACATGGGAAATGTCGCCTTGTTATCCTTCTGTCCTCCTTTGTAGAACATCAGATTTATCCTCTAGGCTTCATGTACAACACTTAATATCAATACCCCAAATCTGAGACCTGCTTAATGTATGCAAGCCTTATTAGCTTATTCTTTGTTCATAACATTACCTATGCAGTATAAAGGCAAATGTAAGGCTTTCTGGGTTCTTCCCATTCTAATGCTGTCGTTTGTAGTGCTCTGTCTGTCTTTAAGAATACCAGAATCCACAAAATAATCCTAAATAATCCTATTATTGGTCAACTCACACGGTATATACGCTGGATCATAGATATCAGGGCTCTATCATGAAGACCTCAAACAACAAGTTTGGTGCCAAGTCAACCACAAATATAAGTCCAAATTGCTATGAACACCATAGTAATCTTTAAAGAAGACATGACTCTAGTGTAAAGGAAACCTGTCATACCTGTGTTATGTTACCTGAACCACAGGCAGCATGAAATGGACAAAGCTTTCTCAATATAGTGTGCTGTGAATGTTAAGATATGTGAACCCAGCCTAAAAGTTATATATATACTTACCCGTTATGTGTATATGCGATTTTTAGCATTTAGTGCTAAATTGGTTAAGCAGGGCAGGCACCATAGGTGCTACTTTTATATGCTGTCTAAGCAGCCAAGACTTTAATATGCCAAAGCGATACTTGAGATTGCTAGGATATGTGAAGAGGTGATGAGTTTCAATATTAATATTTCAGACACCTGATATTTAGCTGTGTAGGTTGTGGTCATGAATTTTTGCTCACGTCTGATTTGTAGTGATGTTATTTGTCCTGTAGGAGGCAGTGTAAACATACAGTATCTGCATTTAAACAAAACACTGTGTTTTATCCCTATTTAGAAGAATATGTTTGGCTGAAAAGAGGCTGATACATACAAGAATTCAGATTCTGTATGTGAAATGAAGCAAATGGTTGAAAGGTGAACTTTGTGGGTTTTTTTTGTTTTGTTTTTACTGATTTTGTAAAACTGCAGGAGCCTCAGAGAAGGAATCAGAAGTGCTGCTATAACGTATGGATAAGCAGTAACAGCACTTGCATTGTGAGAGCATGGCTATCCAGCGTCCTGTCCCCTGGACTGCGTCAATCATAGGATGCCCCTTATTGCAGCGTTCTTACAGGAGATCTTATCACATATCACTTGTTCTTCACTAATTTGGAAGGCCATCCTGTCCGAATAGCTCTTAGTGAATAAATGCATTTAAAAAATTTTTTATAGTTTTTTTTTTTTATTATTTTATTTGTCAGCCATTGGGGTAAATGCACAAGGTACAGAATTGCTGCAGGAAAACTTCCATAGCAATTCCAACCCATATCCACAGAGAATCGCACACCAGTCCATTCAGATTTTGCTGCAGCTAACAAAGAAAAAAACAAACATTACTTCTGTCCTCAGCAGTAGGCTTAGGTTCAGATTTTATTGCACATTACTTCTCCATTAAGAGTAAGAGGGAAAGTAAATCAGTAAGTAATCTATGACACTAAACCCACACCGCAGGTCCGTACATCTTCACGCCGTGTACATGGGATGGACTCGATAGATGCTGTCACTTGCTGCAGGTTTTCTATGTCAGCAGTGCAGTCAGTGCAGTTGTGAAATAATTACTGCCCTCTCGGGTTCAGTTTTGCTGAGAAACTGGATAAAAGGATATCGTTAATATAGTTAGTCTCTTATTTTTTGTGAGAAGTGTTATTGGTCCATTTATTTTACTATGCACTTTTAAGAGCGGATCTTTGTCTAGTATATGGAATATAGTCCCTTCCTTGAGATATAGTGATGTAAATTGTATATAGTGCAGTAGCCTGGAATTGTCTCTTTATAGTCTGGTAAATGTCTTTTTTGAACTTTATACGTTTTCTTTTCCAGTAGGTTCTTTGACAGTGCGCTGATTTCCCTCATTCCCTTCTCCCCTCACACAGCTTGCAGTCTCACAGACACATGGAGAGATACTGAACATGCATCACCATAGTCTTCAGTTTACTCATTTTCCGGAGACTAATTGTGGCCGAGGAGGTTTCTAAACGTTCAGTGTATAGCCTTCCACTGTGGAAATGCAGCCATGTATCTGCACCACATTGTGCTGCACATTAACAGTGTTTACATGGCACTAACTGTAACAATGTAATTCACTCCAGAATCATTGCGATTTTCAATAGTGAATCAATAGAAATAAATGTGCAAGAAATTCACAGTGTATCCGCATCAAAATTGACACTGCATTACAATGCAAAAACATTTTATATAAAATGATAAGCAAAAAAAAAATCTTTACTCTGTTTTGCCAATATGTGCAGCCTGCACGGTAATTCCATTACCATTTGGTTGCAATGTGATTTCTTTCAATCATTTTGCTGGTATTATATTATGCAGCAGATTGTACACCTCTAAATTCTGTAGTGTAACTATCTTGTGTGAACATACCCTATATCAGGAATAGGGAATCTTTTGGCTCTCCAGCTGTGAAACTACAATTCCCATCATATCTAGAGAGGCCAAGCTTTGGCTGTCCAAGCATGATTGAAATTGTAGTTTTGCAACAGCTAATGGGCCGAAGGGTCCCAATTGCTGCCCTATAGGATGTCTGCAGGCTGCTGGCATTTCAAAGAAGAGCTAACTGGATAAACTAGGAGTAATAAACATAAGTAGACATAATCTTTCTGCATTTATCTAAGTTCACAGTGTGAACCTTGGTTCAAAAGATGTTGTAAGCTAAATGCTGACTATACCTTCTCAGGGGTTGGATGCACTGCATATCTTCCACAGTGGATTTGCATGTGACTTATTCAATACTAGCGATTTTAAGAACCTGCTTACACTGTGGAAACGTACATTAGTCTGTAGTGTTACAAGCGTACTACTTTATACCATATGCAGCAAATCCACAATTGAGTTTTATTTTAATGGATTTGGTAGTGAGTTTTTGTTGACGTTCACATGATTTTGTGAGAATTTACCATGGTGTAAAATTCACAGCATTTCTGTCCTGTGTAAAAGCAGCCTGAATTTTTATGATAATGATGAGCAAACTTTCCCTACCCGAATGTTTGCCATTTGACTTCTGCCGCCTGGAGGAGTTGGATGCAGCCCTAGGGAGTCATTGAAAACATTGATACAGCCATAGGCTGTATCCATTTTTTTTGTCCTGGCAGACTTAGGGCTGCATCCAACTACTCCAGCCGCCAGGAGTCAAATGGTAAACATTCAGGTAGGGCAAGTTTGCTCATCATTATCATAAAAATTCAGGCTGCTTTTACACAGGACAGAAATGCTGTAAATTTTACATCAAGGCATATGGTCTGACTTGTTATATGGCTCTCTGTAAGGGTATGTGCACACTATGGTATCCAGGCAGATGACCCGCCACGGATTCTGGTGATCTGCCCGGATTCCATAGTGTGCACGTACCCTCACAGTGTCTTGTTAAAAGGTATGAGCTTTTCAGTTCGATCCACTTCATTGATTTTTATATGTGAAGGTTTTATGGCATCTATATTCAGAGGTTGTAGAGAGACATGAAGGGTAAAGCCACCGACAGCCTGCGTCTGTCACCTGAAAATCCATGTGGTTTCCAAATGCTTTGTTTTAGCAGTAGTTTCTGGCAAAACCGTGATTTCTACACATGGCTTTATCCTAGCCTAAAAGAACTTTAGTTGGCAGCGTTGTCTCATATCTGTGTAGTGTATCTGACATTTATGGACAACTTTTAAAAACAAGAGAAATTAAGCAATCTGAACTGAACAATGTTACATATCCTCCTACAAGTCCTTGTAACTTCACACCAGAAGGATCTTTTTTCAGAGTGATCACCAGATGCCGGATGCAGATACAAGTGTTAGGGCTTAAGGCACAAGCTGTGTCAGATATGTTTGTCCCGTTTGCTAAATTTATCCACGGTATCACTTAGCGTATTTAATTCTGTATGTAGAGGACACTTCTTTGTAGACTGCTTATTAGTGGGTTTGATACATTTTTGCATTTTCTTTGTTGTTCTCCATAGAATCACAGGGATCCCTAAACCAGATTCAGTATCATTTACAATACTATATAAATATCATATATATGGTACACAGCTTTCTCTGGAGGCTTTAAAGACTGTTACAGCAACTCTACTTTCTTTTATTTCAGGTCAGGGCTTCATTGCAATGTATGGCAAGGATGAGGGTATACAATTTGGCTTTATTGCAATAGCTGTAAAAGTTGTACTATTAACTGTGATCATATTGCCATCAGAGGCATGAAGCCAACAATGCTGTCTGCTCGCCCCTGGGGTGAAACAGTCACTTATATGTAAGATAGGGTTGAAGCTCCCAGATAGCGATATGGTACAGAAAAATCTTCGGTAGATTGGTGCTTAGCAAATAAATAAGTGCAAAGTCACTAGCTGAGTAGCAGAAAAAGAAAACTGCAGGACTCGCTAAGGGCCCTTGCACACTACGGAAATCACGCAGATAACTTGCTGCGGATTCCGTGCGCGCTCCCACTTGAGCATCTGGCTGTCCCATAGGCTTCATTCTAGGCTCAGGCGGTTTCTGCCATCCACCAAAATAATTGACATGTCAATTCTTGGGGCGGATGGCAGAATGTGCCTGACCATAGTATGGAGCCTATGGGACCGACAGAACTTCAAGCGGCGTAATCCGCGGCAAGTTATCCGCATGATTTCTGTAGTTAGCATGTGCCGAAGTGTGCAAAATTGTGGATTACTTTACTTTTCTAAGTAAAGTGCACAAGTAGGCAGCAACAGCTGTTTCATTGGCCAGAATCCTGCTTCCTCTGGCCTTCGGAGAAAGAGTTTTGCATGAGAAACAGCTGTCACAACCTACTCCATCCCTCTCTACCTTGTGCACTGTGTTGGGAAAAATAAAGTGAACCACATGCACATTGAGTTCCGCAATTTTCTTTTACTCAGCTAATGACATATTACAGTCTCATGACATCACACGGTCATGTGTGGATGATTTTAAAGTACTTTTTACTGGTCATACCTGTGTGTAATTGGGAATGGAGGGAAGCCATTGAAAATGTAAGTTGTGTAATTGAGGATATGTAGTAAGTGGGGTTTGGCGACAGTTACTGGTTATCAGTAGAGATTAGCCGATGCACTCATCTAAGCGAAGCAAATCGCTTCATTTGATCGGCGCTCTGCGGATCAAGCCGCCGGGATTTCCGCACCACTCCTCCCAGGATGCGGGAAAAAGCTGGATTCAATCCTGGCTTCGCTTAGATGAGCACTTAACTAGAGATGAGCGATCAGTCTCTTGATGTCGCTGATAATGTATAGAGATTAGAGATGACCATAACATGCACTCGTTTGGCATTTGGATACCGGTGGCCAAAGGCTATATTCAGCCACTGGAATTCAAATGCCGAGTGAGCAGGCTTGGGTTGTGCGCTCATCTCTAATAGAGATATCAAGATGAAACCATGTGTATCCCGCTACTTAAAGTTTTTGCCAGTTTTTCGCCCAATATCTATCTTCCAGGCATGGAAAAATCTGGTATCCAGCTTCATATTGTCAGCATATGGAGTAAACAATGACCAACAATGTTGGCATAAATCATGTTAATGATCTGTTTTGTCTTTGTTATATGTTCACTTTTTGTTGCAGGGAATTTTTTTATTTAGAAAATGTTCTACTGAAATATTTTAATGAGCATCATATTAGTTTCCTGTGTTTTGTGAGTCAAAGCAGAAGAGTATTTTTTATGGAACATTAATATTTCCTTGTAATTAAAGCACTCAATTCTCCAGACAACTTAAAACAACCCTTTAATGGTTTAAATGTGTGCAGTAGTGAAAATACTACTTTTTCCACTATTGTCTAAGCACATGGCAGTGTTATGTACACTTTGTGGTGGTGGGACACTGGCTACATAATTATTTTTCTTGACTCACAGATGTGGAAACTGATGGAGAAAATTATACTAGAGCCATGAACAAATATTTAACTGAATTAAATTACACCTAATTTATGTCATTTACAATTATGCTTCCTAATATATGATCTATGGTTCATTGAAATGTTCAAAACCTGTTAGCCCCTTTACGATGTCCCCTATGAGTTCAGCGGGTTGTCACTTACGTATGAAAATGCTGAAGTTTTGGACAATACTAGCCCTAATATAATTGAGTCTAATGTATTGATGAGATGCAGGCACCACAACTCGCCCTCTGCCGATTGACAACTTTTTTCTCTGAGGCCATGTTCACAAAGTATACGAACAATGGCCTTTGTTGGCACACAAAAAAAAAAGGCCTTTGTAGTTAGTGTCAAACAATGGCCATTGAAATCAATGCACAACGGCCGGAAATAATTAAGGATGTCAATTATTTCCATGGCCGTAGCCAACAACGGTGGTCGTTCAATACGCTGTGTGAACAACGTCCGTTGTTTGAATTGACTTCGATGCAACACATTTTTCACAGCGTCAGTACAGTAGCGCAAATATTTAATTTGGCAGTGTATCAAATACTTTTTAATTTTTCCCACTGTATTCTGTAAGTAATAACCTTGTTCTTTTTGACTGTAGTTGAGCTGTTATATTTGTATGATGAACATTGATTTTATTTTTTTATATTTGCCCACCTGAGGGCGCTCTTATGAGCTGTGGTACTGCCTTTGACCTCCAGGTGCACCTCTTAATTGCAGTTGGGACCTGGACTTTTAGCAGTTGCAAGTCAAGATGTCACTCACAATTACCAGTCAATCCCAAGCACAAGTGGTTGGCATGGGTCTCTTACATGGGGCAATAATCGGCCCAAGTGAAAGACCCCCAAATTATACCGTTATTAGTAATATCTCAATATTTTTATTTATAACAATATTCAGTCAGTTAGAATTTCCCTTCAGAACTCTGCTACCGCTCATTGCATTGCCCGGCGCTACCTTTCAGCAGATATACATGTATTGTGCCCTCCAAATGACTTCTTTCTTCCCTCTCTTCGTCTCTCTAGAATTCCATTGCACGCTCCTTGTAATGTGACCGGTTATTGTACACTGGACGCTGGTTACAAATGTTTGTTTGAAAAGCCATTTCTAAGAAGCTGTCTCGCACAGAAATCTGGTTGGGTTTATGGAAGGTAAAAATAGAGATGGCAAGCGGCATGTCTGCAGAGTTATGTTACATACCCAGGGTGGGAGATAATTCACATAGTATCGGTGCCAGTTTATGAATAATCTCCTGTATGCACAGTCATTCTGGCTCCCAGAGAGTTAAGCTACAGCTGACACCAGAGCATATTTAGCAATGCTGTTGGTGTAGTCTGGTCTGTATCTGGAAATTTTTGATCCGTGAATTGTCGCATGTCCTGGGAATGAGAACTTTAAAGTGATTTTTTTTTTTTTTTTGACCCATCTTGATTTGAAGCTCAGTTCTTTGCATTTTTTCATTTGGGAAAGTATCACAACTTGTCATGTATAACATTGTTCTTACAGAAATATTTATGATGTTGCAATGAGACCTATATGTGATGTTTGCTGGTTTATGTGAATATATAGCACTGTAAACTTCTAGTATATAACCGTTTGAAAATTTTATTAGTTCTCCATGTAAACGGAACCCGCCATGCATCTTCCCACCAGTGCTGTCCGTAAATGTATTGTGTGCCATTGCTGCAATGTGTTTTTTTTTTTTTCTTTTGAAGTTTTAGGATTTATTTGTGGGTTAAATTACATTACATATAGTATGTCCTTGTAAAGTATGCACTCTTTTATAATTTGACACAAGAATTAACTTTCAAGAATGTATTATTTTATAAACAGACATATCGTAGCTTTTTTATTTAACTTAGTCTTATGTTATATTTTTTTTGTCTGTTTTACCTAGTCCATTGTGTCCTGCATAAGAGAAACACAAGGAAAGTATCAAGGAGGCCAGAGCCTTGCTCACTCCCTTGCTTGCCCTTACCTAGAGAACCCTCCCAACTGACTGCAGGTCTAGTCTAGTGCGCCAGACCGCCGAAAATGACCTATGGGAACATAACAGCAGGTTTGAGTCTACTAACCTGCTGTTAGTTTACCTGCGTTTTCCATGCTGATCTATGGGGAGCATATGGCGCTACATAGTGGCAGGGTATGCTTTTTTTTAAAGAGGTTATCCAGCCTGTTAAAACAAGTACAATTCTGTAGATTGGCTATCAATAGAGATGAGCGAACCTCCAGCATGCTCGAGTCCATCCGAACCCGAACTTTCGGCTTTTGATTAGCGGTGGCTGCTGAACTTGGATAAAGCCCTAAGGCTATGTGGAAATCATGGATATAGTCATTGGCTGTATCCATGTTTTCCAGACAACCTTAGAGCTTTATCCAAGTTCAGCAGCCACCACTAATCGAATGCTGAACATTCAGGTTCGGGTCGACTGGAACTTGAACCCGGTTCGCTCATCTCTAGCTATCAATATTAGATTAGCGCAGGTCTGACTTCCAGCACCCCGGATTTTTTCTGGTTGAAGGGACCTTGGCACTAGTTTCTTTCATTGCTGTGCTCTTTGGGACAGCATTGTTATTCCATTCAAGTGAGTCGGGCAATGGTGCAGTTCTTTGTGCTGTTGCGCCACATAGTACAGTAACGCAAGGACAAGAAAATGTTTTTAAAAAGCACCTTCAAACAGCTGATTGGGGGTGGACTGGTGGGGGCCACAAGTTGGACCCACTCTGACCTACTATTGATAGCCTATCCTGAAGTTAGGCAATCATGTTTTACAGACTGGACAACCCCTTTAACCCTTATATGACCTAGGGTCATTCAATGCCCAGGTTGTTTTTGGACATCAGCTTATGGGATCATAATGATCCCATAAGCTGATGTCCCTGTGTCTGTCCCCTGCCGCTGTTACAATCTTGTGACAGCAGCAGGGGAGAGAGGGGAGGGGGCAGATCGCACAGCCATTCCCTCCCTCCCCCCACCAGCCTCCGTAGCCAGGAAACTGGAAGTCTGACACTTCCGGTTTCCATGGCTACCATCGGGGCTCTGCGATCACTTCGCAGAGCTCCGATGGACACCGGACACAGAATTCTGCATCTGTAGAGGAAGAATTCTCTGTCAAGAGCCCTATAGATGCTGCGGTCGTGCTAACCGCAGTATGTATAGAGTTAACTCTCTGATAGCTGGGACCCGCCGCGGAAAACACAGGTGCAACTCCTGCGCCTGTGTTATCGTCTATCTTAAATTAACTACGCTAAATTAACAGCATCAGGCATAGGTTGCAGCGACGTTAATTTACTGTGGAGCAGCGGGAGAGGGTTAAAGGAGAAGTCGGTGATTTAAAAAATTTGTTGTCAGTCGTGTGTGTGTGTGGGGGGGGGGGGACATAAGAAATAATCACTACTTGCCTCTCTCTGTGTGACAGGGGCAACCCTGCGAGAAAGCATTTTCCCTTGAGTACTGATGTCATGACTATGGGGGGGGGGGATACCAGACACGGCTGATGAATTGCCACATCAGACAACCAATATACTGCAGCCATGTCCTTTCCTAGTCACTGGCTGGCTCAGTGGCCAGTCATCAACTGGGTTGTGACCAGCCATAGAAGGACATCCTGGAGCCCCGTGGGAGTCCTGGAGCGGCAAGCCAGCGCTGCAGAAGCACAAGGACAGGTAAGTAGTGATTGTACAATAAGTTTCCCCCATGCCGACTGACAAACTTTAAAAAAATTGCTGTCTTCTCTTGTAAATAACTGCTCATCAGTATGTACTAAGAGAAATTATCTGAGGTATTCTGAAAGAGTACTTTGTTGTAACTGAGATACTTTCCGATAAATATTTAATCAGATTACTAAAAGCTTTTTTTTCTACCTTTGTTTATATGGGACTTGATCAATTTACAAAGATTTTGGTATCAGAAAGTAACTTGTTCCCAAAACAACTGCTGTAAACATGTTCCCTAGTTTATTTCTCCAGGTATTTTTGGTGTGTGTGTGTGTATTATATATATATATATATATATATATATATATATATAATATATATATATATATATATATATATATATATATATATATATATATATATATATATATATGTGTGTGTATATATTATTCAATATCTTTTCTACAAATAAATGAGGTCTATTTCCAAAGTTTAGGAAAAGTCCTTTCAGACCTACAGTATGCTTTCATTCTGATGACTAAAAACTAGTCTGACAGTGAGTATATGAGCAGGAAAAAGCTCTTTATTAGCATGTATATGATTTCTTGCTCTATAGCCTAAACAAGTGGCTTACTGGAGTGTTTGTGTTGAAAAATAGACTAGATACACGCTTACTTCAGTTAAATGAAGTCTATGTAAGGGACATAGTGTAACTTCCTTCTGTGTTTAAGTGGAAATGTAAAGCCTTACCTACATGATGATTTATCACTATTGTTGCATTATTCATTGCTACATTCCCAAATGCTAACGTTCGCTAGCAGTTCCTGGAATTTAGCGTTTGTTGAATATGGAGAACAGCAGACATTACTGATGCTAGATGTACGTTTCATACTGCTCAGTATTTCAATGCTAGTGGGGCTTAGCTTTGCTTTTTCACAGAGTTTGTTAGAGAGTCTTAGAAGGGTCTCCCACCCTGGCTGCCCGGGCCAATGAACACATTATACAGGCAGCCATTGTTATGAATTGCTGTCATGTAATACCACATTTTATTCCCATTGCAGCCACCATAGGGAAAGCAAATGACCACAAGAAGTTAAAGAAGCCAGATCTGTATTCAGCAGCTGATCACCCTGACATCTTCATTCTTACTCTGACTGCATAAAGCAGTCCAGGATCCTGAAAAAGGTGTGGGCATCTGCATTGGCAGACAATCCGCTACAGTTGTCCCATCAAAGCAATATCTGAAATATGATGGGGTGGTAAATGGAAACGTTTTGTCTGACGGCAAGAGCTGTCCTTTAGAGCAGCTGTAATTTAGCCAAGGTATTGATAGGATTCCCTGTGATCAATAACTCATCTAGTTATCCTTCAGAGACTGTGCATTGTCCTGGGATGAATGTTATTGTTCCGAGGCAACCTTAAAGGGTCACTTTATCATTTTGTGGCCTGTGTCATGTAAAGATCTGGTTTTGCCCCTTGCATTTTTGCTTAGATGACATTTTCTAAATATATCTTTATCATATAGAGATCATATATTGTATTTGTTTGTTTATTCATGTAAAGCCAATCTGAATCCATCCCCTGAGCCATGGGTATTATATGTCATAATTTGCAGTACAGAGGTATTTGCGTTAGAGAGGTTATCTAATGATTTTTTTTTTTTTCAAATCAACTGGTTTTCGAAAGTTATATAGATTTGTAATTTGTAAATCTCAGGTCTTCCCATAGTTACCAGCTGCTGTATGTCCTGCAGATAGTGGTGTTTTCTTTTCAGCCTGATGCAGTGCTCTGTGCTAACCTCTCTGGCCGAGACAGGAACTGTCCAGAGCAAGAGAGGTTTTCAATGGGGATTTGCTGTTGCTCTGGACAGTTCCTGTCTTGGACAGAGATGTCAGCAGAGAGCACTATGTCAGACTGAAAAGAAAATACCACTTCCTGCAGAACATACAGCAGCTGATAAGTATGGGAAAAGAGTAGAGATTTTTAAATGGAAGTGAATTACAAATCTATATAACTTTCTGAAACCAGTTGATTTGAAAGAAAAGGTTTTCCGCTGGATAACCCCTTTAAACACCTGTTGAAATGTGTCGATTCAGTGTGTAAATGCCAGGCCATGTTCACATTTCATTTTCGGCCCTATGTCGGGCTACACATCGGGAATCCTTGAAGAAAGGATGCTGACGTGCGGCCAATGGCAACATTGACTTAAATGAGCAGGAGTGAGTCATTTTGTGACTACGTTCTGCTCATTTGCTGGACGTACACTGCTTATGTGCAGGACTCAAGAGCATGGTCTTTCACGCTTTTGAGTCCTGCACAAAAGCAGTGTACGTCCAGCAAATGTGTTGGAGTGGTATAATTATTTTGGCCCTCACATCACTAAGCTTGATATAACATCTGTAATGAAAAATTCTCTCCAAATATTAGATGATGGCAGCTTTTACAGTGCTTTTAAGATCTTTGTTTCCGGCTGATACCTTTATTCTGCATGAATACTTGTCAGTTTGGTCCTTAGACATAAAAAAAAAGAGATTGTGGCTATTTTATATAATGGATTTGCATCTATCTTTCTAATTTACTACCACATTTCTGGTGCTAAAAAGTATACATTATGGGGGAGATTTATCAAACATGGTGTAAAGTAAAACTGGCTCAGTTGCCGCTAGCAACCAATTCGATTCCACCTTTTATTCCTCACAGACTCTTTGAAAAATGAAAGGTGGAATCTGATTGGTTGCTAGGGGCAACCGAGCAAGTTTCACTTTACACCATGTTTGATAAATCTCCCCCATTATGTCTTAGGGTAGCTTCACACGTACCGTATCGCTGCTGATTTTATGCAAGAAAAACGCAAAAAAATCGCAGATCCGCCCTTGCGATTTTAGATACAGAAAAATCGTATGAATTGACCTGCGTATTATGTATATATAAAAAACGCAGCATAAATTATGCACATAATACGCAGGTCAATTCATGCGATTTTTCTGCGTCTAAAATCACAGGGGCGGACGTGCGATTTTCTTGCGTAAAAACAGCGGCTATACGGTACGTGTGAAGCTACCCTTAAAGGGAATCCATCACCAACCTGTTTCCTTAGTGTTGTCGCCAATCAACATCTTTTAAGATGGGATTCCACACCTCTAAATAGGGCTGTCCACAGTTCTCCTGCTCTATAACATGCTGTTGGAGGATCAAAATGCTTGTTCAAAATGACAGGTTCGTTCTCTCCATTTGCTACTCTGTGCAGTGTTTCCCCTCGCCTCCTGTTCAATGCACAGACCTTCCGTGATTTATTATCTGCATTTTTGGAGTTAACCTATAACATTCTTGTGTTGTATGAGAATAAATTATGCTCTAAAGAAGGTAGAACTATGTATAAGGGTAAGACCACATCTATCTGACATGAAATATTATGGGATATTTTAGTAAACCTATGAGAATAGGATGCTGATGTATACCACAGTGCGTTTGTGCGAATGCCTTCATTTCTATGTGTGGAATGTAGTGAGCTAGTCACTGGCGTATTTTTAACGCATAGCATTTATTTGTGGAGCTTTAACAATGTACACTTCCGTATAATATACACTAATCTTTACATGTCCTGATCTCTGTTTAAATATTGGTGAGATAGGATGCCAAACATTAGTAAGGTAACCTGAGACACTGCAGCCTGCAGAAGACGTAGACTATTATTCATCAAATATCCATTGTATAGGTGACAGCCATCTATCCCAGGTTCCCCATAAATTATCATTTTATATTGGCATGCATATTATTTCATTGGGCAGCAAAGCAAAACAAAGAGGAGCAAGTTGTAATCCAGCATGTATAATTCTTGAGTCACAGTCAGGCTTCTGATATACTTTAAGACCTGTAAGACCATTTTCACACAAGTATAATATAGAGTATAATATAGTATAATATGCTATAAAAAAGTATAGTATGCTATTGCATCCTTATTGGAGCCACAAGTCCCGACCAGACTATGGATCAAAACTGACCATAGATCACTATACTTTCAGTACAGGTCTCTAGGCTGGGTCTCGTGTCCATAATACGTAAAATGTAAAAATGTCCGTATTACACACCTGGACTTTTTCAGTGTTGATTCTGTCTCAAAAATCCGCAATAATATACGTATCTGAATTTACAAAACCACATTGAAACTTTACATATTTTATGGTTTTGCTACAATTTTCGGAAATTTAGAATGTTTTTTTCAGCAGTTTTTAAAAATGGCAATTTAACCATGACACATCTATAGCATGTGAACACAGCCTCCCTATTTAGTAGATTCTTATGAGAGCCTATTATGTTGCTGGTTTGCAGTCTTTCATGTAACATATGACCATTCACAGTAAAATCCACAATGAAAAGATCATCATGGAAAACGCCCTCTAAAATTTTGGTTTCCAGCCGATCCTGCCTTCTAATGAGAATTCTTGTAGGTTTACTTGTGATGAACATTGATCAGCTTTGATGCGTAGAAGCATCAGATACCAAACCTGTCAAAATATTTTTAAAAAATCTTTTACAAAATCTTATCACATAACTGTTTTGTAATAAACAATCCCTCCAACGATGTCTTTAGCATTTAAGGAATCCATTACTCAGGTACGTTACAAATTAAATTTTTCTTTTAGAAAATTACCGCTTTCTCAGTTTTTATACACATTATATCTCTGCGGTCCTCATAACGTGTTACTTTAATTTTCCATTTTCATTGTGTCTATGTACATTAGTTTATTGCATCATTACACATATTAGTTATACGCTTTTATACAACCTTGCTTGTTGGTGTTTTTTTCTTCTCATCCAGAACTGACAGCAATTCTTCCCGGAACCCCATTTGAGCCATCTATACCAATACAGAAACTTGACAAAAGCAATTACTTATGGGGCTGGCACATTGTCCTCTAATCTGAAGCTCTTTGAATGTGAAGCGCTTCTAGCTGCTTAGCTGTATAAGTCTATGCAACTCACGTGGGTAATGCCCCATGTGGATATATGGTAGGAACACAAAGGATATCTACTATAGCCTCTTTTTTTGCTTTGGAAAATATACTGCATGTTTTCATGTAGACATTTTGATATGCATCCTATCATGTTAGGACACATCAGCCACATTCTCTGTCCTTTACTTAGTGGGTAATGAATGGACATGATAAATGTGGTATGTGAGAGGCTGCTGCACGGCCGTGCAAAATACCTGGATGACAGCAGGGCAGTAAGGGCCCTGTTACATGAAGCAATCTGCCGAATCAGGCAGATTTGGCAGATCATCATTCTGTGTAATAAAGTCATGTAGTAATGTCAATGATTGTCTAATTGTGTCTTTAGGTTTTTACCTAACATCATTGACCGCTATCGATTTCCGTGCAGCTCTTGATGCGCAATTTATTGTGCTGTATATGGGCTCGGCAAGCGAGCACTGATCTAGCAGTGCAGTTTTTGTCTGGGTTGATGATGCAAGCTAACACTAAGGTATTACAAATGTAGCTTGCATAAAACCTAATTTGTTTTTGAGACTAGTTTAATACAGTGGAATAATAGAAATGTTAAACTGATCACACAATCACCAGACATCTATACGAGAGAATTTTAAAGGTTGCGAACACCATTTCACTTTAAAAAATAATTTTTACTTACAGGGAATTAGAAGTGTTGCACAGTGTGACCCTGCAGTGTGACACACTCTACAGTGTGACTCATTTTCAGGCGCCTTGGCAATTAGGCTGGGTATTATTCCCATAAGGGTGCCCTCACACAAACTTTTTGTCTGCCCCCTCCCCTAAAAAAAAGCCAGAAAAACTGCCATTGCAACACATGGCGCTTTTTTTTTAATATGCAGTTGCAATTTTTCTGCCGTTTTTGACTTTGTGTCAATGGTCATTTTTGTGGTTTAGGCGTTTGTGTGTGCTGACACTCTACTAAGAGTAGGGAAGAGGGCTGGAATAGACCTGTCAGAAACTGTCCTGACCAATTTTATTTATTTTCTCATACTGAATTGGATAGATAGTCTTAGGCTGCATTCACACATCTGCAAATTTTGTGGACCTACAGATGGTGAACGCCTGTCCTCTATATCATGCCGGCAATGGGGAAACAGTTTGAACATTTTCCCTGCTGCCAGCATGATGATGCTTTTCCGGGGGGAAAAACAATCCAGGCCAGCCATTCATTGTTTGTAGGTCCGCAAACTATACGGACGTGTGAATTCAGCCTTACATGCGCTCTCCTGGAAACTAAATGCTTGGAATGGGAAGTTTTTAAGTCTCTTACCTTCCTCCTTGGTGCTGGTTACATGCATTTAGTAGTTGAATCCTTGGCCCAGAGCACTGCACTGCGCTGAGCTGTCCCGCTCCTTCTAATGATGATCAATGGAGTGGGCAGGTCTGGATCTCTTGGGGGGGGGGCAGTGCTCCCAATGGTGCTCCGGGCCGAGGCTTCAACAACTAATAGCATGCAATAGGGGAGCTATCAGCAGGTTAGATTTGTCTAACCTGCTTATATTTCCCCTTTAATCAAGGCTATTTGGAAAGTTGCTTAATTTTGAATTTAGAAAAGAAATACATGCTAAAAGTTGTGGAGACCTTTGCAGTGAATTATTTTTAAGGTATTATTTGGAACAAAAGGTGGAATACAAAGCACACAGTTACTAAAAGAGTGAACTCAAAACCCTGTCTTAAGTCCTTGCATAACAGGAACGACATTTCATAGATGAGGAAATATAAAGAAGTCTGCTGTTGAGTGGACAAGATTTGAGGTGTACACTTTTTCCATCAGAATACTTCATGATAAATATTCTTCTTATTCTAATATTCCATAAAGCTATTGTTTCTGACCAGTAACCAGGTTCCCTTTTATTCAGGGGGGAAAAAAATCTACCAATATGCCATTTACTTTTTGTATGTAGGAGTTTAAACCTGCCTATTTCAATTGCGGTCGCTACAAAGTTCAGCTGACTGGTATCCCTTTCAACTTCCCCATACACATGAATGTTCCACATGGCTCAAAAGGTCATATGTTCTATGTAGATGGAAGGGGTATGACATGGCGAGAACAATGTCAGGCAGTTAAAATCCAACATGTCCAATCTTTCCCAACATATGTCACAAAAGACTATGGAGACTGCCAAACACTTAAGTCCATCTGGGGTCAGTGGGTATTGTTTAAAGCAGTGCTTCTCAATTCCAGTTCTCAGGCCTCACCAACAGGTCATGTTTTGAGGATTTCCCATACAAAGGACACCTGTGCTTATACCTGATGCACTGAGTATAATTATATCACCTGTGAAATACTAAGGAAATCCTCAAAACATGACCTGTTGATGAGGCCTGAGGACTGGAATTGAGAAGCCCTGGTTTAAAGTGTATGAACATGTTAACAGTGGTTAGCACTGTTATCTTGCAGCAGTAAGTTTTCTGCTTCATATCCCACAAAGGGCAACATGTGCAAGGAGTTTTTTATGTTCTCCCTGTGTTTTTGTAGGTTTCCTCGAGAGAGTTTTTAAAGTGTGGAAGGAAACCGTACTAACTGATAGGTACTTGGAAGATTGTGAGCCCTAATTAAACAGGGTCTGCAAGGGATCCAACAGTTGGAGCTCCAGATGGTCCCATTCATACCTAATATATCCTCTTTGTTTTCAGAATAGTTGTGACATTTCATAGTGTTATGGCTTCTTTTTATGAGAATAGAATATTCCTTTAAGGCTGCGTCTTTCCACTAGGGATGGTCCGAACCCGCCGAGGTTTGGGTTCGGCTGAACCCGAACGCTCTGCATCGGATTCCCGCTGCCTGCCCGCTCCGTGCAGCGGGCGGAACGCCTGGAAAACTGGGACACAGGGTATGGCTATGGCTGTATCCCAGTTTTCCAGGCGTTCCTCCCGCTGGATCCGCCCACTGCACGGAGCGGGCAGACAGCGGTAATCATTGCGGAGGGTTCGGGTTTGCACGAACCCCGTCCGAACCAGGTTCGGACCATCCCTACTTTCTAGCCTTCTTTACATCTCGTCATTGAGCAGTAAATGTTCTTAGACTTGATATCTACCTTTTATTTTCCTGGAATCGACTGTCGGAGTCATGTAGAGTTGGACAGATGTTCTCTATTGTTCTGATGTATCTTCTGCTGTTGATTGCTACAAGCCTTAAAGCATTGCTCATAGAAACATGGATACATGGTAATGACTTCCCTAGCCATGAACAGATCCTCCTCAGGAATACTTGAGCTGTCTCTGGTCCCAAGCCTCCTCTGTCTCTTGTTATTAGCACAATAGGATACAGCTTTTGTTTCCCCTGGTCTAGTAAACTTTTTGGCTGTGCAACAAAAATTACCAGCTCCTCTAAAACACTGGATGGATTTATTGGGTGTGTGGGAAAAAATTTTTTTTTTCATAGAATGGCTCTTTCTAGGATAACACAAAACACATTTTACCACAAAGTCCAAACCTGGATTAGTTCAGAAGATAAAGCCAGGATAAGTGTGTTATACAAAGGACTTCCAGAGAGATCGGTTTCTGTGGTTGTGGGGTTCTCTTTGGATACCTGTATATAATTTTTTGGAAGATCTTGTATAGTTATAACAGCTGCATTTCCAGAAGGCGTAGAAAACTCTGGAAATGCTAAATAAGACGGTAGAAAGCAAATTGGCCTCTTACTCAAACATTCCTCCACTGTGATACTCTGTTCCAATGAAAATCGTTGCATTGTTAGTAAATTATAGAGTGTTACATATTGAAAGATACCATCATGACATCTGTTCCAAGAATCTCACCTGCAACGCCTTAAGGTATTGTAGATGTAAAGCAAAGTAGACATCGTGCCTTGTACTGAGGCCAGGCCTGCAACTCAAAACTCAAAAGCCAGAAGGACGGCTCAGTGAACACGCCAGTAAATAACATATAATCTAGCCAGTCAACCATGTCTGGACAACCTCTGTCACACCAGCTGTTTCTGCACAGAATCTCATGTTCCGCTACTGATTGGGTCTTGTACAACACTTCCTATGGTATTCCACCAAGCGTCAAGAAACTTGTTGTTTGGCAGCAGTTGGAATGCCAAATGCTGCCATCCTTTGGACTATGGGTTTCCTTTATTTTCATTTAACATCATAAACTTATGGGACAGCTGTGCTGACAAGTTACATTTTCGTAAATGGGATCTAGAGGTGCCATGTGCCTTTTAACAGTTTTAGAGCTTCGGTAGGCATTTGTGCTCCATAGAAAGTGTGAACTTTGCGTTTTCAATTTGCAGCCGGGGCTTAAAACTTTTCCATACACTTTTATTTACACAGATGAGAACAACTCGATAAATGTCACTCATACCTTCTACTATCACTGTAGAACAGTCTACTATTAACGTAAACACTGTTTTAATATTCAGGTCACTAAATTAAAACCCCCAAAATAGACGTATATACGAAAAAGCATATTAAAGAAGAAAAAATAATCATGAGAAAATGTGGATTTTGAGAAATAACCTGTCTAAAAGGGACCGTACTCTGTTCAGCCTGTCAAGCTGGACACAGATATACTAGTGCAAATACACACAAAAAAAACTTTTTTGTTACGTGCTTGTGCCACATTTATTATATATTTTAGATTCTTGTGTGGTTTAATCTGAAAGGGTTGTTGCTTTGCAGGAAAGATAGGGCGGCTTGTATGCAATTCTATGTGCCAAAAGTACGGCATGACATTTTGGAGTCCAGTGAATTAATGGTTGGTTTTAATTTGGACAAGACAGTCTAGCAATGTTCCACATTTACAAACGGCTTAAGGTACAGTGATAATTCTGGTATATTTTGGTACTGTCTAGTCTAAGTTTACTCTGTCTGAGAGTCAGTTCTAGTAAATCTACCCATGTATTTAATAAAGAATACACATTGCAGACTGCAGAAAAAGGGTGAGGAGGCTGGCAGGGTCGTCCTCTTATCTGCAAAACGGGGGATCTGGCTAGTGTAGCAGAATTAGTGGGAAAAGCAAAGGACATGTAAGTGTTTAGGCAGTGTATAAAGCTGTTAACTAATGTCTGTGTTTTTTCAATCAATTTAAATCTGTTGCAGAGCTGTAAGCAACATCAGTTGCTTAAACTGTACCAAATGCTACATAGAGTAGTGTACGGTACTATGGATGCCCAGTATTGCACTGGGGAAGGTCCCATTGCACAGTACTTCTTGGGGTGATAGTTTACCCTCCAGTGCACCAAAATGGACACCCATCTGTTTCTCTAGAAACATAATGTTACTTTGTATATGGGATCTATTGGTAGTTTCAGATGCTGTAACCTGCTGAGAGATTCCCTTTAACATTGACACTCATCATAGCAAGTGGCAGCTTTGTAAACTAAGATCTGATATCATTTTATTCTCTGGTATATATTTATCTTGGGAATAGGGGCAGCGTGTTTAATATTAAGCAGTGTGGCGTCTTGTCTTTGACAAGTCCTTCACGGCTGACAGCCATGTAATGCCTTTTTCCGTGGCTGTATTTAATCTGTAATGAGTGTATCTACGGCACATGCCCACAGCTGTCAGGCGCTCCTGCCCTCTCTCATCTGGGCTCAGATCACCTCTTGTATTATCTTGTACTGAAGCATGTTGTGTCCTACAGAACTCAGAGGAAACATGTTATTGCTTTGGATTTAGTGATTTTTTTCTAAGGCAAGTTTTCTTGTCCTTCCCAGGTCACAAATATTGTTAAAGAAAATCTTTCCCAAACCGGAAGATAATACAACAAATAGGTGGAAAGTGGTTTTCACTTCATAGTACTCCAGTTTCAGATTCCCCCCCCCCCCCCCCCTTTATTTGCAAGTATCTACACTTTCTTCTATGGAGTCTTTTATTATTGAGTTCACCCATTTCTCAATTTTAGAAGGCTTGAAGGATTAGAACAACTTTCTTCCAGAAACAGTGCCACTATTGTCTCCAGTTTGGGTGGTGGTCTGCAGTTAAAGCAAATGTACTAGCAGAACATGTGGTTTATGCCTTTCACATGGATAGAATGTCGCCAGTTGGAGGTAACCCCGCCCCTTTTTGACACGGCTCCATTAGAATCAGTGGAGCCGCATCACATAGGGACGTGGGTCTCCTGCCACTTGGCAAGGGCCAGCCTGCCTACAGTGCTAAAGCCCCAACCAGTGCCTGGGAAATAAAACTGCACCGTATGTGGGAACTGGGCTGCGGTTAAAAAGAAAAAAAAAAGGAGCAGGGCACCAGCATCGTTCTATCCATGTGAAAAACTTAAAGGATGTACCATCAGGTACATCCTCTATAATCTGACCCAGGGATAGAACGGCGCAGTCACTGGGAAGCTGGTGCTGCGGTCCGTTTTCTGAACAGCAACCCGGTTCCATGTACGCCGCCGTTCTATGCACGGGTACTGGGCCGGGGCTGAAGCACTGAAGATGGGCCGGCCCGCTACCAGTGGGCGGAATTCCCCGCCCTTCTATGATGCGGCTCCATTGGTTCTAATGAAGCCGCGTCATAGGGGGAGGGAATTCCCTCCCACTGGGGGCAGCCCGGCCTAAAACGGACCGCGACACCAGCTTCCCCGTGACGGCGCTGTTCTATTCCTGGGACAGATTAAAGAGGATGTACCTGATGGTACATCCTCTTTAAAGCAAATGTACTGCTGGTACATTCGCTTTAAGCTCCATTCACTTCAATGGAACAGAGTTGCAAAACCAGTGAACGGGAGCTGAGCTGCGGTTACCATGCCTGGCCACTACCCAAACCTGTTTTAACATAAAAAAAACAATTTGAATGACCACTGTTGTTTTTAACAAATTTTGCATTTGTGGATTTTACAAGCAAATATAATATACCTCATCTTACTCCTACCAGCTCATTGAGGATCCATTCCAAGTGTCCCTAGAGGTCTATGAAAAGTGATCAGGGAACAGGTATAGGAGGGGGGAGTGGCAGAGAAACTGCAGAAAAAGCACACAAGCTTGCTGTATTAGATCTCACTTGTGTGTGTGTCAATTGACAGTTTTAGGCTCTGTTCACACTTAAAGATTACGTCAGAATTACGGCCGTTATAGAAATTATTTTGCTGTGTGAACATAGCCTTATGTTTTTAATAATGCTTTTATTTGTATAGCGCCATCTCATCCTGCAGCACTTTACATAGTTTTGCCAATAATATTGCTCATTTGTGCTTTATAATGTCCTCATTAAAGCTGTTGCCTCCTAGGGCGTTCTATAGAGCAGAACCTCCTCTTGCGTTTGTGTGCACCGGCAGAAGCCATTACAAATGTAAGGCTTTACCTACTAGCTCAGAGAACTGAAAATTTAAGACAAAGCCTGTCAAGAACAAATCTGATTGTAAAAAAGACATTCAGGTAACATAAAAGCCGGAAAAGTGCTGCTACTCATGTAGACACATGACAGCCTATCCAGTGCAGTTAGGTGGAATGACAAGTACCCTTCAAACAATAGGTTATTATCTGATGGTATAATCCCTTTAACATTTCTTTTGAACAAGCTGATTGGAATAGTGTACGTACCCTGTAATGCAGATTGCATTGTAAAGAATACATGGTTACATACTTTATTAAGCGTGTTGGTATTAGATGTTTTAGTGATTGGCAACTTTTACTATGGTGTTAACCCCTTCATGACAGCCATATGGCTATATACGTACCTGCTGCACATACCCCGTGCAGCAGGAACGTATATAAGCGTTAATGGCTGTGAAGGGTTTTTAATGTGTGCAGGGCCGTTTTAATGTGATCGGCCCTGCACACATTATAGTCACCAGACCCAGGAATGAAAGGCAGCCCTTTAAAATGCACAATGATTGCGGCGTTTAAGGTAGTCAGTGACAAGACAAGGACCTGTTACTGACTGATCGGGGTGTCCTGTCAGATCTGCAATCTCTAGATAGCTGAAATCTGTAGATGTACAGATCGCCAAAAATACTGATGAACGCTATGCTATGGCAGTATATGCAATCAGAGGATTAGTACTTATATATGCAATACAAAATGTGTTTAAAAAGAGTCTAGAAACCTATTTTTTAAAAATCCCTTATAAAATGCCTCAATAAAGATTTACCCCCTTTCCCATTATACCAATAAAAATATACATATAATCTAATATATATATATATATATATATATATATATATATATATATATATATATATATATATAATCTCACATTACATATTATAATGTGCATCATTGTCCAATCTATTAAAATGGAACAATATTGTTCACACACGGTGAACTGCGTAAGCTAAAAGTAAAAAAAAAAAAAAAAAACACCAGGATTGCTGATGTATGACAACTATTGAAGCAATAAGTGTAGTTTTAGGCATGTCTATTTGTATATTTTTTTTGGTCAGAGCCTTTTAGAAAAAAAACCTGCGATCTAGTATCTCTGGGGCAGTAAGATCAGTCATAGTGTATGTCCATAAAGAAGATCCAATGGGCCTGAAACAATCTATATCCAATTTTTTCTGTGTTCTACATTGCACATGTATCTGTTTATCTATACATACACGAGACCTGGGAACACACATGGTGCATAGTGACAGTACATAAATATTTATTGCAGATAGCCAGGGAGGCATGCAGAATTTTACCAAATATTTAAGAATGGAAGAGTGAAAGAATAACAGCAGTCCTCTCCGTGCCTTGTGTTTGTCTTGGCTTGTCACAGAGAAGTAGTCTGCGATGTCGTAAATCAGCTGTATTATCCGCGATCATCTTATTTCCTACATACGGATAAAGAATGCTAATGGTTTTCTCTCATTGGAGCGGCTTCCCAATCACAGCTAATTTGTCCTCATTAGAGAATATTAATCAAAAAAATGAATAATTGGTGGAAGGAGACCTAAGGCAAAAGGATGCAGCATCCTTCACATGGACTTATTATTTTATTTTAAAATTTAATTTTCTAGCGACTTATTAGTCGTAATAAAAATCCAGAAATTTCCAGAGCTGGATGAATCATTTTGTTTACAGTAAAGTAGTTGTTGCGTGTCCCCAATAGACAAAACAAATTAGGAACATCCAAAGTAAATCAGTGCGTGTTGCGTATACAGCATAATGGCTGGCGTGCTTCAGTGGTAGAGTGTGGTGACCTCAATGTTATCTGTAAACGGGATTCACTTACAAAAAAAGATTTAAGGAAACATTTTTTTTCTGATTGTCACAAGATGCTAGACATTACATTAGCACTATAAAAGGGTCTATTGTTATGTTTGTGGAGGTTGCATGTTTTTGCCCTTTGTATTTCTGATTTGCTTGACTTTTAGCATGCATGACCTTTACCAGAAACTTTCAGTAGAAGCTACTTACAATATAATTAGACATCCACCTAGGATGTTGGGTGAGATGGTCATGGGCTTGTCATATGGGCATGACCTTGGCCAGCTGGTCGTCATTGCCGGATGGTTTACACAGTGTCCTAATATAACAGCAGTATTTATATAACATGTAGAGATTTATCTGTATGTATGTACTTTAGCAGTACACTAGAGCTGTCGCCTCTCCTTACATCCCCCACCCTCTAATGATGACAAGACCTAGCGCATCCATGCATTAAATAGGCAACCATTCATTTTTATGACTAGCATGTAAAATTACATGTCCCTGCACCAATGATGGCTGCTTGCCGGAAGAGAACTGCTGATAGCCAGAGGATTTCATGTCACACCTGTGATCTCTGGATCTGCCTTATTCTGAAAGGGGTTGTCTTAATGACAGAACCCCTTTAAAGTAATGCTATTGATACATTATTTAAAAAAAAAATGTTCCAGAAGCCATTTTTATATGACTGGCGATTTCTGAGACCATATACACTATTATCTATAGTTTGGATGCACTCCTGCATTTTTCTCCTAGTTTTACATTTTGAAAAAAAACTGCATCCACGTTAGATGTTTGTGATGCCAATTACCTAGACAGAAGCTAAGAGAATAGTATTTGGATGGTGTATGTCAGTATATCTACAAAAATTAGAGGGGTACTTTCATTATCAAAATGTATCCCCTATCCACAGTATAGGTAATACCTAGCAGGGTAGGGTGGGTCTGACCACAGGGACCACCCACTGATCTCAAGCATAGAAGAGAAATAGCCTCCGAATGAATGGAGTAGCAGTGCATGTGTGCAGCCAGAGCTCCATCCAATCTCTATGGGGTGTCCAAACTGACGAGTTCTATGGGTAATGATGCCCATGTATAGCATCAGTCACAAGCATCCTTTTAGGAATAAATCTTAAAGCAACTCTGTACCCACAATCTGCACCCCCCCCCCAAACCGCTTGTATCTTCGGATAGCTTCTTTTAATCCAAGATCTGTCCGTTCGGCAGGTGATGCAGTTATTGTCCGAAAGAAAATACTTTTACACTTGAAGCCCGTGCCAAACGGGAGTACCTGTGCCCTAACTTTGCACAACCTCTCTGTCCCTCCTCCCCACCCTCTTCATCATTAGGAATGCTCCAGGCAGTTTCCCTCCTATTCCCCACCTGTGGCAGCCCGGCACATGGGCTGGATCGTTAAGGACCTGTGCAATTTTCAGCATGGAGAAAATGTTTCAGTGGCATTCCTTATGATGAAGAGGGTGGGGAGGAGGGGTGGTGCAAAGTTAGGGCACAGATACTCCTGTTTGGCACGGGCTTCAAGTTTAAAAGTATTTTTTTTAGGACAATAACTGCATCACCTGCCGAATGGACCCCAGGACAGATCTTGGATTAAAAGCAGCTATCCAAAGGCACAAGTGGTTGGGGGGGGGGGGTCAGGTTGGGGGTACAGAGCCGCTTTAAGTAGTAATGAGCGAACTTGATGAACGTTCAGGTAAGTTCATAAAGTTTGCTCATCACTAGTCATAAGCTTTTCGAAAGCTTTACATTACTTATTTATTAAACAGATGCCATTATAGACTGTGCCATTCCCCATAGATTGTAATTCATATGTACATGGATGCTTTTTCTAGTGTATAATTTCATCAAGGTCAACAATGTATCTTGACCCCAACATGGAACCAGTTCACTTGTAGGTTCACATGTAAATGTGCAATATATATATATATATATATATATATATATATATATATATATATATATAATGTATGTTTACTCTTCATCCTGTCAGTCAACCGCTGGGGTACCTTTACTGTATTTGCAGTAAGAATTAATTTATTGGTTATCTCTGTAGCAATACAAACCCAAGGAAGTGTCTGTACGCGGTACATGAAGTTGGCAGGACTGTATTAGTTTACTAGAATCTCTTTCAAAGCTTCAGAAGGTGCTTGGCCTCTTTTGATGTGTCTGTCACACATAAGACATTTTCTAGAAGAGTGAAGGGACATTTCAAAGGGTTTTATGCTAGCTGGAGCATATAGGAAATTTGATTTATTTATAGGCTTTTCATTCCAATAAAGCGCTGTATATAGTTGTATAATATGGACTATTGTATGGAACCTCTGTGTGTATTTTAAAGAACAATAGGAGGTAATTTATCACAAACTTACGCTAGGTTTCTGGTGTAATAAAGTCGCTGATTTTTGCACATTTGTGCTTGAATTATTGAATTTGACTAATTTACACCATGGCCCTTACTACAGTGGTGTGTTTTGTGACTCTTGCATCTTGTTTGAATTGATGCAGAAACAATAGGGATGATCAGCAAAACTACATTTATTAATTATAGGGATATTTTAAAAACAACTCCAGGCAATGTACCCTTTAATCTTAAAGGCGGTGTTCAGTAGTTAAACAAAAAAAAAAAAACTTGTCCCTGCACAGCTACGGCACAGATGCCCTTGTAATCCCCCGCTACTATCTGTTTACATGCCAGCAGAGAGGATGTGCCATGTTGGCACGTGTCATTGCTGCTGGCATGTAAACAAAGACTGCCTCATAACCATGGGCGGTGGATTTAATGGGCGATTATTATGTTTTCTGTTTATTGCATTTAACTTTTGGCCAACCTCTATTAAAATTCCTTGTCCAAGGCATAGTTTGTTTCTTCACAAACTCGCTGATTGTTAAGTAAACTACTTAAGTGGTGTGTAATATATTATAATTCTAATTTATTAAATACACTTTGAGTGTTAAAAAAAACACAAAAAAAAACACTACTCTCCTTCCTAGAGCAGAGACCACACTGGTGCCTAGAGGCACTAGCTACTTGCTGGGCGTGCTAATTCCTCCTACACCCTATGGTTGGCTTCACTCTACGTAGCATATACTTTTAAAGTGACTGTACCTCCAGGCCCAGGCTGAAGCACTGGAGGCGGACCAACCCACCCCCAGTGGTAAGAAATCCCAGCCCCTCCATGACTTGACTCCATTAGAATCAATGGAACCCTATCATAGAGGGGCTAGGGTTTCCTCCCACTAAGGGTGGGTCGGCCTGCCTCCAGTGCTTCTGCCTGGGCCTGGTGATAGTCACTTCAACACACAAGTTTTTATAGTCTGATTATATTTTCATAACATATAAAGATATTTTCCAAATTATCTATATATGTGTATGTACATATATACATTGATACCTCAATATTTTCAACATACAATGGTCCATTCTGGACCATCGTAACTTGAGACCAGACTCAACATACAATGCTACAGACAGTCAGGATCTGCGGCACATGATCAACCAATGAAACTGGCCATTTTACTGGTAAAACCCCAGTATTAGTGAAATGCCTGCACTGGCTGTCTGCCTAGTAGTGATTCTTTGAGTACAGTGTGATACTACATGTCCTGTACTGCTCTGTCCCTAGAATTTTGGTCTCAACATGCAATGGTTTCAACATACAATGGTCGTCCTGGAACCAATTAATATTGTATGTTGAGGGACCAGTGTATATGTGTATATATATATATATATATATATATATATATATATATATATATATTATTTATTTATTTATTTATTTTTTCCTAATTTAGACTTTTCTATTAGTTTGATAAATGTGCTGGTTATCCAGTATATGTGTTATCTGTACATGTTTGTGCGCATTGCGTATGTTATCATGTTTCTGAAGATCTCTTATTGAATGAAAGGGTTCACACTGTGTATATACAGATCAGAGGTATTTTATCACCAGGGAGGAGTTTTCTCTTCTATAAAACAGACAATGAATCCTTCCTCCTTTCTGACGTATTCAGTGCTAGACGGCTATTATGACGGCCATACAATGGCATGTGGAGAAATTGCACCCTGCTTTTCAAATGACTGATCTCGCTGACTGTTCCTGATTGATGATCACAAAGGTATGACTGCTGTAGGTGTACGCATGATTCACCCTATGCAATATAGGTTTATATAAAACCTTCTATTGCTCACAGCGCAGGTTTGATTGAGCGTGATGACATTTTGATGAAAACAGCTGGATCTGGAAGTTAGGTAAAAGTGTTGTCTGTTCTAGACAAACCCTCTGCATATGCCTCATTGGGATTTGTATATTTGACAGGGGTGGTTCCTGCATAGAAACCCCCCACCCTAGTCAGCTGTCAAGGAGATTACTGTCACAGTGTTGAATTTGTGGGATACGTTTACTAAAGCGGTCTAATCCTTAGTGTAAACCTAATGTCCTTTTATGGTGCGTTCACACCTACAGGATCTGCAGCTTATTTTCTGCAGCAGATTTCATTTAAATAACTGAACACAGCATCATATCTGCTGCAGATCTGCTGCAGATCCTGTAGGTGTGAACACACCCTTAAAGTGTAATTGTCATTTAAATGTATTTTGCAGGAATCAATAGTACATGCGATTTTAATAAACTTTGTAAAAAGTTTTATTAGGCAAATAAGCATCCTTTTGTACTCAAAAAGCAGTTTCCCAGCTTTTTGCATTATAAGGCAAAGCCGTCTTCATTACAGAGAAGCAAAGTAAAAACGGGTTTGCTGTGTCCATTATATCCTATGGAGGGGGGTGGGTGAGCAGGGGAAGCAGCCCAGCACTTTGCAGGTTTTTTGGGCACATAAAACAAAGGTCGGTGCTTATCTGGGAGCTTGGTGAGAGATAATTGCAGGCTGTAGTGTTTTCCAGGGCTGCCTTTTCTACTCTCCATGCTCACTCACCCCACTCCATAGAGGATAATAGACACAGAAATCATGCTTCTTCTAAAGTGTGTGTGTTTTGGGGGAAGGAGGTAGGAAAACAGCTTTTTGAGTACAGAAGGAAACTTTTGCTTTAAACAAACCATGTATAAATCTCTTTTGCAGCCCGTGGCACGTACCAGCCGTGGCTGCAGCAGAAGGTTTATACCCTAGAAAAATAAGTTCTAATCGGCTGTCGCATGACAGGCGGGTAGACATTTGGGCTGCTCCCAGCCCATGTGAGGTCACTGCTCTCTACCGGTGAGCATGCTCAGAGGAGGATGATCAATAGGCAGAGAGGCTCGTTACTGGCCTTTTTCCCTGTCAATCATACTGCCCGCACCCAGTGGGAGGAACCTTTCCCCTCTAACACGGCTCCAATAATTCTAATGTTTCCCGCCTCCAGTGCTTCAGCTACAGTACAGCGCCGTATGCGGGAACCAATTTCTCCAATTTCGGCGTTTGCATAGGGCAGGGACTGTCGACTAATTGTGCCCTCCTTCAGTTAGGGTATATCCTGCTGTAATGAACCCTGCATCGGTGCCCACTGTAAATATTCCCAACAAGTTTTCTTGCAGGGAGACGTAAATGATGAGGAGAGAGATTGTCAAACGTAGTTCAAAGAAAAGGTAAAGTAGTTGACTATAGAAGCCAATCGGAGAAATTGAAACCCAGGAAGATTTAAGAAGCTTAGAGCGGTACAGAACTTTTCATTATACACGGATTAAAGGGGTTTTCTGGATTCTAGTAATAAGGCTTAAAATATAAAAATAATGCACTTTGTAATATTGTCACATTGATTCTGCTGTGCTCCCATGCCGCCGCTCTCGGCAGCTTCCTAGTCATCTTTCCTTTGCAATCAGCACATTGAATGATCTCCAGACAATGCATGACATCAGCATGGACAGAATTTTATTGTGACAGACGCATTTAGCCATGATGGGCAACCTATTTATTTCAAAGCAAATGAGCTGGATACCAGTGAGCAACAGTTTCTATGAATTCAGCAGGATTTGTGAATTTATTAAGTTTTATTTTCAACATATAAGCCCTTCCTACTCCATTATTACATTAGAAGGCTATGTCCCCACTTCAGGAACGTTTGTGTGTGTGTGGGGGGGGGGGAGGAGGAGGGTAAGGCTTTCTTGTTAAATAAGCAGCCGCTAATAATTTTAATCTTTATTTGCAGCTGTCTATTAAACGAGACTGTCGCGTTTCCACGATATGTATGAACATAGCCTAAAAATATCATCTGCAGCTGTCCATAACAGCATTACAAAAGGAAAGCAAGAAGTCTGATAGAAGGGGCTATAACTATAGGATCAGACTACATAGAATTTGTTTGTAGTCTGTAACCATGGAGACCTAAAGGTCTGTATAAAAAAAGTAGATGCATATTGGTAAGATATTTATAATAAGACTACAGTGGTAACTTGGTTCTCGAACTGCTCGGTACTCAAACTGTATTTTCAAGAAAAGTTTGCTTTGGTTCTCAAACTCTTGCTCGGTTCTCAAACACTTTTTGGGCCCCCAATCTTGAGGTACTCGGTATCTGAACGTTTTTGCGAGCGTGGATGGTCGGTTGTACCTGGTGAGTTTAGCACTAGTGAGGCTTCATATACAGTACAGTTCTGTATAAGACTACTGCAGTGCATATACAGTACAGTAGTAGTACAGTCAGTGCACCACCAGCTCCCATCCTGTACAGTGCTGGGATGGGGGGGGGGACGACTCTATACAGTAAGGGCCCTATTCCACAGTAACGATAATCGGCCGGATCGGCCCCATTTGGCCCGATTCGGCCGATTATCGTTCGGTGAAATAGAGCGATCAGCCGATGATCGTGTCATCGGCTGATCGTTCATTTAGGGTCAGACCTAAAATCATCGTTCAACCGTAGCGATGCGTGGCGGGCGATATGAGAAGCAGCAGCATCATACATTACCTGTCCAGGCTTCTTCTCCGCGCTGTCTTCATCCCCGGGTCCCGCTCGCTCTATCTTCAGGAGAAGATAGAGGGCGCGGGACTCGGGGATGAAGACAGCGCGGAGAAGAAGACCTGACAGGCAATGTATGATGCTGCAAGGACATTGGTAACAATGTCCTTGCAGCCCTCGCTCAACGATCATCGGCCGTTTACATTGTTGATCGGGCCCTCCTCGGCCTGTGGAATAGGACCCTAAAGGATGAGTGAGGAGTTGGTGACTACTGTACTATAATTGCTGGTTTTGTTGAATGTTTCTTGTGTATGATGTACTGTACAGTATAGTGCTGTTCTGTACTGTAGGGATTATATTGGGCATTTTTCAAAGTAATATATGGGTACTATGGCGAATTATTGGTTGGTGCTGGAACCAATTAACCCCTTCTGGACCGGGCTGATTTTCGTTTCGATTTTTTCCTCCTTGTGCTTAAAAGGCCATAGCACTTGAATTTTTACACCAGGGGCCCAGATGAGCCCTTATTTTTTTGCGTCACTAATTGTACTTTGCAATGACAGGCAAAATTTTTGCATAAAATATGCTGCGAAACCAGAATAAAATTAGATGTGCGGTGAAATTGAAAAAAAAAGACGAAATACTTTTTCTTTGGGGTGGAGGGGCTTTGTTTTTACGCCGTGTGTCCTATGGAAAAACTGACATGTTATGTCCCTCAAGTCGGTACGATTAGAACGATATGCTTGCATAACTTTTATATTAATTGATGGTTCGTAAAAAATAAAACCTTTTACAGAAAATAAACGTTCCTTAAATTCGCTCTATTCCCATGGTTATAGCGCTTTTATCCTTTGGTCTATGGGGCTGTGTGAGGTGTCTTTTTTTTTTTTTTTTTTTTTTTTTTTTTTAGCGACATGATCTGTACTTTCTATCGTTACCTTGATTGCGCATATGCAACTTTTTGATTGCTTATTATTACAATTTTTCTGAATTTGATGCGACCAAAAATGCTCAATTTTGCACTTTGGAATGGTTTTGCGCTTACGCCGTTTACGGTAAGGGATCATGAATTAAATAAATTAATATTTTGGGAGATTACGCACGCGGCGTTACCAAACATGTTTGTTTGTTTGTTTGTTTGTTTGTTTTATTTTTATTTATAAAATGGGAAAAGGGTGGTGATTCAAACTTTTATTAGGGGAGGTTTTGTTTTTTTTATTAATAAAAACACAATTCTTTTTTTTTTACATACAGTAATTAGAAGCCCCCTGGGGGAATTCCATATACATAACACTGATCTCCCATTGAGATCAATGCTGTGTATATAATAGAGCAGTAATCCATCAGATCGGTGCTCTATTATAATGGTCTGCAGCAGACCATCTACATAGATTGCCGAGCCGGGATCAGCGTCATTCCGACGCTGAGCCCCGGCCGGCTCATTAGAACGGATCTTCCCTCCGCGATCGCATCGCAGGGGGGGGGGGATCCCCCACTAGACACCAGGGACAGGGGGCACAGATACTATACAAATGCAGCTGTCAGCTTTGACAGCTGCATTTGAACAGTTAATTAGCCGGCCGCGGCGGCTAATACCCGCGGTCCCTGGCTGCACATAGCAACCAGGGACTGCAGGCTGTAGAGAGGACTCACGCCAGGAGCCCTCTCTGATCCCCCTTAATGGCCGCATGACAGGTATACCAGTCATGCGTTTTTAAGGGGTTAAACACATTTACATTATTTCCTATAGAAAGACACTGCCTGGTTCTCAAACTGCCTTCCGGAACCAATTAAGTTCGAGAACTGAGGTACCACTGTATTTACAAAGTTGAATTTGTTTTCAGGACAAAAGGGGTCTTCTTTTAAACGTTTTATTTTAGTTTAGTTGCTCCGTCCAACTGGTTAGTATTATATATTTTGTAAGTTTGTAAATTGCATTATATATATTTTGTCTTCTTATATAAATGTGCTTAGGCAGGTTGTAAATAAAAAAATAAATATAGCTATACTTACCTTCTCCTTTCCCCCCACCAAAGGCGCTGTTATTGAGTCCTGATGCTTAGCACTTCCTGTGTTCAAGGTCGGCTGTGTTCAACTATTTTCCCGGTCTGCAATGATGCTGTGATGCTGTAGCTCTGTAGATTCCCATTCCCTTATGTTTTTCTGGTGCATTGTCTAGCAGACAGTGCTATTCATGCTGCTGTAAAGAAGCTGAAATCTCACATCTTAACAAAGATACCATCAATATAAAGCAAGACAACAGTTACTTGTTCTTTTGATGTCCTTTCTATGATTGGTGCTCCTGTCAGTCAATCTTTTACAATTGTAGTTATATAAGCGAGTTACTTTTTGAATAATGTAAATTATAACTTGCATTGTACAATGTATAGAACTGGAAACAGAAAAACAAATTGCAGGAATAAGGAAAATTTAGTTTTTGAATAAAACGAAGTCTATCATCTCTATTTCTTGTTCATGTCATTGCCAACTAGTTAGTGCTGGTACTTAGATGGATGTGACTGCATGATTACTAACCTAGGACACCTAGATGGCCCTATTGAAATAAAAGCCTGAAATAAGGATGTGAAGATGCAATATAGCTCTCCTCCAGAAGGAAGATAAATGTGTTCTCTTTAGTACAAAATATAGGCTGCTTCCCTGTAAATCAGTGTCTGACCATTTTAAAAGGGTTTTCCCTGGAACTATTATCCTAAAGACTCCGCTCTAGTGATATATCTGCAGGGATATATTCTAAGAGTAGTGCCATGTTTGACATATTTTACAGGGACATCAAACGTTGTTGGTCAGATAGCTGACAGTATCTGTCCTCACAGTCAATTAAGAAAATGTTCAGCAGCACTAGAAAAACATATATGTGCGGGTGCACGTCTCACCAAACCGGACCCAGGTTCGTATAGAATATCCAAAGAGAAGATGGAGACCGCACTTCCAAAAAAGAGTTCACACTTTATTCACACCAGATGCAACGTTTCGGCTCAATGTGTAGCCTTTCTCAAGCAGTGATTGATTCACTGCTTGAGAAAGGCTACACATTGAGCCGAAACGTTGCATCTGGTGTGAATAAAGTGTGAACTCTTTTTTGGAAGTGCGGTCTCCATCTTCTCTTTGGATGTCCTCACAGTCAGTCAGTGGGGCCATGATGTCATAGGAACAGGAAGATACAGGAGACCAGCGGCATACAGGGAGTGCCGAATGGTACTTTATTATGGATTATTATGTTTGCAGTTCCCCCCACTGCCCAGCTTTTTTTTTCTTTCCTCGCCTGGAAACCCCTTTAAGGGTACTATTACATGAAGCGATTTTTCAGCGATTAATGATAAACTATCTCAAGCGGCCGCTATTGCGAGTTACCTGAAAAGGTTCGCCAAATTACACGAAACGATGATCGTTACTTATGTTTATTCTTGCAGTTGTCTTGTCGTTGCTATTGCATCTGCCACCACTGCGAACTACCAAACACCGTCTTATTCCATGTGAACGATTTGCGAACGATCAACGATAAAAACGTTAGTCGTTTAATCATTGTCTGCTAATACACTAAACGATTATCGTTCAAATCCAAACGATCTGACGATTTTTCGAATGATAATTGTTCTGTGTCATAAGGCCTTAAGTCTCTTTTGCTCCCATTTTCATCATATTAGTAACCAGCTATTGACAATAGCCTTTTGTTAGAAGTATTCATAAGTTGATCTTCTAATGCTGGGTTTACACGTAGCGATAATTGGCCGGATCATGGGATTAACGATTTTGAAAGAACAATGTTTTTTCCATAACGATCACCGTTTAGATGGAACGATATATCGTATGGAAAAATCGTTTTGCGGTCGCTTAAAGCGGCATATCAGCAGGTTCTGCCGAGAGAACCTGCTGATATGCCGCAAGAGCCGTTTTACCTGAGAAGGTGATAGCTGTTAGAACCGCTTCTCTGCGCCGCCACAATCTTCATAAAATCGCTAATTGCCCCTATGCAAATTAGGGGCTGAAGACCATTTGGGGATGGCCTGGGTCCGGGAGCATCACTCCGTCCCGCCCAGTCCACCCCCTCCAAGTCCATTGGAGCCTGCATAGCCTCCTCCCGTCCGGCCCAGTCTGCCCCATCTGTCCCGTACCCTCGCCCCCTCCCCTGAAGTCTAGCTCACATAGGGAGCATCTCTCCATGCTGCTCAGCCTGCCCCGTCCCATACCGTATCTCAGCGTTCTTCCTATATGCAAACTATAGCAGTTAGCAACATACTTTCCTGGGCTCCTGATCGGCATTCATGTGCCAGAAGAGTGTCGCCGCACTGTCCTGGGCTGCGAGCAGGCTGTCAGCTCAGCGGCATGGGAGGGGGCGGGCCGAGCTGGTGGGACAGTGCAGGGGACACTCTTCTGGCACATGAATGCCATTCAGGAGCCTAGGAAAGTATGCTCCTCACTGCTATAGTTTGCATATAGCAAGAACGCGATCGGCGCTGGGAGCCTGGGCTGAGCTTTACCATCCAGCTCAAACCAGGCTCCCTGCGCCGATCACACTGCTGCTATATGCCTCCTGTCCTGGGCTCCTGAATGGCTGGGCATCGTCAGCAAGGGAGGGGGCGGACTGAGCAGCATGGGGAGATGCTGCCTGTGTGAGCTAGACTGCAGCGGGGGTACGGGACAGAGGGGGGCGGACTGGGCCGGACGGGAGGAGGCTATGCAGGCTCAAATGGACTTGGAGGGGATGGGGGGAGGGCGGCACAGGAGGGGGTGGACTTGGCGGGACGGAGTGATGCACCCGGATCCAGGCCATCCCCAAATGGTCTTCGGCCCATAATTTGCATAGGGGCAATTAGCGATTTTTATGAAGATTGCGGCGGCGCAGAGGAGCGGTTCTAACGGCTGTCACCTTCTCAGGTAAAACGGCTCTTGCGGCATACCAGCAGGTTCTCTCGGCAGAACCTGCTGATATGCCGCTTGAACGACTGTTTACATGGAACGATCTGCAAATTTTTTGTGAATGACCAACAACGATTTGAGAACATGTTCACAGATCAAAATGAACGATTTGTCGCTCCTCAATTGATCGTTCGCTGTGTTTACACGTACGATTATCGTTCGAATTCGATCGTTATTGTGCAAATTCGAACGATAATCGTTCCGTGTAAACGCAGCATAAGGCAGTGCTTCTCAATTCCAGTCCTCAGGCCTCACCAACAGGTCATGTTTTGAGGATATCCCATACAAAGGACACCTGTGCTAATACCTGATGCACTGAGTATAATTATATCACCTGTGAAATACTAAGGAGATCCTCAAAACATGACCTGTTGGTGAGGCCCGAGGACTGGAATTGAAAAGCACTGCTCTAAGGAAACCTTGAATGATTAGAATCTGTGAAGGAACACATCAGCACCCCTACAGGAGAAATGAAGAATTTCACAGGGCAAAGTGAAATTGTTAGACGGGCTGTGTATTAATCACCAGTTCTATTCCCTAACCAGTTAAGAAATAGCATCTCTCCAAATAACCGCACCCCTGAGGGTCTGGAGAAAGTAAACCATTAATGTGATCAAATTTTGTAATCTTGCTGTTATTATTCACAATAGCGCTTACATTAATTTTACCCTGGTACAATGTGTTCTGTCTGATTTTCTGTGGAATACTATGGCCGTAGCTTTATTTTCTGGGACATCAGTTGGCTCTTAGCTGGGAACTGAACTTGTCTTTTGCATCTATTTTCCATGCAGGCTTTTTTTTCGTGTTGGTTTTGTCTAGCGCCCGGCTGCATGGTTCTCTCCTCCCCTGTGTCCTGGAGATGCTCAGTTGGCTGTGAATGATGTGTCCCAACACAAAGCCAGTGGGCATGTTAATGAGCTGATCACTTTATAGAGAACACGCTGTTGCACTTTTCCATATCTTTGTTGGGATATTAACTTCTCCTCCTGTTCTCCACAAAGCAGGGGCTTAGCTGACAAGAGCAGGAGCTCCTTTCATCCAGAGCTCTCTTTCATTGACCCTGCTGCTTGCTTATTATGTCTCTGTGTTAAATATTAATGAGGTTTAAGAAGCCTCTCTGGTAAGAGTTATGGGGTAGTAAGGTGTTATACAGATATTACACTACATGAATTTTGATGCAGGTCTTGTTTAGCAGATGGCTTCATAGCGTTCCTCTCCACCAGCTCTATATAACATAATTTTGTTTTCCTAAATACAATCTGCTCCTGATATAATATGCAGATGTTCTGGTGAAGATCTTTCACCCACCTGTGTATAAAACTATGAGATGTAATTATATGTGTGTGCAGACATACTCATGGATACACAGTGTTTCAGTGGTAAGCATCAGGGCCATTGGTTCATATCCTGCCAGATCCACCATCTGTTTATTTTCTATGAGTTTGCATTGACGTTTTCCAGTGTCTTGCTTATCATTTTAATGTATGAACAATCATTTGTGAAGATTGTACTGTAATGTTTGTTTCTAGGCCCCATTCATCACGTTTTGCCAATATATTGCCAGTATACCTAGATATCAGCAGAAAGCTGCACTGGTTTATACCGCATGCATTATCACAGTTTAAGGCCGAGTTTACACTGTGCATGACAACAGCCGTTCTGTGTCGGTGAAGTTCATCTCGGCCAGTACTGGCTGGATGAACGTAATTTCTTTTTAATTGGGATGCGGACGCATTCGGGTGTGCCTGCGTTCCAGTTACAAATAGCAGACAATGTAAAGGGACGGCCGGAGCCGTACTTTACATTGTCTGCTCTGTAAGTCTTGTGTGGCAGCTATTCAATGAACATGTCAGTTTTCGGTGTGACCGCATGGAATCCCAGCTGGAGTGTATACTATGTGTACACGCTCTGTATCGACTGCAGGAATGTTCTTTACTTAACATTGACTTCCGCGCACTGTTGGGTTTGCCCGCAAGTCAATTAACAATTCACTTAAATGTAATGTGCGGCTGCCACCGCACATTACATTGTGTGAACAGCTGTTATTTCCGGACTCTCTTCACTGAACAGTATCTGAAAATAATAAGCAGGTACGTTGTTTTAACGCCCATTCTGGTTCAATAGTTTTTGAGTTTTTCACAAAATGTTTAAACAACTAAATTACAACAAAAATACAGCAAAAATTAAGTGTTGACTTCAGTGCAATGCCGCCTCTGCAGTAAAGAACGGACGCTGATTCCATTACAATCAGCGTCCGTTCTTTACTGAAATATTATGTTGTGTGAACATAGCCTATTGGTGGTCAGTGGTAATGTGCCATGGGATCGTCACATGGAATTGCCCTGTGGTGGCCCTCCTAAGATACTGACTGAGTGGGCAAATGCCGACCGCAAGCCCAGAAGTGCCGCACAGAAGGACTAGGTCATTCAGAATAGAGCATGGAAAGTAAATATATGGATTTCTTCTTTTTTTACAGCAGCCTGAGCCCAATTCATTTTATATTCCTTGGTACACCGCTTTAACAGAAACCCAGTATGGGAATTCATCATACATTCTGTGTTCTATAGGAGTAAAGGCATCTGTTATGTACATACATGCAGCTCCTTCTGCTTTAGCATCAGACCAGCTTACGTATGGCTCATCAAATCGAAAACGTCTGCTCCCGATGCTAGATTTGACTTGCAGAATGGTGCACATGCTAAGCCAAGTGATATATAAATATACATACGTACATATATATTTTTCCCGTTTGGATGCACAGATTAATTGAAGCGGCAGTCATTGATGCTGCTCACTGGTTAATTACTTATGAGTGGAACATAAAGCGAGCAGAGTTCTCCATGATGTGCTGCGCTTCTTGTGCACACACATTAGAGAAATGCACATATTAGGCAGGGTTATATGGGTGAATGCTCGCTTTCTGACCCATTTACTCTAGGCAGTGGAGCTCCGCATACCCATTAAAGCCTGTTTATTCTGCTTTTACAGATGAGAGCTATTACCAAGGTGGGAAATTCCAGTTTGAAATTGAGGTCCCAGAAGCATACAACATGGTGGTAAGTTAGTTCACATTTATCGCTCTTATATACTAGAATAGAGAATTCTGCTCCCTAGAGTGTGATGCCAACTCGTTTCTGTTCCCACAGTTATTCTAGTAGTGAGCACCGTGCCCCTCTGCTGCTCAACCTTGTGGGCACTGGAAAGGTTAGAGAAACAAATCACAAATAGAAAAGACCATGGAACTCTGCATGCCAATAATACTTTGGGAATTAGATAATCAGAGCTATTTGTAGATGTACAAAGTGTTTCAGAATAGAAGGATGTGATTGCAACACCGAAAACATTGTTGATACTGTAATAGTTTTCTTTCCTATTGAGAGCTGCACCAATATTATTTTTACATTTTATTATAGTTATTGACAGCGCAAATTGTTTCCAAAAATCTTGTTTCCACCAATCCCAACCTTTTGATGAAATATGCTAGAAAGATATTTTTGTTGATAATGGTTACTTGTTCCGTAGCATGAAGATTGCTGCTAGGAGCTTTGTTCAATTACTGAAGGGATTGCGTATATAATAAATAAATATATATAATATTTATTTATTACATTGTGTAATTATGTATATGTCCCAGGATCTCTGCTCCTAAAGTGCAAAATGTTGTCTGGAGAGACAAATTTACCTAGGATGGGAAATAGTTTGTTCTAGTTTTCTTGCCTAATGTAAAAAATTTAGTATTGCTATGTATCATTTATATGATGGGGAGAAGTTAGCTGTGTAAGCCAACCATACTGCAAAGATAAAAACATAGAAAAGATGATCTATATGGAATATATAGGACTATAATACAGCAGTTGAGCCAGATGAAATGCAGACCATTATCCGGATTCTGGCAAAGTACAGTATACAGCACCTCTGCAACTAACTTGATTTGAGGACATACACTATATGGTCAGCAGGATTGGGTCCTGCCTCTTAATTTTAAAATGTGGGTGTTTATATTCCAGTTTCACATTGAGCTTACAGAACCATACAACTTGGTGGTGTATAAAGTCCAGGCCCTAGCAATACAGTCTGTGAAAGGATGGGTCCTTTTAACCTCTTAATGACTGAGCCAATTTTCGTTTTTGCGTTTTAGTTTTTTCCTTCTTGTGTTTAAAAGGCCATAGCACTTGCATTTTTCTACCTAGAAACCAACATGAGCCATTATTTTTTTGCGTCATAAATTGAACTTTGCAATAACAGGCTGAATTTTTGCATAAAGTACACTGCGAAACCAGCAAAAAATTCAATGTGTGGTGAAATTGAACAAAAAACTATTTTTTTTTTATTTAGGGTGTTTTTGTTTTTCACCATTCGCCCTGGGGTAAAACTGACTTGTTATGCATGTTCCTCAAGTCGTTATGATTACAACGACATGTAACATGTAACATTTTATTGTATCTGATGGCCTGTAAAAAATTCAAACCATTGTTAACAAATATATGTTCCCTAAAATCGCTCCATTCCCAGGCTTATAGCGCTTTTATCCTTTGGTCTATGGGGCTGTGTGAGGTGTCATTTTTTGCCCCATGATGTTTACTTTCTATCGATACCTTGATTGCGCATATACAACTTTTTGATCGCTTTTCATTACATTTTTCTGGATTTGATGCAACCAAAAATGCACAATTTTGCACTTTGGAATTTTTTTTTGCGCTTGCGCTGTTTACCGTGCGAAATCAGGACTGTGATTAATAGTTTGGGCGATTACGCACGCGGCAATAGCAAACATGTTTATTATTTATTTTCTTTTATTTAAAACCTGGGAAAAGGGGGGTGATTCAGACTTTTATTAGGGGAGGGGGCTTTTTTACTAATAACACTAACACTAATTTTTTTTTTTTTTTTTACACTTACACTAGAAGCCCCCCTGGGGGACTTCTAGTATAAGTATACTGATCTCTCATTGAGATCTTTGCTGTATAGTTATACAGCAAAGATCAATGAGATCGGCACTCGGATTCTTTCGGCTGCTGCATTCGGATTCTTTCGGCTGCTGCCGAGCCACGATCAGCGCCATTTAGTCGGAGACCCTGGCCGGAGCAGGATGTGTGGATCGCTCCTCCAGGACAACGTCCCGGAGGAGCGATCTCACCCACTAGACTCCAGGGAAGTGCTGCATCCGGTAATCGGATGCAGCTGTCATCTTTGACAGCTGCATCTGATTATTGTATTAGCTGGCACGGCGTTCGGAGTGCCCGCTAATACCCGCAGTCCCGGGCTACACGCGGCTCTGAAAACCTCTTGTGGGCGCATGACATACAGGTATGTCATGCGTCCTTAAGAGGTTAAAGAACTCATTAAATTCCAGTAAGTGGCCGATATCTGAGATGTTCACCCAGCCAATACTGTGTTATCTGCAGGATGGACATTAATTTATTTAAATTGAAACGCGGGCACATTCGGGTGTGCCCACTTTCCAATTAGCCATAGAGCACAATGTAAAATACGTCCGGGAGCTGTACTTTACACTGTGAGCACAGGCTATCTTGTACGGCCGCTGTTCACTAAATAGTGGCCGTACAAAATAGACCTGTCTGTTATTCTGTGTGGCCACAGAGAACAACGGCCAGTAGTGTATACAGCGTGTATACACTACGCCCGTTGTTCAATACACTCTAATGTAATTGCACACTGTCAATAAACAGAAGCCTGCAATAACAGCCGTTGTTTATTGTAAAAATACAGTGTGTGTTTGTGTGTGTGTGTGCGAATATGGCCTAGTACTGTAAGAGAAGGCCACAGATGCAGTTTCTATAATTCATGCCAGATGTTTTATTTAAAAGTGAAGGTATTTAGTAACCAAGCCAAGTCAGCCACGAAATGGCGACCATAGACGGATACAGATGAGGATGCAGGATGCTGATGGACGCTATGGTCCACACCTATCAAAAGGAGTAAGATGGAAACTGGTGTAAACTTCCCACAGCAACCAATCACAGCTCAGCTTTCATTTGTGATTGTTTTTTGTTTAATAAATTTGCCCCTTTATTTCTCTCTGTCTTTGTACTTCTGTGGACTTCCATGCAGAGGACTGGTGAGGGATGTGAGTTCAGCCCATCTGTGAGACATGTCGTGTATCTATAGTCTGTAGTGTAGAGATATGTAATGGATGCAGAACGTGTTTGGAGATATTGTCTTCCTGTTTGTGACAGCAGGAAGAAGGGTCACAGCCTGTTACTGTCATTTCTGCCCCTGTACAGCCTACCAGTGACCTCAGGGGGTGATACAGGAAGCTTAGCATGTACAATCATTACCATTAAGAAAGGATATGTGTTCCGATTTATTTTATTTTTTTTGTTATTATTATTTATTTTCTTAACCCATTCCTGACCAAGCAAGCATGGATTGGGCAGAGGAGCTGAGACAGCTCCATAAACGCCAGAGTTACTGTACATGTACCATAATAAACAGGGATTAGAGAGAACCGTGATACCAGCTGTTTTACAATCTAGATGCCGTGATCAGTGATGATCATGGCATCTGGCAGGTAAAAACCTGCCCATCTACAATCACAGGCCCAGTACACCCAGCTGAAGGCAAAGCATGTGAGTCCCTATGCGCTGTAGTTCATTATTATTGCAGTGTACTGTACAACCACTAAAGCGACCACTTGTACAAGTCCTCTAGAGAAATGCAGCGCTATAGACTAAAAAAAAAAATGACGTTAATATGTTGTGACTGGGAAAACCCCTTTAAGTGTCTCGTAATGCTGTGTCTTACATCTTACCTGTATTCAATAAAAGCGGGTAATCTGCCTATATCCTAATTCCGAGATAATAAGACAAAGGATCCAGACACTGACAATGACTTGGTACAAGGTCAGCCTGGAATATAAAGTTATATTTGTTCCGCGCACCCAACGTTTTTAAGTGGAGCTATCACAGAGGATTAGGATCAGATCACATAGTTCCATAGTCAGAAAAATCACAGTAGTAAGCTAAAAGCTTCCTTCCGGGCTCAGCACCAAATGTAGCTGAAGGACAAGAATTCCTTGAGAGATTTTACTTATAACTGGGGAAAAAATAAATATATTTGGACCCCACTATTAAGTTACAGTGAACTCCTTCTCGACATATGGTTTACATGTAATCCAAGATAATATAACAACTGATCAAAGGTACAGCTCACTGGGCAAATAGGAGCCATCACACAGCTCTGTAGACAACAAAGATAAAGGTTATGGGGTCAGAATGTGAGGATGCAGAGCAATTTCTTTTTTGAAGTACTTGGTGTTACTGCCATTTGTAATAACTTTTGACATGTCATCAGCTGCGATCCTGAGATACAGCCGGGGAAGAGTGCATCTCTCCCATAGCTATAAATGAAATCCCACACTTTTACTTCATTACAGTCTGTGAAGCAAAAGAGTCAGATCTTTTGGCCTGCCAGGGAGTAGAGCATACTCCCTCAGCTCTGTCACTGGATCGCAGCGACCTACTGCGATCCGCTGCCATCTCGAGATAAAAGCCTCCAACACAATATAGACTTTTGCCTTCACCGACTTAACCCTTCCACGACCATGGGTCATTGATACCTTATAGATTGTAAGCCCTCGCGGGCAGGGTCCTCTTCCCCATGTATCAGTTTGCATCTGCCTTCATGTAATGTGTTTTGATCTTGTAATGTTCTTGTTTGTTACAATTGTCGCCTTTATACCGCTCTGGAATTAAGTGTGCTTTATAAATAAATAAATAATAATAATAATAATAATACCTCAATGCCCAGGTCGTTTTTGGAATTATAATGATCCCATAAGCTGATGTCCATAGCTTTGCCCCACCCCCCCTCCCCTGTCCCCTACCGCTGTTAGAAGCTTGTAACAGTGGCAGGGGAGAGAGGGGAAGAGGGTCTTATCTCCCTTCCCTGCCAGCCTCCATAGCCTGAGGCTTCCAGTTTCCATGGCTACCATCAGGGCTTTGTGATCACATTGAGGAGCCTGATGGTTGCCAGAGAAGTCTCACTTTGTTGAGGGAGAACTCTATGTCTGAAGCCATATAGATGCAGCAGTACCACAGTATCTACAAGATTAACTGTCAGCACTGGAGCGCAGCGGGTCCCCAGCTATTACTGGTGGCCGGGACCCACCACGGATGACACAAGCGCAGCCTGTGTGATGGGGGATCGTAAATTAACATTGCTGCAGCCTCAGTCTTAGGGCCCTATTCCACGGGACGATTATCGTCCGCTATTGCAAAAGACCTGAAATTGTTTACCCATTTACATGGAAAGATAATCGTTACTTATGATCGTTCTTGCGGTTGTCTTGTCGTCGCTATTGCATTTGTCACTACTGCGAAGGACCGAACGACGTCTTATTTAATGCGAACGATTTGCGAAGGAGCAACAATAAAAATAGGTCCAGGTCTTGTTAAACGATCAACGATTTCTCGTTCGGTCATTAGTTGTTAACTGCTATTCAACTGAACGATTTCTATTTAGATTCGAACGATTTAACGATAATCTGAACTATAATCGTCCCATGGAATAGGCCCCTTAGGCTGCAGCTACATTAATTTACAGTGCAGCGACGGGAGGGTAACCCTGGCTCTTGCTATCAAGAACTTTTTACTGCACTTGGGTTGATTACCATATGACAGCCTATTGAGACATATGCTAATAATACATAAAGTGAGCAGCAGTCACATAGTTTTCATATGCTGAGCAGGTGCAATCATTAGATATCTCGCACGTTACCCTAAAATACATATTTATTAATATTTCAAAGTGTTGCTGTGGGATCAAAGGACAAATTGCCCGAAGGTTCTCATCATGAAGAGTCCATCATAACGCTTCAAAAACGAGACAAACATTAAAATATTCAGCTATACATATATTTACGTGATTGACTACATTGAAATCTACATAGAGTCACATAGTTAGAATAAATGATTCCCTGCCTTCATGATCTTATGATCTAAAAATGGACAGAGAAAGGTCGTTTGAATGTTGGCTGCCGATTATTCTGTGTGACTTATGGATAGGTGTCTGGTGTTTGATCTGCAATATGTAATAAATACTCTGAACTACAGAAAGTTCTGTCAGGCTGGGAAAAAAGGGTGAAAATCCCAGTGCAGGGACACACGTTTAATCTATAGAAACGGTGAATGTCTTTAAAATATGGGTCTATCAATTATTTTAGAGAAATTTCACATTTTTTTTTGCTTAGTGTGGCTGTCATTTCAGAATAAGTTTGACAAGTGATGAAAACGTTGACACGTCTCTATCAGTGGGGGCTAAGACCCCCATGATCATTAGAAGCATGCTAGTGATCATGTGACTGTGGGAAGAATCAGAACTTAGCCGCACACTTATCCCTGCCGGTTCTAATGATTGGTGTGGGTCTCAGCTTTCACACCCCCATTGATGGAAAATATTGATGGGTCTCTGACATGTGAAAAGATTTCTGAAGAGTTACACTTAAGACAGGGATAGGGTATCTTTTTCTCTCCAGCATGTTTTGAAACCTACCGTATGCTTTGGCTGTTAAGGCATGATGGGAATTGTAGAGGCCAAAGGTTTCCCATACCTGCTTTTATTTATTGGAGCTCATTTCTGTTTCGCTTTTATGTATGCAGTTATGTTTTTGGTCAGCCAGGTCATTCCGTTCGAAATTCTTATAGCGTAGTATGTATACTGTGACCTCAGTGGATACAATGGAAATAAAAGGCTTGGTGTCAGAGCAGTATTATTTTCTATAACAGTTGCCTGCCTTTGAATGTCCGGTTTACACTACAGGCGAATTAGAACTGTGTTTTAAAATCCCATTGGTGCACTGCAGAAATTTTCCAACCAGAAACTGACCTGCAGTAAAGACTTATTTCACAGCATTTTAGTTTGTTGCAGATTCATTGGATTTGTTGAGAATTTTCCTGAAAACCCTGACATCAATAAAGGTCAGATCTGCATAATTTTTGTAATGATTAAAGCGACTCTGTATCCTCAGTCTGCACCTGCTCCCTCCCTCCAAACCGCTTGTAACTTCGTAAATCTGCTTTAATCCGAGATCTTCCTGGGGTCCATTCTGCAGGTGAGGCACTTATTGCCCTAAAAAAAAACAACTTGCAGTCATGTGTCAAATTGGTGTGGCCTAGAGTAACCGTGCCCTAGGCCTGCATCGCCTCTTCATCCCTCGTCCCCACCCTCCTCATCATTAGGAATGCCCATTTCTATTCATCTCTTGTCTGAACAGTGCACAGGTGCCTTAATGATGCAGCTCATTTTGAGCACAATTTGACACAGGGCTGCAAGTTTAAAAGTTGTTTTTTAGGACAATACCTGCATCACCTGCCGAACGGACCCCAGGACAGATCTTGGATGAAAAGCAGCTATCTGACAGGAGTCTGAAGCTAATTTGTGGGTACTAGATTTATCCTCCTTGTTATAGAACATTCTATGCCGTTTTTCAGTAGTGTAATAAAGAAAAGAAAAAACATATCCCTGAATTTGCCAATATCATCACTGCCTGCTGCTCCAGTGATATATTAGCCATTGTATTATAGTTACATAGTTAATATGGTTGAAAAAAGACACATGTCCATCAAGTTCAGTCAAGGAGGGGATGGATACAGGGACGGGGGAGAGATGATAGGTTCTATACATATGCATTTATATTATTTTGGTCTAAGAACTTGTCTAGGCCGGTTTTGAAGCCCTCTACTGTTTTAGTTGTGACCAGATCCTGGGGTAGACTGTTCCACAGATTCACAGTTCTCATGGTAAAGAAGACTTGTCGCCTCCGGAGATTGAACCTTTTTTTCTCCAGGCGGAGACAGTGCCCCTTGTCCTTTGAGGGGGTTTTACCTGGAACATCTTTTCCCCATATCTCTTGTAGGGGCCATTTATATATTTAAATATATTAATCATATCTCCCCTTATACGTCTCTTCTCCAGACTAAACAAATTTAATTCTTTTAATCTCTCCTCGTAACTAAGATGCTCCATTCCTTTTATTCGTTTAGTTGCCCGTCTTTGTACCCTCTCCAGCTCTAGAACATCCTTTTTATGAATCGGATTCCAAAACTGGACAGCATACTCCATTATCATTTACACAATATCAGATTCAGACACTTTATGGACCATCACTGCACCCTTACCAGAAAGGGTAGGGTATGAAAGTAGTGGAAAATGTGGGGATGAATTAAGGTTTGAGTTTAAATATCACATCCAGTGCACCAAATTGTCTAATTACCATATTGATAAAAGCTCATTTAAAAAGCCACACACCAGAGGGCTATAGTACAGGTACTACTGTCAGCACTGCTTGTAACGCTTTTCTGGTGAATTCTGAGCCCCTTATTGCTAGAGCCATATTTGGTCCTAATGAGTCACTTTTTATCATCTTGCATATTTACACGCACAGCGTTTATTTTTATTAGGGAATCATTTGGGCTGTGTGATAAAATTCTGAACTATTCAGTAATATTTATTTCTTCTTCATCTAAAAAAAAACCCATAAAATAGAATTCCATTTCTGTCTGTTTTATTCTATAACATGCCAGTTAGGGAATCTGCCAATGGGACATATCTCTAGATGTAGTTGTCTGGTGTTAATAAATTTAATAGGATTCTTATGATTTCCCCAAAGACCAAAAAAGATATGTGCAGGACATAGTGACTTCATAAATTTTCTTTAATTTATTTTGTTCACGTATACTAGGAGCCTCTAGGTTCAACACAGAGAAGTTCCATCTAGCCAGTCACATTTGTGATTCGCTTGGTGCTTTCTTTTGACTGGCTGATCACATGATTGCTATGACCAATAAGGAATGGGTTCATCAATAACCATGGCCAAGGTAAATTGTAGGCACACAGCTGAGATTGTGTGTGTGTGTGTGTGTGTGTGTGTGTGTGTGTGTGTGTGTCTAATGCTGGAAATGCCGGAAACCTATAAAAAAAAAATATTGCTTTCCTTGGTTTCTGTCTTGTCAGTAAAATATCACTTTGTTGTTTGAAAATGCTGACAAAACAAGAATAAGTCCTCATTTGTTAAGAAGCTGGGCCAAAAGAGACCACTATTGTGGCTGCCCTTCCTTCCTGTTGTCACGTTTGTAAAGATGCCGTGTCATCTAAAAAATGAGGTTAGTCATTTATTACAACACACGGCTGCTCTGCTTCTCTCCATTCACCTTGTTTTATGACCATGATTTCATTTTTTAGGGCTTGATCTTGTACAAGGTCTTGCCTACAAGAAGCTTTCATGCCATCTGTGAGCAAAATGGGATTTAAAACAACTCCTTTCATTTCCATATAGCTGTATCCTTCACATTACATTTTTTCCCTGTAACCCTTATTCTAAGATTAAGCCTTGTAAAGAGAAATTTTGTTAATGCAAGTGTGACAAGGAAACTGCCGGAGACCTCCATTATTTCTGTCTCTATCTTTATCTATCACTATCCATAGACCACAACCAGGTGAATGGAGAACTTGCTGCAAACGCATGATTAATGCATGGCAGAATTGCCGTGTGTTAAATGTTCACCCTGTGCACACACCCCTTTTCCATAGAGTTTAATTATTTGCAATGCTTTTTTGTTGTCCTACCAACCTTACAGACTGGATCTTTTATCTAGCAGTAGGTAAATACATTGATAGGAGGGGGAAGTGGGCTTCAGGACTCAAAGAAATTGGTATGACAGACCTGGGCATCATATGGGCTACATCCACCCCTCTAACTGGCATTGACCAGTCAGCATGTACAGGATTCATGTGGCCCCAAAATGTATTGTTCAGAGTGCTAATACACTCAGAGTTTCAACAGTCTCAGAGTCCCCCTGTGCCCCCGGAACCGCCCCCTCTTGCTGGACCCGCACCCGTTGCTCCCTGAGGGTCCCGCCGCTGCATCTGGATGGCAGTCTGGTCTTTGCAGCTGAGTGTGCGCAGATCTACCATTTCTCATTCCTCCCTCATTGCTGATGCGACTACTGAAGTTGATCATTCACGCTGGCAGTGAGCAGCCTGGCATCCATAGCCGCCTCCCTCTAACATTCCACTCTGGGGAAACTCAGCGGCTGGGTACTGCTCTTCTTCCTGGTCACCAAACTGCTCACCTCTGCCCTGGGGGTCTGCCTTATGCTTTTCATCAGCCCTGGGGATGGGGCCCAGGGCCAGAACAGGGAGGGCGAAGGTGTGCAGAGCAAAGAGGTTGTCAGGTGATTAAGGGTCCACCAAGTGTGTGGGGGAGGGTACGAGGGGTCACAGGTGGGGGGATATGTGGGGCCACAAACAGAAGAGGGAGGATAGGTAGGACCCCAGCAATTGTTGGGGGAATCAGTGAGGTCACATGGAGGTGCATGGCTGGGGGCATGGAGGTGCAGGTGATAGTGCGGTAACCTGGGTTACCTGGATTATGACACTGCCCCCATTGCTGCAGAATACAGAGGGTGACTGACACTGAACCTGGAGGATATGTCTGCACCCACCTGGTTCTTGGCCTTCGGAAGCCAGCACAACCCCCTCCCCCAGTTTGCTGCAAGAGCCGCCCCTGAATCAGCTTTGCTCTCATGTCTTCCACTGAGGTTATACATCTCTCCAAGAACAATCAAAGCCCTGGAGACATATGTGACCTTAGTAGGGAGACTCTGGGGGGATAAATCTATACTTACCTCTCTCAGATCGGCCACCGCTCTCTAAGCTAAGAACTGTGGTCCAGAATCTAGGCAATGTATGAAGGAAGAAAGGGACCAAACCTAAAAAGAAAACTATTTTGCTAATGCAAAGCATTTGCAAAGATTTTCTTTTCCATTTGCTGTCACCTAAAGAAGTTTAGTTGATGCAATGGAGCAAGCTTTAAAGGGGTATTCCAAGTCCCCCTTATGGCATTGTGTAGTTTACCTAGAGCTAGCACATAATACGACTGGTTTGCCTGCACTGCCATCTGGTATCAGTCAAGCTCATTTGTTATATCTGTATGGATTCCTTTTTAAGGAATTGTAGTGGATTCTTTGTACGCCTCAGAGCCAACTATTCCCTGCCACTCAAAGGCTTGTTTTCAGCTCATGGAAGCTAACTTCCGTGGTATTTTTAGTTCTTTTATGTTGCATTTCATTGCAATAAATGTAGCATATGCCATGCCAGCTTGTATTCTACGCAGCCAAACGTGTCTGCCAGCTCAGAGTGGGGTGAAATTCACGCTCATTATATTATGTCGAAATCAATTTGTGTACTTACGAAAATTATGTATTTAACTGTCTCCTGGACTTAGCGTCACGCTTTGAGTAGGTTAGAGTAGACTGTAAAACACTGTAATTCTCAGTTTACAATTAGGCAGAATTACACCTACAAACTGGGAGTTTCAGTTTTGCAGTTTTTTTTGTTGTTGTTGTTTGTTTGTTTTTTGTTTTTTTTGGGGGGGTCTTATTTATGTGTGGTAGAGATCATTATAAATATTTACTTTTTAAAGTGGTATTCCCAGCGGGAGACTATTTTTAACTATGGCTGGGAACGGGATGGATAAAAACAACAATGTCCAGTTACCTTCCTGGGCTTGATTTGGCTGTAGCAGGATCCCACCTCTGCCTCAGACTGGCTGAGCGGGCCTGAAATTTCACATTTCAAGCCCAGTCTCAGACCAGGAAGCGGCCGGGGGACCAGAGTGGCTTGATATCTGCCTCGGCACCAGAGAGGTAAGTGAACGTCACTGTTTTTATCTACTACCTCCCCATCCATAGATAAAAAATGTCTCCCGTCCAGACTACCCCTTTAAATTGGTATTCCCATCTCAACTAACATACTTGTAGGGCTCATAAAGTTGAATATTTTTACCATCACATTCATTTAGCTGCTGCTTTTTGCCTCCCATTAATAGCTTGTTGACTAGGTTATTGACCAAACTTCTGCTCTAAAAGCAGTGATCTGGATGGTGTATATACTGTATACAGTAACTACAGTGTGGATGTACAGAGATACAGTATAGTATGTATATATACTGTATAATATATATCAATACGTTCACTATAGCTATTGATACACCAGTCAGACCACTGCTTTTAAAGCAGAGTGGTAGTCGGTAACCTAATCAACAAGCTGTTGGCATTGGGAGTCATTTTCTATGGACATCGGACTCGCCTCTGGTAATTAGCATACAGCGCACGCTCTGTTTCCGACGACGATATCTCCGTCCCGGGACCTTGGGTCCAGGAGCCGGACTTCCAGAAAAGAGTAAGTATCCAGGGCTCCACCGGGGGGTAGGGAGGGCTCTGCCCCGGTGCACCGTGTGACTGGTTCCCTTTAACTTGACAAGCCCTACAAAGTATTATGTTGAGATGGGGATACCCCTTTAAAGGGGTTGTCAACCAAAAATGTTTTTCTTTCAAATCATCTGGTACCAGAAAGTGCCAAAGATTTGTAATTTACTTCTATTAAAAAATCTCAAGTCTTCCAGTACTTATCAGCTGCTGTATGGCCTACATGAAATGGTGTATTATTTCCAGTTTGGAGAGCTAGAGAGGTTTTCTATGGGGATTTTATATTGCTCTGGACAGTTCCTGTCACGGAGAGAGGTGGCATCAGAGAGCACAGTGTCAGACTGGAAAGAATATATGACTTCCTGATGGACATACAGCAGCTGATAAGTACTGGAAGACTTGACATTTTTTAGAAATAAATTACAAATCTCTGGCACCAGTTGACCTGAAATATTTTTTTTTGTGTACTACCCCTTTAATATATAATACTTTATATATAATATCAGGTAAAGTTAACTAATTTGCTTGTCTAAAAATAAAGCTTTGTCATCTGGAATAACATTGTAGCAGAAACTCACCCGGACCAGGTAAGTAAATAAGAACTTTCCTCCTACAGACGAGCGCCGATGACCAAAGACTGCTCCAGGACAGAAACCGTGTCCAAGTAAATCAATGTTACGTAGACTCAGCTTGAGTATTATACTGAGCCGCCTTTTTCTTGTAGAGTGCCTTACACTCACTAACTCAATTTATTTTCATCCTCTATATCAGGGGTAGGGAACCTCGGCTCTCCAGCTGTTGAAAAACCACAACTCCCATCATGCCTATCCAGGCATGATGGGGAGTTGTAGTTTTGCAAGTTTCCATACCCCTGTTCTACACCTTTAGTCATTTCTAGACATCGGTTTATAGATGTATAAACCCTGTGAAAGTTAATCCAACTTTTAAACTTTTCTCACACATCATATCTCTTAGGTGAGAAGGTGTAAGTGACAGTGCCGTCATCATGGATGCCAAGAACACACATCCCCGCTGTTGATATAAACATTGCCGTTGAGAATTGAATTGGTGCTAATTCTGAGCGGTTTGCAGCTCTTCCCTGAGGCGCCTCTTAGTTGTCTGTATATGAATGAGCAGAGGTGGCGTTCCAGTCAGCGGTTACTTATTGATCCCTGCAATTATACTTTCCATCCCTACTCACCTCCTAAAGGGGTTCTTGCTTTTATTAGCTTCTATCAGGCACCTGAATGAAGAAATATATAATTATATAAGAAAAACCATAGCTGACGCAAATTTATTTTTATCTTTTACAAACACCATTTTATAAAATGTGATTTTTTTTTTTTAAATTAATAATAATAAAATTAATATTTTTTATAAATTAGGAATAGAACTGAACAGCTTGAAAAGTGTGAGATTTGTATGCCTTTCTATGAAGCTCCTGCAAATAAAGAGCTGCTGGTGCTTCTCACCCAGCCTACAATCCTATTTCTGCGTCCTATACTGACTGTCCTCCGATTATCCCAGCAGAGCTCACTTCATGCTGTGAGCACATAAAAACTACCCAGAGCGCACTCCTATGAGACTGCCCTGGAAGCGTCAGACTGTATGGCAATACATCTCTCCACTGTCTGCTCCTGGGAACTGCTGCCTGCTGGGAAGGAGAGAGTTCACAGATTTCTGCCCTTCTCTAGTAATTAAAGAGAACCTGTCAGCTCTCCTGATACTGTGTCTATTTTAGTGAATACTGTACTTGAATTCTTCATGAAATCACAATGCTGCAGCAATTTAAGAACCTTGTATTGTTCCAGTCTTCAGTTATTTCTCCTAGAACTATTTCAATATTTTAGGTTACCAGTTGGGAGCATTTTCCTATACAGTGTGGCAACTGTATTCTAGGAGTCCAGTCTAAAGGCCGTATTACCTAGCGAATGTTGTTCAAAAGATTCGTCTAACCATAACTAGCGTTTTTGTTTGGGTTTTTTTTAGCGAACGATTCTGAACTTATTACATTCACTGATTACTGTTATGAGCGATCGTTTTTACGTTGTTATATGGTCGCTAATTGTTCCTCAGGAAGGTCCACACAACATGTTTTATTGGCGAATGACTTATTACACGAACAGATATGTGAGCGATCAGCGAACTACCACCGACAATTTTTCAACATGTTGAAAGACCAAAATGTACGCTTTTTCATTACTCGTTTCATTTTTGGGTGGTATTTCACGGACAGATAATCGTTCATTTCGATCGTTTTAGCAAATTTTTAAACTATAATCGTACCGTGTAGTAGGGCCTTTAGGGAAGCTTCACACGTACAGGATCTACAGCAGATTTGATGGTCAGATTTAATGCTGTGTTCAGTTATTTACATCAAATCTGCTGTGATACGGTACGTGTGAAGATACCCTTAAAGGGAAACTAACGAGGGGTTAGAATACTCTAACCTGCTGTTATGTTCCTGTAGTGCCAGTGGCCTATTTTCTTACCTTTAAAGTGTACCTGCTGTTATAACTTTCAAAATCTAAATCAACTGTAGATATAAAGCAAGTTTGCAATATACAGTAAATTGATTATTTTTTGTTGTGATCATACTGTAAAACAAAGCTGAACTTACCAGAAATCCAGGTCCAGTCTTCAGAAGGCAGATTTCTGGTTGGAATAAACAGACTAAACATAGGAATTATGATCAGTAAAGAGTGTCACAGCTTAATGTGTCCATCAAATCACATGACTGCCTTCTCTCTGTGAGCGCTCAGATCTCCTTGATAACTAACAAAAAAAAAAGTAATGAATGTCAATTGCAAACTTGCTTTATATCACATCTACTGTTAATTTAGATTTTGAAAGTTATAACGACAGTAACACTCAGTAAAAGCGCAGTTTAGGGTACATCTTCAATATGTTCAATATGCAAATTAGACATGTCAGTTCAATGTCCCGTCCCTTCTTCTGAACATTTATCTGGTGCTTGCACAATAAGTGCTGGAGTGATGTCACACTAGAGCGCTGCCTCTATACTTATGAGGAGGGGTGGGCCACCAGAGCCAATTGGTGCAATAAGGGCAGCAGCCCCACCCCCAGTGCACCGAACTGCTTAAAGAGAACCTGTCACCCCCCGTGCCAGGGTGACAGGCTCCCGACCCCCCGTTAGATCCCCCTATACTTACCTCATTGCGCCGGGTCCTGCTTCCTGAGTAGGTCGGGTGACTGAGATTTCATTGCCCGAAGCCCGCCACACGCGCTCACAGGAGAGTCAGATGCCCATAGAGAATGAATGGGGCATCCGATGCTCCGTCATTCTCTATGGGCATCGGACTCTCCTGTGAGCGCATGCGCCGGGCTTCGGGCGCTGAAATCTCAGTCACCCTACCGGCTCAGGAAGCGGGACCCGGCGCGATGAGGTATGTATAGGGGGATCTAAGGGGGGTCGGGAGCCTGTCACCCCGGCACGGGGGGTGACAGGTTTCCTTTAATTTGTATATTGAATAAAGTGAAGGTAAGAAAAAGAATCACCTATAGTCTCAGAATTTCATGCACTGTATGAACACAGCAGGTTAAGAGTCTTTTAACCTGTTAGTTTCTAGAGATATATATTATATTATATTTTTTATTGCTGATATAATACTCTCATTCTCAGAATTTCTGCAGAGTCATCTGTTTCATCCCAGCTCCACCTTATCCACATGTTTCATTACTGCAGCTGAGCTATATGACGACTGCTCAGATCAGCAGCAAATTACATGACTTTATGTGTGACTGGAAGTGGTCTGCAGAGTTATATACCTACCCTGACTTACACTGCCTATATTCTGTGTTCTGTGAGTACTGTTTGCCATGTGATGCAACCAGGAATGGATACTGTGACAGACAGAAAAGGAGAAATACAGTGTGAGTGAGTTTCGGGACAGAAGATCTGTGTCATTTAATTTACACTTGCTAAACTTAGGGCTCAGAGCAAGTGCTGTGATGAGACTCCACACCCTTTTCTTGCCAAGTCAGAGGCATCATGGGAAATCCGGGCAGTATTAATATACCATATCATTGGGAATTAGATATCAAGACTGCTAAAATGGCTATACCCAGGGCATACACCTGGACTGCTTCTTTAACACATTTATAACCATCTATGTGTACATGTCCATACAGGGAACGCTGCCCACGGGACTCCTAGGTGTTAAAAGAGCCGGGATTTATCTCTGTAAAAAACAGGAATATTTATTAAAATTATCCTTTTTGATAGTCATAGGTATGAATCCTAACTAGTATTTTGAAAACCTGGCTGAAGAAAGGGTGCAGTGTCAGTGTTATTACTGGGATCCTTACATAACTTACATATAAGGTCTGGTATTCTATTCAGTCCGCAGGCAGTAGCGGGCTGGTATGCTGTTATTTTTATTTAATGTTAGAAGTAATTTGCTTCTAACATGTGCTTTATTTTTAATGCTATGAAAAGTTTTGGAGATAATGAGGCATGCTGATTCTAACTAAATAAAATGTATTTTTAGTTATGATCTTTGGCTCTATTTTGTAAAAAGAAAATGTAATCTCTGAATAATGCATGCAAAAAAAACTTTCAAAAAAAGGGGTACTCCAGTGTGGGGGCTATTTTTGTATCTGGCCGGGGAGGAGGTGGCTGAGAGAAAAGACGTTCACTCACCTCCCCGGTTCCAGCGTCGGGTCCCGTATAGCGGCGCTCCGATTCCCGCCCGCTTCCTGGTGTCTGATGCAGGCTCGAGACGTGACGTCTCAAGTTCAAGTTTAAACGGATCCCGCCTCCGTCACTGACTGGCTGAGCGGACTTGAGATGTCACATCTCAAGCCTGCGTCAGACACCAGGAAGCGGTCGGGGACCGGAGCGCCGCAATACGGGACCCGCAGCTGGAACCTGGGAGGTGAGTGGACGTCTGTTCTCTCAGCCACCTCCTCCCCGGCCAGATCCAAAAATAGCCCCCACGCTGGAGTACCCCTTTAAATTTTGTGCAGACGCAGCTGCCGATGAAAGTCCGGATTGCAGTGGAATTTTTCCAGGCAGTGAGTTCCATGCATAAATCCCATTAAAGGGGTTATCCAGTGAAAATCTTTCTTTCAAATGAACTGGTTTCAGAAAGTTATATAGATTTGTGATTTTAATACTTTTAAAATCCTCAAGTCTTTCCAGGGGCGGACACAGACTGCAGAGGGCCCCTGTGCAAAAACTTTGTTTGGGCCCCCATAACCTATTAGTTTCTCCACCTTTCTGCCTTAAAGACGCACACATATGTACGTGTCCTGGTTTCTCGGGAGGGCCCTACACCGCAGCACCGATGAGAGGGGCAACTCAAGGACTGTACTGCGTCTGTGCAGGCCCTAGTGTGGAACTGGGGTACCTGTGGCCAACCAATAGAACTGATCAACCAACCAATAGAACCAACAAATAGAATCAGAAGGGACATGCTGACCTGGTCCCATCCTGCACTAATGTATCTGTGACCACAACTCCTGGAATAACAATAACTAAAACTCTCAGAATGCATTACACTTATGAAGCTCACAGAGAATGCTGGGTGTCGTAGTCTCCGAGGGGACAACCCCTTGAGTTTCTGCTCATTTGTACTTTAAATCCCAGCACATCCTGAGGGTTGCAGACGGCAGTAAATGCTGGCAGTTGTAGTGTTTGCAGCTGTTGGACTTGGAGGGTCCTGGGTACATTGTACTCTTGAAGCTGTGTGGGGGATGAGAGTATATAGCTCAGAGTGTGGAAGTGACCCCAAAATTGTACTTTGCAATGAAAGCTGAAATTTTGCATAAAGTACACTGCGAAACCAGAGAAAAAACCTGTTTTTATTTGTTTTGGGTTTTTTTACGCCATTCGCCCTGGGGTAAAACTGTCTTGTTATATATGTAACAATATATATATATGTAACGATATGTAACATGTTTAACTTTTATTTTATTTGATGGCTTTTAAAAAATTCAAACCATTATTAACAAATATATGTTCCTTAAAATCGCTCAATTCCCAGGCTTAGCGCTTTTTTCCTTTGGTCTATGGGGCTGTGTGGGGTGCCATTTTTGCGCCATGATCTGTACATTCTATCGGTACCTTGATTGCGCATATGCGACTTTTTGATTGCTTTTTATTACAATTTTTCTGGATTTGATGCAACCAAAAAATGCACAATTTTGCACTATGGGATTGTTTTGCGCTTACACAGTTTACCGTGCGAGATCAGGAATGAAATAAATTAATAGTTTGGGCGATTATGCACGTGGCGATACCAAACATGATTGTTTGTTTTTATTTATAACATGGGAAAAGGTGGGTGATTCAAACTTTTATTAGTGGAGGGGACTTTTTATTATTAATAAAACTTTTTTTAACGCATATACTAGAAGCCCTCCTGGGGGACTTCTAGTATAAGTAAACTGATCTCTCATTGAGATCTTTACAGTATTGTAATACTGCATAGATCAATGAGATAGGCAGTCTATTGCTTTCGGCTGCTGCAGCTAAAAACAATAGAGTGCCAAGTCTGGATCAGTGCCATTACGGCGCAGACCCTTTCCGATGCTGGATGTAAGGATAGCCCCTCACGTCGCGAGGGGCGATTCACCCACTAGACACCAGGGAATCTGCTGCAATAAGTATTCAGATGCAGCTGTCAACTTTGACAGCTGCATCCTAATACTTAATTAGCGGGCACGACAATTGGACTGTGCCAGCTAATAGCCGTGGTCCCAGGGACGTGCGGCCCTGCTCTGAACACCCCTAGCGACCGCTGGACGTACAGGTACACCCAGTCGTCTAGGGGTTAAGTTTGGCAATTGCACCTCATGGGAAAGTTTTAAAGACACCAGTGTGGTAGGTACGTTTTAAAATTGATATGTCAGACGTTTTCATTGGTCAGGGTTTTGGTCTTAAGATCCTTGTCAATTACTAGATATAGCTGGGAGAAGAGCACGGCTGTATGGTTTACTCTCCAGCCCTCCAATGGATCTCATTTGTTGCAGAAAACTGGCTCCATTAGATTGGTCCTGTAGAGTGGTGCTTATTTAAAAGCCAAGTACAAGACTTAAAGTGACTCTGCACCCACAATCTGACCCCTCCAAACCGCTTGTACCTTCGGATAGCTGCTTTTAATCCAAGATCATTCCTGGGGTCCATTTGGTAGGTGATGCAGTTATTGTCCTAAAAAAACAACTTTAAACTTGAAGCCCTGTGCCCAACGGCCGTTGCCTAGATTGTGTATGCATTAGGCTGGCACAACCTCTCTGTCCCTCCTCCCCACCCTCCTCCTCATTAGGAATTCCCCAGGCAGATTTTCTCCTATTCCTCACCTGTGTCAGCACGGCACATGAGCTGGATCATTAAGGCACCTGTGCAATGTTCAGACAGGAGAAAATGTTCTAGGGGCATTCCTAATGATGAAGAGGGCTGGGAGGAGGGACGAGAGGGGTGGTGCAAAGTTAGGACACAGATATTGTAGGCCACAGCCGTTTGACACAGGGCTGCAAGTTTAAAATTTATTTTTATGACAATAACTGCATCACCTGCTGAACGGACCCCAGGACAGATCTTGGATAAAAAACAGCTATCCAGAGGTACAAGCTGTTTGGGGGGGACAGATTGTGGGTACAGAGTCACTTTAAGGGTAAATTCACATGGGCGGATCCACCGGGAGTCTCACGCACGAAATCTGCAGCTAATCTGCAATACATGTATTATTTTTATTAGTATTATTAATATGTGTATTGCGGATCAGCTGCAGATTTCGTGCGTGAGACTCCCGGCGGATCCGCCCGTGTAAATTTACCCTAAGAATCCTTTATATCATGCTGCTCATGGAAACAAACAGACTGCTTACTGCTCTGTAGTTCAACACTGTTGTACTGCCATACACCGTTCTGTAGTACCCAATAAGTCCTTAGGACTAACTAAATAAGGGTTAAATAACTTAAAGGGGTTATCCAGCGCTACAAAAACATGGCCACTTTTCCCCCTACTCTTGTCTCCAGTTCAGGTGTGGTTTGCAATTAAGCTCCATTTACTTCAATCTAACTGAGTTTCAAGACCCCACCCACACTGGAGACAAGAGTGGGGCAAAAGTGGCCATGTTTTTGTAGCCCTGGATAACCTCTTTAAGTTGTTTGCGGACAGACCTGTATTTACGTAAGTAGACGTTTTCTCTTTTTATCCTGTGCATATTAATGCCGGGCAAGTGCAACATATATTTTTTGCGTATTTTTCTGATAGGAAATTGAAGAACCGGTTGACTTTGTTGCCAGGAAATGCTGAATTTTCCTTTTGAGTGTTTACTGTTTACCTCAGTGAAGCAGTATGTAATATGTTCCCTGGAGCTTTATTTTATCTGCTTTTAGTGATGGGAAGCAGACAATGCCACTCATGATGCCACATAATCAGTAAATCAGGTTGGCAAGTCTAGAAATTGGCTTCATTAAGATCTACATTCACTCACTTGTCAAGAAAGGCCAAGGTTATCTAACAATGAACACTGTTCTGTGCTGTATACTATAAAAAGTTCCCTTCTCGCTGCTTCTGACAAGGCACAGGTGAAAAGCTAAATTGTTTACACACAAGCTATGAAAAGTCACTTCTACAGCTTTTCCTATGAGTCTCAATTTTTGAACCTTTGGCCCACAGAACAGAGTCTTCTTAATTTGCTCCTTTCCTTTTCCTTAAGCATGTGGAGAGATTTTTTTTTTTTTTCATTACTTCTATGTGGACACTGTAACAAATGACACCTAGAAAGGAGTGTTCTTGGGGGAGGGGGGTTATATAGTAAAATTGTAAAATAAAAAACCTATACTCTCATACCTCATTCCCCCATTGCTGTCTATCACAGAGCTCCAGTCCTACTGAGGGCAGGGTAAATGATATTGCATACTGCGTAGCCGGACTAGGAGCTTCATCAAAATGACTTGGGCAGCGAGGAGGCCATGTATAGATTTTTTGTTGGTTTTTACCACCTGCCTGAGTACCATTTTAAAAGAAAAAGGTATTTCCTGGATAACTTTTTTTTTTTAAGCAGTTTTTATTTTTTTAGCGTCTATGGACTCTAAGAATGTGTTCTTCTAGGTAACATTTTCCTTTTTTCTATCAAACCCCCTAAATTGTGAAAGTTTTATTTATTTATTTTTTTCAAGTTTTTCTCCAGTCTCTTGAAATTAACATCGTATCTGGACAGGCCTTTAATATTCGATCGACAGGTATCCTGCTCCCAAAGCCTTTCCCGATCGGGCTGTGGTGCTGGCAGCCTCTTCTGTATTTGCTTTTGCTCACCCTTTCAATCGTAAAAGTATGTTGAGTGCAGGGCCGAATACAAGAAGCAGAAATATAATGCATTGGCGTAATCAGGGGAACCCGTTTGTAAATGTTTGTTCTGAGATTTGCTATTTAGAGCAACATATGGCTGCAATTTCTGATAGGATCATGGAACGCAAAGCTCTTTGCTGCTTTGAATCTGTAGCACCAAGCTTAGTAATTTTATATCTCCTAGTGGGTTTGCTCCCCCTCCTTTTTGTTTTTCTGCAACTTTTTCATCAGGCTTCTTGTTTCCCTAAAGTCTGCATTAAGAAATGTGCCATAAAAAAACTGCCAGAAGCCCAAAAGAAACTACCAATCAAGACATGTATAAAGGCTCTTGCACACTATGGAAATCATGCGAATAACTTGCCGCGGCTTCCATGCGCAATCCCGCTTGACTCTCCACCCATCCCATAGACTCCATTCTATTCTCGGGTGGATTCAGCTGTCCGCTCAAAGAATCAGGAGGAGGACAGAATCCGCCTGACCATAGAATGGAGCCTATCAGACTGGCGGAACGTCAGGTAGGAGCGCACGGGGGGAGGGTGAGCGACGGAATCCGCGGCAAGTTATCCGCGTGGTTTCCATAGTGTGCAAGAAAAGAAACTATCCATTTTTGAAGCCCAGCAATGTGTGTTTAAAGAGGTTTAGAATTCCATTGTTGACCTTTTCCCAAGTCCTAGTGTAATTCTGTATCCCACAACTAGGATCAGATCATCTGTGGCCCAGATTATATCGGGGTACAATATAAATTCTTAAAAGGAAAGTGAAGTGTCTCCTAGAACTTCTGAGGTAGAAAGGTAGAAAATTTTACTTTTCTCCAGAAGGCACAGATATCTTACTAAAATCAATCAGAAGTACAGTGAACATTGGAGGAGTTTAACAACCCAAGGCCATATATGATTGAGTGCTAAACCCTAGAATGCTGAAAGAAGATGAAAACAGGTGAAAAATGGGCTACTGTCTTAAAATGACACAGCAATCTGGAAAGAAATACTTAAGATTGATGTCCAAGGGGCAAAGGAGGTGTAGATAATTGCATTATCTATCATTTGAATATTTACACTTCTGTAATCCATGGAACAGGCATGGACAGCCTACTATGCATGACCTGGAAAGCTTCATTAGCCTTACGGAAAACAAATATTACTGCTACCAGCTGTGGCTGAACCAGCTGGATGAAGGGCAAGACTTAGAGGGAAATCAAAATGTATATTGCATTCCAGTGCTCAAATTATCCACTATTTTTTGGGGGGTGAATAATTCTGCAGTTAGTTGGGTTAGTCTCTAGATCTGCTCTTTTTTTCAGCTCTGCCAGTAGAGCTCAGCTGGATGAAATACTGGCAATAGGATTCAGTCTCCAAATCCAAACCTCATGAAATCGTGAGGCCTCTTGTTTCATAGACAAACAGCTCACCCTCCTGTAAATCCTAGTGCTGCCACTAAACATGCCTGACCAGAAAGTGAAAGCTGATCTACAGGATGTAACACCTGACACCAGGTTATAAAGATCACATTTTGGGACAATAAGAGTCCTATTACATGAGCGAATGAAGGCCCGATCAATGGTGTAAACGAGCGCCATTCTGCTAGATCAGTGCTCCTTTACTGGGCCTATTACACAGCCTGATGTCCATGCAGCCCTTGCTATACGACTATCGTTGGCATAGTAGATACTTCACTTGTCCACATTCTGGTGTTCTCCTGTCTTCTGTATGCACCCCGGCACTGTGCTTCTGAGCTTACAGGCTGCTCAGCCAATCACTGTCCGGGACCGCCTCGGCCAGCTCAGACAGGAAAAAGGGAAAGAAAGTTCAGTTTTTCAAGCCAGAATAACATTTTAACTGTAATTGATGTTCGATAAACAAGTGCTGAATAGCCATCTGGATACACTGTCGAATTTGTCAGATTTAATTTTGCTTTTCAGAATAAAATACTAAAATATGGTTGCTTCTCTTTCAAGAACTTCTGGTATGACAACGTTCCTGAAAAGCTGCTAAGTTTATTCGTCAGCTTAAAATTCATGATAACATGTAAGGCCTTGTACCAGAGGTGTTCCACTTATCTGACTGTGTCATCCTGGTAAATAACTTCCTTCCTCTGTCTTCCCCTGACATCTACTTTCATTAGCTCATGTGTGCATGGATGCTCTTCTACTCCACAGAGATTACCATACAATGTATCATCTACCCTCCATAGCCCTGTCATAGAATGAAACGTGCTAAGGGAGCAGACTGGAGAAAGCTCGTGTTCCCATGCAGCTATATTAAATTGTGAAGTTAGGGTTTCTTGGCATATAAGTATGTACACATGGTCACAATCAGTAAATGGCTTTGCACTATACAGTATGTACCACAGCGGCATATATATATATATATATATATATATATATATATATATATATATATATATATATATATATATATAATGTGTTGAAGTGCCTTGATGTTTAGACCCTAGAACCAGCCAGGGAAAGTGCTCCAAGATAAAGACCTCATATATGTTATGCTACATTGACTGCATCAAGACAGGGAGAGCAGCAAAATGTGAAGTAAAACACTTAGTGAAAACACCTTAATGAAAGTATTAGCTCCTCTATCATTGCTTTAATGGGATAATATATCCAACATGACATGTTCTTGTATAAAGGTTTATAGAGACACAAGATACTTTTTGTGCTACCATCTAAGCACAGTATGTACCGGATAATTTGGTCTCACAGCTTTTATAAAGTCCTGTAAAATAACCTATAACTAGAAATTTTTTGCAATTCTTCTTCCTCCAGAGTACATGGAACCTCTCATTTTCAAGTTACAGATATTACAGATAAATACACAATTAACCTTGGGTCAGTTTTTTTTTACGCTATAAATACATAGAAGGAATAAAATATGCTCAAAACACCAGGTAAATAGAAAGCTCAGGAAGCAATACTTTTTTCTTTTTCTGATTTTTAGGTTTTCAAATTTGACGCTACGGCTAGTGTCACGCCTGCATTGGCATCCATCATCGGAACAGCAAAACAAAAATCAAAGCATTGCTGGATGTGTATCCAATGGACACTGCCAGTATCTTACTTCATTGGCTATAATAGGGTCCACTAGGTTTCCTTCATGATACCTTTGATGTTACTGGAAAAAAATAATCCAGCATTTGCTCAACTTGTTGGAATCTGAAATGGAGGCTTATATCAAAACCACCAATGCCTGTATAAACAAGCCAAAGTTAGCTTTTCTATTTTTTCCTCTTTTAATAAGAGAAATCACTGTCTTGCACCTTCTGGAAGTATAAGACTCCACGCTGAACTTCTGGCTGTAATTTCACATTCTGTCCAGGCCTCTGCCAGTTTTACAGAAGCGTCTGGAGTAATTCCCTTGTTACCTGGGAAGATAAGGCTGGTCACTGCTACTTGCAGGAAATAAATGAGCCGTCTGTTCTTCTTTGTGGTTGTGTGATATGCGCAGCGAAGGTCTTTTTCATTTCCTCCTGACGTATAGTTCAGAGATGCTGTCATTGCATTTCCTGCCTCGCTATCAGGAATTGAGGGCATCTCATTTAGCTGCGTGATGAGAGAGCATTAGGACATACGTTAATGACTTAACCTCCCAACTCCATTAGCCTTCAGTATATAACAGACAGCGTCTTATTGCAAGTTCTTCTTGGTTTCTATATTCTCATTTACTGGAATGTGTTAAAAAGTTTCAAATAATAATGTGAGTAATGCAAAATGGTTATTTTTAAAAAATGTTTGCATTGTATAACTCCTATTTGGGGGAATTTATTTTTTTGGGTGAACAGCACTTATAAAGGACACATGAAGGATAAGCCCCTTTTTTTCATATGTAGCACCTGAAGACAATTCTATGATTTGAAGCAATTTTATTTTTAGGCACAGAATTGTGTCCAGAGCAGGTTTATACAGCAAATCTGTCAGCCTTCAGAAATCATATCTGACTAGAGATGAGTGCAACTTAAGAATTTGATTACTGGTGGCCTGAGAATTGGATGTAGCCCCAGGGAGTTTGGAAAAAACATAGATCCATGATTTCCTGGACTCCCTAGGGCAGCATCCAACTTCTTCAGCCACCAGTAATCAAATGCTGAACAATCAAACTTGAGCATGTTCAAGTTACGCTCATGTCTACTTCTTCTTTTGTGCAGTTGTTAGAATTTTCCTAATTTATCACAGTTTAGACTCATGATCTAAGAATACACTAGGGAGTGTCTACACCTGTAGCTGAAAACACTCCAAATGATTCATTTCATCCTATCATGTTTACCCGCATAGTCACAGGCCCACAAGCTCAATGGCTCCTGACATCTGCCTAGGTTTCCTCGATGGTTACCTTGTCTCTGTATATCCATTATATGTGGAGTCACTGTTGCTATCACTGACCCTTTCCCATACTCTGGGTATATGTTGGACATGTTTTCGACCATTTGCCTCCTCTGTACAATTGTTGTTAGTGTTAGGTTAGTGGCCACAAATCCTTCTTTCTGAAATCATAGGATGAGTGAACTTCCAGTGTCATCATGAGTTGACTCTTTCCTCCCGAACACGCTCAGGCCTAAAATAGTTCAAAACTTAAAATCAATAGACTTCAATTACCTCCAAATACTTCAGATTACTTCATTATATAGTCTTGTATTTTTTTTGTAATTGTTCTTATTGCAATACCTTGTTGGTGTTTTCCTGTTGATATGTCGAACTGTTTAGCTCTGTAGGAGCTATTTGTAAACTCCAGTTAAAAATTTATTTTTGGCTTTTGGACTGAGGCTCATACATTAGCAGTATCATATTTATTTGAAAGGTGCTTCGCATAGATTTATTTATTTTTTTGCAAGATTATAAAAGTTACACACTTTGTTGAGTAATTGGTTTTTGATTGTAATGATATTAATGGCTTTGTTTGTAACTGTATTGGTTTAGGGGCTTGTATCTTTTTTTTCTCATTTTGAAGGTTGCAGGAATAAGCTGCTATTGGGCCGTATGAAGATTGCACTCATTGTTCTGTAATCAGGAATACTTATATCCCCGATATTCTTCAGTGCTCATCTGCGCTACAGCTAAATCATAAGCACTTTCTTTTACTTTACTTCAGCAATTGTGGCCAAGATTTTATTCTTTTGTTATAATCAAGCATATATTGTTCCTGTGTCTCAGTGACTAGCACTGTTGCCTTGCAGCACTGGGGGTCCTGGGCTTTAATCTCACCATAAAGGGGGTATTTCCATCTGGACATTTATAGCATATGCAAAGGATATGCCAAAAAAGTCTGATAGGTGCAGGCCCAACTGGTGTATAGATGTTCACAGTGCTTGTGACTCCCGAATTACAGAAACGGCATAGCTAACTGTGCTACACTGTTTACATTACTCCTGTCTCTATAGAAATTACATAAAGCGTGTGAAGTCTGTTCAGCTGTTTTCTTCTTCCCGCCAGCTGCACACAGACTGTAGGGGACCAGGGGGCCCTCAATCCCCTCCCCAGAGTTGGGACCCTCATCTATCAGACACCCACTCCACATCTATTAGACATATATCACAAAAGACTACCTAGAAATACCCTTTTAAAGGGATTGTCTCACCATTACATGTGCTCACTTCATAGATCAGATAAGGAATATTTGGCTACACTGCAGAGGATCACTATATACAGGTCCTTCTCAAAAAATTATTCATTTTTCCATAATGTAATGATAAGAATTAAACTTACATATAGTTTAAAATTATTGCACACCAACTGAAATATTTCAGGTCTTTTATTGTTTTAATACTGATGATTTTGGCATACAGCTCATGAAAACTCAAAAATCCTATCTAAAACAATTAGCATATTTCATCCGACCAATAAAAGAAAAGTGTTTTTAATTAAAAAAAAGTCAACCTTCAAATAATTATGTTCAGTTATGCACTCAATACTTGGTCATTTGCAGAAATGACTGCTTCAATGCGGCGTGGCATGGAGGCAATCAGCCCGTGGCACTGCTCAGGTGTTATGGAGGCCCAGGATGCTTTGATAGCGGCCTTAAGTTCATCCAGAGTGTTGGGTCTTGCTTCTCTCAACTTTCTCTTCACAATATCCCACAGATTCTCTATGGGGTTCAGGTTAGGAGAGTTGGCAGGCCAATTGAGCACACTAACACCATGGTCAGTAAACCATTTACCAGTGGTTTTGGCACTGTGAGCAGGTGCCAGGTCATCCTGAAAAATGAAATCTTCATCTCCATAAAGTTTTTCAGCCGATGGAAGCATGAAGTGCTCCAAAATCTCCTGATAGCTAGCTGCATTGACCCTGCCCTTGATAAAACACAGTGGACCAACACCTGCAGCTGACATGGCACTCCAGACCATCACTGACTGTGGGTACTTGACACTGGACTTCAGGCATTTTGGCATTTCCTTCTCCCCAGTCTTCCTCCAGACTCTGGCACCTTGATTTCCGAATGACATGCAAAATTTGCTTTCATCAGAAAAAAGTACTTGGGACCACTGAGCAACAGTCCAGTGCTGCTTCTCTGTAGCCCAGGTCAGGCGCTTCTGACGCTGTTTCTGGTTCAAAAGTGGCTGGACCTGGGGAATGCGGCACCTGTAGCCCACTTCCTGCACACGCCTGTGCACTGTGGCTCTGGATGTTTCTACTCCAGACTCAGTCCACTGCTTACGCAGGTCCATCAAGGCCTGGAATCGGTCCTTCTCCACAATCTTCCTTAGGGTCCGGTCACCTCTTCTCGTTGTGCAGTGTTTTCTGCCACATTTTTTCCTTCCCACAGACTTCCCATTAAGGTGCCTTGATACAGCACTCTGGGAACAGCCTTTGTTCAGAAATTTCTTTCTGGGTCTTACCCTCTTGCTTGAGGGTGTCAATGATGGCCTTCTGGACAGCAGTCAGGTCGGCAGTCTTACCCATGCTGGCTGTTTGGAGTAATGAACCAGGCTGGTAGTTTTTAAAAGCCTCAGGTATCTTTTGCAGGTGTTTAGAGTTAGTTAGTTGATTCAGATTAGGTTAATAGCTCGTTTAGGGAACCTTTTCATGATATGCTAATTTTTTGAGATAGGATTTTTGGGTTTTCATGAGCTGTATGTCAAAATCATCAGGATTAAAACAATAAAAGACCAGAAATATTTCAGTTGGTGCAATGATTCTAAAATATATGAAAGTTTAATTTGCATCATTACATTATGGAAAATAATGAACTTTAGCACTATATGCTAATTTTTATGAGAAGGACCTGTAGAGGAATGTGTCCATTGGCTACACTGCAGAGTATCACTATGGAGAGAGCTGTATCCATTGACTACACTGCAGAGTATCACTATGGAGAGAGCTGTATCCATTGGCTACACTGCAGAGTATCACTATGGAGAGAGCTGTATCCATTGACTACACTGCAGAGGATCACTATGTAGAGAGTTGTATCCATTGACTACACTGCAGAGTATCACTATGGAGAGAGCTGTATCCATTGGCTACACTGCAGAGTATCACTATGGAGAGAGCTGTATCCATTGACTACACTGCAGAGGATCACTATGTAGAGAGTTGTATACATTGGCTACACTGCAGAATGTAGAGAGCTGTGTCCATTGGCTACACTGCAGAGGATCACTATGTATAGAGTTGTACCTATTGGCTACACTGCAGAGGATCACTAAGCAGAGAGTTGTATCCATTGGCTACACGGCAGAATGTAGAGAGCTGTGTCCATTGGCTACACTGCAGAGGATCACTATGTAGAGAGCTGTATCCATTGGCTACATTACAGAAGATCAGTACGTAGAGAGTTGTCCATTGGCTTCACTGCAGAGGATCACTACGTAGTGAGCTGTGGCTGTAGTGACTGAGCATGTGTCTTGTCCAGAGCTTGCACGCTGTATGGATGTGCACATTGATATACACACTGGCACCAAAATCTGCAAATTTAATTCCTCGTCACTAGTTAGTTTTTCTAACATCACATCAATTACGTCTATAATAATTAACAGGACAACCCTTCTATGCAACATCTGCTTGGAGTATGTATATTCTCCCCATGTTTATCTGGTTTTCCGTTGGTTTCTCTGGTTTAATCCCACATTCCAAAAACATACTGTAGGTGGATTTGCGTTCTATTAAATGTGTGGATGGAAACCAGTGTTATGCTGACCATTGCTGTGGTGATGCTATGCAAGCAATAGGAAATATATACAAATATCAAACTATAGCATGTAGCAACGACCTATGTAATGCTTGTGTTCCTCTACATCTCTAGGGTTACCCAACTACAAAACACCAAAAAGGTATTTCCAGTATTGGTGCCTGCTCTGAGGAATGGCTTTCATGGTGCGTCATACTAGGAAAGATCATTCTTTAGGTGTAATTGCTGGGTTAGCCATAGCTTTTATATCACACAGATGTGCTGCTGACAGATTACACTCATATGCTTCCCGCTCTGGCAAGTAACTTAATCCATTATAAATAAAAAATTATCTTCAGTGCTCATCTCTTACATAAACCATAACCGTATATTAATGAAAAAATCCAATATCCCATTTAGTTTGACAGATGAAATCCAAGTACATCACAATTACCATCCAAACAGCAATCCTCAATCTGCTCCTCTGTTAGAACACATGGCTGTTGCCAGCTGACTGTCCATAGTCCAGTCCAAAGACATATATAAATACTTAGGGAAATAATCCCTCCCTTTGTTATAACGGAGGATGAACCCATGTCATGTTGGCTTTGTGTTAGTCTGAGCGTTTTACCACTGTTGTAGTCATCACTTGGATATCAGCGAGATAGGAGTGTGCTCTAAGCGATGACGTAGTGTAACAGATGTGATGCACAGATTATTAGACGGCTCTTGTTTCTATAGACTGCAGCTTCTGAGATGGTGTTATAAATATGCTTTATATAGCAAGTCTCCAGAGTATCTCCATCATTATCTCTAAATTGCGCTAATCTACCTATTATTATGTAGCACAACACCAGTGATTAATCTGTTCTAGAGAGCTCATCTACAAAGACATGAACGAGAAAGCAACATAAGACAGTCATCATGTCAGCACCGGTACAGCCATGTAAATGCTGCTCTATTTCATTTATACTTGTGTCTAGGCCCTAGGATATATGCTCTCTCTATAGACAGTTTCTGGGGTTAATCATTAAATGGTCGCTGCTATGATACCATCCCACTTACTATCCATAGTTTAGTAGGGATCAGGATGCTGAAGCACAAGCCATACTCATTACATTAGAACTCATGCAAAGAACTGGCGGGTGTGAGGCGAGCACTCTAGCATCTGCATTATAATGATTCCACCCAGTTTAGAGTGTGGTAGCCTTTGTGACCAAAATAAATGCAGATATATGTGTGTTGAAATCAGGGCAAAATGAGCTGTATGTGAAATCATGCCGCTATGCGGCTACTCAGTGGCCCTGCTTAATGTACAGGAGTATTACGGTCTCCTGTACACTTGATACAGCATATTACTGCAGTGGCCGTATAAGCAAACGCATAAACGACAACAGTGTGCTCCGGACCAGTGACCTTAATCCCCTCACTGTAGGAAAACGCAGGTGTAATCATTTAGCAGGTCAAATGAGCCGCCTGGGAACCACTGTGGGAAGTACACTTGGTTCAACCACGCAGAAGCTCGATCAAGATACAATCGTAGTTTGACCCGTTTCGGCCTATTTATCCAAAACAGGCCTTTCTCAAGCTAGACGGGCCACTCTAGCTTGAGAAAGGCCCCTTCTGGATCTATGGGCCGAAACGCATCAATGTCACCAATAAACTATAATTGTATCTTGATCGAGCTTCTGCGTGGTTGAACCAAGTGAATTTACCACAGGCGGTTCATTTGACCTGCCAACTGATTACACCTGCGCTTTCCTACAGTGAGGGGATTAAGTTCGCTGGTCCTGAGCGCACTGTTGCTGTTTGTTCATTATAAGACCCAGTTTTGGTATTGGTGCCCCCAGGACAGCTGCTGCTGTTAAATTTGTGGCTTCAATAGATTTGTGCCTATCGTGGATTGATTTTACTATGCTAGAAAGTGCCCTTTGACCTCTCCCTTTTTCCTAGTATAAATGCTGTAGTGTTTATCGTTCAAAGATTGGCTATAACGATCAATGGCTAGCAATAAATAGCGATTTTTTTTTTTTAGCGAAAGATTCTGAGGTTATAACATTCAGTGATTGCTGTTATGAACGATAGTTTTTACGTTGTAATATGGTCACTAATTGTTTCTCAGGACAGCCCACACAACATGTTTTATCAGCGAACGACCTATTACACAAACAAATATGCGAACGATTGTCGAACTACTAACAATAATTTTTCAACATGTCGACCAAAATGAACTATTTTTCATTTGGGTGTTATTAAACGATAATTGTTCCGTGTAATAGGGCCTTAAGAAAACGTGTATTGTCTCCCCAGACATTGGTCTAAGGACAGATTCAGCGTCTGCAGTGGCAGAACAATGAGGGAGCTTGAAGAAGCTAAGTACTGTATATAGAGTGGCGTGCCACATCCCGTCCCCACCTTTGTGCTAACTACAGGGGAACTTACAGTACAGGAGCCTAACAACAGTGGGACATACAGTATGGCAACTAACTAGCATACAGAGTGGGGCTACAGTGTAGGGGCATACCATATAATTCTAAATAATTCTATAAGACCCGGTCTTATTTTCAGAGAAACACTTTGCACTTTCTTATAAATAGAGCAAATTGAACTCTAACTAACAAGCACTATGTAAGTTGCCATCGCTCAAGACATATGGGGAAACCCATGGGAGACTCCCACTTGTTATATTTATGTTGAGTGGCTTCAGGAGAAGATAATTTTTAATAAAGTACAGACATAGAGTTCTGATATGAAAAGCCTATCTACAGAGGAAGGGGTTTATGTAATCCATGGTTGATTGATATGTGGTTTCTGCTTCCTCTTTTAAAAAGTTGAAGTTGATGCCTGCTGCACGTTAAGTGGAAAAGGTTTATGCCATATTATCACATGTATGTATTCCCTGTTGGCTGTGTTCCTTCCATTTTCTCCTGGCTTAAAAGCGTCATTGTTGTTAATTTTTTTTTTAGCCTTTTTTTAATATATTTTATTTTTCATTTTATCACCCTTCAAATCATCTTTATACATTTCTCCACCAGGGGGCGCAGTTTCATAGATGTAGCCTCCACTGTTCAAAATGTAAAAATCTCGACTAGATCAGATAAAAAAAAAAAAAATTGTCGAAATTGCTGTAGTCCCTCCCTCCTGCGTGTCAGGTTGTCATTTGAATGATAGCCTACACAAGCACACACTCATATGCAAGTCTGTGAACTGCGCGCTCACATTCTAAGCAAAGGACCAGTTTTTTCCTGCATATAGCCTCCTAATGTCTGGTGCTTTGTGGACTCTTCCAGCTCAGAAACAAACTGCCAAATAGTGACCGACAACTTTTCCTCGCCCATCCTTATCTAATAGAGCCAGTGTCCTATAAGAATGTTACTCATAATATATATTGATGCGCAAAACTTATAAAATTCATATCAAATACAAATTGTTCTAAGACTTTTTTTTTTTTTTAAAGCTGGAGTCTATATCGGTAGATTTTTTCCAACTCCAGCCAAACCTAGCTCAGACTCCGACTCTGAAGCCCTGGTTCCAGCGCCGGGTCTCGGATCACACCGCCCGGTTCTCCCGTCCCGCTGCCGCTTCCTGGTCTGAGCTGTGGCTTGAGTCGTGACGTCTCGAGGTAGCTCAGCCATTCAGCTGTCGTAGTGGGCCCCCCTCGGCCGCTGAATAGCTGAGCTGCCTCGAGACGTCACGTCTCAAGCCGCAGCTCAGAGTAGGAAGCAGCAGCTGGACGGAAGAACGGAGCGTCGCGATCCGGGACCTGGCGCTGGAACCAGGGAGGTAAGTGAGCGTCGGCCTCTATGCACCCCCTCCCTGGCCATACACTAAAAATAAATCCAGCCCACAGTACCCCTTTAAGCTCGGTTGAGTTGATGATAAAGGGGTATTCCGTTCAGACACTTTTTTAAACTACTGAACAGTTAACGCCAACATGTCAGTTTGTATAGAACATACTCTTAACAAGTCAGCGTTTTTTCAGTGGTTTTTCTGGTCTTACCTCCCTGAAAAGACAGAAACTCCTCCTCTAATCATCCACTCTGACTCACTCCTATCGGAGACTGCACCCACATGGTGTTCTGCATCTCAAAGGTGGGCTAGTGGGAGAAAGCCAAGCCCACCTCTGCCAGTGGGCAGGGAATACAATACTGTGGTGGGTACACATTGGGACCAGTCAGGGAGGGGCACTGCATGATGGAAAATGTAGTTTCCTGGCCAGCACGAAGATTGGCTTTATTAAAAAAAAGAAAAACAATTGGGGTAACAATGGGAGCTAAAAAGCAGGAGAGGTCTCGAAATCTCATGGGGAAGCAGTGACTAAGACCTGTGGGGTTTGGGAGTATTTTAATATAAAGCTCATGGGTCGAATACCCCTTTAATAGAGCTGAGCGCAGGGATGGGTCTCTTTTGCAGGAAAGTAGCATTTTTTTTCTAATTTTTGATTGACCCCTTTAAGCTCTATTGGGTATAAATTACCTTTCTTCAAGAAATAATTTCTTCCCATTTGTTGTGTAATATTCATTACAATGGTAATTTATAATAAAATTAATTTTTCAGTGTATAGAATCGTCCGAACAGAATGTTTCAATAAGTCACATATATGAAATCTCCAGGTATCTGAACGATTTAAAGGTCAGACATATGTGCAATGCAAGCAGTAATAGTGAAGTATTATGATCAAGCCCTATTGTACATGTATAGGCCTAGAGGGACCCAATCACATGTCATTACATCTGCCTGTATCAGCTCTCATAAATTGAAATCTTGTGTAACATCTCCAAGGGGCTATTACAGCTTTGTTGGCAGGAAACATGGCTTTTACGTACCTCAGCTCACCTACAACTGTGTCCTCTCCCCGCACTTGCCAGATATCGTCCATAACAGAACCATTACCAAGAAAGTGTCATGAGCAAGCTTGTAAAATTTGTCTTTCTAGTACAATTATTGACTTTGAAAAAAATTATTCTAGCTGTAACTACATAGAGAGAGACTGCCATGTGTGATGGATTGTTTGTCTCACTCCTGTCCTAACATTGTGACATTTATTTCTCTCTCCTTTCATATGCAGCCTCCTAAAGTGAAGTGCTTAACTCGGATCTGGCATCCGAACATCACAGAGACAGGGGAAATCTGTTTAAGGTGAGAACTTAAGGTTGTACATGACTTTATTTTTGCTCTCTTTTTAGGCTGACTCAGGTTTTAATGCTTATAGGATATCATATTGAACAAGCAGAGGTTATAACCTATCGATTGCTAATCATGCTTTTTTAATTACTCTAACTATGATGATTACTATGAAACTGATACTGCTATTCAGCAGCTATATAACACTCTATACATAGTAATGTCATCACCTTCAGCAAAACACTCATGTACAGTTGATGGCTATGTTCACAATTGAAAAGTGGTCTATGTTTGGGGCATACACCTGCATACAGGATAGGTATGCTGATATGTATTGAGGCATGCCATTGTCAAGCCCAATGAGTTCAAATGACTGACCTTGGTATATATCACCATACCTTCCTGCCAGTATGCCATGCCTATGTATAGTGCAACTTGGTTCAAGTGCAAGTTCCACCATTTAGGCTGATCCTAATGGAGCCAATGTGTACATTGCTGTCTTTAGCCATAACCCACTAATTAAACCTTAGATAATTCTTTCATTTAATTTTCAATCTTTTTATTTTAAGCATTTTATAAGGGATATGGCTGATGCAGGTGCACTTTTTATTTATTTATTTTTCTTACATATTTACTCCTTTGGGAGGCTCAATGTATTAGGGCCCGTTCACACTGAGGAAAGGCGACTGCAATGGGATGACTTGTGTGCCTCCACTTTCGTCGCTCTCCACTCAAAGAATTGACATGTCTTCTGATTGACACTCTGAGGCAGGCAGAATTGTGCGGCAGGGGGCTCCACCACAGAATTCCACTGCTTTTACTCAGTGTGGACATACCCTAAAAATTTTTTTTAAAAACCTGTCTGAGGTCAACTTAATGGGGGAGATTTATGAAAGGGTGTAAATATACACCTGGTGTAAACTGCCCACAGCAACCAATTACAGCTCAGCTTTTAGCTCTGGTAGAATAAAAGAGGAGCTGTGATTGGTTGCTGTGGGCAGTTTACACCAGGTGTATATTTACACCCTTCCATAAATCTCCCCCAATGTGCTGAGATGGTACCTGCTATATGATGAAATGGTTTGCTGAGGACCCTTTTTTTTTCAAAAAAAATTTAAAGACGTTTTTTTCTTTCTTTTAAATATTTATGCCGTGTGTATGACTAGGGGATTGTATACTGTAAATCCTAGCACATCAAGAATAAAAGTATGGAAGGAATCCTGCTGTGATCGGCAGCTAATAATCCCTCTCACTAGTGCTACTCTCCTTGTGCTGCTGGGTAAAGAAATTGGAATCCTGCAAACCCACTGAAGTATAAAATAATATATATCAATATATCACTAAGTGCATACAATGTCAATTGAAAGCTAATGGTTGGTAACCGTTTCACATTACAACCTAGCGTAAGGGTAGTAGAAAGTGCAAAAATGTACCTGGTTCATTGTCTGTTTCCCAGTGTGTCCGATAGATGGATTTTCCCGGTGGTATCAGTGGATCAAAAGTTCCCGGAGGAGCAGTGACGTCCCTGTCAGTACGGATCCTCGCTTGAGGCAAAAAAAACCTACGTGTGTGTGTGTGTTCATAAGAACAGGCTACTACCCTGACGAGGGCAACTGGAATAGTTGCTGACACACGTAGGTTTTTTACCTCAAGCGAGCATCTTTACTAACAGTGACGTCTCTGCTCCACTGGAAACTTTTGAACCAGAGCTCACGGCGAACTGCATCTGTAGGAGGAAGCCACCAGCCGGGCGCCTCCATACTACAGCACCAAAACGGCTACAGACTGAATTAGCACTACAGGAGCGAAGTGGATCCACTGTTACCATCGAGAAGAAGATCCATCTATCGGAGACCATGAACCAAGTAAATTTTTGCACTTATTACTACACTTACGCTAGGTTATAATGTGAAACGGTTAGCAACCTTTGACTTTCAATTGACATTGTATGCGCTGAGTGATATGTTTATATATTATAAGTCCTAGCACTTGCAGGTTGCTATTGCATCTTTCTGTTTTTGTCTGTATTTTAGCCACAGCAGCAGGTTGCTGTGAACAGTGGTATTGGAGTGTTGGCCTTTTTTCTTTTTGCTTTCTTATGAATACTTTGTGTCTAGTGGTAAGTAGTCATTATAAAAAAAAAAAAAAAAAAAAAAAGCATATGAAGTGCGACCAGTGGGTGCCTAGTAGAAGATATGTCGAATGTCTCTTGCCAAACCTACATCTAGATTTTTCTTTTTTTTTTTTTTTTTTTTTAAGTTTACTGAGAGAGCACTCTATAGATGGAACGGGCTGGGCCCCAACACGAACCTTAAAGGTATGTAACTGTCAATTTTTCCAAATAATTTTTTTTCTAATTTTATTACATAATAAGGATGAAAAAGTCCCATCTAGTTATCATTCTGTCCTACAGTTTTGACCTTGAGACATGCTTCTTTCTTCTCATCAACCCCCCTCATCCACTGTTTACTGCATAAAAACAGCTCAGATCAGACGTTTGTCAAAGGGATCCTAGTTCTCCTTAAAGGGGTTGTCCGGCGATAAAAAATTATTCACAGAATAACACACATTACAAAGTTATACAACTTTGTAATGTATGTTATGTCTGTGAATGGCCCCCTTCCCCGTGTTTCCCCCCACCCACACTAGACCCGGAAGTGTGGTGCATTATACTCACCGCATCTCGTGTCGTCCACGGTCACAGTTATGCTCAGCCAATCGCGGCTGAGCTTCGGATGACGCTGCAGAGGGCGGCCGGCACTCGGGAAGATCCGCCGGCCTCCCGAAGAAGACGTCACTGCTGAGGATCGGAGACCGTGGTCGGCACGTGACAGGTAATGTATAGCGCACCACACTTCCGGGTACACGGGTGGGGGTGGTGGGACACGGGGAAGGGGGCCATTCACAGACATAACATACATTACAAAGTTGTATAACTTTGTAATGTGTGTTATTCTGTGAATAATTTTTTATCGCCGGACAACCCCTTTAAGGGGAGTCCATTATAAAAACGTGTGGATACTTGCCAACAGCCAACACACTGCTCTTCACTGATGAAGGGGCAATAACCCTGAATAAGCTGTCTGCAGATGGGCAGTCTTTCCTTTTGGATTTGGAGGTTTGGCTTGGCATATTTTCCCTGTCAGTATTCCTAGATGAAGTGAAACTGACTTGAAGGGACACCACTTTCCCTAAATAGTGTGACAGCTATTTTGCATATCCTTTCTTCCAAGACCGATGTTTAAATGATGGGCCTGTGGCTCATTCCGAGATCAAATTATAAACTTGCAGTACAAATCTATAGAGAGGAGGTGTAAAAATGGATATTGGAGGGGGTCTCAAAAGACCGAAAGCTTCAGCGAGACAGAAAATAGATTATCCAGCGGCTCCTGTAAGGGTAAACGGGCTGAATAATGGCGCCAGTAAGCGCTGCACTGCCTTTAAAAGGCATGGTTAATCTTGTGACTGGACCACACAAACAATCGCTGCATTTTTTGTGCGTCTACTTAAATATAATGCTGTCAGCCGCACATGAACTCTTTACACAGGTATATATATGGCCCATAGCGCTGAATTTTGAAGCACAAACTATGCAATCAGCTGACAAGTGAGCTATTACTTTTACACGGACCAATTATCGGCCAAAGTAGAGTTTCTAGCTATGCTCCTTGCAGATAATCGGCTCATGTAAAAGAGGCCTAAGCAACGGCTCACACCCCAGGGTTCAAGTCCCAGTTTAATCTGTTAACTAGTGCTCTCTAATGCCCTCCATGCCACTGCTGCTTCTCAGGGTGCGTATAGATGATAAAATGCAGAATCTTTCTTGTACAGGTTATATAATGAGTATAATAGTGCCTGTACGTACACATACAGAAAGGCTTATGACTGAAAAGTTCCCTGAACAACATCTACTCGTTTTAAACTTTTTTACTAACAGTTTTTCAGTTTTCTGGGATTTTTAGTTTACTATTTCTATTTATTACTTTGGTTTTCTTCTGTTAAACCTGTTAAAACTACAGTATGTCTTCCCAACATATACTGTACATTATCTTGTGGTTGTATGTGTTATTTGTTTATATGTGGTTCCAAAACTGTACATTATATTATATGTGGTCTGTAGGCTGCATTTGTAGTGGCATGACTGCTCTCCTGCATCTACTGGGTTAGCTCATCACTGCCTCGATAGGCACATTTTGCCTAGCATAGCAAGTTACATTGTTTCCGTTTGTCCTAGATGCAGAGTGTGTTGTGTTTGATGTTGGCTAGGGTGGTTATTCTTACACTAGGCATTCAACCCCGTTGCATTTATACACCAATGCCATGGACAGATATGGTTTTATGCTATTCATTACTTTACCATAAAGTGTAGTAACCATTGACTTACACATTGCTTTAATTATTATGAGGTTTTGTTGTGTTACATATGGTTAATATTACCCTCCAGCTACCTTTACTGAGAAATTTTGCAGAAAAGTAATAATAATTGTGCAGGGAGGAAAGAGACACTGTTTCTGTGTAGGGCCCTCTACGGTAAGCTGTGAAGCACATGCTTCAGTATTCACACATTAGTTGACTAATACATAAATGTCCCCAGTGCTTGTCTGATATCACTATGATATGCACTAAAAGTTATTTAAATTTACATTTAATTCACATTTTAACTTACTACACTTGTACTTCAAGATGCCTTGTGAATATCTAGTGAGATTAGCCTAGGCAATATTTCTGGCTTTGGCAATATGAGAACCCTAGTGCTAACACTAGTTGCCTATCTGGGAAAATCCTGTTTGGTCCCTTGGCTTAAAGGGGTTCTCCGGTGATTTAAGAACTGATTGAGTCAGGACAACGCCACGGCCAGTGAATGGCTAAGTGGGCTGTCACTGCCGAAACAAGTCCCGCTTGTAAGTGGCAACAGGAGCGCTTAGCGGAGGACCCAAAGACACCATGGGAGGTTAAATAAAAATAAGATGTTTAGTATGTTGTACAGAAGGGCAGCAGAATATCAAAAGTTTTTCATTGCTGAGGTACCTACTTAAATGATCAATATGTTAAAGCTGCAGGGTTCATCCCTGACAAACTTTACCAATAGGGCAGAACAGCATTGCCATTTGGTTAGTAGTAGGTTGTGACGTGATTAACGGTGTATAAAAGACATTGCCACTGCCTACTGTCCCCTCCCCACCCCTACAGCTCACGCCGCTCCCTGCATATAATGGGACACGTGTCTCACAGTTTTGGTAATGCTTCTAGCAACGTTTTCAGAACATTGTTAGTTTTTAGAACATCGGGAAAAAGAAAGGTTTCTATGACCAACACTATTTATATAATGTGTTACATTTCGTTCCAGAACTGTCGGCATGACAACTATCACCATCATCCACATCGGCATTCACAGTGACCTGAGATAGAAAATGTGCTGCACTTGCTGAATCACAATTTATATTATACGCCACATCTCAGCACCGTTCTGTCAGGCATACTGCTTCATGTACATGACATCACTACATTGTATTCTGTATTTCAGTGATTTCTTCCCACATAATAACGCCATACTTTTATCTTTTTCATATTCTAATGAACAAACTATCAAGTCGTGGAAGCATTCGGAACACTTTTTTCCATTTACGCTTTGTACAAAGTTGAGAATGCATTTAAATGATTGGCGTCACTTGGGAATTGCAGCCAGGGCCAGCAACAGTAATCTGCTTTTTATTGTTGGCATCTTTTAGACTCTCCTTGTTGATTTTAATGTAGATTACTAGATGAAAATGACCTTTCAGCATATGTTCACAAACCTGTCCACCTCCACCGCTTCCGAGGCTAAAATTATTTTCTGTTTAATCTCCGCCTCACCGGGGGAGCAACACGCCAAGTCTTTTTGAAAAAAATTGCATAATTCAGAATGGATTGAAGATGACTATGGGAATCCTTCCCTTAGTTTCCCTTGTCAGTACTTGTTATAATAGATGTGGCCGTTTTGATTTTCAGCTTTTTCTCCTGGTCTGTGCAAAACTATTCCCTCTTGAACAGTGTGTGTCTATGGCTCTGTGTGTATGTATGTGTGTGTATGTGTATATAATTAATATTCTGCACACTTGTGCTCAAAAATAGGGTGCAAAGTATGGACCAGTTTAAATAGGTTCTATTTTTTCTTGGTTGTTTTGGCCAAACTGACCAAGAAGATAGCCATAAACATGACACTCCACATACATATGATATTTTTTTTTTTACAATATTTTGGGCAAAAACCAAGTAGTGGATCTAAGAGGAAGAAAACAGGACTTGGGCCAAGTTCACGCACAGCATAAAAATGATGCAGTTGAACTGATCTGCAAATCTTAACCTAAAACCAGTAAAGAGGTATTTATACCGAGCCTGGTCCTCCACCGCTGGTTTCCCAATTGCCTGGTCCCCACTCTAGTCTTTACTAGTTTCAGTGACGTTCTGTGTTTCCTGTTCAAACAAAACTTCATCAGAACAAGTAAATATGAGGAGATTTGTGGGGCCTGGGTGCTCAGGATATCAACTGTGGGGGGGAGCAGGACAAAGAAGTATACTTTGTGGCCACATACTAAAGCTAATCTATACCCTCCTGCACCCCTATCCCACCCCCAAACCACTGGTATCCTTTGTTTGCTCACATGAAGTCTTTCTTGGCCAAGTGTTTTAAAATGCGTCTGGTGTCGTCTTCGGGGTAAAAAATGCTCTTTTATTCAGTAGCAGCAGTGTTAATAAGGCGGGGCCTAGAGTGCACATGCCCTAGGCCTTCCACGCTGCTCAGGTCTTCCTTTCAATTCTTCTTTTCTGTAGTAACACCCCCTTGAGAGATTTCACCTCTTCAGCAATTGTGCATGTGCCATAGCAATCTGAAGCTGCATAAGTGCACCGATGCAGCCGGGCTGCTTGTTCTATGCTAGCAGCCTGCCCTGCTTCGGAACGCTCAGGCGCATGCAAACAATTTCAACCATTGTTAAAGAGACGAAATCCTACCAAAGGGGACTTTACTAAAGACCAGGAGGGTGTAAAGGAAGACTAAAGAGGTGTTGCTGGCCTAGGGAAACTCCAGGCCCCTCTTCATTGACACAAATGCTTCCGCATTAAAGCTTATCCTTTACCCCAATGACCGCACCAGGCACATTTTGAAATACACGGTCAGGAAGGGCTTCATATCTGCAAACGAATCATATTAGTCCTATTTGGGGGGGGGGGGGTAGGTGGATTTAGATTTGCTTTCAAGGGGAACTATCAGCTAGTTAAACAAATCTACCCTGCTGATATGTCTCTATTCCACTGGAGATGCCAAGGAGGAAGGTATGCCTTTTATCTTCCTCCTCAACACTGTTCCGGTGCAGTTAGTCATTTGCTTCACAGTTTGGTGAGACCGTTAGGAGTACTGCCCCATATCCCCTCCCCCAGCTGGCCAGCCCGCCCCTTTCTAATGATAATGAATGGGGCGGGCAGTGCTTCTAACAGTTTCACCAGACCGTGGAGCACACGACTAACTGCAGAGGAGGAAGGTGAGAGACATATACCTTCCTCCTCAGCGTCTCATGTGCAATAGATTCGTCTAACTGCTGATAGTTCCCCTTAAAGAAAAGCTCCCAGTCCTGACAGCCCTTATAACTGTGGTATTGATATAGCAGCAGATGTTTTTTTTTTTTTTACAGTTTTTTACTTTGTTGCAAACTTTTACTGTGGATTTGACTACCAAAATTCCTAAAAAATGTAGTATGTGAATATAAAAAAGCAAATGCCACCACTCTCAATCATCTGCTTGTCTCCTGTATCTCCCGGGTTCCTTTTTCTTCATAGCCCAGATGGAACTACCCACTTAGCCGGTCAGTGACTGCAAAGATGTCCCACCTCAGTCACTGATTTGCTGAGTGGGCATTGCATAGCCAGGTTGTGACATCGCAGGACCAGGAAATACAGGATACCTGCGGCACAAGGACATCTAATTATAACTCCCTTATTATGTTCTCCTTTAACCTTATGCATTTCCACTCTGTTGTATCCTCTAATGTATTAGCCCCTTAAAAGCTTCAGAACCACCTGTGTATATTCCGCCTTTTTCTGCTTTGTAAAGGGAAAACAAAAAAACTCCTCCATTAACATTTATGTTTTCACATTCTGCTCGGCCAAATGACTTTTTTTTTTTTTTTTTTTCAACGGGGGCGTTAGATAAGCACACCTTATGGGTTTCACATTATTGGAAACAAAAAGAGCCGAGTGAGACAATTCATCATGTAGGACCGTAGAATACGTCACTGCTACATAAGTGGATAATAAACCACTTTTATATCTCGCTAGAAAATGATTTCCAGGATTATCATCATGATGGGGGTCTTCACAGGCTCTTGTGCGATCTGATAATAGAGCATTGTATGAAATGAGTTTTAGTAATTTTGGTTAAGTATGTTAAGCTACCTTTTACTGTGTACGTGTATTTTCTGAATTTCCAGTACATGTTCACCAACCAGGAATAGCAGTACAGATTGCATACCTTAATTTACCTCAACAGATGTACGTGCAAAAGCCTATCTTGGCATTTACATTCTGGAGATTGCCTCAGGATATGTTGTGCTGCTAAAATAGACAGAGATGAGGGAAGCACAGAAGGAATTAATAAGGTTGAAAGAGAGTTATAGCGACAGAGGCACTGGACAGAGAAACTGGGATCCTGAATTCTTTCCAAGTCTCAATATTATGCTGGATGGATGTTCTCAGATTATGTGGGTTGCCTCATCCATTGCCGATTATGCATACATTTACATGAACTCTTTTCTGGGTTGATTAAAATATTGGCCACAAACTTTCGGTTGCTGCATTGAAACATCCTCTAATGTAAGTGGTATGGATTGATGCAGAGGAAGTAAAGTAACACCAATATTGGGTTATAGGATTTATGCAACTAGGCTCCATACATAGTAGAGAAGTCATTATACTAGAAGTATTATATTGCCCCCCCCCCCCCCCAAAAGTTATACAAATCACCAATATACAATTATTTTGGGAAATGGTTATAAAGTGTTTTTTTTCTGCACTAGTGCATCAAGGCTTCACTTCCTGGATAACATGGTGATGTCACGACCCGACTCCCAGAGCTGTGCAGGCTGTGGCTGCTGTAGAGGGTGATGGCAGGGGGATGCTCAGTGTCCCTCCAGTGCCCTGTGTCCCTCAGTGTCCCCCTGCCATCATCCTCTCCAGCAGCCACAGCCCGTACAGCTCTGGGAGTTGGGTCGTGACATCACCATTTTATCCAGGAAGAGAAGCCTTGATGCTGTAGTAAGTGCGGGAAAAAAGCACTTTATGTGCATTTCCCGTAATAAGTGTATATTGGTGATTTAGATATACCTTTTTTTTTTGGGGGGGGGGGGGAGAAATGTCCCCCACATTTTTTTTTTCTTCTGATCAAAGCCCTAAAAAAACCTGTGATAATCGCTTGGTGTAAAAGCTTCTGTTAAAAGGTAACAATCAGCCGATATGCATGATGTCTGCTGATCTTTTTCTTTCAACATGTTGAAAAAAAAACGATAGGAACGATAGCGATGGTCTGCTGCCCATTGCTCGGAGCAATAGGAACAGTGGCAGCTGACCGCTGCTATCTTCTATGGCAGGGCTGTCAAACTCAGGTTCTCCAGCTGTTGCAAAACTATAGCTTTGGCTGTCCAGGCATGATGGGAATTGTAGTTTTGCAACAGCTGGAGGGCCTGAGTTTGACACCAGTGTCCCATGGGATTGTCCAAGGAGCCCCTGTCGCAGCTCCCAACAGACACCCCCCCCCCCTTCTCTTACCAGTGGGGAGCAAGCGAGCGCTGATCTGTCAGGTTAATGGGGCCTTTAATGCTTCTGTTGTATGTCCTGTTCCTCATGAATTAATTCATGGCTTCCTTTTGCTCAACAAAAACTAAAAGATAGACTGCTTCACTTTTGACTTACGTGTGCCTAAACTGTTGTGTGTCAGAGTCACATCGCTAGGCATTTCCTCCACGCACTTGACTTAGGGAGCCCGCACTCAGGTGAACGCTTTTGTTCCTACATTTAAATGCAGCACACTCTAGTGAAAGAAATGCTGAACAGAGCGGTGTATTACTTTACACAGTATAGATAGAGAATTGCCAATCAGCAGCTGATGAGCAGAGGATGCTGGTGCTTATGAATATCAAGGACTACTGAGCATATGCACAAAATGAAGAGAACTAGAGTGTGATGCTTGGAGTCCCTGTTTAGGAGGATATCTTGAAATCAGCTGCACAGAACAATGTAAGTGATACATCATTCAGCTGCTCTGTCACTAGTTTTTGCTACCCTTAGACCAGCTACCCATAGACCAGCATACACCTACTGACTCTCTTTAAAAGATGTTATTTGCAAGTAGATATGTAGTAGCTTTTAATTTGGACACACTTAATGATTGCAAAATGCCCCCTGCCAAGACAATTTTACCATTATGTTTTTAGTGTTTTTTAAGACATTTACAATTAAAAGATTATTTAGTGTACAGGTAATTACAAGCTATTTTTTTATAACAAAAAAGTATGTATGTTTTAATTAAAATATATTAAAATTACATTTTAGGCCCTATGGCCCAAGTAATTTTTTACATTTAGATTTTTCATTTTGAACACGTAACTGTTATTGAACCGAAAAGGAAAAGAAAAGTTGTATCCCAACCTGCATTCACTTCATAAAAAGGCAGAAAGTTGTCTTTAGCTTTTGCCTTTATAGTAAAGAGTACTTCTGTCTGATACACAATTCATGTTTACTATTGAATAACTAGTATGAAGTGTTCACATCCTTTAGCATGTGAGGTTTGTATTATGGGAGCCTCCCACTGCTGAGCAAATAGAAGCTCTCCATGCGTCCAAGTACATCTGCAGAGAGAGATAGAAGTAGTTTTTTCTATGTATTTTTGTTCAGACACAGCTAAACCACCAATGGGTATTGCTGTTATATCCCTTACAGGTTTGCTTTTTGTGTTTTAAGTGGATGCTTCCATAAAACATTCTTCTTTGTTTGGAATAGTTCTTCTGGTCTTCATTAGTGTATCATATTTCTGTCCCCAAGTGAACATTTTCCTAACACTCAAGATGTGAAACCTAAGAAATCTGTGGGCAGTATTCCTCTGTAACATCAAGGTAAACTAGAAATTCTTCATTGCCCCCTTAGAATGAGGCCTTATTCTGACACTGACACATGACAGCTGCACAGAGAAACTCTACCCCACAAACCGGGATAGTTCGGAAAGTATTTGCCGGCTTCTGAGGCCCCACTGCAAGGGTGTGAAGAACACAAGCCTGGCTTCCCATTACATTCAAGGAAGACAAACTACTTTAACCTCTGGAGCTCAGGAGGGTGTTTATTGAGTATGACAATCACTTCTATATATCCTCATAGCAATACACTTTTGGCTATCCCACCCAATAATAAAATTTATCATTTTGTCTTATTCTCAACTATTGTAAATCTAGACATAAATTCCTCCAACATGTTGTAATGACTGGTTGGAACACCCAAAGCAATTCATCTTTCTAATAAAATAAAATTGAGGTCATTCATCGTTCACAGTATGACTGTGTCTTTGGCTTACATAGGGTTAGCACTGACCCATCCGGCAACCTATCTTGCATTTCTCTATCTTTTCACTTTCATTGTCCAGTGTTCAGTTTACGTATAAGTATGAATTTCTGCTTGTGTTTTGTTGGGTCACATCCGGACTTTGTCAGATCAAATGGACACACAGTTTCTGTCCTTGCCTAGCACCAGTTTTTTTTTTTTTTATAGTCTTTCATTTGTTGGCACATCTGTCACTTGCAACTGAGCAAACTGATAACACTTTAAATAGCTGGCAACCCGAGCTCGGTTTGAAATTTAAGGTCCAGTAAATATTGCATCAGTGCCTCCAACCATGGAATTTAAAGGACCCATCTGACTGTTATCGCATATTACAGCCAATGTCCGAGACCGCAACGTATTGTTTGTTACAGTATCTTCCTGATTTTCATTTTGCAGTTTATAATTGGAGATTTGTGTTCCAAGCATAGACATTTCTGTCAGATAAGGGTATCTTGTCTGTGTGTTAGTATGTAGTAGATAATGCATTTGACAGTCAGGTGACAGCTCCATGGAACATGCAGAAAGCTAATTGTCTATAGCTCGTTTTCATCTCACTGTCATAGAACGTTGTGTCAAAGCGAGATTATCCAATATTTCCATAATATTGTCTTGGCCTTTTGGAAAAGCAGAGCTATTAAGTCAGTCTTTACTATTCCATAGATTTCTGTGTACTAGAATATATCTGCTAATGTCATCAGGATTTTTTTTTTTATTATTATTTCAGTACCAAAGAACCAGCTACAGAGATGAAGGGACATATGTGAGGTAGTTCTACATTCACAGAGATCACAATATGTCAAAAGAATAAAAGATCCATCCACTGTACAGCAAGAATACAAAAAAGCTTAAAATACTGTCCCCTCACCTAGGGCAGTGCAATCTATAGTGCTAAATTAAGAGTTAGGGTAGGTTCAGACTACGGAATCCGCCCGGATAAGTTCCGGTGGATTGCGTGGCTCGTGCCTGTTTACAGCGGCGCACCTATCCGCCCGTGCCATAGACACCATTCTATGGCCAGGCCAATTCCACAGATAGAATAGACATGTCTGTTCTTTCGGCAGAACGCGGAATCGGCCTGGACATAGAATGGAGTCTAAGGCACGGGCAGATAGGTGCGCCGCTGTGAACAGGTACGAGCCACGGAATCCGCCGGAACTTCTCCGTGCGGATTCCGTAGTCTGAACCTACCCTTAGGTACACTTCCCAACATATCCCAACGGAAGATACATACAATGACTACATTATCTATTTCTTCACCTACATTTTTTGCAAAATCTGCCATCACCAGGTTGTGTATCGAAATGGTGACATGAGTTCCTGAATGCCTTGGTCTGACATTTATATAATTAAAATGTTTAAACTTTTTTAAAGAACTCTGTTGTACATGTTTCTGTGTTTTTCTGTGTGTAACTTATCCATACATAGAAAGTACTTCATTTGAGTTATGACCACCTTGATCTTGGGAGAGCTAACGGATGAGGAGTAGTAATGAGCGAACGTTGGAAAAGACGAGTGGCTAAATACACCCTCGACATAACCTATAGTGTCTGGAGAAATTGTATGCCATCCTAGGGAAAACATGGATAGTGTCTATGTCTGTATCCTTATTTTCCAAGACTCCCTGGGGTGGCATCTTTTTTTGCCCAGACGTTGGGAGTTGAATGACAAGTGTTTGTGGGGTTTTTTTTATTGGATTGATAAATGGATTGATAGAATTTTTTCTAATTGCCGCCCTGACGGAGATGCCTGGCACAGCGTCAGACACATGTAATGGGAATTAACATTCAGCTGACAGCTCTTTCTCAATCCCACCACACGCATGAGTTTAGTCCACCCAGCATTCATGTGTTCTTAATAAAGAGAGGAGGAGTAAGTTGTCGCCAGAAAGATTGGGCACTTAAAATCCTGTGTGTCTAATTCTTCTATTCCCTTAGTCATCTGTCAGGAGGCCCACTATACATATTAGATGATTGGACATTTTTCTAAAGTGTATGAGCCTCTTTAGCCATTAAGGCAATGTGTATAGTCAAAGGAAGGTTGCATCTTGGGGGAATTCTTGCAAACTTGATTTGGTTTTGAGATCTCTAGTGTTAAGTGGTCGCAGAACAGTGAAGAGGCCTTTCTCTTTTTTTTAGTTCTGACAAAAAGGTTGGTGAGACATGAGGCTGAGATTTACAGAACTTCGTTTACATAACTTTCATCAATGTTGATGATGCAAATCCGACTCATCCCTATGACAGATCAAGGGCAGAGAACGGTTATTCACACACAAGCAAATAGAAAATGAACAAAATCTACACACAAATGACTTCTGCTAATAACAATGAGGGCTACTTACTATAGATATTCCGTGCATCTCATGGCCCTATAAGCTACAGAAAACGATCAGTTCATATGGAAGTGTCCCCTTGGTCATTGACACATATGTCTATGTTTAAGAGCACCCGTATAGATGGGTACTTATAGTGCTGTACATCAGGATTTCCCAGACTTGAGTTGTTCAGCTGATCACAGAAAGCACCTTCTCTTATCTGGTGGTAAAAAGTAGAATACACAGATTACAGCCCTGAATATATTTTTGACTGTCAAGAACAGGACATGCAGTCTTGTTAACCATGTAAAAAAGTTACATTCAATAGTTAAAGGGGTTATCCAGCGCTACAAAAACATGGCCACTTTCCCCCTACTGTTGTCTCCAGTTTGGGTCGGGTTTTGAAACTCCGTTCCATTGAAGTAAATGGAGCTTAATTGCAAACCGCACCTGAACTTGAGACCACAGTAGGAGGAAAAGTGGCCATGTTTTTGTAGCGCTGGATAACCCCTTTAATAGAACATGAAGTAAGATACAAAGTCTTGTCCCAGCTCACCATGGTATGATGCTCAGAGCTGTATTCCTGGTCCCAGAGAAGGAGCGGGTGTAGTGAAAAGCCTGGAGCCATCAGGCAATGAATGCAATCACAGGATAATAGAATTTTCCACCACTCCAGTAGAGTAAGGGTAACTTTACACACACTGTATCACAGTGGATTTTATACTGCGGATCCTATCTAAATCTAAACTGAACATCGCATCAAATCTGCACCATCAAATCTGCTGCGGATCCTGTATGTGTGAATGTACCCTTTAACAACAAACTTTATTTCAAAGTCTCAAACATATAGCAGTTAAAATAACACACTGACGTGTTTTGGGGTAAACATCTTACTTAATGGAACATATTTGCACTTTAAGATAACTTTTGTAGCAGTATTTCTGCATATATTTATGCCTTGTATATGTCATTTTTTGACTCTGCAAGCTTCTTGCTAATTTTCAGACATAATACTTCTAAAGCCTCCTGCTTCCCCTCAGGTGTAAGTCAAAATTAATGTGCATCCAGCCTGCTGCTTCTGGGAGCGGTGATACTTTACCTAAAACTTGAGTTAGCTGATCCCTCTCAAGATGGCAGATATTTTTGAGTAAACAATAGGTTTAGGCATTGGGGATTCATAAAGAGTTTGGGCTATTCCCATATTTTAAGACTCATGACTGAGGCTCTTTTTTTTTTCTTTTTTTTTTTTTCTTTTTTTTGCATATTATTATGGTAGGCAAAGTTTGTTGAAAAGTTACCGTCGTAGCTATTCATATTTATCTGGTATGACAAAGACATACCTTAGATGACCGAATAACTAAATTGTTTAAACAAGGGTCTATTCAGTGAACCCTACTACCATTAATCATAACAGCAGTCTTGCTGTAGGAGACTAGACAGTATGTATAACATTTGCCTTACTACAGCTTATCACATCCGTAGTATTAATATACAATACAGTGGTTCCTTGGTTTAAGAGTAACTTGGATTAAGAGTGTTTTGCTAGAAGAGCTCACCGTTTTTCAAAATTGTAACTTGGTTTAAGAGCATTGCTTTGGTTTTAGAGCTCCTTGTACTGGGTGGGAATGGGAGAGGGACATGGTCTGCATAGTGGGGTCTACAGCACTGTACTTTGACCCAGAAAGTCCTCCTCACCTTCCAAATCATAGCAGATCCACTTCAGGTTGGTCATAGCATCAGGAGACAGGACTGTGGGGGTAATCTCTACATAGCTGTAACACCGCTCTCCCCAGACAGAGTGCTGCCATACAGTGCCAACATCTGCCCTGCTCATTCCTTCATGTTCATGCTCCCTGCAGTGTCTGTCAGCCCTGGTGTTTCCCATCCTCTCCATTCCTGTTATAATGTGCCTGCACTTACACTCACCTATACAAACTGCTGCTATAATGTGCCTGCACTCCCACTCAGCTATGCACACTGCTGCTATTATGTCCCTGCACTGACACTCACCTATACAAACTGCTGCTATAATGTGCCTGCACTCACACTCAGCTATACACACTGCTGCTATAATGTCCCTGTACTCACACTCAGCTACTGTATACACACTGCTGCTATAATGTCCCTGTACTCAAACTCAGCTATACACACTGCTGCTATAATGTCCCTGTACTCACACTCAGCTATACACACTGCTGCTATAATGTGCCTGCACTTCCATCCAGTATCCATCCAGTATCTACAAACTGCTGTTGTTTTTCCAGGTTTATGCACTTACTATACATTATACTCCACATGATGATATTATACAGTATAGTAACTTATAATATCACATATTCTGCTGTTTCTAAATGTTTGTTTCATTTGCTTTACATGTTATTCAGAATAAAAAAAAAAACTTTTTTTTTTGGGGTGTGGAACCAATTGTCTTAATTTCAGTGATTTTTTTTTTTATGGGAAAATTTGCTTTGGTTTAAGAATGGATTTGGACAACAAGCACGGTCCCGGAACGAATTATGCTCTTAATCCAAGGAACCACTGTAGTTGTATTGCATTGTTAGGCAAAATTGCTTCACATTGTTTTTCATACTGTACATACTGTACATAATAGTACGAAAGTCGGTCAGATGGGCCACAGGTGGTAAAGATTGGACAACAATGTAACAGAAGGGGGCTGTACGCTTTATTTAAGTTGACATCATATCTTGTTTTCATAGTTCCCTACAGGCTCTTCTCATCTATTCAGATATCTCGTACATAACCGATTTACATGTCTATGCTGCCCAAGCACTTGACTTTCATCTTTCTAATGAAACAGTTTTGCTATGTGTTCCCATTGGGGTAATGAAGTGGCTCCTGGAGGCTTTTCTGTGGTCAAAAGAATTTAGAAGTTCTAAGCAGAAAGTTAAATGCTGAACGTAACCTGAGATTAAAGTAAATGTCTTTTTTCCAAGAGTTGCATTGGGGGGAACTGGCTCTTTGTTTTTAAGTAAACACTTTATTCAGGTAGCACAATGCAATTTGGGTAATACAGAAATACAGCAACATCTCAGCTTGGCATCGAGGTAAAGTAGTGAAGGTTACATATTAGTTCAGCATCCATTGATTGTCTGGTTTCTGGAAGAAGTCACCATTAATTGGGTTTAATAAATAATGTGCAGCTCCAAAAGTTATGGCCGTATTTTATGATAAAAGATGATAAAAAATACTGCCTAAGAAACAACCGGCAAACTCCTCAATACCCAATTTACTGTTTAGTCATTTTACTTGTCTTTTACCACTGCCCCATCACCAATGAATCAGTAGGGAGCAGCACCTTAGCCTGTCTATGTATTACCTGTCTCTTTGGCTGCCATATACCGAAGTGTCCACCATAAACCTTTCTCGAATCAAGGTTTACAATTTGTCATGAAATAATGTTGCTCAGTCTAGTTTAAAATATTAAACTCTTTTATGGTGGGTTCACACCTACAGGATCTGCAGCTGATTTTCTGCAGCAGATTTTATTTAAATAACTGAACACAGCATCAAATCTGCTGCAGATCCTGTAGGTGTGAACGCACCATTAAAGGGTAATTCCTCTTAACTCAAATTTTTCACATGTTGCTGTGGACTGTATAAAAAGAAAATACCCACAGCTCCAATTCTCCAATTTCAGCAACTTCCATTTCCTTTCCTTTATTTTTAAACAAACCATCCCTGAGCATATAGCAAAAAAGGCTCAAGCCTCAAGTTACCTTTAAAGGAAAAGTCTGGCGAAAATTTTTATTAAAGTATTGTATTGCCCCCCAAAAGTTATACAAATTACCCATATACACTTATTACGGCAAATGCACATAAAGTTTTCTTTTTTCCCTGCAGTTACTACTGCATCAAGGCTTCTCTTCCTGGATAACATGGTGATGTCACGACTGGACTCCCAGAGCTGTGCGGGCTGTGGCTGCTGGAGAGGATGATGGCAGGGGGACACTGAGGGACACAGGGCACTGGAGGGACACTGAGCATCCCCCTGCCATCATCCTCTCCAGCAGCCACAGCCCGCACAGCTCTGGGAGTCGGGTCGTAACATCACCATGTTATCCTGGAAGTGAAGCTTTGATGCAGTAGTAAGTGCAGGGAAAAAAGCACTTTATGTGCATTTCCAGTAATAAGTGTATATTGGTAATTTGTATAACTTTTGGGGGGCAATACAATACTTTAATAAAAATTTTCGCCTGACTTTTCCTTTAAAGGGTAACTATAATGTTTTGCGGGCGGCAGGATATGCTGTGAAAAAACCTGCTGCACTCCTGATGCAGGCACGCACCAGATATGGATTTATTCCAGCAGTGCTATTGAATGCAATGCAATCAAAAGCACTGCTGGGAGAAATCCATACCTGGCGCACGCAGTGCACCCTGACACCTGCAAAACATTATAGTTTCCTTTAATAAATGTTTCTAACTCCCTGGCTCCTGCCCTAGTGGAATGATATTTTATTTTCTATTTTAGTCTTTAATCCTCATTCCTGGCACCTAGTAAGTAGGCATGGGGGCGGAGCCACAGTTACATGTAGCCGCCTTGCCTATGCTCTGCTTTCAGCCACTCATGCTTGATTGACTGCCTGAGTGCTGGGCGTTGCAACAAAGAAATTGTTGGTTAAGGCCTGCCAGGCATCCATTACGTTGGGTCACTCGTGTTCTGAGTTCTAGCTGCAAGGGCAGGTGGTATAATTTTATATTATCTATGACTCTTACCTATAGCATCATCTTTCTTCAGTTAGTAGTTTATAATCTATTGACAAGTTCAAAGGTCAACTGTAGTGAATATAAACTCCTCAGGGCTGCTTTGCTCTGTGTACTATTAATACCAGTATAGCATACAGCTCCTTATAATACAGTTCTCATGCAGTAATTAATGAGTCTAAAACCAGGAGGCTGTTATTGCCCAGATAAAGAACGAAAAAAAAAGGTCATGGAGAAACTACCTGTGTATATCTGGACTAACAATACCTTGCATTACTTTTTTATGGTGGTTACTATTAAAGGAAAAAAATAGGGAAAGATTCTGTTTAACATGTAATGTTAATTACATAGTTCCAAATTTAAGAACACTGGCCCAGATTTATCAAAGGGTGTAATTTATACACTAGTGTAAACTGCCTACAGTTGTGTTCACTTTTTTAGTGTTTTTTTTTTTTTTTTTTGCTGTAGCAGGATTATTTTTGCATTATTGCAAAAATAACAGAATTGTAAAGGAGTGCTCAAAGCCTCTTACATAAAAATGTCTAATGTCCCTTCATTATAGTTAAGTGTACAGTCATCAAAGGGGGCAATTTAAGATAAAACAAACTCGTCCCCTATCTACAGGATAGGGGACAAGTAAGAGATTGTGGGGGGTACGGACGGAGATCTCCATATCAGCCTGCGGCTCCTTTGTTTTGAATAGAGCAACGGGTACAGTGCATGACCTGCAGCTCTATTCTTTCCTATGGAGCCACTGGAAAGCGCAAAGGGCTGTACTCTGCTATTTCCAGCGGCTCTATTCATTGTCTATGGAGGCTCTAGAAAGAGTCAAGTACAGCTATTGGCTCTCTCCGCACCTCTCTAAAGAATGAACAGAGCCGTGGGTCACATACTGTACCCACAGCTTTATTCAAAAGAAAGGAGACGCAGGCTTATATGGAGATCGTTGAGGGCAAAGAGGTCGGACCGCCCCATGATCTCTTATAAGGGACAAGTTAGTTTTATCTTGGAATACCCCTGTACGTCAGTGAGGATTGTTTTATTATGCCATGGGAGGCTGGGAGAGGGGAGGCAACAAGTCTGGGATCCACGGATTCTCCAGCGATGAAATCATATTGTTGCACCTGCTGGAGAGATCACTTCCTGGCTTTCCATAGGCTGCGGGCACAAACTGCCCATGGTCTATGACAATGAATAGAACAGCAGGATGTTGACAAGTCCTGCTGCTCTATCTTGTTCCTTATGTTCCTTATGAGCATTACAGCGGCGGGGCATCCCTAGAATTGCATTTCAACATTTGAAACTGCTTTTTGTTTTTGCGTCGATCTATTAATCTCGGAAAGGTTTTTTTTAAGGATAGACCCACATTAGGATTTGCAATCATGTATTCACTTCATGGACATTTTGCAAAGTCTTTAAAGGGGTTGGCCACTTTTTAGTAAAATAGGTCAGTACAAAGTATTAGTAAGTGCACTCACTGTATATACTGACAGCAGCTCCTGTGTACTTCATAGAGCTAAAATCAGACTCCCCTTCACCAGGCTGGGCTGCCCTGCTCTGTTTTGTTTCAGTCCACAAAATGGCTGACATGGAGGAGCATGTGACCATGCCCTGTCCACTGTGTTCTCCATAGAAATATACAGGCTCAGTGGTGGACACTGGGGGGCGGGGCCTGGTCACATGCTCCTTCATGTCAGCAATCTTATGGACCAAAACACCACAGAGCAGGACAGCACAGCCTGGAGGAGGGGAGTCTGATATTAGCTCTATGAGGTACACAGGGAGCTGCTGTCAGTATATACAGTGAGTACACTTACTAATACTGTACACTGAGCAATTTTACTATAAAGTGGCCAACCCCTTTAAACTTAGTTGCTGCTAGTCACTTGGCTCTTATTGTATATATGGTCTTCATATGCTGCGTTTACACGAAACGATAATTGGCCCGATCGTACAATTACCGATGTCTGAGTAACGTTTTTTTTTTCATAACGATCAGCGTTTAGACGGTACGATATATCGTATGGAAAATTTGTTTTGCGATCGCTTATGCCTATCGCACATAGGAAAAATCGGTGAACGACTGTTTACACGGAACGATCTGCGAACTTTTTACGAACAACAATTTTAGAACATGAACGATTATCGTTCGAATTCGATCGTTATCGTGCAAATTCGCACGATAATCATTCAGTGTAAACGCAACAATAGGTTGCCTGATGCTTGCTCCATTGAAGCCTTGTTTGTTACATCTTTTTATTTGCTTGGCTTTAAAAAGCTTCCAATAAGCGGTGCCGTGCATGGAGGACTTTGTCATACTAAGGGTCCTGGTTGCAGAGTTGACCTTTTTAGTTGTTCAATAAACAACTCTCACAATTATTTTCAGACTGTCAGTAATTGAGTGAAAGTTCGCAGACAGGGCCGTAATTACAGGGAGTACAGTGACTACATGACATTTCTCTCCTGCTATAACCAACGAGACAGGCTTTGTAACAGTAATACTTCCCGATGATACAGTTATACCCTTTTCTTCTTTCTTTTCTTCGTATCTGTAAGGATAATGGAGCAGAAAAAAATATTCGTCTGTCACGTCCTTTTGAAGTCTTTGAAAGAATTGGCACAAACTCGCACAGAGAAACAATAAGTAATGATTCTAGTTGTGGCACAAATTGCCCAGAATGGAGGGATAATTGAGGTTTTTGGAGCCTGATCTACATTTTATTCTGCTCTGTAATACCCTGTAAACTCTAAATGACTCTAAAGTTTTAAAGTAAATCTGTGAACAGACCATGCTGCCCTATGTAAGAGCAGCGTAGTGTAAGCACAGGTCCAGTCTCCTATATAAGAGCAGCATAAAAGAGTACCTGTCATTCATTTTTACATGCCATCTTGCATGTCAACAGTTATTGATCACAGACCCAAAGCGATCAGGACATATAGCCTGGAAACCACTGCACTGGCTCTACCATCCACTTCCTGGCCACTCAGTAGTTCAGAAGATGTAGCCTCGTGTACTTTGTCGTAATTAGCTGATCAGGACATACAGTGGGTCAGTGGATGGCATGGCTGCCGAGCTCTCTCTCAAGCTATGTCTCCTGATCACAGCAGGTCTCTGATGTGAGACCCTCTGCAATCAATAACTTTTGACATGCCTGATGACATTTTAAACATTAGACGACTCCTGCTCTCCTATATAAAGTTAGTATAATATGAAGACAGACCCACTTACCTATGAAGGGGTAACATAGTACTGTATGTGAATAGTCCTTGTCCTATATAATGGCAGCATAGTATAGGACAGGTCTGCTTTCCTATTTAAGGGCAGTGTGGTATAGAACCGGTTTGCTTTTCTATATTAGGGTAGTATAGTATGTCACAGCATTGTATGGGGGCCTATTTCCCCATGTACCAGTCGGCCATTTGCATAAAATGTGTTTTGATCTTGTATTGTTCCTGTATGTTAACCCCTATGGCTTGTATAGTGTTCTGGAACGAAGGGCGCTTTATAAATAATTAAATTTAATTTGCCTCATTGCGATTTCGCGAATTTGCTAGATTTGTTTCGCAAAATCGCTAAACATGGCGGCCTCAATAGCGAATGCTATAGCTTACTCTTCCACAGTTGCATACATCACAAGATAGACGTTCGCTTGTTCGAAAATTGTTATAACTATTACGATTGTTGAACAAATTGTTTGTATCAGCGAGCATGAACAATTAGCGGCATGTTCATACGAACATGCTCGCTTGCAACTATTTTTAATGAAATTTGTTTGTATGCAGTCAGCACACTGCAGTCCGAAAACTAAATGCATTCTTACATAACCTGACTGTAGAATATTGTCTAGCAATTTAGCAAAAGAAACATACAATTAAAAGTATTTCCAATAGATGCATTTCAAAGCTAAATCAGTTTATCTTTTTGTTAAAGGAGAAGTCCGGCCAAAATCTTTATTAAAGCATCACCAATATACACTTATTATAGGAAATGCTTATAAAGTGCTTTTTTTTTCTGCACTTACTACTGCATCAAGGCTTCACTTCCTGGATAACATGGTGATGTCACGACCCGACTCCCAGAGCTGTGCAGGCTGTGGCTGCTGGAGAGGATGATGGCAGAGGGACACTGAAGGACACTGAGCATCCCTCTGCCATCATCCTCTCCAGCAGCCACAGCCCACACAGCTCTGGGAGTCTGGGCGTCATATCACCATGTTATCCAGGAAGTGACATCACCATATTATCCAGGAAGTAAAGCCTTGATGCAGTAGTGCAGGGGAAAAAGCACTTTATAAGCATTTTCTGTAATAAGTGTATATGGGTAATCTGTCTAACTTTTTTTTCTTGGGGGGGGGGGGGGGGGGGCAATACAATTCTTTAATAAAAATTTTCACTGGACTTCTTTAAATACTATATAAGGCCCAGTTCACACTTTTCAGTAACAGGTGTGTGTCTGTGTTTTTTGTTGTGTGTGTTTTTTATTCTTAGAAACCAGTAGGTTTCCGGATCTAGGTTTATACTCAAGTAAAGAGTATTTCCTCTCCAGACCTAGGGAAAGAAGCATTTTTTCCCCCTAAATCAACTTAACTTACACACACAATAAAACATAATGATTGCATGTTACTAAAGAAAAACACTTTTTATCACCCAGAGATGCAGGCTTAGGACTGGTATATCCATATATTTATATATGTTCCCTGAATCTAATATGTTGTACTTTGGGTGACATCACCGAAATGTCTGAAAGATTTGTAAAATTGAGAGCCTTATTTACTTCACAAACATTACTTTTAAATAACTGAATTTGTGGACAGGTTCCCTATGTGTAAAAACCTGGGCCCAGATTTATTAAGTTGATTATGTATATGTGATGTCTTATAGTGTAAGGTTGAGCTTATAACCAAGCCTTCCACAGCAGCAGTGTTATATGCTATAATTACGTCTCTATATCCCCGCGGGAAGATCAGGGAGCGCTAGGCCTGGTCCTGATGACCAGTGATGGATGGTTGCATACATAAGAAAGCTAAAACACAATCATCGTGCTTAATTTTATCAATACTTCTCATTCCCCTTGTGACCTTTTCTTCTTATTTAATTATTTCTCAAAGAACTAATTGCTAAACCATGAAAATGTTTAAGCCGATCATTAAGTGCAGACGTTGTGAGACATTTCGGAGGTCTGTAAGAGGCTCTTTGTGTCCCTATAGCCTTGTCTGACGCTTTCTGTGTCTTCATTTTATGCAATCACGTTATTGGAGTTATAGCTATGGAGTAGTATGAATGGAGTAAAATTCATTTTTGTTCATATTGGCCTCAGGTTTATAGATAAGGCCCTGTTCACACCTGCTTTGTGGCTTTCTTTTATAACAAAAGCCACAACACTACTGATTGTGCCACATGGCACTAATGTATCCCAGCGGCTTTTAATGGGGTCCGTCGAGTTCATTCGCAGAGTTTGTCAGATTTGATAGACAAAATAGCTCTGCAAGCTGTAGTGTTTTCCATGTCAGGTATGAAACCAGCAAACTGGCTAAAATCGCCACTATGCCGTGTGATATCAAGTATCTATGTATATTATACATTTGTGGTAAGGGTTACTTGTCTCCGGTTGGGGTGGGGGGTGGGGGGTGCCTAAGCACTTGTCAGCTATAATTCTATGCCTATTAATTTCCGCAATTGACCGCTCAGTTCTGCCTAGAGAGCAGTGGGATAGGTACCTTCTGCATTAACCATATCAGGAAAGACCTAAAGCTTAAGTTGGCCATACACTTTCTATAACTGAAGGTCGAATCATCATTTGGCTTTGAGTTATCTCTCCCGACCACCTACCGTCCTCACCATACACAGGAACATTCGGCATGGCTGAGTGTATGCGTTCTTGTACTCTCTATGGGGAGGGGAAGAGTAAGCCACAGTTAGAGATCTCTTACTGTGGCTTAGCTCTCCTTAAACAAAAGGGTCGGGTGTTAATTTTCCATCACGCCCAACCCAGATCTACACCAACATCTGTCCGTGGACAGCCGGCAAAGCCCCATGCACCTTGGTGTGTGTTTAGACAAACAGATTTATATGACAGATTATTGAAGCCAAAGCCTGGAACAGACTAAAAACAAACAGGTCATAAAGAAAAGCATGATATTTCTCCTCTTATCAAATCTTTTCCTTGCTTTGGCTTCAATAATCTGTCTTTATAAACAAACCAATAAGACTGACAGGTGAACCTGGTACTAGCAGGCGGATACGGCCAACTAAAATATAAGGCGTAGAAACAAAAGATGGTCAGCACTTAGACAGAAAGCCCCTTTAGAATAAGGTGCAGTGTTCTTGTTTTGGCTCTATGCCACTCTAGGAGCACATGAGAATGGTCCCTGGACCCAAGGACATCCCAATAGAAGATAAGGATTCTCTTCAGCTCACTTGAAATTCAATCCTTCATTGTATAATGTTTAAAAGGCCGACGCCTTTCGGGCTTGCTCGCCCCTAGTCATGGCTCTATTTCATCGGGTCCTGAAACGACTCACTGATGTGGAGGCCGTCACCCAAAATGAAGTGGGGGACTATCACGGTCCCACAGCGATAAGTGAAGAAAGTGGCGCGTATAGTCAAGTCACATGTGACCGCCTCCGCATCAGTGAGTCGTTTCAGGACCCGATGAAATAGAGCCATGACTAAGGGCGAGCAAGCCCGAAACGCGTCTGCCTTATAAACATTATACAATAAAGGATTGAATTTTAAGTGAGCTGGAGAGAATCTTTATGTTTATCTAAAATATAAGGCATATGTGAAGTTAAATCTGTAGTCCGGAGGAATGAAGGGAAAGAGGGGACATGATCTAAATATGTTAAAGGGTCAAATAAGGTTCAGGAGGGGAAGTGTTTTCAATTAGAAACTGCAATTGCATGTAGACAAGATAGAAGCAGAGAAATCAAAAGAATTATAGGCCTATATGTGAAAGTGAGTGTGTGTGTGTGTGTGTGTGTATGTATGTATGTGTGTGTGTATATATATATATATATATATATATATATAATAAATTTCTGACCGAGGAAATAATACAAGAGCAGACAAGATGAGGCAGGTGGTCTTTTTCTGCAAGCAGTCTTATATGTTTCTCAGTTGCATTTCAATTGGAAATGTGGACATCAAATATGTAGTTAATGTAATCCAGGGAATATTAGTGATGGCTGCCTTGTATGGTCAAAAAGAACTTTATTTTCCTTCTTGGGCATTGGTTACTTTGTTTCGGTCTTGTTTGGGTCAAAAGGTTCTGTGTAAGTGTGTGAGAATGGAATTTGATTTACTATTCAGGTTTTTTTGCAGTGTAGTAGAATATTAGAAAAAAAGCTGGGTTCGCGTCACATTTTCTCTTAGTTTAGCTTAGAGGGGCACTATCACCATATTAAAAGTTTTGCCAGTTTAAGAGAACAAGAAGGGAGAAGTCCACACTCAGCGCATTGTCTCCCAGTACTTACATAACAAGTAAGTACTGCTATAAATCAGTAAACCAAAAAAAAGCTTAGTAGACTACAATACTTCATACATTGAAGAAGAAGAAAAAAAAAACATGTCTGTTAAATGGCTATAACATAAGCGTTTTGATCGATGCCATTATAGCCTGTAGGTAATAGTGTGTTAAGCAGATTCCATTCCAATAGCGGTATTTGTCGCCATAAGCTGTACCGGTGTCTCTTTAATGGATACATAATGAAAAAAGCTCAGAAGGTATCTGTTAATCTCATTCCATATTAGTCTGTTGGTGTCGGGTGCCACTGTTAGGCATCAATCACGGCTTCTGTTTAAAGTATAGGTCAAGAGCTTTTCCTGGTATATATACTGTATGTTAAGCATAGATGAGAAACGTCATGTGAACCAAGCCTTATATTTCCAATATTATATTTAGAGGAAATTCTACAACTGCTGGGATTATGTGCAGACGTGTTTATATAGTAGCGCCTCTACTCCGGCCTCATTTGACACGATAGATTATCTATGGCATACTCACGTCAGTACACACCAGCTTTGTTTAGACTAAATAGCAATTATATATATAATCTAGATATGTAATAACTGAGACAGCCATTTTGCCTATCTGTTTCTATAGTTAGTAATGTTGGTGGCAGATTGTACCTAACTTTTTGCTGTGCACTTTTCAAAGCTTATCTTGTTTATCCCCTGCCAGATGACAAGCCACAGTCTACAGCAGCCATCGTATTCTGTCGCTGCATCCGAGATCCATATCTGTTATTGCTGTCTTTCATTCTCCGATGCCCCTTGTGATCGCCAGTTTTTTCTCTACCTTATGACTGTAAAATCCGATAATAATCTGTTATTCCCCACAGTCTCTCTTCACAGGCTTTAATTTGTATTTCATTTAAACACAGCTTTTTCCATTGCCCTATACTTTGCAGCACGTGACGTTCTCCCACACCACTTCATCCACATTTCTCTGTCCCGGGGCTCTGCTCCTGATAAGTAAACAATGTTACCAGCAAGTAAATGAGTTAACCATTTTTCGCTGACATCTTACTGGCGTTTGATTGTTCTCTTTTTTTTTATTTTTTTTTATTTACAGGATGTTGTATGGGGATTGAACGCATTGTTTACAGTAAGTACAGATATAATGTGATAAATGTCTAGTTCTTCTGATTTATATATTATTGGAGAGTTAGAACGGCGATATCCATGCACAGGTGTTAGTGGCTCTGCTGGTAAGGTATATGGCCGGGAAGGACGTGACGTTATAAAGGCAATAATATCTAACAGACAGGCTTAAATGAGCATTGACAGATAGATGTGGAATACAGGTAATGTTTTATAGGCTTATATGAATAAGTGCTGTGATAGTCCGGTAGCTAGGAATGACTGGCAAAAGGCCTTTCACAGTCATTTAATCATGGGGGAATGTAGAATAAGAGTGCTAAAATTCAGATTGCTCATCTTTCATACTTGTCTGTAAATGGCTAAGGGGACTGTGGGTCCACGTGAGGAGACAGACTCTGATATTTCTTCAGAAGTTGATTCAGAGGTTCACAGTATTAAATTTACCATTGTTATAAAAAGTGCTGGAGTACCCCTTTAATTCTCCAGACAGCTCTTTTATGTTGCTGCACTTATATAAAACATTACAAACATGTAATTTTTACCTGTCCACACCCCCATGGTATCCTCCTGTGGTGTGTCTGGGTCCCCTGCTGACCACTGCCACTTCCGGGACAAACTCTGTTTTTTTAACTTTATTTTAATATTTTTTTTTATTATCCAACATCAAAAAAGAAACAATACACACATTCCAATCATAGTACATGTTGTGGTACATACTTGAAATCAAAGTATTTTAGGAGTGATACTTTTATTGGCCAACAAAAAAATTGTTAGAGCTGTGCAGCTGTTACAGCTCTAACAATTTTTTGTTGGCCAATAAAGGTATCACTCCTAAATTACTTTGATTTCAAGTATTTACCACAATATGGATTTTTCTGGCTAACACGGTACCATACTATACATTTTTTTACAATCATAGTACACAAATCCCCCAATAAATACACTCACTGGCCACTTTATTAGGTACACCATGCTAGTAACGGGTTGGACCCCCTTTTGCCTTCAGAACTGCCTCAATTCTTCGTGGCATAGATTCAACAAGGTGCTGGAAGCATTCCTCAGAGATTTGGTCCATATTGACATGATGGTATCACACAGTTGCCGCAGATTTGTCGGCTGCACATCCATGATGCGAATCTCCCGTTCCACCACATCCCAAAGATGCTCTATTGGATTGAGATCTGGTGACTGTGGAGGCCATTTGAGTACAGTGAACTCATTGTCATGTTCAAGCAGAAATCGAGACTCATCAGACCAGGCAACGTTTTTCCAATCTTCTACTGTCCAATTTCGATGAGCTTGTGCAAATTGTAGCCTCAGTTTACTGTTCTTAGCTGAAAGGAGTGGCGCCCGGTGTGGTCTTCTGCTGCTGTAGCCCATCTGCCTCAAAGTTGGACGTACTGTGCGTTCAGAGATGCTCTTCTGCCTACCTTGGTTGTAACGGTTGGCTATTTGAGTCACTGTTGCCTTTCTATCAGCTCGAACCAGTCTGCCCATTCTCCTCTGACCTCTGGCATCAACAAGGCATTTCCGCCCACAGAACTGCCGCTCACTGGATGTTTTTTCATTTTCGGACCATTCTCTGTAAACCCTAGAGATGGTTGTGCGTGAAAATCCCAGGAGATCAGCAGTTTCTGAAATACTCAGACCAGCCCTTCTGGCACCAACAACCATGCCATGTTCAAAGGCACTCAAATCACCTTTCTTCCCCATACTGATGCTTGGTTTGAACTGCAGGAGATTGTCTTGACCATGTCTACATGCCTAAATGCACTGAGTTGCCGCCATGTGATTGGCTGATTAGAAATTAAGTGGTAAAGTGCAGTTGGACAGGTGTACCTAATAAAATGGCCGGTGAGTGTATATAATCCATAAAGTCACCACTTTAAATCTTTGTCTCCGCCACCCCCCCACCCCCACTTGCGGGACAAACTCGTCTCAACAGTAACAACCCAACGTTGCACTGAATCACCTCAGTCAGTGATTGGCTGAGCGGGCTGGAAGTGTTCAGTGGGGGACCCAGAGACACCACAAGAGCCAGTACAATTGCTTACAATAAAAAATACTAAATATTGTTAACATAAACTTTTATTCACAACACAGTCTCTCAGCAGCACAAAAACAAAAAATAACCGTGCGTGCATGCCTCACCAAACCAGACCAGGTTGGCTTCAAAGTATCCAAAAAGCGCAATGGAGACAGCACTTCCAACAGCAATCTTCAGGGTTTATTTTCACACCAGTGCAACATGTCTCATATATACAGAGGGGCAACAACATGACTATTATATATGAGAACCATGTTGTCTCCCTGTATATATACTGTATAATACAATATACAGGGAAACAACATGGCTTATATATAGAGAAGGGCAAAACAACATGTCTCATATATACAGAGGGGCAACAACATGACTATTATATATGAGAACCATGTTGTTTCCCTGTATGTATACTGTATACAGGGAAACAACATGGTTCATATATAATATAATCATGTTGTTGCCCCTCTGTATATATGAGACGTTGTTTTGCCCTTCTCTATATATAAGCCATGTTGTTTCCCTGTATATTGTATTATACAGTATAGAGGGAGACAACAGGGCTTATATGCAGAGGGACAGCAACATGTCTAATATATTGTATCTGGGGCATGTAATATATTCACCACGTTTCCCTGTTTACTGCACAGTACTCCGGCGGCCATCCTCATGGGCTGAGACCTGACGTTGTCCTCCTCAGTTAATACGTGAAGGAGGAGGAGTGTCAGCTGCTGCATACAGCGTTCACAGACTCCTCTTCCTTCTGCTAGCCTTAGCCTGAGGACCGCGCACGAGGGGGGGGGGGGGGCGGCGGTATGGGGGGTGCAGCTGACGGCAGGACTCAGAGCACAGGCACTGCACAGCACCTACAAGGGGGAGTTTGCGCCGTGCAGACCAGGGACAAGGAAGATGTCATGTCAGCCAGGGGGGAGCGGCTGACTGCAGCACAGGCACAATACCTACAAGGGAGCTTGCTTGGGGACTGGGGACAGGGAATATGTCACAGCAGGCAGGGGCCCCCTAGGACGCAAGGGCCCCCGGGCAGCCGCCTACCATGCCCAATGGGTAAGATGGCCCTGCCCCAAAGGTGCGGGTAGCAACCACAGAATCTTTCCTGCTCCCCTCTGCGTCCGATTACATGCGGTCATAGTGATAACTCACCTCAGCCAGTGATTGGCTGAGCAAGCATTTATTGTGATCAAGAGGAGAGCAGACAATACCTGGCAGCAGGGGGCTGGGGGCCAGACAGGACTTGAGTACATGCTTTCTTTTTTTTCATTCTGCAAGTAGCAAATACAGATCCATGTATATAAACCTTAAAACCTGAAAGTGGCCTTTTTTTTGTTTCATGGTTTCTTACTTTTTTTGACCCCATCCAGATGGGATTTGGGGTAGGGTGGACAACACATTCTAGAGATAAGTGCTGGTCCAAGAGTTGGGACCTGTATATATTAGACACATCCTGTGAATATAAAACATTTCAGACATTAATGACACATCCTGTACTTTGGGAGAAAAATTCAGTGTTCTGTCCAATTGCAGCAATTTTGTGATACCACTTAAAGGGGTTATCCAGCGAAAATCTTGTTTCAACTGGTTTCAGAAAGTTATATGGATTATTATTTTTTTTTTCTTTTTAAAAATCTTATGTCTTCCCACACTTATCAGCTGTTGTATGTCCTACAGGAAGTGGGGTATTATCTCAAGTCTGACACGGTGCTCTCTGCTGCCACCTCCAGAGTTAGAAAGTTTTTCTATGGGGATTTGCTGCTCTGGACTGTTCCTGTTCCGGACAGAGATGTCAGCAGAGAGCACTGTCAGACTGGAAAGAATGTAACATTTCCTGTAAAACATACAGCAGCTGATAAGTTTTGGAAGACTTGATATTTTTTAAATGGAAGTAAATTACAATCTATATAACTTTCTGAAACCAGTTGATTTAAAAAAAAAAAAAAAAAGATTTTAGTAGGATTACCTCTTTAATGCTGTCCCAGCCTGAATAGGTTAATAAATGTGCTTCTCCTGTCCAAGTCACATAGCCATAAAAAGGAGCAATATGTGGTAAAAATCATATCTTGGTTTGCTTGTCTGATTCTTAGCCATGCAACAAAAAAGTCATGCTTGTCTACCAAAGATGAGATGTCTCAGCAGTACCTGCGTGCTCGGCCAATCATTTGCTGAGTGGACAGATCCTGCTAAGACCTAGGGGATTGGGGTAAGCAAGTATGCATTTATTATTTTTATACCACCCCAGCCATAAAGAAAAAATATCCTCTTTTAAAAAGTCCAGTGAAACGATTGAATTAAATAGTGACCAGTTTTAGGCTATACCCATGCAATTTCTGATGTAGCACTAGGTTTTTAAACCAAAGCTAGAGGGCAGTCTATCAGGAAGGATAAGTTAGGGTTTTATTTATTCCATTTCTTTTGTAGTTACTTCTGACTTATGTCCAATTCAAAAAAGTGTGGCTGCTACTTTTTCTTATCCCACAACCTTGTTCTCTAGATATCTGTGCTTTTAGTTACACAGGTTTCAATCACGTCCCCCCTTTTCTCTTCCTTTGTTCAAACTATACAAATTTAGTTCTTTGTGTAAATAGGATAAAACATCAAATGGTCCTTCATTACATTACCTTGTTACATTGTTATTGTAGTACTTTCAGGCTCTAAACGGTGATTGCTGTGAAGCTGAATTCTGTAATCCAGATTGTACACAGTGAAAAAAGCCTAAATTTAGGAGATTTGAAGCAATGGGCACCAGCTTAGTCGTAATTAAGGAAGATACACTAGTGATCGCAGTAAAGTACTGGAAGACCATTTTCGATATAAATTATAAATATAATTGAAATTTTTTTTTTAAAGCTGTTTTTCAGTAAAAGCAATATGTGATGTTTTCTGTAAATGCTATCTGTAAAACTGCCCATACATAGGTTTCTGTAGAGCAGTGCTTCTCAAACTGTGAGGCGCCCCCTAGTTGTTGGTGAGGCCCAGCTGGGGAGCCAGTTTTCACAAAATTAACTATGATCTGCACAGTCCTTTTGCTGTTTGCAAAAATCTCCATTTTAGCAACATTGTTAATTTATTTTGTACTTGCTTAATTAGCATATAGAGTTTAGGAGATAGATGAAAGGTAGCCCCAGTATTATTTTCAGCTTTTAAATGGCCTTTACCACAGATGATGAGGCCCAGGCACCCTCTTGGTGAGGCCCAGACATTGCCTTGGTCTGTTGGGTGAGGCTCCAATAGAAAAAGTTTGAGAAGCACTGCTGTAGAGAACCTGGCACTGGACCTGTATGGCTCTCTTCACACATTAGTGGTGTCTGTTTGCTGTATGTACTGTATCCTGGAGAATACAGCAAACCTACACATAAACCCCACTCACCCAAAGAAGGCCAGAAAAGTGTCATTTTAGCTCAGTTCAGGTCATTCCCGAAGAGGTTTGCATTATTCTATGGAGAAAGATCATGTAAAAGAGAAAAGTAAACATGGTGGAGATCTACGTCATACAGTCCCCTAGTATATACCTCTTGTCAGACACAACAATAACATGATGTAAAAAAAAGTCGTAACACTACATGATCTGGTCGCAGAGTATCCTGGATGTCATCTTTCTGCTGTTTTGTATGTTTATAATAACTAAGGTTCTTATGCGTTCATTTCATAAAGTGCAGCGCTATGTTTATAAGCTGTGTAATGATCTTGTTCCATGAAGCAAAATGTTATGATCTTATGACAGAAATAAGTGGTAATGGGCATCTCGGCATAACCATCTTCAGGCAAGTTTACAGAGCGTGCAATTTGTAAAGCAAAATGTGACTCTTGATTGAAGGTTTTAGTTGAAGCTTTTGCCAAAACTGGAACGTGCCAACATGGACAAGAAAATGTACAATCCTATTTTGCGTGACATCTTTGTGAAGTATTTCTTTGTTCCTATAGGATCTATTAAATTTTGATGATCCTTTGAACATTGAAGCAGCAGAACACCATTTGAGAGATAAGGTAAGGGCCCAGGCTCCTGCTCAAGTGTACTCCTTCTGATATCTTTATTATATTTTTATTTTTGTTTAAATCACATCAAATGTAACACATCAAATGACTAGAGGATTGCCATGATTTTTTTTTTGTCTGCCATAAAATATTCAGGAAATTGCCTTGCTCTTAAAAAATATGATATCCTCCTTCCTATATTGCTTTCTGCAGGAAGAATGATAAAATGGAGTATATGTCCTGGAGAATGAAAGAAATAACATGCACTTGCCTCCCTGGCTACACTGCTGGTGGTCGCTTACCGCCCCTCCGGTCCCTGGGGCGCTTCCTGGTTAGAGAAAGGACCTGAGAAGGGGACGTTTCAAGCCCGCTCAATCAGTGAGTGTCAAAGGCCGGACCCCACTGACTGGCTGAGCAGGCCTGGAACATCACTTCCCGAGTCCCCTCTCTAACCGTAAGCGGCCACCAGCGCTGGAGTTGGGGATGTAAGTGCTTGTTATTTCTTTCATCCTCCACCTCCCCAGCACTTTTGTAAAAACTCAGTCTGCCAGAATTCTCCTTTAAAGAGAGTCCCGCATCAGACTTTTTTTTTTCAAAAGAGCCGGGGAGGAGGTGGCTGATCATAACAACATGCACCCACCTCCTCGACTCCTGCCAAACCCAAGAGAAACAAAAGGGGTATGTAATGAGAATGTAGAGCACACCACACACATATAATTCAGAATAAATACATAATTCTTTATTCACATGATATACAATGGAAAAAACACATACTTATAACATGAAACAAACATATGGTCACAAAGACCCCCTATCAAGTTAAAAATCAATTAAAAACGACAACAAAATATAAAGGTACACAAGGACTCAACAACCTACATGATATAGCTACTTCGGATGTACCAAAGAATAAAAATGAAAATCAAAAGTGGACATGTGCAAGTGTGAAAATGTAATACCCTAAAGTAACTAACAATGAAACAAAATAAGTCAAAGTGAGTAACCACCCAGACTATGAACTGCGTCAGATCAAGCACAAAAAAACACATATCACCATGCCATATAAAGTGAACAGCCAGAGCAGAGGGGTTGGAGTCCGTACACCTACGCATTACGCTCCCTACTGGAACTTCGTCAGGGAAGTTTAAACTTGATAGGGGGTCTTTGTGACCATATGTTTTTCATGTATATGTATGTGTTTTTTCCATTGTATATCATGTGAATAAATAATTATGTATTTTTTCTGAAGTATATTCGTGTGGTGTGTTCTACGTTCTCATTACATACCCCTGTTGTTTCTCTTGGGTTTGGCAGTTGTGTTTAGGTATGTAGTGGAGCACCCCGTTCATATTGGGTGGTGCAGAATCCATCATTCTTTATAGTTACTATACCTCCTCGACTCTAGCACAGGGTTCCGCAGTCCCCCGGCCCAACTCGTGACGGTTAGCCCCGTTCAGCTAGTCAGCAGCTGTAGCGGGGTCCCTCTTCGACCACTGACTGCTTGCTGATACATCACAATATGGGTCCCCTCTGAGACCAGATGTCTGGGGGGTGAGAACCGGAGCTGGGACAACGGAACCCCTGTGCTGGAGCTGGGGAGGTAGTTGCATGTTGTTATGATCAGCCACCTCCTCCCTGGCTCTGTCTGACACTGGATTTCTCCTTTTCAATGTGATATATTCTTTTCTTCCACCCTAGAACCACATTGTTAAGCAATTGTCTTTTAAATCTGTTTGCTTCTTGTGCAACCTGTAGTACATGTACCCTAAGGCTGGGTTCACACTATGTATATTTGAGGCTGTATTTGGTCCTCATGTCAGGTCCTCATAGCAACCAAAACCAGGAGTGGATTGAAAACACAGAAAGGCTCTGTCCACACAATGTTGAAATTGAGTGAATGGCCGTCATATAACAGTAAATAACTTCCATTATTGCAATACAACAGCCGTTGTTTTAAAATAACAGCACATATTTGCCATTAAATGATGGCCATCCACTCAATTACAACATTATGTGAACAGATCCTTTCTGTGTTTTCAATCCACTCCTGGTTTTGGTTGCTATACAGCCTCAAATATACAGCCTCAAATATAATATGTAGTGTGAACCCAGCCTAAGGGTGTACACATCATGTCTTTGGAGGACACTTACACTCCTTTTTATGTTTAAGGAATTTTAATGATAAATCAATGGAATGTGGTTAAAGGGGTTTTCCAGGTTAATATGATTGATAGCCTATCCTCAGAATAGGTCATCAGTCACCTCTAAATGGTAGATGGGACCGGCAGCAGTTCACTTTGTAATGCCGGTGCCGCAATTTCATTCATGTTCACTTGAACAACTTAACTGGAGCTGAGCTGCAGTAACTAGACTACATCCAATGATTTCTCGTCAAAGATCAGTCAGTCTTACATTTTGCAATGTTCTACCAAAAGAGGCGAGTTCACTGCTCATATTGATATCACTTAACTGATGTTTACCCAAAAGTGATATGAGATCCATAAATCCATTAGTTGTTTTTTTTTTTTTTATTTCTGCTCTTGAAGTAAGCTTGCATCCATACTCCTTGTTCCATACTCCATATTCCGTGTTCCGATGCCATTCAGTTCCCTTTTGCATGACTATCCTGAGACTACACACCTTTGAAGAGCGTTTTTATAGAGATGCATATAAGGTAGCGACTTTCAGCCTCTGTAGACATGGGATAGTCAGAGAAAAAGTCACCTCTAAAGCATCTTAACACATAAAATAAAGCCCCACCGTGGGAACACAATCAGCCCAGGTGAGTATGCCTGCAGCTGCCCGGTTCCCACAGTCAGGGCAGTTCTTTAGCCTTGCACTGTCCCGGCTCTATGCACTGGGGTAAGGGCTAACGCCCCCTAGTGTTACAATATCTTATCCTCTTTGTGATGCAGCCCATTGCATAGAGCCGCAAGGCTAAAAGGACTGCACTACTGGGATTTACAGGCTGGCACCGATCGGCACACCATCACCACTTCACTCTTATCGGGATGAAAAGGAGGCATACGTAGAGCCATGGTCTGCTCAGAAGCTAAAGCTTTCTGCCCTTGAGCTGGAAACCCTGTACAAAGCAGGGACTTCTATCATTATGACGGGAGTCTTGGCTTCCCTGCTGTACACAGCGGTGCCTGCATCAGGGGAGAGGTCACAGTTTGTGAGTTTAGGCCTTGGACCCACGACCTACACGTACAGTTTTCAGGTGTATGTGCCAGCAGAAAGGACTTTAATTGCCATCGGTTTACCATCGCAGCTCTAAAAGGCCAAAAAAAAATGAACCGAAAAGGGGGGTTATCCAGCTTTAGAAAAACATAGCCTTGACTTTTGTCTCCAGCTTAGGTGTGGTTTGCAATTAAGCTCCATTCACTTTGATGGAACGAAGTTGAAAAATCCCACCCAAACTGGAGACAAGAGTTGGGCTTTCTCTGTCGCTATGTTTTTCTAATGCAGGAGAACCCTTTAAAAAATAAGGTCCAAAACAAGCCTGTTCAGTCCAGGGATTATCTCTTGATAGGGAATAACTATGCATTCATTCTCTGTGGGAACTGCTGAAGATAGCTTAAAGCGACTCTCTGTCCACCAACCCAGACCGCCAAACCACTAGTACCATTCCTAATGGGGGTGTTCCTAATGATGAGGATGGTGGTGAGAAAGGAAGGAGAGGCATCACAGACCTGGGGCAGAGACACACCAATTTGTCACAGCACTGCAGATTAAAATATCATCTTTTCTCCGACCAAAGCATTGACCAAAGCAAAGACATGACTTGTACTAGTGGTTTTGTGGGGTGGGTTGGTGGATACAGTCACTTTAATGTTCTCTCTGGCAGCTCCCATAGAGAATAAAAGGGGAAACAACATGTATGCACGGATCATTGTTTTCAAGATTACTTCCCCCAAGTTCAGATAGATATCTCCATTTCTGAGGATAGGGGATAACTTGTGATTGTGGAGGGGCCCCTTTAAGAGTTGTTAAGCATTAACCACAAATGTGAGTGATCCCTGCTATTGCAAACATGCAAACTGCGGTTGCCAACCCCAGCTAGATGTACTAGCAGCTGTGGTCATGGGCTAGTGACGTATCTAAGGTTAAGTGGTTTGTTGTCTTCTACTATAATCCTTGCACACAGACAATTTTTAATATACGCTGAGGAAATGTATCTTGGGAGCGCTCAGTGAGAGATCTGTGAAAAGAGGTGGAGCATTGTCATTAAACAAATGCCATCTCGCCAATTTTGTTTATATAATGTACGTGTGTGTATGTTCACCTCTCTGCCCTTATTTTGACATAACCTTTATTGAAAAGCGCACGAAAATGTCATGTTATATAATTAAAGCAGCAATTCCCATTTCCAGCACCCCGCAGTGTGACTGTTATTCTCTTTTGCGTGTATAATCTTAGAACATTGATCTCGGCCACGTATTCCAGTGGCTTCTCAGAGTTCTTGTATGTGACTGTTATTGTTATGTACCAGGTAAAGAAGTCAGGAGTGGGTTTCGCAAAACAAAGAGCAATTGCAATTCATAGCAGAAATTATGTGGGTTTTTAGTAGACTTTTTAAACTGTGTTCACATGTCATCAAATTGCAGCATGAATTTCTGAGGCTGGCCTTTGCATTTCTGCTGATGTGTGCAGGATTACCCTTATTCAGATTCACTGGGGGATAATTTCCAGCGTTCCATACGATGTGTGCGCCCTGTTCTGTTCCAGGGTGGTTTGTTTGTTTTTTTGCGATGGTTGCAAAAATCCATGTTAAAATTTTTTACAGTTCGTGAGTTTCAGAACTCCAATGCAAATGCATGGTAAATCACGGCCAACCCCTTTTGTTCAGTCATAGATAAGGTTCCTGTGTATGAGGAAGATGGGCTGAGGGCAAGCGACATAACTCGCGGCTGGATGATCATTCGATTGAATTTGTATAGGGGCTTTACGACTCTTCATACAGTGATGTCAGAGAGCTGGGCTGGGGCTTCCAGTTTCTGTCCTCATTGTGCTTTACTTTGCAGATTTTCAGGTTATCTGCTGTGTAAAAAATCTAATTTGCCAAAAGCTCAGGAAAATTTACACTGAGTAAATTCAGTGGAATTCCGCGGCGGAGCTCCTGCCTTACAAATGGCACCTCTATTCGAGGGCTTGCACGCCTCCGCTCAAAGAATTGACATGTCAATTCTTTGAGCGGAGGCACGCGAGCCCTCCCATAGAGATGCCGTTTGACATTGAGACAGGTGGGATGACGTATACGTGTGACATATACGTGTAAAACTCCGGCCGGAATTTACGCAAGTTGCGGCCTGCTACGTACGGTCCGCGAACTTACGACCGTAAGCTACGTACGCTTCCCGAGCGGCGTACGTAGCGATCTGACAGCGGTATTTTACTGGGATATCTTCGGCTAGCCCCGGACACCCCACAGAACCTTTTGGATCGGCAAATCAAAGTGGAAAAAAGAAGAAATCACCACTTCGTACGGGACCGCATGTTAGGCTACGGCCGTAAGTTACAGCATTTCCGTCCCGAAACAATGGTCTGGTTCATTTTTTACGGCGCCGCATATGATCCGAGCGTAAGTTCGTACGTAGTGTGAACTGTGCAGCCGTAGATCGTGTACTTTGCATTGAACGCAAACTACGTAAATCTCCGGCCGCTTATTTACGGAGCACGCTACAGCCGGAAACTTACATAGTGTGAACCTAGCCTAAACCTGTAGAACAAAAGATTGTTAGTTATATATTGTTTTGCTAACAACGCAAATACTAAACTAAAATTTGTTTTGATTCATATTGATTTATTTTCCTCATAGAAATGTATCAGTGAACATTTTGTTGAGAACAGAAAGTCATTTGAAGACAGTAATAATTGTGACACTTATTTTGCAGATTAAGAAATGAGTGATTCTTTCTTTTAATATGTCCAGACAGATTTGGCTTATGCTCACACATCCACAGTAGAGATGAGCGGACCGGGTTCGAGTCGATCCGAACCCGAACTTTCGGTATTTGATTAGCTGGGGCTGCTGAACTTGGATAAAGCTCTAAGGTTGTCTGGAAAACATGGATACAGCCAATGACTATATCCATGATTTCCACATAGTCTTAGGGCTTTATCCAAGTTCAGCAGCCACCGCTAATCAAATGCCGAAGGTTTGGGTTCGGATCGACTCAAGCATACTCGAGGTTCGCTCATCTCTAATCCACAGTCCTTGTCCACAATTACCGATTCACAATTACAGAAGGATTGCGAAACTCAATCCAAAACCGTTCACAATGTGCATAGATCCACTGATTGAAATGGGTCATATTTGTGGCATGGATCATGGCCCCATCACTGATCCGTAACAAAAACAGATGTGTGTATGGGGCCAAAAAAATCACTGCAAACGGTATGTCAAAAAGGTGTGTCAGGCTGATCAATAAACCTGGCATATATCTAAAGACTCTGTATGTAGACTAAAGGTGCCCATAAACTTCATAATTAATTCAGTCACACCCTTTGGTGGGTTCTGCCAACAGTATAAATTATTATACGGGGGCCTCCCAACTGTCCACGGACAGATGATGGACAAAATCGTCACGCTTGATAGATTTTTAGCACTCAACCTTTTTGTTCTTGGATAGAGAAGCCAGTGCAAGACTAGCATGGCTATGACTCCACATAGGGAATTCAAGAAAATCATGTTTCAACTGTCCATAAAAGTCTGTGGAGAAAGAAGTAAGTGAATGAAGAGAGAGACATATATTCTTCTAGCTCTAGTAAGTGTTTTACTATCTCAATCTAGTGTTGGACTCACAGCATCACTTTCCCTTACTGCTGTGTAATGTCCACTACTGTAGAGAGAGAAGAGAGGGCCTCTTCTCAGTATGCTGTGTATACATCATAACAGCTAGTCTCCTATATCTTCTTCCCTCTACTCTGCCCTCTTCATAGACTTAGGGCCCTATTCCACCGGACGATTACCATTCGCATAATCACTAACGATCTCAAACGACCGCTATTGCGAAATACCTGAAATCGTTCACTCATTTCCATGGAATGATAATTGTTACTTATGATCGTTATTTCTTAGCTATTTCTTCGCTATTGCGTTCGTATCTACTGCGAACGACCGAACGTCTTATTCAATGCGAACGATTTGCGAACGAGCAACGATAAAAATAGGTCCAGGTCTTATAAAGCGATCAACGATTTCTCATTCGGTCGTTAATCGTGAACTGTTATTCAAACGAACGATTATCGTTGAGATTCGAACGATTTAACAATAATCTGAACGATAATCGTTCGGTGGAATAGGGCCCTTAGACGAGCAGCAGTAACCTGATCTTGGTCAAACTGAAAATCTCTTGCGTCCCCTACACTGTACAGGGGAAGTAAAAAGGAGTCTTATAGTAAAGAAAGATGTAAGTTTCCTATCTTCCAATGATACTACTGATTTATGGAAGTACGCTTTATTAAGCAAGGTTCCTTATGTCTATGAAGTCCAGTGACCTCCCAGTGACAGCTCTCAGCATTATAGTGGTGATAATACATCACAATGAGAAGCTCTCAAATTAGCTCAATAAAGCAGTATGATAATATTAATGGCTGCAGGTTGACTATATGGCATGTAACCATTGTATTTTTATTGGCTTTGCTCTATTAAGCCAAATCCCAAAAGCCAGAGCTCATGTTACCTTGTGTATGCACGATGTCTCCTGATTTATGGCATTTGGTAATAAAAAGTAGATTAGTAGATCCCTGACTTGCTCTTTTAGTGTCATTGAAAAATCTTTGTGATGTATTATCTGTGGTGCACATTTGATGTAAATCATGACTGTAGACCCATAGCAGTTTCCAATGTAACGGGAAGGATGAACCATTTTCTTTCCTCTGTAATTGATTGTTCATGCACTTTTATGAGACAATGTTTTGTAGTTGTTGCATATACCTGAAGAATCATAATCTGTTTTTAACATCGGCAGGGCAAAGTTGAATCACATTAAAGAGCCAATTGTCAGCGGACTTATGTTTTTCTATCTGAAAGACTCTTATGTGCCCCATTTTTTTTTATTAAAAGCATAGGTGAAATTGCAGATTTTGGAAGAGAAGGGAAAAAAAAGGGGGGGGGGGGTTATGGCTAGTGAGATACAGAAACCGATACTGGTCTGCAGCTTGAAGTGATTATCTAATTTCACTGCTGTATTCGACCCTTAGATTCCTCTAACAAACAAAAACAGTCCAGCAGCACAGTATACCAGTCAGTGATGGAGTATATGCATTGAATGCACCAGGTGCACGCCTCACCTTACCAGACCCGGGCAGGTATAATATGCAAGAAAAAATAGTCTAGAGACAGCACCTCCACGAAGAGTGTAGAGTTTTAATTACACCGGTGCACTGGTGTGATTAAAATTCTACACTTTTCTGGAGGTGCTGTCTCTATACTTTTTTTTTTTTTTTTTTTTTTTTCCTTAGACTGCTCTAAAATGTCCTGTATGCTTCTTAGTGTGTGTGCTATAGAGTGTGATTATGGGGAGCAAGATCTTTTTTCTGTTTGTGCAATATATCTCTAATTTTCACTTGTCCCCAAGCCAGTGGGTAGAGACTGCAGAGGAAAAAAATTGTAAATTCCATATCCATGTTCTATAATGGACCAAAATAGTGTTATTCCTCATGTACACACAAAAAAGCTTTACCAGAAAAGCTACTTAAAAGTGCATCTACACTTTAAAGCCAAACTTACATGCTGCACACTTGTTACAGTAATTTCTGCTACTATCATATTCATTTAATTGGGACATGCAGAATTTATGTCCTTGCCACCAAAACTATGGGCACTACTGATATAAGGCTTGTCCTAATTTCTATTATTTTATTTCCAATACAAAAATTAGTGAAAACCACAAAATCTAGTAAATCTACTTGATGAAATGTCAATGAACTGTAGGGTTGGCAGATATATGTCCTGAATGTAAACAACAGGGGGATTTGGTAACTGAAGGAGCAATACATTCTTGTATAAGTAAGTGTATAGAGACAAGAAGGTAACAGATGAATGGTTGGTAAGCAGGGTGCAAAATTTTAGAAAGAATGGGAAATCAAGGGGTAGGACTGAAAACAAGTAAAGGCTTGCTAGTGAATCTTGTAGAAACTGCACTATCAACAGGTAAGTATATACAGGGGAGATTTTTCATTGGCACCCATGGCGACTGGATAAGGAAAGAAATACAGGTCTGTAGCTAAGCAACACACAGCCTGGTTGCAATATGGATAAGGGGGCCATGGGATTCCACAGGTAAGTATTTTGCAATAGCAACAAGGATATTATATTCTTAGATAATTAGAATAGGCCATTAATAAGTTTTCACCAGATAATCGGAACCTCCCCTCAAAAGTAGACCCAGACAAGACACTGCTGCAGCCAGCGTTCAGAACAGAGTTAGGTAAGTATAGCTCCGTTTTTCTTTTCTTTTTTTTCCAGCCCCAGCAACATATCTGTTTTCCAAACACTGGAATACCCCAGTAATGGAACTCTGCTGTATTGTTTTCCCTTATGAGATATTACTATTGCATCTTTATGAGATTCACCCATGAACTCTTACTGCCATGAGCCTAGAAAATAATGTACCATCAACAAATGCCAGTGACATAAGCAGACTTTCGGAAGGTCTGCTGTCACGCTTAGGGCTAATTAACGTCACTTTTCATAATTAGGATCATTGACCTCCTTCAGAGCTTGGAGATTTTCCATTAAGTCTCATGTTAAAATGCAACCTAAGCAACAGAGATGTAACAGTTGCAGCAAAGCGTAACAAACAAAAGATATTGGTTAAATACCCCTTGTCTTCTCAGATGTCATTGCTGTAAATTAGATATGTTAAAGGGGTAGTGTGGCGTTTAACATTTATTCACTAAATAGCACACATTACAAAGTTATACAAGAAGTTATACAATAAGTGAATGGCCCCCTTCCCCATGTTCCCTCCCACCCTGGAAGTGTGGTGCATTATCCTCACCAACCCCGGCCGCCATCTTAGGTCATCGTGGCTGAGCAGCTGATGACGCGGCAGAGTGGTGCCGGCATGAGGGAATGCTGGAGCGGTCCTACTGGCTTCCCGAAAATGACGTCGTCGACAGCAATTGAGTAAGTATAATGCACCACACCTCAGGGGTGGGGGGAACACTGGAAAGGGGGCCATTCACTTAAATAAGACACTGTTATATGTGTTATTTAATGAATAAATGTTAAACGCCGCACTACCCCTTTAATTCCTTACCAACTGGAAAAAAAAATCTATATTAAAAAAAAAACAAAAAAAACCTCTAAACCTCACTACACATGAATGGTGAAGTCTGCATTCTACAGAATCCCATGTACTCTAGCCCTGCAGCCTAGCTCAGTAAGAATATTAGTCACTTTTTGCTCCTCCTGAATTACTGTTACATTACATCAGTAAAGTCATGACTGGGACAATTTGCTGCTTTTCATTGTTGGAATGCAGCCCAATAAGATAAGCCGATTAAAATGAAGTTTACATTGTAATTGGGACCCCCATCAATCATAGCACTTATTTTTCTTAATTTCTCCTGTAAAAGCAGGCAGCTAAGTTCTGCTAATGTTAGTGCTAATCCTTGCATGGATCCACGGCAGAAATCAGAATGTCAGCCTCAATACATGTGAACTTCAACATATGTGAACATACCCGAAGTTTAGTTTTGTAAGTAATCCACTGCTCACTGTATCCAGTATAAAATACACACACAGATCCAGTCTCAATAGACCTTTATCAAGGGGTCTGTGGGGTGAGATACCACCATACAGTATATCTGTTTACTGTTTTAGAGAGTCAACAGGTGGAAGTGATCTCTAGCTGTATGAAGATTTTGAGCCGTGCATCCATCCAGGATGGACACATGGCTCCTAGTCTTTTTACAGCTAGAGTTATGGCTAGACAACATTGACTCTTATCCAACCAGTAGGAAACTCACCAGCTCCATAGCATACATGCATGTAAATGAGAGGTTAGACAATTTTTTCCTGGTACAGAGGCTGTTAGTACTGATTCCAATGGTACATTTAACAGCCATTTAGTTTTTTTTGTTTTTTTTTACATTGATTTTCAACAAATAAAAACATAAATTTTTTTCCTAATATATTTTAAGCAATTACCGTCAGTAAATTGTATAAAGCTTCACCGGGTGCAGTAGCCTATAAAGAGCACCCATGGCCTCCTGCCTGTTTTAGAAAATAGCTGTATTCTAAATAAAACATTAATTCTGGAACATCTGTTTTTTTTTTTTGTTTTGTTTTTTATAATTCTTAATAGATACCCCTATCTATTGTATAGCGCTATGGAATTAAGGGCGCTTTATAAATAATAATAATAGCTGTTACTCATCTGATATTCTTTACACTTGTTCCTATGCTGTCAGCTTTGATATGATTGTATCGCAGTGCATAGACGCAATTCAATTGTTAACAGCTAGTTGGCATCCGACCTTAATTTGTTAACATCTAGTTTAGTTTTGTGCCGTTCCTCTTTTATTGCACATGGCTATAAGAAATGATGTTTCAGAATTGTCAAATAGGAATTACATGTGTGTGCTAAAACAGGTCAGGTCGGGAGAGACCACAGGTTCTCTATAACCACTTTACATCCACATAACATAAGTCTGCAAAGCCGGTTCCTGTGCCTGCAGCACAATAATTTACATGCTCACACAGTGTCATCGGTAGGATCAGGCTGTCTCACTGACAGCCCAATCCTGTTTTTTGACAAGCATGTAAAATAATCAGTTCCCTGTCAATAAAACCCATGAGCACAGTGCTCTTATGAAGCACTACTTTCCTATTCAAGGTTTATTCATACCTACCATGTTAACTTCAGATTTCACAGTGCATTTTATGCTATGTAAACCACTATAAATTAATTTAACAGCATAAATTAAATCTACAGCATAAAACCCGCAATAAATATGATACACCTGATTGTATCTTCGGCTTGGAGGCATGCAGAGAAGCTGTCCAGTAACAGCGAACCAATGGGCTTTTATGTTTGCTTACACTTATCAGTGGTCTGTACATTGGTACAGCCAGGAATGCACAGAAAATGTGCTCCCTGCTAATGTGTGCACAGTAAAGGAAAGTATAATGTATTAAATAAGTTGTACATTACAAAGCACCATGTTAGTGTTACTCCATGCACTATACCCTAGGTTCAGAGCTATATTTACCATTGTGTTTTGAAGAAGTTGCAACTTTTTGCATGTCTGACCTTTTATGCACCAAATTCATTATATGTGTACTTTTTTTTTTTTTTTTACTTTCCAAATCTACATCAACAGGAGATGTGAAATAAAGCAAGTTTGCAATTCTTTAAAATAAACCTATAGTTACTTAAAATCCAAGTCCAGTCTCCTGAAGACAGCTTGAAAAAAAGAGACTAAACACATGAAGTCCCAGCCAGTACAGTGTGTACCTTAATGAAATGACCTCCTTCTCTTTGAGCACACAGATGACCAGGATTTCCTGCGTTTGGTCTCTTTCTTTATTTAACCAGCAGAAGACTAAAAAACTGCCTTCAGAAAACTGGACCTGGATTTCTGGTAAGTATAGTTTTGTTTTAAAGCATGGTAACAAAAAAAAAAAAGTAAATCGCAAACATGCTTTATTTCCCATCCCCGGTTGATGTACAGTTTGAAAATTATAATGACGTGTACATTTCAAGTGCTTTTTTTCAAGTGTACATCTAAAATTCAAATAAATGAAAAGGGAGTGTGGCTAGGAAAGTTTGTTTTGGGTCATTTTCTTTAACAAATGTGTCACTTTTCATGACATAAAAATATAAAAAAAACAGCAAATATATAGTTAATGCTAGCTTTATGTATAATTCCAGTCATGATTTTAGTTTCTCCGCTCCAGTGGTCCATTTAGTGCCCTATTGTGCTGCTCATGCTTCTGCAATTCACTCTGAGCCGGTGGACGAGCCCTGCAGTAGTGCCCAGGAACGTATATCACTACTGCTGCATCAGTCAGTGTTCGGGTTTTTTTGTTTGTTTGTTTTTTCTGCTACTTACTGTACGAAAGACCAAATGGCCTTAGTGATGGAACCTCAACTGCAGTTTTACAGTAAGTGAGACACCTAGTGGCTGATTTTATAGCATTGTATTTCATAAAGAAAACAGGCAAAAAAAAAATAATTAAGTAAATTGCCAAGATGTAGTATATCACCTCCTGTGCTGATTTACCATTACTTATTTCTAATGATAGTGCCCATTTAAAGCCTACTGTAAACAGACTTTCTTAATGTAGAAATTAATATATTTCCTCATATTTTTATACTATATTCAGTATATTGTAAAAATTATCAACTTTTATTTTAAAAATATATACAAATACAACAAGATGTAAATTTATTCTTCCATTTTGAGCTGAAGTCAATTTGAAACAATATATATAGAAGCTCTATCAAAGTTTGTTGTGGCACAATGTATGTGAAATTTGGATTTGGGCGCAGTTTACATGATATTAACATTGTGCGACTTTTGTCAATATGTCTGTTCATAAATACATTTTTTACATCAGTGTTAATCAATGTGCCATTATGTTTAGACACTGTCCGGCTGGTGCTCGTCACCACTTCAGACCAGTTTTTATTAGTAAGTCTGTAAACAGCTCCATTATGATTCCACATCTCTTCTTTAAGGCCAATTAAGCCGCTGGTTAGAGCTTCTTAAAGAGAATCCTGCGTATTGGTGTAGTTTTGCCACTAAATGCAGACATCGGTTGAGAGCATACATCAGCTCATGCTACTGGCCTTTCATTCGAGATGAAAAGAAGTCGTAAATAACGTGTCACTAGGACTTCCGAAAGAGACTCTTTACTTCTTTGTTCCTTTTATTCATTGGAACATGAAGGCTTTTGAAGAACATTTTCTGAATGAGCACAGCAGGGCTTGGATATAGAATGTATGCTTTGCTGCCAAATGTATTACCTATTAAGTGTCTAACCAGTTTCATCCTCTGATCAAGCAGGGACATAACTTCATTATATGGCAAAGTAATGGTCCCAGAAATGCATGCAAGTCATGCATCTCTGATAGTATACTGTGAACAAGTACTATATCCAAAGGTTTAACAGGTTTAAGACTTGCTTTTATTCTCCTGAAAACATGTTGACCAATTGAGTTCTTTTTGTCAGAAATTCTATAATACCACCCTTTGAATCCCTCAAATGGAATTTTAAAAAAGTTCTTGTATTCAATAGGCAAAATAGACACTTTTTTCCAGGCTTGTCATGTACAGTATATAGCTGCACCTTTTAATACATTTTAAACTTGCAGCCCTGTGTCAAATTGGCGTGGCCTAGAGTGTCTGTGCCCTAGGCTTGCAACGCCTCTGTCCCTCCTCCGTGCCCTCTTCATCATTAGTAATGCCCCAGGCAGCATTTCTCCTATTGATCACTTGTCAGAACACTGCACATGTGCTGGATAGTTAAAGGGGTATTCCAGGGAAAATTGATAAATTGGTAATGGAAAGGGTTAACCCTTTCCTAATATACTTACCTGTCCTTTATTGCCCCCCCAAGGAGATCTCCGGTCCGGCCACGTGATCTTCCAGCTTGCGACTCGTGGATCCTCTTCTTCTTCCGGTTCGGTGACGTCACCATACCCGGCCGGCGTGTGGCTCTCTGTCTTATTAGCGGCAGAGCACTGAACCCTGACTGGCTTGGTAGCGTGTAGCCAATCAGGGTTTAGTGTTCTGCGTCTCCACACACACCAGTTACATCTGCAGGGCCGGCGTCAGCACGTCATTGTGAGGGGTCCCTGCGGGGTGCCATCCGACGTCACTCTGCAGGACACCCCCCCCCCCCTTCCCCGTGTCAGCGATGCCGACCTGAGTCCCGGGAGGGGAAGGGATACGGCGGACGGCATCGTTGACACCCGGGGGAGAGGGGAGGTCCTGCAGAGTGATGTCGGATGTCACACAACAGCACCCTGCAGGGACCCCTCACAGTGACCTGCTTGTACAGTTAGCTGATTCCCCCCGCCCCCCTCCCTGTGTAATCATTGTGATCCTCCTGGCCCCCCTCCCTGAGTAATCATTGTGATCCCCCCGGCCCCCCTCCCTGAGTAATCATTCAGATACACAGATCACTCACCCCCGGTGTAAGCCTGCTGCAGCGACGCTGGACCCGATCTCGGCGCCTTTTTCAAACAGCTATCCCCAGCTGACAGGCGCTGTGTACGGAGCAAGGAAGAAATCTCTCCTGCCTCACACACAGCGCCTGTCAACTGGGGATAGCTGTTTAAGGCACCGAGATCGGGTCCAGCGTCGCTGCAGCAGGCTTACACCGGGGGTGAGTGATCTGTGTATCTGAATGATTACTCAGGGAGGGGGCCGGGGGGATCACAATGATTACTCAGGGAGGGGGGCCAGGAGGATCGCAATGATTACACAGGGAGGGGGGCCGGGGGGAATCAGCTAACTGTACAGCAGGTCACTGTGAGGGGTCCCTGCAGGGTGCTGTTGTGTGACATCCGACATCACTCTGCAGGACCTCCCCCCTCCCCCGGGTGTCAACGATGCCATCCGCCGCATCCCTTCCCCTCCCGGGACTCAGGTCGGCATCGCTGACACGGGGGGGGGGGGGTGCCTGCAGAGTGATGTCGGATGGCACCCCGCAGGGTCCCCTCACAATGACGTGCTGACTCCGGCCCTGCAGATGTAACTGGTGTGTGTGGAGACGCAGAACACTAAACCCTGATTGGCTACACGCTACCAAGCCAGTCAGGGTTCAGTGCTCTGCCGCTAATAAGACAGAGAGCCACACGCCGGAAGGGTATGGTGACGTCACCGAACCGGAAGAAGAAGAGGATCCACGAGTCGCAAGCTGAAAGATCACGTGGCCGGACCGGAGATCTCCTTGGGGGGGGCAATAAAGGACAGGTAAGTATATTAGGAAAGGGTTAACCTTCGTTAACCCTTTCCATTACCAATTTATCAATTTTCCCTGGAATACCCCTTTAAGGCACATGTGCAGACAAGTGTGATTAGACAAGTGGTGATTAAGAGAAATCCTGCCCAGGGGCATTACTAATTATAAAGGGGGCGGGGAGGAGGGATGGAGAGGCGGTGCAAGTCTAGGGCACAGACACTCTAGGCCACAACATTTTGACACGGGGCTCCAAGTTAAAAAGTTGTTTTTTATGACAATAACTGCATCACCTGCCGAAAGGACCCCAGGACAGATCTTGGATTAAAAGCAGCTATCTGACGGTACAAGCGGTTTGGGGGGGACAGATTGTGGGAACAGAGTCGCTTGAATTGTTTGTTTCGCATAATTGTAATGGACGTAACAGGGGTAGATACTAACATTGACTTCCAAGCTTCTACAGCTACCCAGTAATCGCGGGATCATTGGGACAGAAGCTGGAGGTGTCGTAAACCATGTGCACAGCGTTCAATGAGTGCAGTGTATGCAGCAATTGGAAAACAGTCTCTACCTATACAGCAATTGATAATAACAGTCTCTGCCTTCTCCGTAGAGGTATTTGGTTGTTTTTCACAACTAAATTTCCCTCTCCTGCAGCCGCATGATTTTTGTGCGGTTCTTGTCTCAAGGACATTCAGTAGCACAGATATTTAAATTGATGCTCATAAGAGGTATATAAGTGATATTGAGCCGTAAAGTGTCCATCTGTTTGCTGATAACTAGCTGATCAGTGGAAGTCCAACCACTGGGACCCTTACCGTTCATGAGAATAGAAGTGAATGTCAGCATTCTATTTTATTTGTTGATATCAGTCAATCTAAATCATCGGATCTGAAATCTCAGTATTGGGGTATGGTAACAATCCAAATATCAGTCTGCAATAATTTTGTGGTGAGGTCTGGATTAAATGGTTATCCAGGTATGCCCCATGTGCCCCAGACGTGCAGAGTCTTATTTGTAGTACTACATTTTACCATATTAGACAAATACTCCATAGTCAGCAGGCAACAAACAGGGCATATTTAACAGATCTAAATATGTGACTGTTAATTAAAACACAACATGTCTTTAAGTCTAGCCTCCATGGATTTTTTTAGGCGTCTCATTATAATGAACGAGAAATGATTAACAAGTTTTTCTTTTTAAATAGAGCGGTAATAGTATTTATCCTTGCTGACATTTCTCTAATAATTGCTCTTGAGCTCCCTGTGGTGATCACCACTTCATTCCTTCCTTCTTAAATGACCCGATACCTAGTTCTGTAAATGTTGTGTTATAAATTTTTCTTTTTTTTTTTTCCCTTATAGGAAGAATATCGTAGTAAAGTGGAGGATTACATCAAGCGTTACGCTAGATGATGCCAACTATGAATCTTTGATCGCCTTGTTGAGAGAAGTGGCCACATTCTGTAGGGTCTCCAGAGCCATATAGGGGAGGAATCTGGAAACTGACAGGTTTTGTGCCCTCTCCCTGCCAGACTGATACAAACGTTTACCTCCAGCCCCTACAATATGATGCCATCTCAGTATCCAGCCAGCAGGAGCCTCAAACTACTACTCCCACTTCTTTAACTTTTGATGTGTGAATTATAATTATTTTTCTTTTTTTATTGGAGTGGGGCAGTTGTTTTTTTCTTTTTTTTCTTTTTCTATATTTCAGACTATCTCTAACAATATATGCAATGCTGTATGGAATCTTACCGGAGATGTGTTGACATTTATTATAATCAAGTGCTCACTAAACGGAAAGTTTGATTGATTGTTAGTCCTAAGTTAACCATGTGTTTCTGAGACTTGAAATCTGCTATGGAAGATGGCGGCATCTGTAGACCTCCTATGAGCCCATAACCATGATAAGATATAGTCCTATATTTTGTCAGGTGGTTAACTTTGCGGCTTAGTAAATGTATCTCTATGTTATGAATTGCTATTAATCTTCATGAGATGCAGTACAACAAAATAAATTGTAAACTTGGTAAGTATACATCTAGCTTTTATAGCAGACACAAGGTTTACATCTCTTAATGGAGTTTAAAATGACATAAGAGGCTGGAGCTAAACACCAAATCCATGTCGCAGGCCTTTCCCATTGGTCGGCTTGTGTGGCATCATCCTAAAATACATTATTTTTAAGCAATGTTTTTATCTGTGTGCAAGCAGAAATCTGGAATACAGCAATATGCAGATTCTCTGACAATAAAAGCATTACTAGTACACAGGGATTCACAAAGCATTGGTGATATATACTTTTTACTGTGATAATGCAACTTTAAATTATTATCTTGTTAAAAAGAGCTTGAAAACTCTGTATCCACACCCTGAAAATGTATACAGGGTTATATAAATATACGGATATGCACTTTCTTTGCTCTAACATGGCTGTGTGTTGTGTTTTTCCTTACTTTATTGGGGATGGAGGAGATTTCCTATTAACTAAACATGTAACAGGCCTACTTGTACTTTTCTGTGGTTCCTCTGGGCTGCTGTAGTAGAGCAATGGGACCCAGACAGAGGAACACATTCTAAGAAGTAAGTGTGGAGTTTTGCAACAGGGAAGTCCTAGGTTGCCACTTTTTGCATGGTCACTGTTGGTAGCGTGGCACAAAAGGAGGTAACAGAAGTGTAGATGTTCAGCCTGAAGGTCTGGGCTGGCAGAGTTAGTTCTGATATGGGAGGTGGACAACAACGCAGGTGGAGCTCACTCAGTCAAGGCACATGGCAGGCAGTGGACAAAAGAATGGCCCTATTATTATTATTATTAATAATATTATAAATAGTAAGCTGGTTAAAAATCAGGAGAAGCGGGTACAAGAACATCTTCATAAATCACTGTAATAATGAACCTAACTACTCAGCGAACAGAAAGGAGTAATTTTTTATAGATGTAGCAGAGTGGGGATTGGTGAGAGAATGCAAAGTGGTGCACATATAAGGACCCAACAGAAGAGGCTGCAACAAAAAGCCCAAAGCTACCAAGCGAACAGAGACCGGCTGACCAGTGGAACAAGGGTGAGATAAGTATGCTGTGCTGCAACTAGAAATTGTGACAGACCAGCCCAGAGGATTTAGGGAAATATGCTGGCTACATGTTCAAAGTCTTAAAAACACTTTGACAACATATCACCTACTGTGCGATCTCCTCTTGTTTAATACTTGAACTCCTCTTCCCTCAGTATATTCTTTAAACTAGGATCTTGGTACAAAATTGGTATATACTTTGCAATAATTTTTAACTGAATTTTACTGAACGATGTAGAAATTGCAATCATGGAAATGGTGCCTTCACTTGCAACAGCTGTGTTGGTATCAGATTTATAGAACATATTCTGTGTTTTATGTAAGACGAGTAAATGAAACTCTCGTATAGCAGAACATGTACTATAGCTGGTAGTGTAGGGGGGGCATGCTCATCTTAAAGGAGCAGCATGACGTTTTAGGGAGAGACACAGTGGTAGTTCTCCGGCTTTCTGTTTTTGGGCAATTAAAAAAGTTTGAGCTTGCCGTGTAAAAAAGAAGATTGCTTCTCAAAGATCATTACTAAAGATGAGCGAACCTCGAGCATGCTCGAGTCGATCCGAACTTTCGGCATTTGATTAGCGGTGACTGCTGAACTTGGATAAAGCCCTAAGGCTATGTGGAAAACATGGATATAGTCATTGGCTGTATCCATGTTTTCCAGACAACCATAGAGCTTTATCCAACTTCAGCAGCCCCCGCTAATCAAATGCCGATCGTTCGGGTTCGGATGGACTCGAACCCGAACCCGGTTTGCTCATCTCTAATTATTACTGATAACTTCCCTATTTGCCATTATGTTAACATGTCAAACTGACACAACTTCTTTTATCGAAGTGGTCACACTTTCTAATCAATTAATTAAGAACACTTGATTAACAGGACATGGCTGCTACTAACCTTCCTAATTTCTATGGAAACGTTACTGTTTATTACATTTTTCACAACTGAATTTTTTTCACAACCTATTTTTGTTAAATGATGACACAGTAGACTCTGTTGTGTGTTATCGTTCATATCGTTCATCTGAGGTTGTATTTAACTAATTATTAGACCTTCTAAGTGCCATATGTTTTTATTTTGTCCTGATACATAAAAACCATAGACCAAAGATTCAAAACCAAAGTTAGAGGATATTGATTGGGTTATATGGTTGTCTTCTGACTGCCATAAAGATGGTTGGAGCCTAGCCCCTAAGTAACTAGAATAAAGTGTAATATATTACTATCTGGCGCTAAATTCTTACATTCAACATATTGTACATGCAACTTACACACTACAGTATTTCGAAAAAAGAAAACCTATTCAGAAGTCTATAGCTTTTGTCATAAAACATTCAGTATTTTCCATTTCGAAACAATATGCGTCATAATTTGCAAGAAGGTATAAACTTTTATCACAGGTTGGTGAAAATTCCCATGAATGCCACCATACATGTAACTCTTAAAATACTTTTCAGAAACCTCCACATCCTTCTACCCTAATGCAAATAAATCTGTATGCGTGCTAGGTTCTATGAAATCAATTTTCCCTCTTGTCCTCTCCAGGGTGATTTTACATGCTTTCTTCCTGATTTCCAGCTATTTTTGTTGTCCTGCATACTCTCACAATGTAACCACTTCTGATGTGTTCCATAGTAGAGCACCAACCACTCATGCTCACCCTGTAAGCCATGCAGCCGTGTGGACAGTGTATGCACCATGCACCCACTCCTTGACATTCTGTACACTGCATTGAGTGAGGAACTAGCTGATACCACATATATTCTACCATGGACTATAGTAGGACAGTCACTGACAACAAAACTTAAATAGGGGTCAAAATTGGCATGCAAGATCCATCTTATACCAGCAAAAGTAATTACACCACCTGGGTTTGATGGGTGAAGTGCACGACCAAGTACAAACAGCCACTCCCCCCATCTGGAACACAGAAAAAAAGACAAATTTGGTCAGCTCTCCTTGAACACCATTCACACTAGGCAGGAGCACATTGCTATGGCTGAAATTACAAACACACTAAAACACAGAAAAATGCAACAGCTCACGGCAGTGGCAAGATACAGACCCACAACAGACATGAAAATAGTTAAAAGCATCCAAACTGCTAAAAAAAATCCCACAAAAATAATGAGGCTTTTGGTTACCATTTGCAAACAGTGTAAACCACCCCACCACGATAAGGTGGCCTCATGCTCGGTACAGACCCAACACTGTACTATGGCCCCTCCATGGCATGTAATATGCCTATGCTCTGGGCATGCAAGATCCATCTTATACTGGCAAAAGTAATTATACCACCTGGGTGGGACAGGTGGAGTGCACGACCAAGTAGAGGCAGCCACTCCCCCCATCTGGAACAAAGAAAAAAAAAAAATTTGCTCAGCTCTCCTAGAACACCATTCACACTAGGCAGGAGCATGTTGCTATGGCTTAAATTGCTTGTGTTTTTTTGTGTTCCAGATGGGGGGAGGGGCTGCCTCTACTTGGTCGTGCACTCCACCTATCCCACCCAGGTAGTATAATTACTTTTGCCGGTATAAGATGGATGTTGCATGCCCAGAGCATAGGTGTATTACATGCCATGGAGGGGCCATAGTACAGTGTAGAGTTATATAGTTAATACGGTTGAAGAAAGACACATGTCTATCAAGTTCAGCCAAGGAGGGGATGGATGCAGGGAAGGGGGTACACAAGGAGGGGATGGATACAGGGGAAGGGGACAGATGACGATAGGTTCTATACATATGCGTTTATATTATTTTGGTCTAAGAACTTGTCTAAGCCGTTTTTGCTGTGACCAGTTCCTGGGGTAGACTGTTCCACAGATTCACAGTTCTCATTGTAAATATGGCTTGTCGCCTCCGGAGATTGAACCTTTTTTTCTCCAGGCGGAGGCAGCGCCCCCTTGTCCTTTGAGGGGGTTTTACCTGGAACATCTTTTCCCCATATTTCTTGTAGGGGCCATTTATATATTTAAATAAATTAATCATATCTCCCCTTAAGCGTCTCTTCTCCAGACTAACGAATTTAATTCTTTTAATCTCTCCTTGTAACTAAGATGCTTTATTCCCCTTATTAGTTTAGTTGCCCATCTTTGTACCATCTCCAGCTCTAGAACATCCTTTTTATGAATCTGATTCAAAAACTGGACAGCATACTCCAGATGAGGCCGCACCAAAGCTTTATAAAGCGATAGTCCCGAGAGTCCATGCCTCTTTTAATGCATAGAATAGAGAAGAAATCAGGTGATACCTTTTAGAGGCTAACTGAGTATATCAAATCACTTAAAGGGGTTGTCCAGCGAAAAACTTTTCTTTTAAACCAACTGGTATCAGAAAGTTATATAGATTTGTAACTTACTACTTTAAAAAAATCTCAAGTCTTCCCATACTTATTAGTTACTATATGTCATGCAGGAAGTGTTGTTTTATTTTCAGTCTGACACAGTACCCTCTTTTGCTATCTATCGTCCCCTGCCTTTCATTGTGAAATTTTGCTGCGTTTTTACAGGTTTTGTTGAATTCTTTGTAATGTTTAACCCCTTAACGACACAGGGCGTATATTTACGCCCTGTGGCAGCCTCAGGGAGTTCAGAGGGGGACCGCGCGGCGACCCCGCTCTGAACCGCCGCGGTCCTGGGTGCCGCATGTAGCTCGGGACCGCAGCTATTAGCGGGCACGGTCCGATCGCCGTGCCCGCTAATAAAGTAATCAGATGCAGCCCGATTCCTGGTGGTCTAGTGGCGGAGATCACCCCCCGGAACGTTGTCCTGGAGGAGCGATCTCAGTGTCTGCTGCCGCCTGGGGTCTGCGCCGTAATGGTGCTGATGCCGGCTCGACACTCTGTTGCTTCCGGCTGCAGCAGCCGAAAGCAATCGAGTGCCTATCTCATTGATCTATGCTGTATTACTATATACAGCATAGATCAATGAGAGATCAGTGTGCTTATACTAGAAGTCCCCCATGGGGGCTTCTAGTATAAGTGTAAAAGAAAAAAAAATGTTAATATTAGTAAAAAAAAAAAAAAAAACTCCCCTAATAAAAGTTTGAATCACCCCCCTTTTCCCTTGTTATAAATAAAAATAAATTAAACATGTTTGGTATTACCGCGTGTGTAATCACCCAAACTATTAATTTATCACATTGCTTATCTCGCACGGTAAACGTCGTAAGCGCAAAAAAATTCCAAACTGCAAATTTGCGCATTTTTTTGGTCGCATCAAATCCATAAAATTTGTAATAAAAAGCAATCAAAAAGTCGCATATGTGCAATCAAGGTACCAATAGAAAGAACACATCATGGCGCAAAAAAATGAAACCTCACATAGCCCCATAGACCAAAGGATAAAAGTGCTATAAGGCTAGGAATGGAGTGATTTGTTAACAATGGTTTGAATTTTTTACAAGCCATCATATAATATAAAAGTTATACATGTTATATATCGTTTTAATCGTAACGACTTAAGGAACATATGTAACAATTTTATTTTATGAAAATCCCCTACCTCTTCTTCCCAAAAAATGCAACTACAAAATGTCCCCTTACAAATAAATTTTTATATGAACCATAAAAAATAAAAACATACACATCTATATTATTAATTTGTCACAATTGGTGAACGCCATAAAAATGAGAAGAAGAAAAAAACTGCACCAAACGTGCTGTATTTTGTTAGTTCTGTAAAAAAAGATAAAGCAAGCAAGAAAAAAGTTATGTGGCTAAAAATGATACCAATAGAAAGTACAAATTGTCCCGCAAAAAACAAGCCCTCACATAGGTATGTCGACTTAAAACTAAAGGTTATGGCACTTTGAAGGTGACAATGAAAAAACTTGCTTGGTCTTGAAAGGGCTAACAACAATATATTGCAAATATTAACATATGATATATGCTAATCTTGGCAACATAACTATAAACTGCACACCGTGCAAAAATTTGGTGTCTTAGGGGGACATTTATTAAGTCCGGCGTTTTTTACGCCGGACTTATAAATCTCCCCGCATCTCCGGCACTATGGGGATTTATGTAGAGGCGGACTGCCTCTACATAAATCCTGTGCGCTCTGGTGCGCACCGCCGAAAACCTACGCCAGCTGAGGACTGGAGTAGGTTTTCGGCGTATCTTTTGGCGGAACGGATGGTGAAGCGCCCTCCGTTCCGCCTTGAAACCCCCTCCCCGAGCCCCCCCCGCGTACTTGGCGGAAAGTGCCGATTTGCGAATATTTTATTCGAAAATCGGCCATTTGCGAATAAAAAAATGCGCAAATCGGCACTTTCCGCCGAAAATCATCCGTACGCCGGATGATACATGTCCCCCTTAGTGTCCTCTGATCATTAGATAGAGCTGGGAGAAGTGCATAGTTTTGTGCTTCACCCTGGCTGCTCAATCTGACTGTGAAATCTGGCTCTGATTCTGTTCTAAACCAGGAGAAAAACATTGCATGCTTCTCCCATCTATATCTAGTGATTGCTTAGGGGCATCAGCACTGAGACTCGGGTCAATCAAAACTTTTGACATCCATGTGACATTACAATCACCAATCCCGCACACAGCATCCTGGGGAGTAAGGGGCCTATTACACAGGCCGATGGGGGGCCCGATCATAACTGTAAACGAACTCCTATCTGCTAGATTGGCGCTCATTTTATGGGCCTATTACACGGCCCAATAATGGTTTAACAAGGGCTGCATGGACATCGTTTCCGATGTCCTTGCAGCCCTTGCTTTAACTGTATACATTACCTGTCCACACTCCAGGGCTCCTCTTGCGGCCGTCTTCTCCCCGGGTCCCACGCGCTGGAGCTTCACAGCGGCCTGTCTCAGATGACAGGCCGCTCAGCCAATCACTGGCCGCGACGGTCCTGGCCAATGATTGGCTGGGCGGCCTGTCAGCTCAGACAGGCTGCTCTAAAGCTGCAGCGTGCGGGACCTGCGGAGAAGGTGACCGCAAGAGGAGCCCTGGAGCATGGATAGGTAATGTATACACTTAGCAAATCGTCAGCTGCTGGCTGGGTCTCGCTATTACACGTAGTGATGCGTGGTCGGCGCCCGAGGATTATAGGTCCAAATATAATTCAATGATCACCTGATGATCGTTGTCATTGACTGATCGTTGTGTTTATTACAGGGAGCGATAATCAGCTGGATAGGGCCGATTCGGCCGATTATTGTTCCGTGTAATAGGGCCCTAAAACCTTCTTTATCGGGACCCGGCTTTAAAATTAACTTTTATTAGATCATCTTAAAAAAATCTCAAGGATATTATTACCATGTATAGCAGGGGTACTCAACAACTTTTAGTGAAGGTCCACTTACCGGGGTCTATAGTCAGGTGAAGGTCCGAGCTAAACATCAGTAGGAATGTGCTTTGTTACTTTTCACAAACGTTCAACTATTTACATTGCTGCTTATTAGCGGGAAAACTGGCATTTTTTTCTCTCTCACCAGCCCTTTGATATAAGGTACAAAGGGGGTGACTGCCCTGGTAGTATATAGCCCCCCCTGTTGCTCCCCCAGTAGTGTATAGCCCCCCTGTGCGCTCTCCCCCAGTAGTGTATAGCCCCCTGTTGCTTCCCCAGTAGTATATAGCCCCCCTGTGCACTCTCCCCCTGTAGTATATAGCCCCCCCTGTGCTCTCCCCCTGTAGTATATAGCCCCCCTGTGCTCTCCCCCTGTAGTATATAGCCCCCTGTGAGCTCCCCCCAGTAGTATATAGCCCCCCTGTGAGCTCCCCCCAGTAGTATATAGCCCCCTCTGAGCTCCCCCCAGTAGCATATAGCCCCCCTGTGCTCTCCCCCCAGTAGTATATAACACCCCTGTGTGCTCCCCCCAGTAGTATGTAGCCCCCCCTGTGCTCTCCCCTGTAGTATATAGCCCCCTGTGAGCTCCCCCCAGTAGTATATAGCCCCCCCTGTGCTCTCCCCTGTAGTATATAGCCCCCTGTGAGCTCCCCCCAGTAGTATATAGCCCCCCCTGTGCTCTCCCCTGTAGTATATAGCCCCCTGTGAGCTCCCCCCAGTAGTATATAGCCCCCCTGTGCTCTCCCCCTGTAGTATATAGCCCTCTGTGAGCTCCCCCCAGTAGTATATAGCCCCCTGTGCTCTTCCCCTGTAGTATATAGCCCCCCTGTGATCTCCCCCCAGTAGTATATAGCCCCCTGTGAGGTCCCCCCAGTAGTATATAGGCCCCTTGTGCTCTCCCCCCAGTAGTATATAGGCCCCCTATGCTCTCCCCCCAGTAGTATATAGCCCCCCTGTGCTCTCCCACAGTAGTATATAGCCCCCTCTGTGAGCTCCCCCCAGTAGTATATAGCCCCCTGTGCTCTTCCCCTGTAGTATATAGCCCCCCTGTGATCTCCCCCCAGTAGTATATAGCCCCTTGTGCTGTCCTCCTGTAGTATATACCCCCCTGTGAGGTTCCCCCAGTAGTATATAGCCCCCTGTGATCTTCCCCCAGTAGTATATAGCCCCCTGTGCTCTCCCCCTGTAGTATATAGCCCCCTGTGCTCTCCCCCTGTAGTATATGGTCCCCTTTGAGGTCCCCCCAGTAGTATATAGCCCCCTGTGAGCTCCCCCCAGTAGTATATAGCCCCCTGTGCTCTCCCCCTGTAGTATATAGCCCCCCTGTGTGCTCTCCCCTTATAGATGGCCCCCAGACAGAAAAAAAAAAAAAAACCACAACTCACCTAGCACCTCGCTCCCCCGCTGCACCGCTTCTCTTCTCCTGTCGGTCCGGCCCCCGGCTGATACGCTCTCTCTGGGGACGTCCCGGGGATTCCCCAGCAGAGCGCGGGGGCCGGACCGACACTGCCGCGGGAGGCATTGCGGTGGGGAGCGGGGCGGGGAACGGATCCGGGGCGGTTAGGAGGTCTGACCAGGGGTCCGAACAGCGGTCCGCCAGTTGAGGACCCCTGATGTCTAGCAAGACCATACAGGTCTAAAAGTAGTCATTATAGATGGGGGAGTTAAATATGAACCGCCATCTAAAATATGTCTATAGCCTCTTAACCCCTTGCCGCAAAATGACGTTTGGGAAACTTCATGTAAAGCAGGTAGTTCCTGCAACATGATGTTCCCCAAACGTCATGGCTTCCCTGCCTCCCCCCGCTGACCCTATAGAAGATCGGGCAGCAGGAGGAGGTTGTGTCACACAGCATCCTCCTGCTGCCTCTGCCCGGAGGGGAGCCGCGCTCCCCCCGGGCAGTTAACCCCATAAACGCCGCGGTCAATGCGACCGCAGCGTCTATGGGGAGATTCATGGCCTCCCGCCGATCGGGCGGCGGGGGGAGGCTGCAGAATGTTGCCTCCCCCCACTGCCACTAACAGTGTGGCCCCCCTCCCCTCGTCCCCCGATATCGGCGGATCGCCGCTATTACTGTTATAGCGGCGATCCGCCGGTACTGGGCATTACCGGCGCCGCTGCCGCCTTTCATCTGATGAAAATGTATAAATCAGACCCCAGATCAGCCCCCCTAGTGGGCGATCACTAACCCTCTCCCTCCCCCCGGGTGGCCATCAGATCCAAGATGGCCGCCCCCATCCCTGCGAACAAACGATGTTTGTTTGCAGGGATGGAAATGAATAAATGATCAAAGCCCCATGCTCTCCACCACCAGAGGTAGCGGAGAGCATGGGGCAGTGATCGGGGATCCCCCGTGTGGTCCCGGTACAGGCAATCAGCGGTATATACTATATCCTGCTGATCGCCTGTTCCCAGTGCAAAGATGCACTTTTTATCCCCTGTCACCATAAATCATTGGTGACAGGGGATAAAAAGTGTCAGTGTGTCGCCCCCCAAGTCGCCCCCACCCCCCCCCAGTCACCCCCGTCCCCCAGTCACCCCCCTTCCCCATATACATTATCTGATCCAGGGAGGTCCGTCCTCATCGGCGTCCAGGCTGATTCTGAAGTGCGCATGCGCTCCAGAATCAGTTATCTCGGAAAATTTTAAGTGACAGAGACCAATTTGGTCTCTGTCACTGAACTATGATTACCGTGATAGAAAATATCACAGTAATCATAGTAATATAGTGAAAATGAATGTATAAAGTACAAAAAGTGAAAAACATACAAAAAAATAAAACACACACTTTTTATTATAGTAATAATTGCAGTTTACTCCCAAATTACCCCTAACCCCCCCAGATTGCCCATATCCGCCCCAGGTTGCCCGTAACCACCGCAGGTTGCCCGTATCCACCCCAGGTTGCCCGTATCCACCCCAGGTTGCCCGTAATCACGCCAGATTGCCCGTAATCACCGCACGTTGCCCATAACCACCGCACGTTGCCCATAACCACCGCAAGTTGCCTATAACCACCGCACATTACCCATAACCACCACATGTTGACCGTAACCACCCCGAATTGCCAGTGACCCCCTCCAGGTGGTCTGTAATCAGCCCCGTTTGCCCATAACCCCCCCAGATTGCCTATAACCACCGCACATTGCCTATAACCACCGCACGTTGCCCATAACCACCGCACGTTGCCCATAACCACCGCACGTTGCCCATAACCACCGCACGTTGCCCATAACCACCGCACGTTGCCCATAACCACCACACATTGCCCATAACCACCGCACGTTGCCCATAATCACCGCACGTTGCCCATAACCACCGCACGTTGTCCATAACCACCGCACGTTGTCCATAACCACCGCACGTTGCCCATAACCACCGCACGTTGGCCATAACCACCGCACGTTGCCCCTAACCACTGCAAGTTGCCTATTACCACTACAAATTACCCTTAACCACCGCACGTTGCCCGTAACCACCACATTTTGACCGTAACCACCCCGAATTGCCAGTGACCCCCTCCAGATGGTCCGTAATCAGCCCCGATTGCCCATAACCCCCCAGATTGCCCCTAACCACCACGCGTTGCCCTTAACCACCGCGCGTTGCCCGCGACCCTCTCCAGATGGTCCGTAATCAGCCCCGATTGCCCGTAAACCCCCAGATTGCCTCTGACCATCGCACGTTGCCTATATCCACCGCACGTTGCCTCTAACCACCGCACGTTGCCTCTAACCAGTGCACGTTGCCAGTGACCCCCTCCAGATTGCCCGTAACTACCCAAAATTACATGTACCCACCCCTGATTACCTATAAGCACTTCAGTTTATCCGTAACCACCCCAGATTGTCTGTAACCACCCCATGTTGCCCATAACCACACCAAGTTGCCCGTGACCACCCCAGGTTGCCCATAACCACACCAGGTTGCCCGTGACCACCCCACATTACCTGTAATCTCATTTTTTATTGTATTTTAGTAACTGCGCTATTCTAATAATTATTACTAGCTGCTGTTTTGCTCCAGCAAATTGGCGCTCCCTTCCTTCTGAGCCCTGCTGTGTGCCCATACAGTGGTTTATGCCCACATATGGGGGTACCGTTTTACTCAGAAGAAGCTGCGTTACTGATTTTGGGGTACGTTTTTTCTCCCATTCCTCGTGAAATTAAGAAATTTTAAACTAAACGAACATATTATTGGAAAAATTCGAGTTTTTCATTTTTACTGTCTTATTTTGAATACTTTCCTCTAATACCTGTGGGGTCAAACCGCTCACTGCACCCCAAGATGAGTTCTTTGAGGGGTGTACTTTCCTAAATGGGGTGACTTTTGGGAAGGTTCTATTCTGCTGACACTACAGGGGAGCTGCAAATGCACCTGGCGCTCAGAAACTTCTTCGGAAAAATCTGCACTGAAAATGCTAATTGGTGCTCCCTTCCTTCTGAGCCCTGCTGTGTGCCCATACAGTGGTTTATCCCCACATATGGGGTACCGTTCTACTCAGGAGAACCTGCGTTACAGATTTTGGCATGCAGCTTCTCCCCTGTTCCTAGTGAAATTGAGAAATTTCAAACTAAACGAACATATTATTGGAAAAATTCTAGTTTTTCAATTTTACTATCTTATTTTGAATACTTTCCTCTAATACCTGTGGGATCAAAATGGTCACCACACCCCAAGATTAATTCTTTGAGGGGTGTACTTTCCAAAATGGGGTGACTTTTGGGGGGGTTCCCTTCTGCGGACACTACAGGGGCTCTGCAAAAGCACCTGGCGCTCAGAAACTACTTCAGCAAAATCTGAACTGAAAATGCTAATTGGCGCTCCCTTCCTTCTGAGCCCTCCTGTGCGCCCATACAGTGGTTTATGCCCACATATGGGGTACAGTGGTACTCAGGAGAACCTGCGTTACAAATTTTGGGGTGCGGATTCTCTCATGTTCCTAGTGAAATTGAGAAATTTCAAACTAAATGAACATATTATTGGAAAAATTCAAGTTTTTAATTTTTACTTTCTAATTTTAAATACTTTACTCTAATACCTGTGGGGTCAAAATGGTCACCACACCCCAAGATGAATTCTTTGAGGGGTGTACTTTCCAAAATGGGGTGACTTTTGGGGGGGTTTCTTTTCTGCGGACACTACAGGGGCGCTGCAAACGCACCTGGCGCTCAGAAACTTCTTCAGCAAAATCTGCATTAAAAAAGCTAATTGGCGCTCCTTTCCTTCTGAGCCCGGCTGTGTGGCCATACAGTGGTTTATGCCCACATATGGGGTACCATTGTATTCAGGAGAACCTGCGTTACAAATTTTGGGGTACTTTTTTTCTCTTGTTTCTCGTGAAATTGAGAAATTTCAAACTAAACGAACATATTATTGGAAAAATTCAAGTTTTTCATTTTTACTGTCTAATTTTTAATACTTTCCTCTAATACCTGTGGGGTCAAAATGGTCACCACACCCCAAGATGAATTCTTTGAGGGGTGTACTTTCCAAAATGGGGTGACTTTTGGGGGGATTCTATTCTGCGGACACTACAGGGGCACTGCAAACGCACCTGGCGCTCAGAAACTTCTTCAGCAAAATCTGCATTAAAAAAGCTAATTGGCGCTCCTTCCCTTCTGAGCCCCGCTGTGTGCCCATACAGTGGTTTACGCTCACATATGGGGTACCGTTGTATTCAGGAGAACCTGCATTACAAATTTTGGCATGCTTTTTTTCTCATGTTCCTTTTGAAAATGAGAAACTTTAATCTAAACATATATATTATTTGAAAATTTAAATTTTAGATTTTATTACGGCCTAATTGTGAATACTTTCCTCCAGCCCCTGTAGGGTTAAAATGCTCATTATACCCCTAGATTATTCTTTAAGGTGTCTAGTTTCCAAAATGGGGGTCACTTATGGGGGTTTCCAGTGTACAAGCCTTCTAAATCCATTTAAAAAAAGAACTGGTCCCTAAAAAAAAATCAGTTTTGGAAACTTTCACAAAATGTGATAATTTGCTAATACATTTCTAAGCCCCATAACACCCTAAAAAAGTAAAATATGTTTCCCAAATTATGCCAGAATAAAGAGGACATATTGGTAATGTGATTTAGTATTTAATTTATGTGCTATGACTTCCTTTTTTAGAAGCAGAGAATTTCAGAAGTTCATAAAATGCAAAATTTTCAAATTTTTCATGATATTTTGATGTTTTTCACAAAAAACACACAAAGTAGTGACCAAATTTTGCCACTAATATAAAGTGTGACGAAAAAACAATCTCAGAATCGCTAGCATACGTTAAAGCATCAATGAGCTATAAGCGCATAAAGTGAGACAGTCAGATTTTGAAAAATTAGCCTGGTCATTAAGGCCAAAACAGGCTTTAGAGGCAAGGAGTTAAACATGTTTTACTGCATCTGCAGCATCTTCAGAAAGAAATGCTATCCTGAGGATGCTGCAGGTGCAGTGAAACATGTTGAAGAGGCTATAGACATATTTTAGATAGCGGTTCATATTTAACTCCCCCATCTATAGTGACTACTTTTAGACCGGTATGGTCTCGCTATACATGGTAACAATACAGGAGCAGTCTGGGTCGTATTTTTAATCATGATCTTTCTACCGTGAGATTTTTTTAAGCTAATCTAATAAAAGTTATAATCTGGTCCCAATAAAGGGGACTTTACTCCCCAGGCGGCTGCCTATGGAATTGGTGATTGTAATTTAGTATTGTGACCCCTGACCTTTGACTAGAGGGTCTAATAAATATATCTTTTTGACAATTTTTTTTTTTTTTTTAAGCAACAATAATGCTTTAAATATTTGGCTGCTTCATCCAACAATTGCTTGATCAATATAAGAATCTTGTGCCTGTATGATTTTGAAAATTAATTTCGGTAGTGTTTTTTTCAGTAAAGTGCTGTGTTTTTTGCGCAAATTCACTATCTAAATGGAGAATGTAACGTTTCTATATGCTTTTCTCCCGATTTTAACCAAATATGCTGCTTTACACTGACTTCTTTATTTCCATTATTAATTTCCCTTTATATCATACAAGTGAATACAGTTACTTTTTCCCTATGAATTCCTGCTGGTAATTTGCCTCACAGTTTCACTTTCTGCTTTAACGTTTCAGTGATGTAGACAAACATGGGGTTATGGTAGAGAATATCTCTACCTAGCTTGATCTTAAACAGTCGAAATACTATAGGCCATTACCGACTGTAAATTTACCTACACTCATGTTCCATTTAGTCATGTTCCCCTCCTTCTGCATATGCCAAGATAAGATAAAGATACAATAATCATAATTAATGGTCTACATGAGAAATATAAGCTTAAAAAAGGAGTAGTCATTATTTGGGTACACAATTCAGTATTCTTGCATTCCCTCCTAAGATGTTACACAAGAGTCCTCTGCATGGGATATACTAATCAGTGTGGTACCGAAATATGTTAAACATTTCTATCAGACCAGTCATTGAGGACCAATTTCCTCTCCTTGGTTTTATGGCTATAATGCTGTTAGTTTTCCATAGCTGCTGAGAGCCCAGTGATTGTGGTGGAATGCCAATCAAATGAACACCTTGAATGAAAGGACTAGGTCAGTCACTCTGGTTTATGTTATGCATATTGCAGCAGTCAAGCTTCTTGTGAATAAATTGAAGAATAAAAGGGCTTTGAAATCTTTACTCTGAGCGTTTTGTGCTTAAGTTCAAAGATTATCTATGCGCCTCCCAGCAGGGAACATCATTGCAGTTCACTGAAGACTCTCCCGGGAGCCAAACTCTAAGCAGACATATGCATCGTAATTGTTGGTACATAAAACAATTCAAAATGGAAACTTGAATGCCTTAACAACTGATCTTGAAAAGCCAGAGTTTTATTATGGATGTTTGTGCAAAAAAGTTTTATAGAATGAAGACATGATGGTGATAATTGACCAGTGCTGAGTGGGTCTTTGGCTTGGGTCATGTGCTGTGGTATTTCTATGTTTTTCTTTCCTTTTTTTAACTGTTCCTTAACAGTGTTGTGAAACAACACTCATTTTACCAAAAATTGCCCAAATGGCTTTTGGCTGTGTGGTTTGTACAGTTCCAATATGTAATATGTATTTTTTAGTCCTGTGTACAGTCCCTGACAGAAGTTCTGTCGCTTATCCATGTTGTGGAAACCAAAACTTATAACCTGACCAAAAATTCATCCATTGGTTTCAGAAACCACTCATATGAAAGCTGAAACCCTCCCAAATGAGTTTTTTGTAACAAAAATTTATTTGATTCACTGCTGAAATATTGATCAAATAATGAAAACTGAAAGGTCAGATTTTCGCAAGACAAAAGTTTTGTCACCCACAAAAAGTAATGAGAAAATCAAACAAATAATTAAATTTTAATACAAATATATTATAAAAAGAACTCCAGCACCCCAGACCTTCACTTGAACTGCAACTTGACCTCTGACACCATGCCAAAAATCACACTGCGACCAAAGTCTTGATTTTCAAGAGGCTGAAGACCAGATCCACTGAAGAGGTTGCTGGCACCTTTAATGTGTCTCAGCATCAAGTACAAAGAATAAAAAAAAAAAAGATTTGAAGAGACTGGAGATGTCTTTGACAAGTCCAGGTCCTGCAGACCCTGCTAGACAACAGCTCAGGAGGTACGTTTCAAAAGCCACCCGCTCTTCGACTGTAGCAGAGCTCCAACAGGTCTGATAACCTCAAGGGCCACCTAGAACAGTTTGTAGGATAATGTCTGGAAATGGCCTCCATGGAGCCAGCACTAAACAAAAGGCAAGTGAAAAGCCGCGTGGCATTTGCTAAGGCCCACAGACTGCTAAATGGATGGACGCTAAAAGTGGCAGAAGGTGGATTTCTCCAGATGAATCTTCAGTTGAATTACACCACAGCCGCCGCAAATACTGCAGGAGACTTACTGGAGCCCATATGGATCCAAGATATACCCAGAAAACAGTTACGTTTGGTGGTGGAAAGATCATGGTCTGGGGTTACATTAAGTTTGGGGTGTGTGAAACATTTGCAAGATGCAAGGGGGGGGGGGGCATTTTTTTCCTGGGACCGGGGAGGAGATGGCTGAGGGAAACGATGTCCACTCACCACCCCGGTTCCAGCGGCGGGTCCCCGGTTCCGTTTCAAGTCCGCTCAGATCCCGCCTCTGTCACTGACTGGCTGAGACGTACCACTGGAACCGGGGAGGGGAGTAGACGTCGTTTCCCTCAGCTTCCTCCTCCCCAGTCCCAGCAAAAAAATGCCCCCCACTGGAGTACCCCTTTAATGACCTTTGGGAGGCATGTAAGATGGCATTCTGTGCTATTCCTGATGATTTCATCAATAAATTGTATGAATCATTGTTGTTACACATGGATGCAGTCTTTCAAGCTCGTGGAAGTCACACAAAATATTAAATATGGCTCTAATAGCACCACAACTTCATACACCAATGTTATGAAACATATATCTTTGTATTTGAGGTGAATTATTTGTTTGATTTTCACATTACTTTGTGTGGGCGACAAAACTTTTGTCTTGCCAAAATCTAACCTTTCTATATTCATTAAATGATCAATATTTCAGCAGTGAAGCAAATTTTATTTTAGTTAAAAAAACCTAATTTGAGAGGGTTTCAGCTTTCACATGAGTCATTTCCAAAACCAATGGGTGAATTTTAAGTCAGGTTATAAGCTTTCGTTTTCACAACATGGCGAAGTGACAGAACTTCTGTCAGGGACTGTAAGTTCCACTAATGAATAAAATGTTTTTAACCCCTTGCATTTTGAAGTACACAGCTTTACACAACGTAAGTTTCGTAATAATCACGCCCGTTGTAACAACGGTCGTGAATACTACGGAACTTACGTAATGATGCCTTCTAAGGAATCCCAGCCGGAGTGTATACACATACACTCCAGCCGGGATCCCTAGTGGCGCCGCAAGAAACTGACATCGTTTTTCTGCGGCCGCTATTCAGTGAATAGCAGCTACAGAAAATCTGTCAGCACACACAATGGAGCGTGCAGCTGGGAATTCGGATGCGGGTGCACACAGATGCGCCCGCATCCGAATTTGGCGGCAGTGAAGATCATCTGGCCGGGATGATCTTCTCTGACACCGGCCGCTCCGTGACCCGGCCGGGTCACGGAACGGCTGGTGTCTTACACAGTAGGAACATGGCCTAAAGCGAATGTACCATAAGGTACATCGCTCTAAGTTTTTTACATGAATGGATGGTGCGAGGATGCTGTTGCCGCAGTCCTATTTTTGAACTGCCGCCCAGCTCCCGCACATGGCACCGGTCTTTTCCTGGGCACCGGCCCGACATAAAGCACTTCCTCTCTGACGCAGTTCCATTGATTCTAATGGAGCCATATCACAAAGGGGAGATCGTCACACTGGGGACTGGCGGGCCGGTGCCTGGGAAAAGACCAGCACAGTGAACGGGAACCAGGCAGTGGTTCAAAAAAAGGACTGCGGCACCGATGTCGATCCATTCCTGTATAAAACTTAGTGATGTACTGTACTGAGTGGAACATTCGCTTTAAGAGTCCATAGACCCTTATTGTAGTTTCGAATTTACTCCTAACTGAGGAGTTCTATTGTGGTATTCAAACCTGCTTTTAATGCAGGATGGGCAATTATCTTGCTAAATTATTAAATAAACAGTTTAAAAATAATCCTGTATGTGTCATTGTAGACACTTTTATTTCATGTACCATTTAGTTACCCCGCGGTCACAAAGCTGAAACAAATCCATGGCTAACTGGGAGAGAGAGAGTTAATATAAAACTTTTGTTGCTTGTGTACAGACAGTGGTCTGGCCCGACCTTGACTGTAATAATAATAATAATAATGATTCAGTACACCTACACGCAATCTATTCAGCTACAGTCTTCCTATTGCAGGATTATGTGTGTGGGTCCTCGGGATCAAAAGCTGTCTTCTATTTCTTCTTAGAGTTTGGGTCATCTTTATAGCGTGATGGTTGAACCGATTCTTTCATTTTTTTTTCCAGCTTTGAACTACATTGTGTCACTGTAAAAAGTCTGCATGGGAATTCAGGATTTCAAAGGAATCATAATAGGGGGTTACGTATGCCGTAAAACCATAAAATCTCAGTTTGATTTCTACTGTTGAGTTTTTACGTTTGGGAAATGATAGCACATTGATTTAGTGCCACGTGATCATTCTCTGTTCAGCACTCAAGCTTTGCTGGCTCCAATTCTGGACTTGTTTGCTAGTGCTTTTTGTGCTAGTTCCAGGTAACTAAGTGTAATGCCAGCAGCCAGTGTAGCACTCCAAATTAAATAACCCTTTCATGCGCTCGTGTTCCAGGCAGCTATTCTCCAGAGTTACAAACAGTCACTGTGGCATCATGTAAGCAATTTATAGTTCCTTATGCCTAATTAATTTCTCATACTTTGTCATGTTAGAGACATCTAAACCTAATTAATTATTATTATTTATTTTATTTTTTTTGGGTGGGGGGGCGCAACATATGCCAGTACAATTGTCGACAGTATATTTCTTTTTGGTGTCCGTTCTACATTAAAAGTGCTGTTCAACGGCCATGTTCCAGATTATCAGATGGCCTTAGAAAAATATTTACATGTTTAAGGCCCTTTCAATAGAAGGCTCATAAAGGTAATACAGACTAGGGGTCCATGACATGGCATTCATTAAGGTGCATGAATGTGACATAATAGCCTAAGGCCGCATTCACACGTTCCATGTTCCGCACAGAAGACAGGCATGAAAGGCCTGCACCAGAGTCTTTCCCCCCCTGCACGGCAGCATCTCTGATATGCTGCTGGGAATGAGGGAACTGTACGGATGTGTGCCGAACTGTAATGACAGAGCCATGCAGCGCATATCTGTACAGTTCCCCCGCTCCCAGCAGCATATGCCGCCGTGCAGGGGGGGGACAGACTCTGGTACAGGCCTTCCATGCCTGTCTTCTGTGTGGAACACGGAACGTATGAATGTGGTTTAAGTTGACTTGGCAAAGATGCATCGTGGCTGGATGCTGTTGGACTTTCTGGATTTGCTACATTTGGGATTATTGGCCTCCAGTATGCCTCACATTTTCTTTGGATCACTTGGGGTTGTTGCAATTTTTTACATTACTAATGATAGCCTCAGTTGTCAAAAGTGTTCAGTTGACTCCCAACTAGAATTACAAAAAATTCAAGACTGTTGAACCTTTTGCATTGCCAAATGCATAACATTATCCATTCCCATGAAATGATGTGCGATATCATAGACTGACATTGCAGTGCTATATACAGGGCATGTAGTATCATTATGTGCCTTTGATTGTGTGGAGCGCTGACCTTCGAGTAATGTTCTCCACCTCCTGCTCTTAATTAAAGGAATATGTATATTTGTTTTAAAAATTCTTCTGCAGAAAGATTTGGTAGAAATCTATAGGATTACTGGGAATTTACAATTCTAATTAGCATTCTGCAATATTCTAACAGTTCTTCATGGCAAGCAAGGGGAATTTAAATTGCCCTCTGGAGAATGCTAGTAGTTTTACAGTTCTGTAATATGTTGTTTAATATGGCTCCAAGGATGTGGTTTTTCTTCAAAGTGATAATGCTTTATATTTAATTACACCTTAGCAAATATTTGAATTAGGATATGCAAACTTCATTGGGCAAGAACGTCAAGCTGTTTAATTTGCTGAATAAGTCAAGTTGGACAAATTGTTCATATATGGTGCGGAGAGAATGGTTACGGGAACACATACGCATTTGTTTTTCTGTAATCTTGTTCTTTTTAAAATGTTTGAATATTGCTTGTAGTTAAAAAACATAAAGTATATGGTGTATTAAAACTACTTAGGCAGAGTTCACATATGCGTTAGAGTGGTAGTGCGTTTCACTTCCCAGCTCACAGTGATCTGTCAAAATTATTATTTTTATATGACAATGCTCATTAATGCTACTTAAAATGATTTTCTGCAGGGAAAACAGTTAGCTTTCTGCCATTATACAGTAGATATAAAGTTTATACCTGTATCATCCCTCATTTATGTTGTGCATGTAGTAGTTCTGTTAAAGGCCTGTCACAGATTCAGTCATAATTGATTGGAAAAAGCAGCACAGCTCTATTCAGCTCTATTCTTCCTGTCAAAAAGATAGACACAGCAAAACATGGTAAACATCACTACAAGGGGATGGGGTTTATTAGACACCTTTTGGTGTCCATCTTTTTCTATCATGGAACTGAAATTACCATGCAGATGTGAACCTTAAAGGGGTATTCCACTCAAACATAACTTTTGATATGCTGCTGCCCATGGTGAGACTAACAATTAATTTCATACTAGTTATTATGTATTCAGTCTCCTCCTCCCAGTTCTGAGCTGCTGCTTTCTGTTTGAAGACACAAAAAATTCCCCCTGCTCTCCCCTCCCCTCCTAAGTTCCTGGCATACTTTATGTAAAACTTTGTAGCTTTTTGATTTTCCCTCTTGGCATTACAAAATTGCAGATAAAGCCGAACAGGGACTTCTGCCCTCTAAGAGGGGAGGGGGAGATGGAAAAAAAAGCTTGCACACAGGTTTTTTGTGTCTTCAACAGAAACCAGCTCAGAAACCTGGGAAAAGGAGACTGAAAAGATAATAACAAGGATGGAATGAACTGTTCTCATCATGGACCGCAACATATAAAACGTAAGTTTTTATATGTTACATAGATGCATTTTTGCAACTCTCTCATGTCCACAATTCCTGCCCCGACCACAGGTCTGATGATCCATGTATTGTATTCTTGACAAACTATTCGGGTTGAGCAATGTTCTCCAAACTCAAGTGCTTGGCATTTGACTACCAGGATCTGGAGATGTTTAATGCCACCCTAGGGATTCCTGGAAAACATGCATACAGCCATAAGCTGGATCCATGTCTTTTCCTGGCAGTCCTAGGGCGGCATCCAACTTTTTTAGATGCTAGGAGTCAAATGCCAAGTGTTCGGGTTTGGAAAATGTTGTTGAACCTGAACAGTTCCTTAAATTTGTACATAACTTTTCTAAATTTTAGAATATAATCCATCTGTTTCAAGGCCATATTACCTTTTGTCAAGGTCTCACTGATTCAATCCCTTTTTGAGCTCACATCTAGTGTGCCTATGATGTGTTGTGGGGTCCACTGAAACTTTTCCAATAATAAAATGGCTTGTGTGGTGTCCTTCAGATAATATGGAGTTTTTTGTACAAAGGACTGCAAATCTGTTTATCTGTCAACATATTTTAACAAAATGGCTGAAACTTTGGGTCGCCCAGGGGGTTCTGTGCATCGTTGTGGACCTTCAGGAAAACGTTAGAACACAGGGAGGTGGTGGTCCAGTGTCCATATAATGAATTCATGTTCTTTTTTTGTTTTAAATCTAGGCTTCCCTAGCTGTGTCACAGATGATTCTCAGTTCTGATTGATATTGACTGGTGGAGCCTCCTGTAAGTTTCCAGAAAGGTTTTCCTTCTACCTCTCCAACCACTCCAGTGTATCTTTCGCTGGCTGCACCTGGTCTACTTATGCTCTTAGGTTGGAGTTTCTCAGGGATGAGTCCTGGTTCCTCTCATTTTCTCATGCTAAACTTTCCCCATTGGACAAACTATGAGCAAATTTGGCTTCAATAACATGTTGCTGATGACACCCAACTATATATCTCCTCCCATGGCATTACCCCACACTCCTACAAAACACCATTCACTGTCAGTCTGCCATCTCCAGCATTATGTCCTTCCTATTTCTAAAACTCAGTCTTACTAATCCTGAGCTTCATATTTTTTTACCCTCTGCTAACCTTGTCAGCAGGTTCCCTTCCTGGGGTTATGTTTGGGACTGATCTGTCCTTCACTTCTCACATTCAATCCCTTTCATTTTCTTTTCACCACATCTAAAAAAAAACATCTCTAAAATCTGTTTAGCAGCAAGGCTCATCTCCCTATCCAGCCGTTACACCAACGCCTCCCTCCTGTGCCAGTCACTACACCAATGCCTCCCTCCTGTGCCAGTCACTACACCAATGCCTCCCTCCTGTGCCAGTCACTACACCAATGCCTCCCTCCTGTGCCAGTCACTACACCAATGCCTCCCTCCTGTGCCAATCACTACACTGGCTCCCTATTAAGCACAGAATACAATATAAACTCTCAACCTCCCTACATCCCCTCCCTCATCTCTGCCTACTACCCAACCTGTGTTATACACTCTGCTAATGATTTATACCTAACATTCTCCATAATCAGCACCACTTATTCCCACCTTCTGGACTTTACCTGAGCTGCACCAGTTCTATGGAATGCATTACATAAGAAAGTCCGACCCATCTCCATCTCCAATACCCAAAGCTTTGAATATGGCCTCAAAACATCTCTTTTCAAGCAGGCTTATCAGGTTCCTAATTTGGTCATAAAACCACCACACATAATTGGTTCAACCACCTTTATCTGCATTATCCTACGTATAAAAGATGGCTAGACCATAGTGACAATGAAGCACTTTTGCCTCTCTGCCTTTAATCTTTAACCCCCACCTCATAGTCTTTAAGCTCTTGCCATCAGGGGCCTCATTTCTCATGTTTGACTTGACAATTCCATGCGTATCTCTGTAATGTCTGTTTCTTTTCTATGTAGCCCCAGAATTGTAAAGTGCTGTGGAATATGTTGGCGCTATATAAATAAATATTATTGTTATTATGCAAATCAAATTATGGCAATACCAAATTTGTATAATACATTTTTTTACCAGATTTGATCAGTAATTATTATTTTTTTATGACTTTCTGTCTCCACACATTCAAAAACCGATAACATTTTTATGTTTGTGTCGAAGAAGCTCTTTGGGTCTTGTTCTTTGCCAGAGCATACTGCCAGAACATACTGATTTCTTTTTTTTATAGCATACACTATACAGTCAAGAGTGTGATATCTTTATTTTATGTAGAGGCCTTGTGGTTAGTGCTATTATGGATACCAAGACAGTTTTAATGGATTTGCTGATCATTGAGTATATATATTCAGTATAACACATTAAAGAAATACATTTCCCCTTAATTTTATATCCATTTGCTAAAAAAATGGGGGCTTCACAAGTTTTACGTTTTTAAAATGGTATACCAAAAGATTTATTACTAGCTTTACAACTCTCAAATCCCACTTCACCTTCTGCAAAGAAAAATCTACAAAAGGAACTAGAACACTTTAGCTGGACAATGGATTGTCAGTACTGTCAGTCATGTTAGAACAGGAAAGGGCCTTCTAACTGTTTCAACAGTCTTTGTACGTTATTTGTTGGCATTCACACTTCAAATTTCCTATCATAGGATAGGCGTGGATACTGAGATTTGAGGAGGGGGTCATGTAACCTCAGTTATGGTGTTGTCTACAAATTTTTGACCATGGAGGGGTTTCATACAAACTGTTTTTGTTTTTCCTCCATTTTTTGTTTTAGCCAAAGACCAGGGTACATTCAAGGAAAGGAAAATATATACAAAGGAGTAATGTTTTTTCTTCTTGCTTGAATCCACTTCTTGCTTTAGCTAAAAAAAAAAAAAACTGCATAAATAACTACAGTGGCATTCCGTGAATTCTCCCATATAGTGTAAAATAAGACAGCAATGCAAAAATGGAACCAATTATGCAAAAAATCCTGCAGAAATAGCTGTAAGGCTATGTTCCCACAGCATTTTTTGGCCTTTGGCCTTTAAATGTGTCTTTAATTGAAAGGACCATTGAATTTTATTGTAAAAAACGGAGAAAGGGCGGTGAAAAAAAGAAAAACTGTGTGTGAACAACAACAAAAAAGTCCGCTGCTGGCAAACAACGTCCAAAAATAATTGACATTGATCATTATTTTGACGTCCGGGCAGATAACATCCATCATTTTATACACTGTGTGAATTGGACGTCCGTCATTCAATTGACTTCAATGCATTGCATTACGGTCAGTTAAATCGCAGCAATAACAAAAGTCTTTTTAACCCCTAGACAACTCTGGGAGTACCTGTACGTCCTGAGCAGCCTAGGGGTGTTCAGAGCGGGACCGCATGTAGCCCGGGACCGCGGCTATTAGCAGGCACGGTCCGATCGCCGTGCCCGCTAATTACGTAATCAGATGCAGCTGTTAAAGTTGACAGCTGCTTCTGATTACTAAATGCTCGTGTCCGGTACCTGCCGGGGTCTGCGCCGTAATGGCTCTGATCCTGTCAGGCACTCGGTTGTTTTCGGCTGCAGCAGCCGAAAGCAATTGAGTGCTGATCTCATTGATCTATGCAGTATAACTATACTGCATAGATCTCAATGAGAGATCAATGTAGTTATACTAGAAGTCCCCCAGGGGGCTTCTAGTATAGGTGTAAAAAAAATAAAAAGTTTTATTATTAATAAAAAGCCCCCTCCCCTAATAAAAGTTTAAATCACCCCCCTTTTCCCATGTTATAAATAAAAATAAATAAATAAACATGTTTGGTATTGCCGTGTGCGTATTCGCCCAAAATATTAATTTATCACATTCCTAAAAAATGTAAATTGGCCCTGTCCTCTAAGGGTTAAATTGAAAAAACGAACACCTTTTCTCCTTTTTTTGACGTTGTGTGAACATAGCCTAACAGTGATTTCTGCATGATTGGGTCCCTTTAAAGGGAACCAATCAGCCCAATATGGCTGATATGGTTCCCTGAATCGCTGTATACAGCTCCTGCAGTAGCCGCGGCACGCACCGGCTGGAGCTGTATAACCAAATAAAAGCACTTTAATCCCCCAGGCGCATGACAAGCAGAGGCGGGGAGGTAGTTATCTGGGTGGCTCCCCACCCTTAACTAGTCACCGCGTTCTGCCTGTCAGCGCGCTCCGAGGGATGATTGACAGGCAAAGAGGCCAGTAACAGACCTCTCTGCCTGTCATTCACCCCCTCGACATGGACGGGGAGCCGCCCAGATGACTACCTCCCCGCCTCTGCCTGTCACGCGCCCCGGGGATTGAAGTGCTTTTTCCCGATTATACAGCTCCCTCTGCAGCTGCGGCTGGTATGTGCAATCGCTGCTGCAGGAGCTGTATATAGCGGTTCAGGGAACCTTATCAGCCTGATTGGGCTGATTGGTTCCCTTTAAGGTTTAGGCTCTCCATTTCCAAATGACTGACATGTTAGAAAAGAATTACATCTACTTGTACTCTGAAATGGCATCTTGTATTTCTTTCCCTTTTCTTGTTCCAATCTTAAATTCTGTGCAATTTAGATAAAATCACCCTTTGTTATTTCCAGGCCTTAAACCAGCTTGATTCTAAAAACATGATAAAAGGCTAGCAGCACTGAAGTCCTATTGAGGCAAGCCAGGCAGAAAATCCACTTTGTGTTAAAAGCCAAAATGTTTAAGTGCGTTTTGCTGCTAGAACTATAGAGGTGTCCTAGTTCCAGACCCGAGCTTTGACCCGTCCCAAGAGCACCGTGTTTTTGTGGAAGTAAACACAGCAGAGAGGACTTTACACAACATGTGGTAATGGAGCTAAGCGGAAGGTTTTCAACAAGGAATAAGATGTTTGTTTACACACCGACTTTACTCGGTCCCATCACTGATGTTGCAATTGTCCACTTTTCGGGGGAATTGTTTATTAGCATACAGAGTAAAGATCCTGTTTTATCTATTATTAATACTGATAATCCTCTATGACCTCCTGCGGACTTGCATCATCAGCGAGGAAAAAGAATGTAGTGTGAGGTTCCAGTATTCGGCCAGTGACTCACCAAGGTCATGCAACTAAATATAGGAAACAAGATGTATAGACACGCACCACTGCAAATGAAGTTTTCCCACCACAAGGCATGTTCTTTGGTAGTTAGGGCAACTGTAACATAGGGTTTACACTTTTGCGGAGAAAAAAAATCCCAATGTCTGTGATAGAGGAAGTGCTAGTACCCTGTCCTTTGGTGCAGGCAGCTGCTGGGCCAGGAATAGCTCAGAGTTAGTGGGCAGAGAGGGGGGTTCTGTGACCGCTGACTTATTAAGGAGTGCTGTTCTGAGCTCCTGAGGCAACGGCACGGTACTGCTGACGAAGATTCATCGCACAGGGACAATGCATGGAATATTTTCCACTTCCCTTTAAATGTTTCCTTATTTGAGCATCTGGCTAAAACAGTGGAGTGGTCTGGTTGGTAATATATCTGTGCATTGGAAAGGTAAACCTAGGTGAAATTAAGAAAAGGGTGACCTTGTTAGGCGATGACAAGCAGACTTGGTTCCAGCAGATGCTGCACATCTAGACAGTGCATAAAATTAACGTTGCATCAGAGCAGTCAGTGCAAATCAACAATCGAAATGGCTTGTGGTATAAAAGCAGCGCTGTCATGAGGCTGGCATTATTAGCACAGCATCTAGAACGAGTAAGGGAAGAGTCATCTTATGTTTATAACACCTATATTTTACACCCCCAAACTTTAATAATGACAAAATATCACAATTTTTACAACATATTTAAATCTTTATTAACACATAATCCAATTATTAAAAACACCTATTAAAATACTGTTGGGGGGACTGGATGCCGGTATAATCTGGGCAAATAAATTAAATCATATAACCACTAATGCTATATCAGTATAACAGAGAATACAAAATTATCATTATCACAATAAATATTGTCTAGGTCAATACAGCACTTAAACCAGGTTAGATTGGTTTAAACTATGTAGATACGGGCTGTGGGAGGACAAGTACTTAACATTGCAGTATTGCACAAATCCCGATCACAAGTAAACTAAATACAGGTAAAGTGCCAATATAATGAGGTAGATGTAAATAAATAGCTGTATATTACTTTATATAGTATAGGTTTAAAGCGACTCTGTACCCACAATCTGACCCCCCCAAACTGCTTGTACCTTCGGATAGCTGCTTTTAATCCAAGATCTGTCCTGCGGTCCGTTCGGCAGGTGATGCAGTTATTGTCCTAAAAAACAACTTTTAAACTTGAAGCCTGTGCCCTACGGGAGTATCTGTGCCCTAACTTTGCACCACCCCTCTGTCTCTCCTCCCCACCCTCTTCATCATTAGGAATGCCACTGGAACATATTCTCCATGTTGAACATTGCACAGGTCCTTAACGATCCGGCCTGTGTGCCGTCCTCTAACAGCTGAGGAATAGGAGGCAATCTGCCTGGACCATTCCTCATGATGAGGAGGGCGGGGCGGAGGTACAGAGAGAGTGTGCCAGCCTAATGCATACACAATGTATGCCACTCCCATAGGGCACAGGGCTGCCAGTTTAAAAGTTGTTTTTTAGCACAATAACTGCATCACCTGCCAAATGGACTGCAGGACAGATTTTGGATTAAAAGCAGCTATCTCAAGGTACAAGCGGTTTGTGGGGGGGGGGGGGGGGCAGATTGTGGGTACAGAGTCACTTTAAGCACTTAAACATCGTATCACACTGCAATCTCCCATAAATCCACCTCATATATCCTATACCGGACCAGTACAACTGAATTATGTTTGTGCCCTTTGTGGCATAGATTCATAAGACAAATGTAGAGATGGGAATCTTTTATATCTGTGTACAGACATGCATCAGCCCTATTACTGTCTATGACCCAAACATAGTCATCTAGTAATGATGATCCATTCAAAGTTTTGTACGTTCTCTGACTCAAAATCATGAGTTCAGCACTTTTCGGTCACAAAATTCTTCTATCTTCTAAAAGTAACCTGAATGTAGTCACTAACTCTATTAACTAGAATAACTCTAACTCTATTCTATTCCAAGAGCAGTTACTGATTAAATGCATTGGCGTTCGTCTGACCATATACTGTGTGTACTCCTTGAATAAAGACTATTGATTTGATTGCACCTTCACAGCACTGGACTTCTGTTTTCTGCCATTAATGGTGCAACGTTTCCTTTTCATATACTGCTTGTCTTTGTGCTTAGTTGGTAACACCTATGCTGAGCTAACTACATTTGGGACTTAAAGGAGAAGTTCAGCAAAAAATTTATTAAAGTATTGTATTGACCCCCAAAAGTTATACAAATTACCAATATACACTTATTACGGGAAAAGCTTATAAAGTGCTTTTTTCCCAGCACTTACTGCTGCATCAAGGCTTCACTTCCTGGATAACATGGTGATGTCACTTCCTGGATAAAATGGTGATGTCACGACCAGACTCCCAGAGCTGTGTGGGCTGTGGCTGCTGGAGAGGATGATGGCAGGGGGATGCTCAGTGTCCCTCCAGTGCCCTGTGTCCCTAAGTGTCCCCCTGCCATCATCCTCTCCAGCAGCCACAGCCCGCAAAGCTCTGGGAGTCGGGTCGTGACATCACCATGTTATCCAGCAGTAGTAAACGCAGAGAAAAAAGGACTTTATGTGCATTTCCAGTAATAAGTGTATATTGGTGATTTGTATAACTTTTGGGAGGCAATACAATACTTTAATAAAAATTTTCGCCGGACTTCTCCTTTAATACCAAAAGTGACTGCAGCGTTAAGGTCTATTTTTCAAATCTGACCAGTCTGTTTTTTTGTATTAATAACTTTGTGACTCTGAAACTTATCCAAGTGATTCTGAGATTTCTCCTGGCAAAATATACTACTTCTTAGTAATCAATTTTGGACAATACATTAACCCTTTCTTTATGGAAAAACTCTAAAATGTGATGAAGAATTGAAAATGTAGCATTTCCCTGCTTACAACAAAGATAGTCACCCAAAACAGAATAAAGGGGAACTCCAGGTAGAGGTTAAAAAAATGAAACTTCTGCAGAAGCATAACGCATTACTTAGCTGTCTATCCCAGTTTTGAAACTACCAAAAATCCATTTGTTTGGGGGGGGGGGGTCGTTCTGTTTTGTGTTACTGTACTTCCTGGTTGAGCAGTTCCCAGAATGCAGTACTGGTTCCAGAATGCAATGCTTTCCCTCAGCTGTTCATCACAGTCGTTGCAGCAGCTGTTTCTGGCCGTTCAGAGATAGTGAATCACTCAGGGCATTGAGGGATTCAGCCAAGCCTCCTGTGACATCACGCCCTGCCCCCTGTCTGCATCATCAGCCTGTGCTCAGCAAACACACACAATGGCTGCACAAAGTCTCCTCTTACCAGTTGTTGTACAGATGTGTCTGCTGCTAGAACTCTGTGTGCCATTGACCTGGTCTGTAATCTGAGCTGCTGGTAACCTGCGATTTCTGAGGCTGGTGACTTGAATGAACTTATCTTCTGCAGCAGAGGTGACTCTTGGTCTTCCTTTCCTGGGGCGCTCCTCATGTCAGCCAGTTTCTTTGTAGCGCTTGATGGTTTTTGCAACTGCACTTGGGGACACTTTCAAAGTTTTTCCCAATTTTTCGGACTGATTGACCTTCATTTCTTAAAGTAATAATGACCACTCATTTTTCTTTACTTAGCTGCTTTTTTCTTGCCATAATACAAATTCTAACAGTTATTCAGTAGCTGCTGTGTATCCACCTGACTTCTGCACAACACAACTGATGGTCCCAACCACATTTATAATCCAAGAAATTCCATTTATTACACCTGACCGGGCACACCAGTGAAGTGACAACCATTTCCGGTGACTACCTCTTGAAGCTCATCAAGAGAATGCCAAGAATATGCAAAGCAGTAATCAAAGGAAAAGGTGGCTACTTTAAAGAACCTAGAATATAAGACATATTGTCAGTTGTTTTACACTTTTTTGTTAAAGTGTCACTGTTGTGAATTTTTTTTTTGCAGAAATCAATAGTCCAGGCGATTTTAAGAAACTTTGTAATTAGGTTTATTAGCCAAAAAATGCATTTTTATCATGAAAAAGCAGTTTGAAGCTCTCCCCCCTGTCTTCATTGTTCTCCTATGGAGAGAGCTAAAGAAAAGACCAAAACAGGATAACAAAGAGTTAATCTACAAATACCTCACCCATTATCTCCTGGGACAGTCACCAGTGACCTGTCTGAGCTCAGATTACAGCTGTCACCCAGCTCTGTGCCTGTAATCCTCTGTTATCTGCTTTCTGCTGCTGGCTAACTCCCTCCTTCCTCCTCCCCCCTCCCCTCTCCCTAGAGCAGACAGGGTACGACTCCTGCAACAAGTCACAATTTTCTGATTTTTTGCAGTGGATGAAAAAGAGGAAGGAGGGGGGGACCTGGGAAAAGGCTTTTTACATGCAGATAATGGCAGATTTGGCTAATAAACCCAATTACAAAGTTTATTAAAATCGCCTGGACTATTGATTTCTGCAAAAAAAATAAAAAAAATACGACAGTGACTCTTTAAGTATCTAATTCCACATGTGTTAATTCATAGTTTTGATGCCTTTAGTGTGATTCTTCAATTTTCATAGTCATGAAAATACAGAAAACTCTTTGAATGAGAAGGTGTGTCCAAACTTTTGGTGTGTACTGTACATGTATGTGGGGATGCGCTAATATATAGAAGTACATGTACATGAATTTGTGCCATGGAGTGAAAGAAATGGGCCCATGCACAGATACATTGGTTCCCCATCCCCAACATATGTATCTAAAATCAGGCTGAAAAGGACATTTGTTCTCTGCTATGTTCCTCCCGAATGTCCTTGTCTAGATGCCAGACAGGGTACACTGCTCCCTAAACTATTATATATTCCTTTTTTATAGCAAGCTGCCATCTTCAGCCATGTATTTATGCCTCTTTGTTACTTCAGAATAGGACACAGCTCTCTCATGGAATATAACTTTATTAAATAGTTTAATGGTGTTTTATGGCACCATTAATGCTAACCACTTATCTAAAGCTGCTGGATGAATGGTGAAGTATTCTTTTATTCTAAAACCTGAAAAGCTTGCAGCCTAGTACATTGTTACAAATGACTGCCATGCTTTGTAGGCTGCATTTCACAAACCATCACTTTTGTTGCAATCCGGTCAGTCCATTTGGGTTAATAATAATAACACTAATTAGATTTTAATGGGAAGCAATATCCATCTATACAACGGATTCATCTGGGATCTCATTATATTGCAGACGCATATCTTTGCTTTAAGGTCATGTCACATTGAAGTATTATTTGCTTGGTGTAGTTACTACACAGGTCATAGTAAACAGTGTTCTCTTGTCACATTAGACAGATATTTTGGAACTGCCACATATTTATTCATTTATTCTGCATACATTTACAGAGAGAAGTCATTGTAATAGGATCCCAACATTTACATTGGCAGCACTGTGCATAAATACCATGTATGGTTTCATTACCACCTGGACATATAATTGTTAGTATGGCATCTCGGAGACAAGTCTACATTTCTTACAGGGCATCATATACATAGCCACCCCTCCCCCTCTCCCAAAGCTGGCCATACACTTTAATAGCTGTCAGCCAAAAGATATCGCTCCCACCTCAATTGTCTGGGCTTTGCCACGTGTTCAGCATTACCAAACATTGCTGGTGTGGGGGGAAGAAACGCTCTGACATATGTCCGCTATATACGGTCCATGAACAGACAATGGCACTGATAATTAAAGAACACACTACACTACATTGTATCTTAATAGTTTTAAGAGATTTATCTAGTGTTTTCTTTCCTAGACCACTATGGGGGAAATTTATGAAGAGCGGCTTACTGGTACGTCAGTCTTACAATAGATCCCACCCCCAATTTTCCTGCTGGATTACTAAGAGGAGCACACCTCTCAGTGAATCCAGCCTGACCTGCACCTGCTGTACAATGGGCGCTGATATCTACGCACCCTTACAGTTCTGCAGCTGTGCATCAACTAACTATATACACTTACAACAGCGACATCTTGTGGCGAAACTTTAACACTACTTCATCATCACTGACACACAAAAAGTACTGGCTTTTGCGAAGAGTGTAACTACGAGCAACACCTGTGGTGGGACACCACATGAAGGTCCTCTCTGCTGCCACTTTTGTGTCAGCATCAACGGATCTGTGTGGCATTAAACTTATATAAAATGCCTGCAGTAACTGAATTATGTAAACATTAAGGGCATGTTCACATGGTGTCAAATCAGCTTACTTTTTTAATTGCAATTTTACAAAAAGCAAGTCATTTTTCTATAGTTTTGCAGTAATCATGGTCAGGGGGGAATGTTTGAAAGTACAGTACATCACCTGAATATACCTTAAGGGTGAGTTCATAGGGGACGCTAGCTGCCTCAGGCACACAGACCGGTTACGCTTCCTGTCGATTCACATTGCAATGAGCTGTGTGACTAGGATGTAAATAAACTTGCATTACTTTAATGACAGAACTTGATGTACAGTATAGTGCAATGCATCCAAATAGACTGACCCAGTATCAGCTGAAAGATCATCATGTCAGAAAAAGTGCTAAACCCAGTCCAGAGTGCCTTGTCACCATAATGAAGGAGCATACTTCCATTTTCAGTGTTGCTATGTAAATGATGACCTTTGTGTTAGTCCAGGGGGTAATTCTATGAGTATGATGGCATCTATCTCCTCCCTCTGTTGGCCTTCAGGTATATGTAGAAAGGCTGTATGTGCAGTTATGCCGCCTTAGGCAGTGAGAAATATTACACCCCTTTTGTCAATCTGCTGTACAAATATTAGCACCTGCAATGCCAACCTACTGTGCACAAATAATACCGCCCATTCTGTGCCAACAAGATAACATGATATAGTATGTACTTGCAGCAACATTGCCGTACTAAAGACCCTGCATCAAGATTATTCATGACTTATACCATTGTTCATATCTTCACTCTTACTACACACATGCACGCTTTTTTTTAAGTCCTAGCTGGGGGCATCCTTGTAACTCACCAGCATATCATCACTTCTAGCACTTGCTGCTACCAGGTTTCTGTCCATGCTCCACTCTCTCTTCCTGCCCGTTGCCATGTTATTTCCTCTCCAGCTGTTGGGCATATCTGACCCATAGATAGATGTTTTGTAGCACAATTGCTACTTCCTGGCCAGGTGTGTCCCTGTGCTTTGTCCCTATTTGTCTCATACCCAGTCTCATACATTAAAGTAGAGTTTATTACATATGGTAAGCGCCATCATCCTCTGTATACTTACCTTTTAGATGCCACACTAAACAATGTTTAGTATAATTAATTTAAAGTCTAATTTCTTCTCAGTAGTCCTAAACCTTAAACTTCCAATGTACTGTAATGGGAGGAGTTGTGGATCCACTAAACCACCGTTAGCGATGGCGAAAGCCACACCAGGGAGTGGAGTCTAAGGGGCCGCTAGTTTTCACCAGTGCCCAGTGGACTTGCTTCATCAGGCAACCCCAAGGTCGCTACCCCTGGCTTAGCTTGCTAGCGGCAGCAGGCGAGGTGCAGCTGAAGACACGTAGGCAGAAAGGCAGACAGGACCGCAGCAGGACTCAGAGCTGGAACCATAAGCAGGAATCATGGGCAGAGCCTGAGCAAAAACTAAAGGTTAACATGCTCCACGGAGGGGGGGGGGGGGAATTTATAGGGAGTGCTTTAGTGTAATTAACCAATTAAGGGGTCACTGCCAGAGATGTTGCATGGCGGGCAGGGCAGGAGGTAGCAGAAGTGTGGACAGTAAGGCACTCCAAGGGGGTGAAGAGGAGACCCTGGCATGTGGGTCTATGCTATAAGCTGGCCCTAGAACAGTACAGGATAAAGCAGAATTACTTTAAATGGGCATTGTTGTTTTAAACGTCCCTCTATTTGATAGCCAATTTGATTCCTAACATGTTTGTAAATCACTTCATTATCCAAAAAAACTGCTTCAATGTCTTATCCACTAGGTGTTTCCCCTCTCTGCAATATGCTGTCCACTGCTTGTAAGGAAAAATCTGTCTCTAGTAACATATAGGTCAGGACAAATTACAGAAAGTGACAGGGATGAGCATGTGCTATGTGCAGAAGATAGAGAAAGCGTGAGCTGTGGACTTGCACAGAGCTAATCTGCCACTAAAGATGATCCACACTGTCCCACAAAGGTAAGTCAAGGCTTCTCTCTCATATCTTACCATTGATAAAATTCAAGGCAGCTGTCCCTTGTGTAAATACCAGCGTTTGTACTATTGTATTCCACAGTGCTGCAGTGCATCTCCTCATTTTCTTTGCCTTTGGTGTCTAGGTAGCAGTACAGTACAGGTAACCTAACAAGACTTGCAGGTTTATGTGTAATCTGATTTTATTGACAACCACACGGCATACAGTAAATAGAAAACCAGCAAACATTGGTATAGGGCGACCTGCAAGTCGCATGGTGTCATTCATTTTACATATATATAAAAGGATAGGAAAAAGATCAACAAAATTTTAACATTTCTAAACATAAGCACCACCAACGCGGTAGCGCCGCTGCAACCAAATAGTAATTTCGATAAAAGTGATGCAAAATTTGGGAAGAAAAAGAGGAGGCAGAAAAAGAGAGAAAAGGAAAAGATCAGGAAAGAGGCGAGGGGACCGACGGAGGACAGCCGCCATAACCCTGCGTAACCACCAGTAGAGAACTATTATAGCCGGAGATTCCCACCACTAACGCACAAGAGCGGGGAAGGCCTCAGAATCCATGAACAAACGCCATGGAAACCACACCTTGTCAAATTTATCAGACTGCCCATGAACCTCTGCTATCAACTCTTCCATTCTACCCAACTCCCGCAGCTCACTCAGCCATTCTGCTATTGAGGGTATGACGGGTGTTTTCCAATGCCGGGGGATGACCATTCTAGCTGCAGTTAGAAAATGTCTCAAAATTCCTTTTTTAACTGTAGCGAGAGAACCTGGGATCTGCGAGAGCAGGGCCAGTTGTGGGGAGTTGACGACAGTCTTTCCAGAATAAGCATTATAGATAACAATGATCTTGTCCCAAAAATCTCGGATGCCCGGGCAGGCCCACCAAACATGCAGCATGTCACCAGTCTCAGTAAGACATCGCCAGCACCTGTCGGACACCTCAGGGAACATAATGTGCAAGGAGACCGGGCAGTAATACCACCGTGAAAGGATTTTGTAATTCTTCTCCTTTGCCTTAGCAGCCATGGACATGCCATGAGTAAGCTCACAGGTTTTCTGGAGAGACTGACCATCCCAAGGAACACCCAAGTCGCGTTCCCACTTATCAAAGAAAGGAGCTCTGTCAGGATTAGCAATGTTAACCAAGATCTGATACAGCACGGATATGCAATGCAGGATAGGAGAGGTGGAAACAGCCAAGTTGTCAAAATCTGTGAGTATGGGGGTGTACGAACCCCTGGGAAAAAGAACCCGTACGAATGAGGTTAACTGTCCATATTCCAGCCAGGACAGCCGACGCTCCGGAGACTGAGCCTGAAGGGTCACCAGAGAGGAGATAGCTCCACCAGTCATACAGTCTCGGATTCTAGGGCAAGCGGACCTTTCCCACAGAAGGAATCCATGCGTCTGCAGGCCCGGCTGGAAAGAAGGGTTTTGTAGTATCGGGGAGAGCGGTCCTGGGACCACTGACAATCCGTGTTTTGTCACCCACTTATCCCAAACGCACAACACATGCGGAGCAAAAAATGGAAGGCATGCCAGGGACTGACGGTCCCCTGATGTGATCCATGGCAAGAGAGAGGGCGCAATCGAGCAGATCGAGAAGTCCAAATCCACCCATCTCTTGGAGCCCCTGTAATGTACCCAATCCAGGACTCCGCGCAAGACAGCCGCCTCGTGGTAGAGACGTGGATCAGGCAATCCCATGCCACCCGTAAACCGGGATTGAGTAAGAGTGGAGTATGCAATCCTGGGTTTGTTGTTTCCCCAGATAAATTTGGAAATAGCCCTGCGCAGAGTCCTGAAGAAGGCCACCGGGACCACGATAGGAACAGTCTGGAAAACATACAGTAGCTTGGGAAGAATATCCATCTTCACAATGGCCATCCTTCCAAACCACGAGGTCGGTTTCAGGAAGTAGGATGTCATATCTGAGAGGACCCTGTTCAGCACGGGCGTATAGTTCAGATCAAAAAGGGAACTCAGAGCCGGCGGGAGCTTAATTCCCAAGTAAACAATAAAATCTGTGTGCCACTGGAAAGGGAAAGAAGCTCTAACCGCATCAAACACAGCCTGGGGGATGGAGATATTAAGCCCCTCAGTTTTAGTCAAGTTCACCTTAAAATTGCTGAGGTCACCAAATTTCTGGAACTCCTGTAGAATAGAGGGGAGAGACGTAGTAGGGGATGAAATATAGAGCAGGAGATCGTCCGCATATAATGCAAGCTTGTGGTGGTCCTGCCCAACCACTACACCCCGGATCGTAGGATTATGCCTGAGGGCTACTGCCAAATGTTCCATTGATAGAATGTAAAGCATGGGAGACAAGGGACAACCTTGACGTGTACCGTTGTGAATCTCAAACGAGCTAGATAATAAACCATTAGCCCGCACTCGAGCCGAGGGAGCAGAGTACAACGCCATGATTCTGTCCACTAAAAGCGGGCCGAGTCCCACTCCCCGCAGGACCAGCCGCAGGAATCCCCAATGTACCCTATCAAAAGCCTTCTCTGCATCGATGGAAAGTAGGCACAAAGGGGACCCCGTACGGCGGGCCCAAGACATCAAAGTGAGAGTCCTCAGCGTATTGTCCCTTGCCTCCCTGCCCGGAACAAATCCCACCTGATCAGCATGGATGAGGCGGGGGATGTGAAGACTTAAGCGATTGGCCAGCATCTTGGAGTAAAGTTTGAGATCACAGTTAATGAGTGAAATGGGACGGTAATTTTTGCAATATTTAGGATCCTGGCCCGGCTTGGGCAGAACCACCACATGTGCCTCCAATGACTGGCGGGGGAAGGGGCATGCTGCTGAAATACTATTAAAGCACTTAGTCATAAGTGGCAGTAACAGATCTCGAAATGTTTTAAAGAAGCAAACGGTGAAGCCGTCCGGTCCCGGACTTTTTCCACCCTTTGCATCAGTGATGGCACCTCTGAGCTCACTTTCAGAGAAAGGAGATTCCAAGTCCTCGACCGCCTCTGCAGACATACTAGGCAGCTTCGTGTCTGACAGGTATGCAGATATCCTAGCCTCCAAGTCCTTTGCCGGCATCTCTGAGTAGCGCCCTTTAATGTTATACAGAGATGAGAAATAGGAGCGAAAGAGATCAGATATCTCTCTGGGATTGTGTATGGCAGTACCGGTGTGGTCAAGGAGGCTCGGAATGTGCGTGACCTGTGTCCTTGGGTGAATCAGTCTAGCCAGCGTCTTACCACTCTTGTTGGCATGTTCATAAAGAAAGCTGCGGTAGCGTTCCCGCTGAGAGGAGGAAGACTTGTTGAGGAGGTCCCTCAACTGTTCCCTAGCAAGTGTCAATGCCGTCAGAGCTTCATCGGTGGCATTTTGTTTATGTGCCCTAGATAGAACCTCTACTTTGCCGGCTAGGTTAACAATTTTAGCACCTTTGTCCTTTTTGATCCGAGCCCCCTGCTGAATCAAGGTTCCCCTGACAACACACTTCAGGGCCTCCCATTGCATTGGTAGGGCAGTGTCATCTTCGGCGTGATCATGAATGAAATCAGTTATGGTCTGAGTAACAGCCGCTCTACACACCACATCCCTAAGGAGCGATTCATTCAATCTCCACGACCATTCCCTAGGCACCATCCCCGGCAAAGACAATGACAAAAATATGGGAGAGTGATCGGACCACAAGGCAGTGCCTATTGAGGCCGTGGGGTTAAATGTTAAAGCATACTGAGCAATAAAAAACATATCCAGTCTGCCATAGGTACGGTGAGCATCTGAATAATGTGTGAAGTCCTTATCCTTAGGATGAAGGATGCGCCAGACATCCACCAAGCTATGGAGACCGAGGACTGACCGTGCAATCGCATAATCAGAGCGTGGCACTGCTGTTTTGCCGGAGGAGGTGTCCAAGGAAGGGTCCATCACCAAGTTGAAATCCCCTCCCAGAATCAACACGCCCTCTATAAATGTAGAGGCCGTTCGGAGAATAGCCCTCAGGGTACTGCCCTGACGGGAATTAGGGAGGTAAATATTTCCAACAGTGTAAATCCGTGCTTGGATCTCTATCTTAATGAAAACATATCTCCCCTTAGGACACGACAGAGAATCAAGCAATTTATGCGACAAGGTTTTGTGCAGTGCTATGGAGACTCCTTTAGATTTGGCGTCAGGATTAGTACTATGTGTCCACACATTGTAATAATTGAGCCACATCTGAGGAGCATGGGCAGTCTGAAAGTGGGTCTCCTGTAGTAGCAGAATGTGTACCTTCTGTCTGTGCATGGAGTAGAGGATCTGAGACCGCTTCTGCGGGACATTCAATCCCCTAACATTAATGGAAGCAAGTCTAACGTCCGCCCCCGCCATGTCCCCACCACCCTCCGTCCCAGAGGGAGAAGAGAAGAAGAAAGGAAGAGAAAGAATAGGAGGAAGCAGAGGAAAGAAGAAAAGAAAGATATGACAAAGAGAATATGTCTAGGAAAAAGGAGCAAGACCGAACCAGCAGCCAGAAAAAAGGGGGTTATCAAGAGAGACAACCTCCGACTCCAGGTAGTTCTACACTACCAGGACAGACCCAACTGGGTACAGCAACGCGTCAAGCGTCTATTTTAGAGAGGGACGGACTGACAGATGAAGGTCTGTAAGCCCGTATCAGAACACCAGAATGTAAACTAAATATATACCATAAATGCACTCAACAACTATATGTGATATGCTAGATGAAGAAAAAACACCCCATAAACAAATACCTGAGCAAGCTCACCAAGAGCCCCAACCCCCACCCCCGGAACCCACACATATAGAAACTAGCAGAACTATACAGCCATGTTATTATAACCAGATAAGCGAAGGCAGAGACTCCGCAAGCTTAGAGAGGCATGACGCAGTATTAGGAGACAGGAAAAGATACAATCCGCGTCAGTGAGGCATCTCAAAAGAACCAGACGCCATGGCCACCAACCTCCCAAGCGTCCTCAGTCCCCGGCGGCCGCCAAGTCAACAGGGCGAGATGGCCTGCTCGGTGTTATCGACGGGACCGGATCCCAATCCGGCAAAGTCATCTGCGGCAGATCCAGTGCGACCAAGAAGGCAGGCAAATCCTCAGGCGTGTGTAACTCATATCTTCTCCCGCCTCTACGGACAACCAGCTGGAAAGGAAACCCCCAAGAGTATTGAATTTCACGCTCTCTCAGCAGCTCCAGCAGGGGTTTTAGAGCCCGTCTTTGTGTTAGAGTAGCTCTGGAGAGATCCTGAAGAAAAATCAATTGGGCCCCATCAAAATCCACGTAGTCCATGTTGCGCACTGTTCTCATAATTTCCTCTTTCACTCTGTAATGATGGAGCCTACAGATGACATCTCGAGGCCGATTGATATTAGTAGAAACAGGACCCAGAGTGCGGTGAGCCCTGTCAATCTCAAACTCTGCCCCCGGTGGCCGCTTAAGGATAGATGCGAACAAGTCCTGGAGGGACGGGATAAGATCAGCAGCTCTAGTTGCTTCAGGAAGTCCTCTAATACGGATGTTATTCCGCCTACCGCGGTTCTCCACGTCCTCATGAAGCCTATAAAGATGACGTATTTGCCTCTCCTGAATAGCAAGGGTAGCCTGGACATCATCCACTGTGGTGGTCAAGGAATCCTGATCAGCAGCAATATCAGAAACTTTTGCCTCCAAGGCATACACGTCAGACTTGAGAGAAGTAAGCTCTTGCTTATAAGAGGTTTCCAGGCGTTCCACAAACTTTTCCATGTCCGAGCGTGTGGGTAGCAATTTCATATATTCCTTCCAGTCCCACTCATTGCCATCTTGTACGGAGTTGATAGATGTAGCAGAGCTAGGATGGTGCGACTCACTGCCTCTAGTGGAGGAGAAGGGAATTGCAGCAGGGGACAGGGAAGACATACTGGCTGCCCGAACAGGACCCGATGTGAAGGCACAGTCTGTGTCCCTCCAGGGAGCAGGGTTTATGGCCACCTCTGTTGTACTCTGCCCAGAACAGGGGTACTCTGCTGCACCAAGATCAGGACCAGGGCTCACCTCTGTATGGGAATGAAGCTCCAGGGATGTATCTGTCTCGATGCAGGGACCAGGAAACACTGCCTCTGTCACTGTCCTGAGGCACGAGCGCGCCGGCACCGCACCTGTGTGGGGGAGGCAGAGGAGCACCGCTTTCCTGAGGTGGGGGCCAGGAGGCTCTGTGTTACCGGTGATGAGCGGCCGGTTCCGGTAGGCAGCGGGAGCCGCGTCTGAAGGCCGGGAGGTAAGCCGGGCTGTGCCCTGTATCTGACTGCCGCCGGGGCTCAGGGGGGTCAGAGTGTGGGTGGTCGGGGCCGGGGCTCCTACCGCCTCGTCTGCTGTCACCGAGGGGCACCCCACACCGGTGGGGGGTAGCTGCGACTCCGGTCCGGATAGAACCGCGGCGGTTGCTGCTGCGGCGGCGGCCGCTCTCGTCACTCTAGAGCCGGGGAGCGCGGAGGCCTCAGGCCCTGCAGGTAGGCCGCGACCGGCGGGAGATAGGAAACGGTCCAGGCTGCCCCGAACGGACCGGGGTTGAGGTAATAGCGTGCCTGCCTTGGTCCTCCTGCGGCTACCGACCATTTGGGGTGTAGTTTGGCAAGTTTGGGGTGCTTTAGCAGGCTATCTGGTGTTCTGAGGTGGGAGCCCACAGAAGGTGCGTGCTCACTCCTCCATAGTCAGGCCACGCCCCCCAGACTTGCAGGTTTATAAAAAAAAATATTTTGAAATTACAGGTTCTCTTTAAATTATAAAGTAATATGTGTACCTTTCCACAGCTCTGTTCTCCTGGTGCTGGCCTTCATGAGCTCCTGTCACTCCTCGTTTTCAATTGTTCATCATAACCTTTTAGTTCATGGGAAAGATACATTATATGACCTTGTCGATGACACGTAAATGAAGCCAGGGAATTAACACTGTAAGCAAGTTTCGAGTTTATGGTTATATTGGAAGCTAAAGATTATTCTGTACATATAGATATCTGTTCCATCATTGTTGTCAGAGGGTGTACTGTATCTACATTTCAAGCTGTTAATACTAATAGGTCTGTAAAAAAAAAAATCCAGTGCTTTCCTATTTGGCCTTATGAACGATTGTGGCTGCAATTACTGTCCTCCTCTGTGTAAACAAGGAATACATCTCTTATGTTTTATTAAGAGAAAAAAACACAGTAATAAAATAGACAAAGTAAAGAAAGAAAAGCCAGATAAACAGTAACTTAATTATTATGTACAAAATAAAAGAGCGGCCCTTAATAAAAGCCAGATGGTATATGTTATCTTACAGTATGGCGAAACTTCAATATTTGTATGTACAACACACACCTGCAGGAGGATAATGACAATGGGCTTTGTAGACGACTTGTTGCTGCATTTTTTTAATGCTTCGTGCCAAAAGGAAACAAGGGACTTTGCTTTCTCTGCTTTTTACATGAATGACACGGATCAAAGGCTGAATCAGAAGCCAACCAAAATCTTTTCTTACCATGTCTACATTCACTGCCAATGCCTTATGACATGATGCTAGAGATTACACAGCTTGTCAACTTGGATGCAGACAGAAAGGAAACCTGACTGCTCTACTAAAGATTTCTACTAAACATACAAAATTAGACGGGTTATCCAGGGTTAGAAAAACACTTTTTTTTACCCAAACGGCATGATGGGAAGCCACTGCCTGACCCCTTTGTTCTTAAAGAGATAAGCCACTGCCAGATCAGTCTGGCTGCAGCTTTTCCCTCTCCATAGATAACACAGGAATGCTCAACCATGACAAATGTATGGGGAGGACGGGAGAGATAGCTGTCAGCTGAACGGACATTTGGATGAAAGTTAATTAAGTTGTGTGGCCATCTTAACTCTCTATCAGCATGAATTTACCTGTTATCCACATTAATTAACCAGTACTTTTTCTACACAATAAGTAAAGCAATGAAAATCGAATGGGAAGAGTCTAGCATAAGAATCGGTAACTGGAATGGGGAGCTGACTAGCTGTGTGCCCGAAACACCCCTACTTGTTTTATCACTTAGTTTAGCTGTGACTCATCAGGGCCCATGCCCAAAGTGATGTTTATTACATGACATTGTGATAACAAGGCGCTCTTGGTAATCAGCACCTGTCACATAGAAGTGGGAATTGCATCACAATGAGTCACAAGTTAAACTTATGCATACAGTATACAGTATAAAGTAAAAAAAAAAACTTTTGCCATGTTAGAGAGTCAAAAGTTTTGATTGGTCCTGGTCTGAGTGTTCAGACCCGTACCGATCATGAGATCGCGCTGCAGCTTGGTCCGCTCCCCGGTCGGTTTCAGTGAAATCAGTTGAACTCTATATAATAAGGGTATATGCACACGGAGTAATTCTCGCGGAAAACTCTGTGCAGAATCTGCTGCTCATCCTAGCATGCTCTCGCTTCCACCAGCTCCATAGACACCTCTCTATGGTCGGGTGGATTTCACTGTCCGTCCAAAGAATTGTCATGTCATTTCTTTAGGCAGACAACGGAATCCACCTGTGCATATTATGGAGCCTATGTGACGGCGTCACTTCAAGTGGGAGCGAGCGGCGGATTTTTCCGTGAGAATTACCCTGTGTGCATATACCCTTACATAGACTATCAGTCCGAGACCAAATGATCACATAACACAGAGCCGGGAGAGGATCACACTTAGCACCGTCTTCTTTCGGCTTGTTCTCATGGTTATTATGCGTCTGAACTCTCAGAGCCGGACTGATCAAAACTTTTGACATGTCAATTTTTTTTTAATAGTGACATTTTATGGCTGCCATTCAGTTTTATTATCTGCTGTTCAGACATTATCTCTCCCAACCTTCCCATGCATGTGAACACTTAGTGTGGCTGAATGTTTATCTCTGCTCTATGGGGAGAGGTAAGCCATAGTACGACAGCTTTGGTACTGACTAGAGATGAGCACAACTCGAGCATGTTGCAGCCACCGTTAGTCAAATGCTGCATACTCAGGTTCAGATAGACCCGAGCACGCTTAAGTTGACATCATTAGTGGGTGAGAGTCAGAAGGCCGCTATAGACCCACATCAGTAGGCTGAACTTGACTAAGTTGGCATATTTTGCCGACTTTATTCTAAGATGTACGGGCACCTTATACTGACCTATGGCCCTATTCCACCAACAGATCTGACGACAGATTATCTGCCAAAGATTTGAAGCCAAACCCAGGAATGGATTTGAAAAGAGAAGAAATCCAGTCTTTCCGTTATGACCAGTTCTCTGTTTATAGTCTGTTCCTGGGTTTGGCTTCAAATCTTTGGCAGATAATCTGTCGTCAGATCTTTTGGTGGAATAGGGACTTTAGGGTTTGGTAACTGCAAATAAAGACTAATCAGATTTTTACAAATTGGAGGTAATTCATTCATTTTAATCTAATTTAAACAAATGTTACATTTTTTGATAGCCTTTATGTACAGTTATGGGTCAGTATCACCCTTGGGAATATGGTCTAGTATGTAAACATGACTGGTGTCATATGTAACTCTGACACTGCTTATGTTAGGCATTTTATTTGCTATACTTCTTTGTTGGATATATCTTGTTTGCTCAGTGTTTAGTGTGTAGAGTTGTCAGTGTTGTATACATTGTGTCATGGATAGATACAGAGGGAATCAGGATAAACAGAAGTTGCCTTATCCATGTCAGTGGTGCAAATAAACCATCTGATGGATGCCAGAGTATATGCCTGATAAGGGTCTGTTCACAGCTATCATACTGGGAATGGACTGAACAATGACTGACGCATATATTAACATTTTATTATCCTTGGCTACCAATATTTTTGTTCCTTATTTGCTTAAGAAAGGTGTATGAAGATGATAGTAATTCTATGGTGTATGAGTTACTGCTATGTTTCAGGCCATACTTTCAGGGATACTATTCCACGGAACGATTATCGGCCATATTCGGCCGATATTGGCCGCTACGGACGATAATCGTCCCGTGGAATAGAGTGCAACGATCAGCCGACATCATTCATCTTCTGCCGTCGCTCCGTTGAATAGGAGCATCGGCAGCAGACGCTGCTGTATCCAATGGGCTGCCCGGACGATCAGCGATCACCCGGGCAGCCCCCCGCAGCTCCCCGCTGCCCCTCCCCCACTCACCCGCTCGCTGCAGCCGCGTTGAATAGCGGCGGCAGCGACCGGGAACAAGGAGCAAACGAGCGCTGAGAGCGCTCGTTTGCTCCTCTAGACAGCCCGTGGAATAGGGGCTTTAGCTAAGTCAATGTCTGACCCTCAAAAGAGCCTTAAAAATCACTAGGGATTATCACCCAAACCTTCCCCTCTCCCAGCCAAATAACAGCAACAGCAAAATACATACCAAATCACCATGACGTATGACCTGAGATTCTATAGTCTATAGTCTGGTGTGACGTGGAAGAATAAGTGTTGTAATATCAGGCCATGTTTTCATCATGCTTTGATAATGAACATAAAAGCAGTACAAGCAATGTGATGATTAAATAGCTTGAGTCATATTTATTTGCACACCAATGCTATATGACTCATGGCACATCCTTGAGGATCTCGCGTCATTCCTGAGTTACATTTCTCGATGCACCCGATAATTGGTGCTTGTTATTGAAGCCAGAGTAAAACCAGAAGATAAGAACTGATTGTTGTAGAATGCGGAAGTATTTCTGTTCCTGATATTGTGCTCCAACCTTTAAAGACAATGATTTGGACAGGAGCATTTGAAGGTACTTGGGCACTTGCCTTCCAGGAAGAGAGAAGCTCCGGACAGAGACAGTAGGGAAATAATGTAAGCAGTCTTTGCTCAATCCAATGAAAAGTGCTGGAAGAGGGGTTCAAAACAGACAGCAGATTTAGACACCCTCTGCATGTTCTGGGACATCACAATGTAGAGGTTTAGGCTTCTGCAAACTGTAATGGGATTGAAAATAGTGTTTGAGCGAGCAATAAAAGTGTTTGTCTCAACTAATGAACCCCAGTGAAATCAATGGGAGCATTTAAAGGGAAGCCACCCCACCACTAGACAGGGCCCCGCATACATACCTGATCATCTTAGCTCATTTGCATATTGAGCGAGCAGATGAGCAGTGGCCAAATCTCCACGGTGTGACCGGGACACACAGAAGCGGGTATGTATGTGGGGCCCTGTCCAGGGGTGGGGTGGGTTTGGCGGGGCTGCCCTGGGTGGCAGATTCCCTTTAACCAGGTGCTCCCTGCTCGGCACTTTGTTATTTCTTCCCTTGAAAGGAAATATACAAAAATTAGAACAAAAAAAATGCATTAGGTTTCTGTAAGACACATTAGACCTCCAGCGGTATACCTGCAATTGATGGCATACCACCGGAGTTCTAATGTGTCTTGCACAAACTATTGCCTTTTTCTGTTCTAATTTTAGTATATTTCTTTTACATATCCCTTCAAGGGATGAAATATACAAAAATTAGAAGGCAAAAATGCAATATGTTACTGCAGCAGTTAATGAAGGTGCATGGCCACCATCACAAGCTCAACCAACATTTGTCCTTAACTTTGGCACTGACTGATGTTGGAGACATTTTTTTGTTTTGCGCATTTGGCCCTTCATAAGGCCAGAAGTCTATACATATTCATGACCAATGGCTAGAGTGGCACAAAGTGGGGCGTAGCAGCAGCTGGTTTGAGATGCTGGGCACTTAGGAGTACACCACAGTTTTCAGCTCTACAAGTATTCACAGGAGAAATCAATTCTTTTGAGGTTTTGGGACAATTAATATGTGTTGTTTTTTTTTAAGAATAGTCTTAGAAGCCTGTTTAAATGTCTGCCATTTTGGGAATGATGACAGTAGTTTTTCCTGTTGGATTGGTTCTTATATGGTTTTTATATGGTTAATTTTGGTCTCAACTGAGGTTCCCTTCCTCCATACATTTGGGAAGCCTCCCACATGCCTTTTGGCAAAACTCATAAGGGGCCACCTTATTTTTAGCTATAAGTTAAAGGACAACATTTTTTTTTTTGCTTATTCAACACACATTACAAAGTGATATAACTTTGTAATGTGGTTAAATACCCGGTCTGGCCCCCTTCCCCCACTTTCGGACCCCCGAACCCCCCCCCGGAAGTTATAGAAATTATACATTACCTATTACGGTCGTCACTATCCTCTTCTTCCGGGCGCCATCTTGAGATGACAACGTCAGAGCCGGGGGGCGGTCCGGGTCTTCTTCCTCTTCGGCGTCTTCATGGAAAGTGAATGGGATAGAAAAGGCTGCTGGTGCACATGCGCACCAGCAGCCTTTTCATTGGCTGGAGCGCATCACATGGCTTCCAGCTTGCTCAGCCCTGATTGGCTGAGCTTGCTGGAAGCCGTGTGATGCGCTCCAACCAATAAAAAGGCTGCCGGTGCGCAAGCGCACTGGCAGCCTTTTCCATCCCCAGGACCCGGAAGTGAGAGACATCGCTGGATGGTGGTGACAGAGAGGCGGACGGCGGGCGAATCAAGTGGCGATCATCACCGGAGGGATGGTGAGTATGGTATCTGTGTGTGTCTGTGGTTTTTTTTTTTTGGGGGGGGGGGGGTCCCATGGGACTTGTCCTTTAGGGTATAAACCCACACACCGTATAAGCAGCGTATTTACTGCTGCGATACGCAGCAAATACGCAGCAAAAACGCAGCAGATTATATCTAAATAACTGAACACAGCATCAAATCTGTACCAACAAATCTGCTGCGTATTTGCTGCGTATTTGTTGCGTATCTGCTGTGTATACGGTGTGTGGGTTTGTACCCTAAGGGTACAAACCCACACACCGTATACGCAGCAAATACGCAACAAATACGCAGCAGTTTGATGGTGAAGATTTAATGCTGAGTTCAGTTATTTAGATCTAATCTGCTGCGTTTTTGCTGCGTATTCGCTGCGTATCGCAGCAGTAAATACGCTGTGTATACGGTGTGTGGGTTTATACCCTTAGGGTATAAACCCACACACCGTATATGCAGCGTATTTACTGCTGCGATACGCAGCGAATACGCAGCAAAAACGCAGCAAAATCGCAGCAAAATCGCAGCAGATTAGATCTAAATCACTGAACACAGCATCAAATCTGTACCAACAAATCTGCTGCGTATTTGTTGCATATCTGCTGCATATACGGTGTGTGGGTTTATACCCTTAGGGTACAAACCCACACACCGTATACACAGCAGATACGCAGCAAAAACGCAGCAGATTTGAAGCAGATTTGGTGGTGCAGATTTGATGCTGTGTTCGGTTATTTAGATCTAATCTGCTGCGTGTTTGTTGCGTGTTTGCTGCGTATTTGCTGCTTATCGCAGCAGTAAATAAGCTGCGTATACAGTGTGTGGGTTTGTACCCTTAAAGCTTTTTTTCCTGGCCTTAGCCCAGCTCCATAAATTGTACAACCTATTGTGGTCATATGGACAGGTACTCCAGGCTCTACTCGGGAACTTTGCAGGGTCCTTCAGGGTTACCTTTAGTCTCTGTGCTGCCTTTCTGATTAATAACCCCCTTGTCCAGTGGGTGGGCGGCTCTATGATAATACGGATGATAATGTATTTGATGGTGCTTCAGGGGATCATCAAAGATCTAGATATTTTTTAAAAACCCAGCTCTGACTTGTACTTCTCCACAACGCTGTCCCTGACTTGTTTGGAGAGCTTATTGGTCTTCATGGTGTAGTTTGGTTAGCCTCTTGACACTTAGGGCCCTATTACATAGAGCGATAATCAGCCGAATCAGGCCGATTCAGCCAATTATGGCTGCTTGTAATAGAGACAATGATCAGCTGATGAAACGCTCATCGGCTGATCGTTTCTTTAGCTATAGACCTAAAATCATAAACACATTATACATTACCTGTCCACGCTCCCGGTCTTCTCCTGCCCTCTGCCCGCTTCCTGGCACAGCACTCTGCAGCTTTCTTGTGCTGACAAGCCGCTCAGCCAATCACTGGCTAAGACCATGATGGACAGTGATTGGCTGAGCGGCCTATCAGCTCAGAAAAGCTGCAGCTCGTGGTGCCAGGAAGCAAGCAGAGGCAGGAGAAGACCGGGAGCGTGGACAGGTAATGTATTAACAGTTTAGGGCAAAGGCTGCAGCCCTTACTATACGATAATCAAGCCATGTAATAGGCTCAGTAAATGAGCACCGATCTAGCAGATCGCCCTCGTATACATTATTGATCAGGCCCTCATCAGCCCCTCTAATTGGACCCTTAGACTGCACAGATGTGGATTTCATTTCACTAAGCATGTGACTGCTGAAGGAAATTGGTTGCACTAGAACTTTTTCAGGGCTTTATAGCAAAAAGGGTGAATACATATGTACATGCCAATATTCACTTTTTTCCAAAAATTATTGGAGTATTTTGTTTTCCTTTTTTTCACTTCAGTAACAAATTAATTTGTACTGATGCACTACACACAATTCAGAATAAAAAAAAATAAAATAAAAACAGGTTACAATGTAACAAAATAGGTAACATAACGTAAACCAATTTACTATATATGCCAGTAATCCAACTTCTGTATATTGGGTTGCATAAGTACCCACCCTGACTATGGAAATACATGAAGCAAGTATATGTAAGTTTGATCTGGCCAGCCCTCCCCATATAAGTAGTTACACTGCAGTTACATACAATGCCTCATAGGGGGTGACTTCTCTGAGTGAATCTATTTTTCTTCTCCATACGGCGTGAGCAATCAGAAAGTTCCCTCTACATCCCATATAGTATAAGGCCTCCCTGTGCCCCCATGTTATGTTAGGCTACTTTAAGCCTCCATATAGTAGTCAGGTTCCATCTGTGTTTCTTTTTAACATACCTTTTAAGCTACATATAGTATTAGGCCCCCTCTATGCCCCCATACGGTATAAGACCCCATCTCTGTGCCCACAGCACACTGCACAGGTGTTAGACAAACAGTCCTCCTGTCCGATGTGGGCTGAGCAGGTCCCTCTCCCCTCCCAAGCCCCTGTGGAGCCAGCTTTACAGGCTATATGTCTACCACTGGGTTTGATGATTAATAAGTTTTTTAATTTGTTAGAATTTTCTCTTTCACAGCATGTACTATAGTGTATCATGTTGGTTTATTTTCATATGAACAGATAAAATATTGAAAGATAAAGCTCATGGAGCCAGTAAAAGCGCTTTTAACAACTACAAATCCATTTTGAGTAATCGCCATTCATCCTAATTTGTCGACAGTATCGAAATTTTGTTGTCTATCTTTGTGTAGGCTTTCTTACTTCCCCCTTTCCTCAGCATGATTTACAAATATGCTACATTGCAAAGTCTACTTACTATATCAGAGAGATGAGCCCTGCAGGGAGCATACTCATCCTACCCCGAACCTTTAGTTTTCATTTTATGGATCACATTTATGACAGCGGAATGAATGCACTTGGTCCCGATGCCAAAATGCCATCATGTGTGTCTTAACAGGCCCTCCGGGGACACGCTGCAAGTAGCGAGCTTTCCTCTTGGCCTCTTGTCTTAATTTCCAATTTTAATAATATTTTTCAAGAATGTAATTTTTTCTCTTTTGTCAGCCGTGCGTGGATTGGATTTAATTAAGCATATCTTATTCATAACCAAGGCAGCTTAAGAAAACTTGGTGAAGTCAAAGCTTCAGACCAGAATACTGTGGTCTCAGGAGATGGCGGTTTCAATTTTATGCTTCCAAAAACAAGTTGGTTCCACATGTGCCACAATGTATTGCAGCGCTGAACAATGCGCTTATCGTAAATAGGACTAATGGACGGGAAACACAGTTACCTAGCAATACCGAACAACATGGCATCTACTTTTATTGTTTTGTGGCTTAAAACAGAAATCTTCTATTTATACGCAGCTTTTATTCTCCTTTTGAGATACAATAACATAGATGCTGAATTCATTGTGTGCTGAATAAATGTGATCTGTCATGTAAAAATATGCAAACTGGGTAAGTTGCCTTTTATGTTTCCGCTGTAAATTACGCCACATAGGCATTATAGGCATCAATAACTAAAAGTCATGTCCATCAGCAATGTGGTATATACTTAACTTAGCTGCTTTATAATTGACTGTGTTCTCTCCCAAAGTATTGTTACCCAGTGCAGTTCAAGCGTACCTGTACTTTCACAAGAATGATAAAAAAAACCTACATGATTTTGTCACATTAACCCTTTAAAGTGGTAACAATGGGATTTTTTTCACTGCAGTTATTAAGTCCCTAAGAGTTCTCTCCATGGTGCACAGCTATTTTTCATTCTTTCTATTTCAGGCATGTGGATCAGAGTTGGGTTCTTTGTCAGCAGTACTCACATTTGCAATTCCTTTCCCCTATGTTTCATGCACTAGGTTGAACATGCTGGCGCTCTGTTAGGTTTTGATTTATAGTACAGTGATATAGATGGCATGTGTGAGGGGATGGGGGTTACTGATTTACTGACTTTGCAAGGTGCAATGTGAGCAGGAAGGAAAACCAAAGATGCACTGCAGCAATAAAGAAAGGTCTAAATGTGGCTGCATAGCCTGGGGCATACAAAGATAGTACAAACACAAGGAAAATGTGTATGTCACATACAAAAGGCTGGTAAGTCAAAAATACAATATCCTTATACCAAAAACAACTATGTATGCACAAAAATCCCATCCATACATAAAAACACTAAAACCATAACTGCATGGGATGTATAGTATAACAGATCCTCGGAAACAACCGTGATACAATGCAATCACTCTCCCAAAATACTTACATATAAACCTTGCCCGTCTCCCGGAATGTATACAAGATGGAAATAAGGTGTGGGTGCTGGAATGTGCAACAGAGCTGTATAACCAAATCATCAAAAAGTGTAAAATGCTAAAGTAACTATAAAACACCTAGCAGTACATGCAAATGAGACAGGGACAGACAGGTGGAAAAATGAATGTACAGAGGGGAGAAACGGGATGCATCCGCTGAGTGAATATAGGGACATATAGGGGTAGGGCAAGAAACTCGGGTTTGGGATGTTTTTTTTATCTTATTCTGTTGTATGGATTTTTTTTTTTAGACTTCAAGACTAGAGATGAGTGAACCTGGAGCATGCTCGAGTCCATCCGAACCCGAACTTTCGGCATTTGATTAGCGGTGGCTGCTGAAGTTGGATCAAGCCCTAAGGCTATGTGGAAATCATGGATATAGTCATTGGCTGTATCCATGTTTTCCAGACAACCTTAGAGCTTTGTCCAAGTTCAGCAGCCCCAGCTAATCAAATGCCGAACGTTCGGGTTCGGATAGACTCGAACCCAAACCCGGTTCGCTCATCTCTATTCATGACACATAAAGCAAGGAATCCTTTATAAAGTATGGATTTTTTGCTGAAGATGTTTTGGGTGCCATGTCACATTTCAAGAGCCTTTAAAGTTCCAATCCAGTTGAAATTCCCAACAATTGATCACATTTGAAAATCTACACCCTCTTATTAGATTTTCAGCTTTTGCCTTCCAAGACAAAAAACCTACTATGTGTAATTCTAGTTCTCCCAGCTATGGCCATATCCCATATGTGATTGTGATATCTGCACCCTGCATGCACATCAGGACCCAGAAGCTTAAAAGTTAAGGGGCATAATATGGCTTTTAGAGCATCGAGTTGTTTGTGCCATATAATGGCTATGTTCACACAACGTCCAAAATAAAGAAAAGGCTGCCGATTTTGATATTTGATGTGATTTAACTAACTTCAATGGCAATTCATTGAAGTCAATGGTTAGACGGACATTCAATGCACACAATGCATTGAATAACGGATGTTTTTACCGCGGATGTCAAAATAATGAACATCGGACTTTTTTATTAGTTGTTCACACACAGTGTTTCTTTTGTCACCATTCTTTCTCCGCTTTTACTATTAAATTCAATGGACTTTTCAATTAACCCCTTAACGACAAAGGGCGTATAGGTACGCCCTATTGCCGGTAAGGGAGTTCAGAGCGGGGCCGCGCGGCGGCCCCGCTCTGAACCGCGGCGGTCCCGGGTGCCGCGTGTAGCACGGGACCGTAGGTATTAGTGGGCACGGTCCGATCGCCGTGCCCGCTAATACAGTAATCAGATGCAGCTGTCAAACATGACAGCTGCATCCGATTACCGGATCCAGCGTCTCCCTGGTGTCTAGTGGCGGAGATCGCTCCTCCGGGATGTTATCCCGGAGGAGCGATCTCCGTTTCTAAAGCCGGCCGGGGACCGCTCCAAGATGACGCCGTCCCCAGCTCGGCACTCGTTTGTTTCCGGCTGCAGCAGCCGAAAGCAAACGAGTACCGATCTCATGGATCTCTGCAGCATATCTATGCTGCAGAGATCTCAGTGAGAGATCAAAGTGTATATACTAGAAGTCCCCCAGGGGGGCTTCTAGTATATGTGTAAAAAAAACATATAAAGTGTTGTTGTCAATAAAAATCCCCCTCCCCTAATAAAAGTCTGAATCACCCCCCTTTTCCCAGGTTATAAATAAAAGTAAATAAATAAATAAACAAACATGTTTGGTATCGCCGCGTGCGTAATCACCCGAACTATTAATTAATCACATTCCTGACCTTGCACGGTAAACGGCGTAAGCGCAAAAAAATCCCAAAGTGCAAAATTGCGCATTTTTGGTCGCATCAAATCCAGAAAAATTGTAATAAAAAGCGATCAAAAAGTCGTATATGCACAATCAAGGTACCGATAGAAAGAATACACCATGGCGCAAAAAATGACACCTCACACAGCCCCATAGACCAAAGGATAAAAGTGCTATAAGCCTGGGAATGGAGCGGTTTTAAGTGACGTATATTTGTTGACAATGGTTTGAATTTTTTACAGGCCATCCGATACAATATAAGTTATACATGTTACATATCGTTTTAATCGTAACGACTTGAGGAACGTGCATAACAAGTCAGTTTTACCCCAGGGCGAATGGCGTAAAAACACATTTCCCTCAAATAAACAAAATGCGTATTTTTTTTAAATTTCACCACACTTTTAATTTTTTTCTGGTTTCGCAGTGTACTTTATGCAAAAATTCAGCCTGTCATTGCAAAGTACAATTAGTGACGCAAAAAATAAGGGCTCATGCGGGTTTCTAGGTGGAAAAATGCAAGTGCTATGGCCTTTGATGCACAAGGAGGAAAAAACGAAAACGCAAAAATCGAAATTGGCTCTGTCCTTAAGGGGTTAAGCCACACCCAAAGGCCAATTAGTAACCCAACTAGAATAATGTACCAACACCAGTCATTGTACTAAGGAGAGGCCAGACAGCTAAATAACGTCCGTTATTTTAGACTCAAAATGTAGGACGTCATTTTAAACGGAGCTGAAAAACGTTGTGTAAACATAGCCAATGACAGCAAAGCCTTTGTGGTACCTCTATTATTTGGACATGTGTAGTAAGCATTTTTATACCACCGGTATCCTGTGCACAGTGGATTGTGTAGAGTGACAATTGCAGATGTGGTTGTAATCTGTTGCCTAGACTTGGCAGGGCTCAGGAGAAAAGGAGCCCTATGCAACAATTGAAGCCTACTGTACTTACTGCAGTGTAACCCCCCACCATCCCCACCAGCCTATCACGCAATTGAAGTCTATCAGCAAAAATCAGCATAATCAACAAATGTGCAACATTTTTGCTGATGTATTCAAAGAACAAGCCTGATAAATCTCCCCCTTACTTATACTTTTCCCTTTAGACTTTTAGACTTCAGATGGTCCACCACTTTTGTAGCTCTTCTTTGGACTTGTACAAATTTATCAGTATCTTTATGTAGGTGAGGCCTTTGTATTATAAATATTGTCTCACAAGAGCTTTATACAGTGGGATCCCAGCCCAGCATACAATTAGCTTTCCCTACCGCCTGGTTGCACTGGTGACTCATTGTGAAGCTGTCAGAAATCCCTACCCCTAAATCCTTCTCTTCTGAAGTCTTTGCTAACACAAAACTGCTAATACAATACTTACATAGAGGATTCCTTTTCTCCAAGTGCATCATTTTACATTTGGAAAAATTGAACTGCAGTTTTCATTGTTTTGACCACTTATCTAGTAAAACTGAAAATTTTCTTTGTTATACACAACTCCAGGAATATCAAACATATGTATGAGAAAGCTGTAAAGCCAGGGATCTGGGGTATAGATCTTGTGCTAACAAAGGTGTTAGGGATCGGTCCATAGGAGGTACTGCAACTGTTTCAGAGAATATCATGGTATACACTTCCTCTGTTTCTCAACTAAACTGAAACTTAACTTAACTGAAACTTAACTTTTTCTGCATTGTTGGTTTTGTAGTGGGTGTCCTTATCTATTTTTGCTATTTTAGTGAGCTACATCTGTTTTCAGGGGTTAATAAAGAAAATTAGGATGATGCTTTAAAACTGGAGTAAAGTAAAAGTGCCAAAGTTGTTTTTGAACCAAAGGGTCTCTGAAAAATAAGGGGTGAAATATGGATAGAATAGACAACTCTTTCACTTTTCTTTTGCATTAGTTTTAATACATTCCTTCATGCATGTCTATAAGAAGAAAAGCTACCCAAGCCAAAAGTTGGAGAACACCAGGGAGTGTTTTAATAAAACCATAAAACTAAAACAAGATGCAAGATGGTGTAATTTTTCATTATTTCACAGGATCGTCAAAAAGAGAACACTAAGGCCCGTTCACACTACGGAATCCTGCCTTCTATCAGTTACAATGAGAGGGCGTTTTCCGTGCCTCCGCTTTCTGTGCCTCTCCGCTCAATGAATTAACAAGAGGAGCGGAGGGCGGAGCGGAGAAATTATAGAAGGCAGGAGTTCCGCAACCAATCAGCCTCCACTTTTCATTCCTCACAGACTCTCTGGAAAATGGAAGGTGGAATCTGATTGGTTGCTAGGGGAGCCAGTTTCACTTTACACCATGTAGATAAATCTCCCGCTAAGAGAGTAAAATGGAGGGTAAATTTATTTTTGTACAAAGAATGTTATGGTGAGCATTCCAAACCCTGAAAGGGCTTATAAAGGGCCAGTATCATCTGTGTGCTACGTCTGGGTACTAGAACCAGCGGTGAAGGCTAGTATGTTGTTATTAATCACTGCTTCCCTGCACTCAGTTAATTCTGGGGATCTGATTCATACATGACTTATAGAAGATAAGGGCGGTGATGTGTATTTTCCAAAATAGATTTCACTCTAGGAATAGAACAAGCTGCCCACTGTTTCTAAGGATTTAGTGATTGCCCACATCACAGTCACATCCTATGCTTACATATCCTGTATGATTCTCATACACGCACATCTTCATCCTTTATGTTAGTACATTAATGCTGCCTGATTAACATTCCGGTCTCCTTTGGGCATATTATGAGGCTCAGCAGTCGGCTTAGGATTGTACCGTTGTTTGTACTGTGCACTAGGATCACAGTTTTGAACACTGTTATAGATTTAGAGGGCAGAGGATAACACTGAGATTGAAATAATGCCAAAGAGCGAATCCCTGTTATATTACCTTACCTCCACCATTACTTTATTCACTTTCCACCTATTCTAATAGGTAGAAGATTACTGCCAGAGACACAATGACAAAGTGCTTAAAGGGGTGTTCCACCCAAACATAACTTTTCATATGTTGCTGCCCATAGTGAGACTAACAGTTAATTCCATACTTCTATTATCTGTTCAGTCTCCTTCTACCAGTTCTGAGCTGCTGTTTTCTGCTGAAGACACAAAAAACTGTGTGTGAGCTTTTCTCCCTGTCTTCCCCTCCTTCCCCTCCCTTCTGAGATGGCTGATGTAAACAAGTCCCTATCTGTAACTTTGTAGCAACTTTGTAATACCAGGAGAGATAATCACAGTGAGTTAATTGGTAATTTGACCTCAGATTAACCCTCTTAGCATTACAAAGAAGCTACAAAGTTGAAGATAAAGCCTGGCAGAGAGGAGGGGGAGATGGAGAGAGCAGCTCTCACACAGTTTTTTGTATCTTAAGCAGAAAGCAGCAGCTTAGTGTTATGAGAAAGAGACTAAATAGCTAATTACATGAATGGAAGAAATTGTTAGTCTCACCATGGGCACATATAAAAAGTTACATTTGAGTAAATATGGTAAATACAACAAATTCCTAAAAACATAAAACATGCTTTCTTCATGATATATTCCCATCAACTTAAACATATTTTTAAGAATCTTGGTGGTTTGCTCTCTAAGGGTACAAACACACACACACACACCGTATACGCAGCAGATACACAGCAAATATGCAGCAGATTTGATGGTGCAGATTTGATGCTGTGTTCAGTTATTTAGATCTAATCTGCTGCGTATTTGCTGCATATTTGCTGCGTATTTGCTGCGTATCGCAGCAGTAAATACGCTGCGTATACGGTGTGTGTGTTTATACCCTAACTTTCCATTCATTCTCACCACTAGGCCTTTAACCAAGCAGAGACTTCCTGTTCTGTCTGTGGTGATTCTATAAATTGTCCAATGTCCCTGGAACTGAAGGAAATAACTATGTTGACAGTTGGATTTAGTTTTCATCATCACCAAGATTTCTTTTTCCTTTTTTTTTTTTCTAAAGGCAGTAAAATGGAGGATTCTTATGTACCTGTATACAATAGTTGATATGTTGAATGGTTTTAAAAGGGGCCTGGGTGCCTTTCTTGTAAGATGTTAAATGTGACCTCTAGGATTTAGTTTTTGGATGAACAGTTGATCAACTGATTTATTCTGATTTCAGTAATCAGTAATTGGGAACCATTTGTCTAATTGGAAAACTTTTGACAGATCATAGAGACATTTCAAAAGTCTTGATCGGTACGGGTCTGAGTGTTCAGACCTGTACCGATAGGGAGAATGAGGGGAGAGAGGACCACGCTACAGCGCATCCTCTCCTGCTCTGTGTCAGTATAATCAGTCAAGCTCCATAGAGCCCCATTACAAGCCTGACTCTCCAGAGCCGGGAGAGGACCGTGCTTAGTGGCGCTATCTCCTGATCGGTACGGATGTGAACACTCAGACTTGGACTGATCAAAACTTTTGACATGTCTCTATTACATGTCAAAAGTTTTGCGAAACTACAGTGACACGTTAAGCAGGCACCCAAGACTGTCTATAGGCACAAGCCTACTCTGCCTACAGGTAGACCTTACGCTGGCATTTAAGGTAAACATTTCCACGTATGCATTTGTAGTCATGGCTGTATAAGGACCAAATCTTCCCATTAAATTTTTTAATTATTTTATTTAATTTACAAAACAAAGGGGGATGGAGAGGGAAAATAATGGCAGGATAAATGGTCGCTCTTGGTGGACTTGTATCTTCAGCCATATGTTACAAACGGCATAAAAAATAAGACTAGGTGTGTTTCACATGCACTATATGGCTATGTTCACACTATGTAAAACTACGGCCGTAGTTCTCGCCGCAGAACTACGGCCGTAGTTTTGCAGGGTGGGATATAGCCTTGTGTGCAATTGGATCCCGGCCGGAGCGTACACACATCGTATACGCTCCGGACGGGATCTGTGCAGCGCCGGAAAAAACTGACAGGTCATTTTTCTGTGGCCGGAATTCAGTGAATTCCGGCCGCAGAAAGACCTGTCAGTTCACACAGTGCTCCGGCCGCTCGCTTCACTGTGGGGTATGGTAAGCTCTGATGCGGGCGCGTGCTGATGCGCCCGCATCAGAGCCCTGTGGCCGGAAAGATGATCCCGCCAGAGACTGGCTGTTCCGTGACCCGGTCGGGGTCACGGAACGGCCGGTCTCATACGTAGTGTGAACATAGCCTATGGCTGGGTTCACACACAGTATATTTCAGTCAGTATTAAGGTCCTCATATTGCAACCAAAACCAGGAGTGGATTAAAAACACAGAAAGGCTCTGTTCACACAATGTTGAAATTGAGTGGATGGCAGCCATATAATGGCAACTATTTGCTGTTATTTTAAAACAACGGCTGTTATATTGAAATAATGGCAGTTATTTACCGTTATATGGCGGCCATCCACTCAATTTCAACAGTATGTGAACAGATCCTTTCTGTGTTTTCAATCTACTCCTGGTTGAGGTTGCAAAAAACTGAACAAATACTGACTGAAATATACTGTGTGTGAACCCAGCCTAACAGCGATATTATAGATGTGACATTAGCATTACTGATAACAGTAGTTAGTGTGCTCACTAATGCATGAAATATCCATCACAAATTCAAAAGTGTGAACAAGCCCTTAAGGGATTTCTAGAATGTATGATAAGGAATAATAAAGACAGTGACATTACAGAACTTATTCTAGAACCAGACAAGGTATAACATTAATGGGGCTAGGTTCATATCACCTTCAAGGCATGAATACATCAGAAAAATCTCAAAATGGGATGCCGATGGATATGAGCTCACAGACTCTTATTCATTTCAATGATCCGAATATAGTTAACTATTGACATCAATTGGGTAGTTTATTAAGCATATGAGTTTTGGCTCAGACTGGAAAGCATATATTGCTGTGCTTTTTAGGCCAAGGCAAAACCAAATCCATGACCCCCAAGCATAGAAACTAGCTGCTAACATACTGGCCATTGGAAGGTGCCAAGTGCAAGCACGTATACATTGGTAGGCCAGCTTGAGATTTTTCCAACATATCTATTTCTCAGCAAAAGCCACCCTTTAGAAATGATCTTTAAGTAAAAATAGAGTGAGGGAAGGAGGTGGATATTTCATATAAAATCTCTGGAGAATATACAGTAGATATAGGCTTGTTGGTCCTAATCCAAAAATTTGGACCATCAAACTTTTGTTTACTGAACTGACAGTATAACAAAACTGGAATTTTTCGATAGCTCCTATAAATCATAATGGATTGTGCCTCCTTGTTTAGATGTGAGTTACTGCAGTATACTGGTATTATTGACGGCCATCTGTTACATAAAATGGCTGTAGGATTTCATTTTGTCTGTGTGCAGATCCCCGGGGAGCTTGTTAAATTCAAAGCAAAAACTTCAACAAAGTTTCTTTGTTTGTTGTTTGTGGAAAAAATGGACATTTTACAGCTGTTTATCGAGGTCAGAGAAGTTTATGGGATTATGTAGAAGAACCTGCTTCAGGGTTGTATACAGGTGCGGGGGCACAGTTCTTCTATAGTATAGACCTTTTTTATATTTTACTAGAGGCAATGTTATTGGAATTGCTAGAACTTGTTCAAAGATGTCTGGAAGTAACACTGAAACATCTGTCCATAGTCAGTCCTCATACGTCTTCTTATCGTTGAATACATATTGTAGTTAATAATCTACACAAAAAGATTAAAAGGTGTCCAAAGGTGAATATATATAGAAAGAATTTTGTGCTGTGGCCAGTTATTCATAAGGCAATAGTAATAATTAGAGATGAGCAAAGCAGCCGGAAATTTGTTTCGCGAGTTTTGCTAATTTTCAGTCAAATTTGTTAAAATATGTGAATTGAATCTTAATGAATTTCATTAAAACAGCCAAAACTATAGTAGCTACAATACTGGGACTATTACAAAAGGGCAAATTTGTTAAAGCATGTTGTTGTAAAATTGTCAAAAATCGGACAATCACAATTAAAAAAAAAAAGTCAATCAGCCTATCAGTCATCCAATTTCCGCCATTCCTCTCCTCTCTGTCCCTATATAGCTCTGCTAGTCTCTCCCTGCTCTGCTCTAAGAGGTTCACACTACGGAATCCGCACGGATACGTTCCAGCAGATTCTGTGGCTTGTACTCGTTTACGACGGCACGCCTCTCCGCATTCCGCTGAAAGAACTGACATGTCAGCGCGGATTCTGTAGTCTAAACCTAGCCTCACTGCCTGCTGCCATCCTGCTCTCTCCTCCACACACAGCCAACTGGCCACCTCTGTTACCAAAGCTCCTTATATAGAGGGTGGGGGGAGTTGCTGACATCACAGAGGGACCTGCAGCTGATTGGACGTGCGCTAAGGATTGTGATTAATCTCTTTCTCTTGCCTAGTGACGCTCCAGATAGAATGTGCGACAGCCATTTAATTTTTTAAGGCGAATTTCCTTCACAGCGAATCTTGATTCTGCAGATTCGCTTCACTCATCTCTAGTAATAATTTTATTTTTGGTAAAAAAAGAAAAAACAACTTATTAATGTATAGCTGTGTATATACTGTGAAGGTCACACATATTGGTCATGAACAAATCAAAATTACTATAATTCGTTAGAGCATTTAAAGGGGTTATCTAGCGCTTCAAAAACATGGCCACTTTCCCCCTACTGTTGTCTCCAGTTTGGGTGGGGTTTTCAAACTCAGTTCCATTGAAGTAAATAGAGCTTAATTGCAAACCACACCTGAACTGGAGACAACAGTAGGGGGAAAAGTGGCCATGTTTTTGTAGCGCTGGATAACCCCTTTAACACAATATATAAAAGGAATTTTATCATTCTAAAATAATCTCAATGTTTCTCTCTTTATCTTCCATAATTCTTTGTTCTGCCAGGGTCCTTGCTAACCAGACCTTGAAATCTGTCCTACAGCTTGAGATACAGGGATGCAGAGAGGTGTGAGAAACACAATCTATTTTCTACTTGTCAGCCTTCCTGGCAGTACTTCATTTGCTGGTAGTAGGATTCGCTCTTTCCGCATATACACCTTATTACTGGCAACGTGTTTTTCCTGAATTGGTTTTGGCTGGCACTATTGTATGTGCAGTCATATGGCTGCTTCTATTATAGGGTAATTGATCATTTGCACTGCACAAATTGGAATTTCATGTAATATTGGCTGTGGTATTATTTAAGAACATACTTTATATATTATTTAGGAGTTAAAACTTCTTTATTTTACATATGGGGTATCCATTTTACCATACATGTATCATTTGGCTTGATAATGGTCCCATTAAATGGACTGAAACCTTCCTATTAGAGTTGAGAGAATTTACATTACAAACTCTTTGTTCGCTTTACAGTTGGTTTATACAACGGCTGCTGCTTCCCCCAGGGTGCCTGGACAAGCTGGATCCAGTCCTGGGAAACTGCTCTTAGTTTCCCAGGACTGGATCCAGCTTGATCCATCTAGTTGCTATTAAAAAATAAAGATAAAGATATTTTACACAAACTTTTGATAAAATTGATAATTTTTCCATTCTTCCATACATATTTTTATATTTGATGGGGTACTCCAGGCCGGGGGGTATTTTTGAGGATCTCCGGAAAATTAAAGCCGAAGGTCGTAGCGGAGTCCCACCACGGCCGCTTCCTGGTCAGAGCTGCCGCATGAGACGTGAAACCTCAAGTTCTGCCATTCAGCGGCTGATTCGGGACCCCGCTACGGCCGCTGATTGGCAGAGCTGCCTTGAGACATCACGTCTCATGCGGCAGCTCTGACCAGGAAGCGGACGCGGGACAGGAGTACTGGGGGGCGCGATCCAGGCATCGTTGCTGAAACAGGGGAGGTAAGTGACCTCCGGCTTCAATTTCCACCCTCTCCCAGGTGAACCTCAAAAATACCCCCCGGCCCAGAGTACCCCTTTAAGGCTCACATATCTACAGTATTTAAAGATTATTTTTTTTGTCCATATAATGCACACTCACAACCACTATGCCTGCAGTGTCATCTGTTTTATCCCAGCACAGCTGCATCCATATGTTTCGTTAGTGTATCTGGTTAATGTAATGACTAATAAGCCACCATCTTGACTTCAAGATTTCAAAGCTGTGACAGTCAGGGAGGCTAAACAGTTTCTAAATCCATTCTAAGGCCATGTTCACACAATGTGCACACAATTTGCAACAACGGACGTATAAATCCGAAAAAATACGCTGGCCAGGTGTCTATGGGATCCCGGCCGGAGCGTATACACATAGTGTATGCTTCAGCCAGAGCCCCTAGCGGCACCGCAAATGTCAGTGAATAGCGGCCGTAGGAAACCATGTCAGTGCACACAGGGGAGTGAGCGGCTGCGGCTGCACGCTTCATTATACTCCTGCATCAGATCTATGCGGCAGGAAAGATCATCTTTGCAGAGACAGGTCGCTCCCTGACCCGGCTGGGTCACGGAACGTCCGGTAAAATACGCTGTGTGAACATGGCCTAAGAGTGTGACAGGAGCTGTGTAAACGATAATATTAAATATAAAGAATTGCACTCAGGGAGTATGGCTCGGTGAAAAGAATGTATGTATTGTGTAAGATTATCCACACAGAGCTCCAAAGAAATATAAAAGACGTCTTGTTTTAACGGCAAGTGCTCTTGTGCCCATTTATTCAGTAGAGACCATAAATCCAATGTTTACTGTGTGAACCTTTTTCTAGGAGTCTGTGTAGTGCAGTATGGGAGTGGACTGGAGGAGGTATAGTCCAATATATGGTGGAGAAGCAAAGGCATATGAGCTGTATAGAAGCAGAGTAGTGGTGGTCCCATGCTACTTGGAGCACTGGAGGAGCAGAGAGATAAAGGAAGCAAGTGGGAGAGTAACATCCTGCATCCAATCACAATGCATCCAGCAAGGCTACATTGTGATCCAAGAGCTGTGTGATCATCAGTATCAGTAACTCTGACAGAAGTTTTTGCCTCTTCCCCTCTTGTGGATACCTTGTTTGGAACATCATACAGGAGGCTCAGCTTGCTAGTATGCTGATCCCATTGAAAGCACATAAACACATGTAATTTTCAGGTGGTTCACCATGAGATCACATGGCCCAGCTGTAGGAAAGGATTCCATAAATTATCACATAGTAAGGAAAGTTGTCTATTTTATTTTTTTATACTGTGCTCCTTGTATTCAGTTATTATAACTATACATAACTATAACTATATATTTCAATTGTTAACCAGTATAAAAACGGTAATCCATAGAAAATACACATTTATTATACAAAGTAAAGGCATCTTCTGGATCACACTGTTGAAAACATTATAAATTAACAATTATACAATGTTTATAACACAAAAAAAACCTTTTAGAATAACAAATCTAGTCTAAAAAAAAGAGAACGCACTAGAATTTTTTTCTTGATTGTAAAATTAAATAAGTATAAATGCTCTGATACATATTTATTTCATGACAGCTCATTTTTGTGGATTGTCACCTGTTATTTGTATTTTAAACAAATCTTGAATGATTTGAGTGTCTGTATGGACTTGGAGGTTACAGGAGACTTGGTGCAGCGTACTTCCTATAACAGTGGGACATCATCTAAAAGCAGGACTGTCCAGCTTGATCTGGGATGGTGGGGGAACCTGGGATGGTGTGAGAACCTGGACTGGTGACAGATGTAATCTGACTACATCTATCTTTGGAAGTTGTATTTACTGCCTACAGTTGAGATGGTTGACATAAGTATGGGAATAGTTACAATGTTAAGATTATGGAGCGGAGAGATGATTTCTTGTGTCAAGCTGTCATTATGGTCATTGATAATTCCTATACAGCTCCCATGTGTATGCAGGAGGCAGCTTTCAATAAGCCAAATGTCCTTATTTTAGCTTTTAGCTATATTACATGCATTACAAGTAACGGATGGTAACCATATTTATTTTTGTGAAATGCCTGATATGACATTCTGGGATGCTTTAGTTGTCAATACTTGCAAAATAATTCATACCAAACAATATATATAAGTCTAATAAGTACAGACCAGATTTAGATCAGGAGAGAGAGAAAATTTAATATTTGATATTGTTATTGAGAATGGGGAATAGGAAGTTACTGCTCTATTACATGGGGCAATTATTTTCTAAAAAGATCAATATCGCCCAGTGTAATAGGGCTAGCAATCAAGTGTCAAATTTGCAAATCCTTATTCATCTGCTTATTGGGCCATTTTGACCTCCTCTAAAAACCATTATTTCTTGGCTCCATCTAATAAGGCCCAAAGCCACTGCAGACACCTTGGGTGGTGGCTTATCTCCAGGAAGAACAAAAGGATCAGGTGATAACATTCAACATGTTTGATCCTTCATTCCCCTGCCATCCTCCATTGGTGAGGGTTACAAGCCCACCCTCACACTCCCATATACAAAGGATAGCCCTCCAGACCTGCAACATTAGCCATTTAGAACTTTTCTCTAATATGTTTGAAAAATTAAAAATTGTAACTGTGTAAAGACCATGAGCTTGTTTCCACAATAAATGGCGTATGTCTGTGTAAAAGTGTACCTCTCACCACGTCTGCTGGCGGTGGTGGTGTATTCCACACAGTTCTATTGCTGCAAACACGCTGCAATAAAAATGCGCTCAACACCCATTCTGATCCAATTGGGGTCTCGTGCTTTTCCATCATAGAATGTTTGTAGCCATGGTTACCCAAACCTCTGGTAGTGGAGTTCACCGCCAATCGGGTCACCAGATGTGGTGAGAGGTACACTTTAAAGGGTTTGCCCCAAAATGAAAAATTCAGTTTCTTTATTAGATAACATGAGAAAGCAATTTCCTTTGTTGAGATATAGCTGTTAGATTCCTATTATGGTATCCTCTGATGTTATTTTAATTCCCTCTCAGAACGGCCTTGGAGATTCTAGGAGTTCTGATATTATAGTATATACACAGCATACATAGAATATCCTGCTCCCTATGGTACTGTAGAGCACCCTTAGAATCCACAGCATAGATGACATTATACAGCATTGTGTTGCTGTGTATCCTGCAACATGCACCATCTCTGTATGTCTCTGCCTTACTGCATTTCCTTTCCCATCTCTACCTCCCCTCTTCATAGACTTCTATGGGCAGCATGTAAGCTGATATATCAGTAAGACAATTTATTTTTTCTATCAAAACATTAGCAGTAAGCTGAGGAAGAATGATCAGTACTGTAGGTAAAGGTAGGAAAAAATTGCTCATAAGTGGAAAAAGCGGTGTTTTTCTTCAAGATTATTCATAAAAATTATTATATTCACTTGTTTTGTTGATTTATGCAAAGTCTATTGAAATGACATTGCCCATTAAATATTAGTCATGTAATGTCACAGATTCCCAAATACATTGTATACTATGTAACATTTTAGTTTTCTAAATGTTAGCCTCTAAAATACCACAAATCATACTAAGGCTATGTTCACACACAGTCAAAATTTATTTATATAATATCACCTGTTGTTATAAAATAACAGCTGTTATTTGTCCTTAAATGTTTGATAACAAACGGCCACCATTTTGACAATGTGTGAATATAGTTTTATTATTATGTGTTAGCATCACTGTCATTATAACTTTCAAAAATCTAAATCAACAGTAGATGTGATATAAAGCAAGTTTGCAATTTACAGTCATGTCATTATTTTTATTTTATTTTATTTATTATGCTGTATAACAAAGCTATACTTACCAGAAATCCTGGTCTAGTCTCCTGAAGCTTTTTAGTCTTGTGCTGGTTGTAAAAAAGAGACTTAACACATGAAGTCTGACCTGTACAGAGAGTCATGGCTTAAGGCGTCCGTCAATCCAATGACTGCCTTCTCTCCAAGCAAGTGACCTGGGAAACACAAGACTTCCTGTGTTTAGACTCTTTGGGGAAAAAAATGTCATAACACAACAAAGTGCCGTGTTTTCCATGATAAAAGAAAAAAATTAATGTAAATTGAAAATATGACATCCACAGTGACACTTTTAGAGCATACCCATGTATGAAACAATTACCCTGTTAGGCCCATACATTGATAAGCCCTATGACATTATGCTCAATGAGAACAGGTAACAACTGCCAATAAACTATATAAATACATTTATTACAAGAAACAGAAAAAATAAAATAAAATAGACATTTTTGAAATTTTAATAATACAAAATAGATTATTCTCTGCTTCATTTAAAGCTGTTACAAATCCTGAAATAATATGTTACACAATTCTGAGGATAGTGGCCCTTTAAATACTATGAGCTCGGCCATGTTGTACCTGTATAACACAAACCATAGAGACCCTGTCACCCACTGAATTATGGTCAGTATTCAGAATATGTTCTACGATATCTCAGACTACTGATAACTATCAGACATTATTGTAAGGCTTTTTGCCTGGCTGAGGAGCACTCGGCCATGACTGTATTGTTATACCCTTTGCTATGTCACTTTATGTGCATGGTACATGAGAGTAAGCATCAGTGATTCCTCATCACATCTGTTATTTCAGGACTGATCACCAATGGATAAGTAACCATACCGGCCCCCATTGAAATGAATGAGGCAAAGTGATTGCCAGATAATTTTTCTTAGAAGTGTCTCCATCTCCCATTCATTTTAATGGAGTGACTATTTCTCTGTACATGGTTAGCACGTTGGGTGGCCCATTTGGGGGATCAGGAGGGTCCTAGTGACTAGATGGTAAAAGAAACTTTTTGTGTGTGTGTGTGTGGGGGGGGGGGGGGGGGGCGGCAACCCCTTTAGGTTATGTGTGTCTGATGGTACATTATAAGAACACTACTCTGGATAGATCGGTTTAGGCATTACTATCAGTCTGTTCACATTGTCCTTTGCTGTATCCAGATAAACATATCCTAGAGGGAAGTAGTAGTAGCGTTCTCTGTTACTTCCCAAAGGCCCGGCACAGCTCCAATCTGAAGAACAGATGACACCATAGAGCTACTGTCACTGATCGCCTTCTCTTTCCCCCAAGCATGGTTGGAAAGGTAATCTTCAGAAATGGGGAGGGGGGGTGTCTATAGGATTAGTAGTCTGGATTGTCGTCAAACAATTCCTTCACTGCGTTTGCTTCTCCATACAACCAAGGCTGTCATAAGAAGTGTTATAAGGACAGGGATAAAGATGAAAGAGCACAGGATGGGCAGGGGAGGGTCAGCCGGCAGCCTGCCAGTCAGGGCACAGTTCTTGAAATACTTCTTATGAATATCTGTGAAGAATTTATCCACTATGTGGTTTGGCCAATAGCAGTCCTGATGGAAAGCCAGCAAGCTGGTACAGTTTGTGACTTCAGTGTAGATCCTGTAAGAGAGAGAAGAGAAAACATACACCATATTATAGCTGGGGGAATAAGCGTTACTAATACCTGACATCCGACCCCAAGGCTAAGAATCATATAACTAAGATTTGGTCTTTGGCTCATATGACAGACATTTAAAGGTCCCCTTACACTTGACCAATTGACCAAACTTGATGATTTTGACAGGATATACTGTGTAAATCAACTCTCCCCAACAGATCCGGGTGGATTTGCCTGACTCTCTTGATGGCTTAAAGGGGTTATCCAGCGCTACAAAAACATGGCCACTTTCCCCCCTCTCTTGTCTCCAGATTGGGTGGGGTTTCAAACTCAGTTCCATTGAAGTAAATGGAGCTTAATTGCAAACCACACCTGACCTGGAGACAAGAGAGGGGGGAAAGTGGTCATGTTTTTGTAGCGCTGGATAACCCCTTTAATCCTCCTCTCTCCATTAAGAACACTTTAACGTTTGAATATGCTGGAAGAGCTGCAGGACACTGGCGGCTGTCAACTGGACCTACAGTATATAGGGGTTATCCAGGATTAGAAAAAGCACAACTACTTTCTTGCAAACACAGCAGCACCACTCCTGTCCTCAGGTTGTGTGCGGTATTACAGTTCATTTGCATTCACTATGGTGGGACTAAGCTGCAAAAAGACACCCAAACTGCGGACAGAGTGAAGCTGTCCCTGAAGAAAGTGATCATGTTTCCCTAAACCTGGATAATCCCCTTAAAGGGGTAGACCAGAAAAACAAATATCTTTCAAATCAACTGGTGCCATAAAGTGCCAAAGATTTGTAATTTACTTCTATGAACAAATCTCAAGTCTTCCAGTACTTATCAGCTACTGTATGTCCTGCATGAACTGGTATTCTTTCCAGTCTGGAGAACAGGAGGGTTTTTCTATGAGGATCTTCTGTTGTTCTGGACAGTTCCTGTCACAGACAGAGGTGGCAGCAGAGAGCACTGTGTCAGAATAGAAAGAATACACCACATCCTGTAGGCTGATAGGTACTGAATGACTGGGGATTCATTGAAGTAAATTACAAATCTTTGGCACCAGTTGATTTAAAAGAAAACAGTTTGTGTGAACTACCCCTTTAAAAATCACTACCTGTATAAATGTATCTTCCCTGCAGCCGCCATCCTCAAGAACACGTCTTCCCTCAGTCTGCTGTTCTCTGCAATAGGTCTATTTTAGACTGACAGTGAATACCTCATATGGCACATTCATTTTATACTGCAGCTCCCATATCTAGAGTTTCTCATAGTAAAACACTTACTGCTTATCAGTAACTTCAGATTTATCAGGTTTACTAATTAAGAATCTTAATTACTTTGCAAACAAAAGAAAGAACATAGCGGTCTTATCAGCCGTCCGTGCTGACAGCGCTGGGAGAAGCTGTATGATGCCATGTGCCATGTAATTGTCAGCGGGTTGTGGCGGCAGCTGTTACAGGTGGGCAGGGTGTGATCCCGAGAAGGACATAAACATTACTGTGAAATTGTATACAGTATACAGTAATTGGTTAAATTGCATATATAAATGCACTTTATGTCATTTATACTGCACAGTCTACACTGTGGGTTCATACACAATGCATAGTGTGAATGGTACCTGCTGATAGCAGGACAAGGCCGGAACACGGCTTTTGGAAAAGGTTTGGTTTCACAAGGGTTAATGTGGGATTATTGTAAACACAAGTGGCAATGAGCTCTTTACAGCGGCACATAGATTACTTCCAAAAGTGCTCTTGGTTTTTATAGCAATGATGTCAACTCTCTTCAAGAGAGAGGTCACTGAATCGTATTGCTGCAGTGTGGGAATAGAAGACTTATGGGACGTATGGTCTATCAACTTGGAGGAAAGGAGTCTGAGCATTTTACCCTAGGGGATCATAAGCTTCCTCTTAATCATTCTGAAGTCAGATTTCAGTTTCTGAGTGAGTTACGGATGGCTGCAGCACGTTCAACCAAACCGGAAAATTCTAAACCCTTGTCCGCTAATGCAGTTTATAATGGCATAGCCTGGTCAGACTCTAGTAGCAGATAGTAGATCTGAGAACAGTGTCACCTATTTATTTTATGTCATTTCATAAACCAATAATTAAAAGGAAATGTGGTGAAGAGGTTGTCCAGGAAAATTTTAAACCACCACAAGCCATACTTACCGCTTATGTTCCCCATGTGTGATCTTCCGATCCTGGCTGTGTTTCTGCTCTGCCAGTCCTGCTGATGCCTCACTCAGCCAATCACAGAGCTAGGCTCCCTTCTCAGCTCTGTGATTGGTTGGGTGGGGAGCTGGACATCTAGCAGAACAGGAACACAGACAGGAGAGTTAAGGCCCTATTACACCAACAGATTATCTGACAGATTTCTTTGAGCCAAAGCCAGGAACAGACTATAAACAGAGAACAGGTAATAAAGGAAAGACTGAGATTTCTTCTCTTTTCAAATCAATTCCTGGCTTTGGCTTAAAAAAAATCTGTCAGATAATCTGTTGGTGTAATAGGGCCCTTACATAAAATAATGATATTATTTACTATTGTTCTTATGATTACTATTATTGTACAGTTCCTATGTACAGTCATCTTCATAGAGAAGCACAGAGCTCCCCTAACTCCTAATTTCATCATCGTTTACTGAGCACTACCCTGACATTACAGGACAGGTGCAAACAGAACTCATTCCAAGCTTAGATTCTTCCCACACTCTATGGCTGACCCAGGCAGCTGCTGTTATATACAGAGTCCTTGGTGACTGGGTCATTTTATGTTTGATACATTAGGGAAGATTACTTCTATGGAGAGTAAAAAAAAGGCATTTAGAGACAGACTGTTCACTAATCGGGATCTTCAAAGCTCAAAATTTCTTAATAGTCTTTTAGCTACTTTTCTGCTTATAAAATGTTTCTACAATAGCAACAATATACAGTGGCACATTGGTTTAAGAGTAACTTGGATTGAGAGCGTTTTGCAAGAAGAGCTCACAGTTTTTCAAAATTATGACTTTGTTTAAGAGCATTGCTTTGGTTTAAGAGCTCCCTGTACTGGGTAGGAGGGGGAGGGTGGGAGGGGTATGGCCTGTATAGCGGGGTCTACAGCCCTGTACTCTGACCCAGGAAGTCTCCCTCATCTTCCAAATCATAGCAGATCCTCTTTAGGCAGGGGATTGCATCAGGGGACAGGACTGTGGAGGTAATCTCTCCATAGCTGTAACCCCGGACAGATAGTGCTGCATGTATGTGCCCAGATATGCCCTGCTCATTCCTTCCTGCTCCCTGCTGTCTCTTTTAGCCCTTGTGTTTCCCATCCTCTCCATTTCTGCTATAATGTGCCTGCACTTACACTCAGCTAGTCACACTGTTATATATAGAAGTTTCTGTCACTGCCCTCCTGCACAGCTCCAATTCTCACTTCCTGATTGGTCCATGCTGAACACCCCCCTTCCCCATTTTTGTCTTGTGACCACACAGACCTCTGACAGAACCCCTGTTTCTCTATTCTAGCATGTTGTACTACACTACTGCATTATGGGGATCTGCAGCTCCATCCTGTATCTACGGCTGCTGCTTTAACTGCTGTTTTTTTAGGTTTATACACTTACTATACATTATACTCCACATGCCGATGGCTATAATGTACAGTAACTTATAATATCACATATTCAGCTGTTTATAAATGTTTGTTTCATTTGTTTTACATGTTATTCAGAATATAAATTATTAGTTTTGGGGTGTGGAACCAATTATCCGCATATCAGTGATTTCTAATGGGAAAATTTGCTTTGGTTTAAGAGTGGATTTGGATTATTAGCATGGTCCTGGAACAAATTATGCTCGTAATCCAAGGCACCACTGTGTATATATCCGTGTAAACATATAATATATGTGTGTGCGTGCACCATGTGTAAGTTTCACTGTTGTTTTCTCTTTTACATATTGCTTATTTTTCAGTTTATTTTAGGAATAAAAGTATTTTAACACCTATTAAGAAATTGCAGTGCATTGAGGGAACCAAATAGTTAACAGTCTTTTCAAATTACTTAGAGTTCACAGTGCGTTCTTGCAGTCCATTTTTTTTTTCATCCGTTTTAAGCAAAAAATGGATGGAAAAAAAACCAATGTATTTGTGTGCATCCATTTTTATCTATTTTCCACTAATTTCCATTATGTAAAAAAGGGTCAAAACACAAGCATACACAAAAAAAGTGGTTGAGTTTTTTTTAATTATGAAAGTCAAAGGAAAAACAGATCAAAATGGATGCACACAAATATGTTTTTCTCATCTTTTTTTTTGCATAAAACAGATGAAAAAAATAAAAAGGACTCCAAAAACGCAGGGTTTTCATGTTGCACTGTTGTATTGCCTCATTTATTTTCAGGCTATGTTCACACACAGTAGAATAAAAGCAAAATACGGCCCTATTTTTTGCCCTCATTTCCTCCTTTAAATGCTCATGTCTTCTTTTGCTCTGTCTTTAAAGTGACTCTGTACCCACAATCTGCCCCCGCCCCCTCCCCCAAACCTCTTGTACCGTTGGATAGCTGCTTTTAATCCAAGATCTGTCCTGGGGTCGGTTTGGCAGGTGAAACAACTTGTAAATTTGCAGCCCTGTGTCAAATTGGCGTGGCCTAGAGTGTCTGTGCCCTAGACCTGCAACTACTCTCCGCCCCTCCTTTGTTGAGGAATTTCACCATAGGTATAGTAACAGCTTGCTTTTACATTGCAAAGTGATGCACCCCCGCTTCTTCTTTTCCCACAGTCCTTCTTGCCCTCCCGCTAACATATTCTGAACCTTGTCAACTAATATCGAGCTCCTGTCTTTCCCCACAGAGCCATGCCTTCATGTATCATTCTCTGTTCCCCATTCTTTGCCAACATGGAACCTTCTTGCGATAATGAGACCGAAATGGGTCCAGAAATCCCCGGTGTTAGCCCATAATGTGCTTTTGTAAGCAGCCTCCTGACAAGAATATTTCCATAGTACTATAACATACAGAGGTACAATATGGCGGCATGGCTTGGTAGTAAAAGCTATAGTGACTGTGTGTGTTGGTGTACAGGTTGGTAATGGGAGTGTGACTATTATGATATTAAGCTGAACAAAATCTTCAGTTTTCATCTTCAGTTTTCTGGTAGACTATATGCAGGTTGCTGCCATGTTGTGACTTTAACGTGAATGTACCAGTAGTACATCACTTTGTGTTTTTTATATGAATAGACTGGCACAGGGATGCCGCTGCCGTGGTCCTTTTTTTTTTTTGGGAACCGTGGCCCCGTTTTCTAAAACAACACCAGTTTATTCCCTGGACTGTCTTGGCATCAAGCACTGTAGGCGGGCCAGCCAGCCGGCCCCCAGCGCCATGATCTGCCCTCCCCTTTGTGATGCGGCTCCATTAGAATCAATAGAGCCATGTCACATAGGGGAGAACGTCACACATGTGGCGACTGGCCCGCCTACAGTGCTTCATGCCCAGACAGTCCTGGGAATAAACCAGTGCCGTGCTCAGGAATCGGGCGGAGACCACAGCACTGGCATCCCTGTGCCAGTCTATATAAAAAACACAAAGAGATGTACTACTGGTACATTCTCTTTAATATGGTGCATACAAAATCTGTACAACCCTTCAGGGAGAAAGTGACAGATGTCATACAGCAGAGTTATTGGAGACATTCCTAAATTTTTGGAAAAGTTGCAAGTTGTGTACAACGTTTTGGTATATAGTTTAATAGCGGCTGGATACAACTTATATTTTTATACATCTGTGGTTTTTGCTGTGTAAGCCTAGCCTAAATGTGAACACATGACTGGTTTAGTTACCATGCATTATTCTTGGGAAAAATCAGAAAATGCTTAAGGTCAGTTCATAGGTGCTTAGTATGTCGCACTGGAATGTTCTCCCAGCTGTACTGGGAGATGTATACAAAACCTGATATTTCCCTAATGAACTGAAGGTTATAGGCAAACAGTGTCCCCTGAATTCCCTCATTATAAAAAGCCCAAAGGGATTAGATGCGTGCAGTATATATCCGATCACACAGAGCTGATATGCTGAGGGACACTGACTTTATCCCTGGAATTGTGGTAATGTTGTTATTAACATAGAAACAACCAATTTAATTATCATGTAACTGGAAGTCCAGAGTCGGTCTCTGTGAAAGCAGCAAATAGTTTGCACATGGACACATTTCCTATACATTAAAAGGGTATCCGGAAAAATATTTTAACATTTGAAACTGCTAAAGGTGACAGGGGGAAAAAAAATACTCATGTGCCCCCAATTGCCCAACAGTGCCAGTCCTGCTGCTAAGATCTTCCTTTTCACCATCAGAACACATATGAAGTGCCTGCCCAGCCAACCAATGGCCACAAACAGTAATTAGCTGAGTAGACATTTCCTATATGTCAGGAAGAATAACAAAAAGCTATGACTAGTGGGTTGGCACAGGTGGGGGATCAGATGAGTACATGTTTTTTTGTTGTTGTTTTTTTCTTCTGCCACCAAGAGCAGTTTAAAATTTTTAAATATTTAGTTTTTCTGGTTAACAACTTTAACATCTACTTGCCCCATCAAATGCTAATATGTACAAGTTACGAATTTAGAATGAGGCTGAACAGCAGTGTAAAGTGTGGTAACTGTAGGAGAAGGAACTTTTACTGTTAATTTTCTTCTTTTTATCCTCTTATATTTTAAGACTTTTGAAATCTCGTATCTCCAAGGCGATGAGGGAGACGTCTCTTAGGGCTCAGTCACTATGGTAACTTAATATTTTATTGTGAATATTTATTTCAGAAAGTGCAGCGGTCAATACAATGCACATTATACTTTCAGCCAAGGTAAGAAACCAATAAAGTAGTAAGAACACAGAATAAATGATTCTGCTTTACTTATGGCTTAAACACTGACCCGATCTATCTACTGTAAGCCTGCCCAAATATATGGAATTATTGGAGAAAAGCACAGGATCTGCCTACAGTATGTCTATGGATATAGCACAGTCTTGCATATGAGTTCTTAGTACAAAGATAGTCAGGCTGAAGGAGATCATTGTTTAACTTTGCCAAGTCCATTGCACCTTAATATATACAGCAGTAAGCCTATTTGCAAAATTGAAGCGAATATCCACCCAAAATCTAAGTTATAAAATAAAATCTATAATTGCTGGAATTGGTTCAGAGGTTGGGGGTGCTGTTAAGTTTATCTACTCAACTTTTTCCTATTTATTGTACTAGGTTAAAGGAGAAGTCTAGTGAAAATTTTTATTAAAGAATTGTATTGCCCCCCCAAAATATATCCCTATGGCAGAAGGATGCTCAGTGTCCCTCCAGTGCCCTGTGTCCCTCAGTGTCCCTCCAGTGCCCTGTGTCCCTCAGTGTCCCCCTGCCACCATCCTCTCCAGCAGCCACAGCCCGCACAGCTCTGGGAGTCGGGTCGTGACATCACCATTTTATCCAGGAAGTGAAGCCTTGATGCAGTAGTAAGTGCTGGGAAAAAGCACTCTATAAGCATTTCCTGTAATAAGTGTATATTGGTGATTTGTATAACTTTTGGGGGACAATACAATACTTAAATAAAAATTTTCTTCTCCTTTAAGCCTTCTCTCACAATGTAGACTCGTGTCTAGGGGACTATGGATTGGATGTGTCGCAGTACTGTGAGTGGACTGAGAACAACAGTGGCACTAGGCCATGGGGGTATCCCTGAAAGCAAAGTGGGGTTACAGAGGAAACTCTAATCCTATATACATCAAAGGTGAAACTGGAATGCCACAAGGTAAAGTTTACTTGTGGTAAGATATTAACCTAAAACCAATCAAGTTACACCGTGTTGTTGTTACTGCAGGTTTAAGTGAGCGGTAAAGGGTAGTGTGGGGTCATTTCACATTCGATACTGACTTTGTGGTCACAAGGCCCTCCCAGCACAGAAAGGCTGGTGCAGCCCTAACAGTAATTCTTATGCAGGGCGGGCTAAGGTTAACGACTAGCACCGAATTGTAGGGTGGGTGAAGGCCCTCTGCTACTTTGGGTGCAAACCTACTCTTGGTGGACTAGTGGTTCCTGGCCCTAGTGAAAAACTGCTTAAAGGGAATCTGTCAGCAACTGGGCCCCACCTGATGTGCTGACAGTGTGCTGTAGTTGGCTGGCCCCTAGTGAGCATGGTACATTTTTATAATTTGTCCGTGCAGTGAATTATGTACAATCTCACGTCTCCTACTGTAATGAAGAGTCAAAAAGGAGTTGTGCCTCAACGTTTGTACCACACTCTAGCACTCCTCACCCCTCCTCCCTCTTCTTCATGAATAATCAATGCTGCCCGGCCTCCTGCTCACTCAGCTGTCAGTCAGTATCTGCCAACAGAGGACTGATCTGCAATCAGATATAGTTGAAAATTCTGTGTAGGAGCTGTGGTCTTGGGGTAAATTATCTGTCTAGAGGCCAGCACCAGGTTGTTTTCTTTGGTTCAATTCCCCTTATGGAAATGAAATATAGTTATTTATTTTTTTATTTTTCTCATCATTATATTAAAAAAACTAAACTAATTTGGACCTGATTGAGAATTATTTGCACTTTTAAAAAATATACAATAATTAGAAAAGAATTTAATATTTTCGAAGGCTATGGACACTTTTACACAAGTTTTTTTTTTTTATTGTCTTTTTTTATGTGGATTTCTTGCCTAAATGCACAATGAAGCAACTTTCCTAATAGTCGTGTCTGCAACCATTTTGATTTTATACTGCAGTGAGAAAAATAAGTCAACTCATTTTCCATAACCATCTCTTACAACTGTTTCACTTTTCCCCTGGGATCACTGAAGTTTCTACAGGGGAAAAGATGACAATAACAGACAATGATTGGGGAGGGGGGGGGGGGAGAATATGAAAGCTAAGATTATGGGCTTCAATAAGATACCAAGATCTAAACTGTGGTCCCTACAGGCACGCTTTTAAAGTCATGGCATGTTATATGTTCTGTTATGTTATGGTTATGTCCTTGGCAGCAAAATGATTAGGCTTTTGCTGTAAGTTCACCCTAGTGTTTGCTGCAAAGATGTAGAGATTAGCTGTTGTCTTAAAGGAGAAGTAAGGCAAAACATTTTATTTTACAATACAATACAATACAAATTACCAATATACACTTATTATGAGAAATGCTTATAAAGTGCTTTTTTCCCTGCACTTACTACTGCATCAAAGCTTCACTTCCTGGATAAAATGGTGATGTCACGACCCGACTGCCAGAGCTGTGCAGGCTGTGGCTGCTGGAAAGGATGATGGCAGGAGGACACTAAGGGACACAGGGCACTGGAGGGACACTGAGCATCCCTCTGCCATCATCCTCTCCAGCAGCCACAGCCCGCACAGCTATTAGAGTCGGGTCGTGACATCACCATGTTATTCATGAAGCCTTGATGCAGTAGTAAGTGCAGGGGAAAAAGCTATTTATAAGCATTTCCTGTAATAAGTGTATATGGGTAATTTGTATAAATTTTGCATTTTTTTTATTACCGCTGTTGATGTGACAGTATCAAAATTGGAAAATGTAAATTTTTTAAAATTGTCAATCAGCCTATCAATCATTCAATTTCCGCCATGGACAGCAGTGGACGTTGGTGAATCTGCGGCGTAATATCCATTTTCTCCCAGGACAGCAGGACATTGGTAAATGATCACCCAGTGAGTTTTTAAGTTGGACACTGTGCTCACTGTGACTTCCTATATTGCACACCCAGCACCCAGTACCCAGTGACTTGGTATAATGCACATCCAGCACCCAGCGATTAGGTATAATGAACGACAGTCACCCAGTTACTTGGTATACTGGACAATGGCTTCACTTCTCCCAAACCACGCACAAAGCAACCTCCACTCCATTTGTCTTTGTCCCTGTCTTTCTGTATTTCTCTCCCTGCTCTAACTGCCTGCTGCAACCTACTCTCCACTATACACAGCCGACTGGCCGCCTCCAGGAAGCCAATCACCTTATATAGAGGGTGAGGGGGGGTAGCTGACATCACAGGGGTTTGCAGGGGATTGGACAGGTGCAAAGGATTATAGATAATCCCTTGCTCCCACAAAAAGACAGTCCTGTAAGCTAACATGTGCGGCCGCCATGTTTAACGAATTTACGAAGAAAATCTGCCAAATTTGCAAATCGATGCAAAGTGAATTTAATGTCCGATTCGCTGGGAATTGGAATTTGTCAGATCCGCTTCCCTCACATAAATAAATGAAAGCAATAAGTAAAAGCAATTCAGAGTGCTTCCTAAAGTGTACTCACTCTTCTGTTGCCGGCCAGTCGCACCACAGATTCTTTCCCAAGTCTTCCATCTTTAATTGGAATTGCACCAGGCAAAGTTCATTTAGAAGCATTGAATAAAACTCATTGTCACATTCTGCAAAAGCCATCAATGGAGGGGCTGGAGGATGGGGAAAAAAAGTAATAATAGGTTACATTCATCTTGTTCCAAGTAAGTACCTGTCAACCAGAACACATGTACATCAATGCCAGACATTTATCATCTGGATATTTACACAATCATTGTGTCTCCAACCACTACTATTATTACCATACCAATAGCATGGAAAGGCAGATGAATGACAGGTGAATGTACAACAAGAAGCACAGGTGCCAATAGAAACAAGCATCAATTTGAACAAGTTACATCCAACAATTTGATAGGAAAGTCAATGCATCTTCATCATCTATTACAGCAAGGTCACATGGTTCCGTTTCTGGAAACATTGCTGAAGATATGCAATAGATCTGCAAGATCCTGCCCACACATAGTGAATACACTGCAAAGTTTCTGCTGCAGTTTTTACACTGTGTTAATTATTATAAAGAAATAGAACAGCATAAAATCATGTGTGAACATGTCCTTACAGACTAACTCATTTAAATAGGCATTGGTAGAAAATTACGTTCTCTTTTTCATCACTTTTATCTTTTACTTTCCAGAGCCCAGATGTAGTCTACCTGACCTTTAGGAACCAACCTTAAAAAGAATGTGTCCTCAGAAATGACCTATGAAAATTCAGGTTTTTTTTCCATTTTACAATTTATATTTTGGGTCAAAGGGGTACTACTTCTCCTCAAGAAGAGTTCATCATAAATAATTCTGTCATTTTTCAATATTTATTCTGGCCACTAGACTTAAAGGGGTAGTGCGGTGCTAAACTTTAATTCACAAAATAACACACATTACAAAATTATACAACTTTGTAATGTGTGTTATCTATGTGAATGGCCCCTTTCCCCGTGTTCCCCCCCCCACACACGCTAGACCCGGAAGTGTGGCGCATTATACCTACCGCATTCGTGTCGACCCCCGGCCGCCATCTTGTGACAATAACGTTATCTTCGGGAGGCCGGCTGGACCGCTCCAGCCCTCCCTCAAGCCGGCCCCCCTCTGCTGCGTCATCTGCTGCTTAGCTGCGATTGGCTGAGCATAACTGTGCTCAGCCAATCGCGGCTGAGCAGCTGACGACGCAGCAGAGGGGGGCCGGCATGAGGGGCGGCTGGAGCGGTCTGACCGGCCTCCCGAAGGGGACGTCATTGTCACAAGATGGCGGCCGGGGGTCGAGAGCACAGGAACCCTAGGGAGGACGGGAGAGATAAGTGATGGCCTTCGGTTATTGAAGGTGCAGGGACTATCTGCAGGTGAGAAAAATCTAAACTGCTGATATGTCCCTACTGTGCAGGAGGCGCCAAGAATGAAGATATATCTAATCTGCTGATAGTTTCCCTTCAAGCTTCACATGATGTCTGTTGTGATAAGGAGGAAGCTACTGGAAAGTTATCTGTATAGCATTAAAGCAAATGGTGACCCCAGAATATAAGAGAATAAGAGCTCAGCCTCCCCTGTAGAATTACCTCTGCACAGATCACAGATGTCACAGAGCATGCTTACAGATTTGTCCCATTCAAAGAATAGTATCTAGAGATGTTTATTGTGTCTATGTTAAAAGAGTTTAAGAAAGATGGCAGCTCCTATAATAATGGCGTTAATAAAATATAAAACTACAACAAGAAAAAAGAATAGAAGCCAAAAAAGTATCTAATACAACAAACAAATGCACACATCTCATTCCAGTATCAGGAATCTCGTAAGGGCCAGTACATCGGTGTCAGTTTTCTTGTTATTCACCACAAGAAAAGAGTAATTTTAAGCCAGTATTAAAGAAGAAGTCCGGCAAAAAATTTTATCGAAGTATTGTATTGCCCCCCCCCCCCAAAAGTTATACAAATTACCAATATACACTACCGTTCAAAAGTTTGGGGTCACATTGAAATGTCCTTATTTTTGAAGGAAAAGCACTGTACTTTTTAATGAAGATAACTTTAAACTAGTCCTAACTTTAAACAAATACAATCTATACATTGCTAATGTGGTAAATGACTATTCTAGCTGCAAATGTCTGGTTTTTGGTGCAATATCTACATAAGTGTATAGAGGCCCATTTCCAACAACTATCACTCCAGTGTTCTAATGGTACAATGTGTTTGTTCATTGGCTCAGAAGGCTGATTAATGATTAGAAAACCTTTGTGCAATCATGTTCACACATCTGAAAACAGTCTAGCTCGTTACAGAAGCTACAAAACTGACCTTCCTTTGAGCAGATTGAGTTTCTGGAGCATCACATTTGTGGGGTCAATTGAACGCTCAAAATGGCCAGAAAAAGAGAACTTTCATCTGAAACTCGACAGTCTATTCTTGTTCTTAGAAATGAAGGCTATTCCATGCGAGAAATTGCTAAGAAATTGAAGATTTCCTACAACGGTGTGTACTACTCCCTTCAGAGGACAGCACAAACAGGCTCTAACCAGAGTAGAAAAAGAAGTGGGAGGCCGCGTTGCACAACAAAGCAAGAAGATAAGCACATTAGAGTCTTTAGTTTGAGAAACAGACGCCTCACAGGTCCCCAACTGGCATCTTCATTACATAGTACCAGCAAAACACCAGTGTCAACATCTACAGTGAAGAGGCGGCTGCGGGATTTTGGGCTTCAGGGCAGAGTGGCAAAGAAAAAGCCATATCTAAGACTGGCCAATAAGAGAAAAAGATTAAGATGGGCAAAAGAACACAGACATTGGACAGAGGAAGACTGGAAAAAAGTGTTGTGGACGGATGAATCCAAGTTTGAGGTGTTTGGATCACATAGAAGAACGTTTGTGAGACGCAGAACAAATAAAAAGATACTGGAAGAATGCCTGACGCCATCTGTTAAGCATGGTGGAGGTAATGTGATGGTCTGGGGTTGCTTTGGTGCTGGTAAGGTGGGAGATTAGTACAGGGTAAAAGGGATTCTGAATAAGGAAGGCTATCACTCAATTTTGCAACGCCATGCCATACCCAGTGAACAGCACTTGATTGGAGCCAATTTCATCCTACAACTGGACAATGACCCAAAACACACCTCCAAATTGTTCAAGAACTATTTAAAGCAGAATTAGGCAGCTGGTATTCTATCGGTAATGGAGTGGCCAGCCCAGTCACCAGATCTGAACCCCATTGAGCTGTTGTGGGAGCAGCTTGACCGTATGGTACGCCAGAAGTGCCAATCCAACCAATCTAACTTGTGGAAGCTGCTTCTAGAAGCGTGGGGTGCAATTTCTCCAGCTTACCTCAACAGATTAATAGCTAGAATGCCAAAGGTGTGCAATGCTGTAATTGCTGCAAAAGGAGGATTCTTTGACGAAAGCAAAGTTTGATGTAAAAACAAGGTTATTTCAAATACAAATCATTATTTCTAACCTTGTCAATGTCTTGACTCTATTTTCTATTCATTTCACAACGTATGGTGGTGAATAAGTGTGACTTTTAATGGAAAACACAAAATTGTTTGGGTGACCCCAAACTTTTGAACGGTAGTGTACACTTTTTACGGGAAATGCTTATAAAGTGCTTTTTCCCTGCACTTACTACTGCATCAAGACTTCATTTCCTGAAAAACATGGTGATGTCACGACCCGACTCCCTGAAGCCTTGATGCAGTAGTAAGTGCAGGGAAAAAAGCACTTTATAAGCATTTCCCGTATTAAGTGTATATCGGTGATTTGTATAACTTTTGGGGAGCAATACAACAGTTTAATAAAAAATTTAGCCAGACTTCTTTTTTAAGTCATAGCTCTACAAATAGGTTTTCTATTTATTAAATGCATAAAAAAGAGAATATGTGTTAGGAATGTGACTTTGCGCTCCTCAGTCCGTGCCGGGCGGCCGAGGAAGCGCTGAATTTCTGTCTGTGTTTGCACTGAATGAACTGTGTTTTACTTTCCAGCCACACCTGCCTTGCCTGTCAGACTTCTGGCAGTGCAGGGGTTACTGCACTGCTAGATCTGTTCAGCTGAGCTTGGTGCTGGGATCAGAGCTGGTCCAATTAGCTGCTGGACCTAGTCTCTGATCCTGGACAAAAAGCAGTCAGATCCTCAGTTCCCTGCTGGCTATTAGTTATTACTAGTCCCAGCTCTCCTGCTCCTTCCCAGCGTTCCCTGTCCTAATCCCCTTGCTATTGCTCTACCCGTGTTCTGACCTATTGCTTGACATTTGACTATCCGCTCTCCTTCTGATTTTGTACTGCGTTGTTTTGACCCTGCTAGTTGACTATCCTCCATTGTGTTTTGTTTGTCTGTCTACGTTTTTTGTATTCACCTACGCAGTGTAGGGACCGACTCCGTGGTTGTCCGCGACTGTTTAGGGTCGACTGAGGCAAGTAGGCAGGTGACAGTGAGTGGGTTCAAGATCTAGGGCCCACTGTCTCTTGTCTTGTCTACGTCTGCCAATCATGACAATATGTTTGTGGCGTCATTACATGTACAGTGTGTGTTCTAATATAGCCAGCAAGTGGAGCAGTTACAGTAGTTACTCAATATCTATATATGCAACACCTTGTTCCCCATATTTCACGATCTGAGGATTTATTAGGGATGGTTTTGTTTGCTGTAAGATGTCTACAAGTCACGGACACTTCTTACTTATTATAATTTACATTGTAGTCTAGGAATATGGGTTTAATATCCCAACCTTCGGATGTCCTGACCAGAGATGACCAAATTGTCCTGCCCATCCAGTCCATAGGATATAATGGGGGAATGGATCCAAATATTGTTCTTATAAAAGCATCAAAGGTTAATGTCCATGTATATAATGCATTCTGGATGATACATTACACATTACTCACTGACTTGCAGAATCATCAACCTTGTCCGGCCCCACCCGGGTCTCCTTATTATAGCACAATGCCATTAGGCCCTGAAACCACTGCATTGTGCTGATACACTGTGCGTCCAGTTCTGGGATTTTCTGTCACCTCCCAGTCTGTTGCCAAGTTGTCTTGCATCTCACAACATTAGCATTTATATTAAAATGGGCAGGTCTGGCAGAACTTAAAGTGGAACTGACAAACACAAGTAAAAGGTGTATGTCACATACAGAAGTCAGGCACACCATGATGTCAGAAAAATACAATATCCTTTATTAGAATTTTTTTTTTATATATATATACAGTATATATACCATTCAAAGATAAAAACACTAAAACCATAACTGGATCGGACTATATAGTATTTTAGATGCCTGGAAGCAAACCTGATACAATGCAATCACTCTCCCCAAATGCTTACATAAAGACCATGCCTGTCTCCAAGAATGTATACAAGATGGAAATAAAGTGTGGGTGCTGGAATGTGCAACAGAGCTGTATAACCAAATATCCAATGATGTATACTGTAAAGGAGTAGCCATAAAACACTAAGCAGCACAGGCAAATGAGACAGGAGCCGACAGGTGTAAAACTAAATGTTAAGAGGGGTGAGGTGGGATGCATCAGCTGAGCCCCACCCGTTCAGTCCATACAGTATGTTGGACTTCCTCATGGGTGACATCAGCAAGGTGAGACCGAATATTTCTATGTGATCAACAATTAGAAAGAAGTTATAATAGCAAATTTAGATAAGCAATTTATCACCATTTTAGTCCAAAAACATAAATATTTAACGGGCTTCTTATATTAAATTCACCGCTGGAATGAACATTGGTGTGACCACTGCAGCTCTCACTGTGACAATAAACAGTAAAGAATTTACAATCCCTTAGGCTGGGTTCACACTACGTATATTTCAGTCAGTATTGTCGTCCTTATATTGCAACCAAAACCAGGAGTGGATTAAAAACACAGAAAGGCTCTGTTCACACAATGTTGAAATTGAGTGGATGGCCGCCATATAACAGTAAATAACTGCCATTATTTCAATACAACAGCCGTTGTTTTAAAATAACAGCAAATATTTGCCATTAAATGGCGGCCATCCACTCAATTTCAACATTGTGTGAACAGAGCCTTTCTCTGTTCACACAATGTTGAAAGGCTCTGTTCACACAATGTTGAAATTGAGTGGATGGCCGCCATTTAATGGCAAATATTTGCTGTTATTTTAAAACAATGGCCGTTGGTTTTGGTTTTGGTTGCAATATGAGGAGCATAATACTGACTGAAATACACATAGTGTGAACCCAGCCTTAAAATGTAAACTTTAGACATGGCATGGATTACATAGAGACTATATAGACCAATGTGAAGCCCCTTGTAAGTGTGACGGTCCTCAGCTGTCAAACCCACCCTATGAGAATAATAGCATTACAACATGTAGGGTGGTAAAGCCTCATGCCTACTCGCACTCTTTTTATAGAATTCAATGTGTATTTCCATGGTGACGTTGTTTCCATCTTCCCCTTACGGCAGTCATTTCTTATTACAATAATCAGTCGGTAATCGTCTGGTGTGGTTTCTTATTAGATTTTGAAAGTATTTTTGCATGTGGGGTTTTCTTTTAAACTGGGGGGGGGGGATATTGAGGTCTTAAGAGTTTTCCTGACATTTAACATTGATGGCCTATCTGCAGGAAAGACCATTTATGTCTGACCTGCCATGAGATGGGGATAGCATGCTGCCCTACAATCTTCTACTATGAAGCCATGGGATCTACGTGTGATACCCTTGAAAAAAGCTATGGGGACATAGCAGAACGCGTGGGGTTGGCTTTTTGCACGAGGATGAGTTGACTCGCTGTCTTTCATGTTGTATTTACTCTATGTGATTAGTTTGGATATTCATTTATATGATTGATCACGTTTCTATTTAGTTTTGTCTATATTATTTTGAGTATTTATATGTGAGTCTCTCTGTCTATATCAGTCCCTGGTGTCTTGGTTTGGCCCTGAGTATTGTAGGGGCTTTCCGGTATGTGTGGTCCTCTTTTTAATGTTTTTAATCATTTTTTGTTGGTGGTAATTAGAGATGAGCGAACTGGGTTCGGGTTCGATCTGAACCCGAACGTTCAGCATTTGATTAGCGGTGGCTACAGCCAATGACTATATCCATGATTTCCACATAGCCTTAGGGATTTATCCAACTTCAGCAGCCCCCGCTAATCAAATGCCCAAAGTTCGGGTTCGGATGGACTTGAGCATGCTCCAGGTTCATTCATCTCTAGTGGTAATTCTAATAAAGATTATTTGTGTACTCTAATTTTCATACATCGGTGGTATTGTGTGCATAATCATTTATGTATAGTTCGCTCTTCTCTTGTTCATATTTACTTGCATATGGAACATACTGATTATTGCACCTACCTACTATAATTGTAATCCATTAGGTATTTAGCTGTGCATACCATTTTCTTTATGGGATCTGCATGTGACATTGTTTAGTATCTCTGTACATAACCATATTATGGAGGGTATAGTCTCCTAGAGGAGATATTATTTCCATAATATGGAATCCAATGTTGTGGTATCCTCCATCTAAAATCTAAGGCTAAGTACAGATTGGCCCATAGACTTTTAATACAGCTGCATGCCTAGGTTGGGAATTACCACATTCAATAGAAGCCGAAGGGGAGGTATGGAGTAGACTGACGATCATTGCAGATTCATGAGGGAGTGTAGACCGGCCATTTTAGGAATGACTTTGCCACAGAAAGTGCCAGGCTGGCAAGTATCTTCTAGGGCATACAAAAGCATTTCATGGGTATATATACATATATATATATATATATATATATATATATATATATATATATATAGTTTCTTGTGAATGGTGATGTCACCACTGTTAACATACAAGGTGGTGACTTAATTGATTCCAGTAAGTCATTACTATTACACAACTTAAGGTCACATTAGTCACGTCCCAGCTAATAAATATGCGGCTTTATAGAAACTGCAGAATAAGCTTCTTATTTGGTATTAGGGCAATTACTTTTTATAGCCATACCAGAAAACACATGTGAAAAAAACTGAAATTAAAAAAAAAATTCATGTAAACCCAGGCAGCTAAACCTATAGATTTCCCGTCACCGCCCTATTGGACAATTGATTTTTGTATAATAGAAATTGATAAAGTAGCTGATTACTGGTCAATAAATGTCCCGGAGAGAAATGAGGATATCTCGTCTAGTCTGTACAAGAGAGAAATGAAAATTCAATCACTGTTTAAGAAATAATGGTCTTTCCCTAAAATCTGTTCAGTTGCAAAACCTAAATGTGGTAATTTCCTGAACTGTCAATGATGGTAAATAGGTCTTATATACAGTGTCCTCTAACAACCACCAGAGTATTTTATGTGCGCATCACTCAGATAGCCGTATCTGTATATCTGTATGATATGCCGCATGTATCACCTAGGTCAATAGCTTCTATTCTCAACCTATAAGTTAATGGAACCTGATAAAAATTTGTAATTTTAAAAGAGCCTGTTATACAGTACAGGTGGATGTGAATATGGATTAGCTGAATTGGGATAAAAATTACTACTAGTGTTTTTATTTTTAATTTTTTAATAATTTAACTGCAAGATCAAGATGTGAGGAAGAATGAAGAAAGCGTAAAGTACACAGATACACTGTATATTTCTCATATTCACTTCATATATATATATATATATATATATATATATATATATGGTATATAAGGAGTAAATGGGGATAGATCCAAGAAAAGGGGCCCCGATCACTCAGTGACAGGTGCTTGTCCTGTCACTGAGTACCTTAAATGCTGCGATCGCTAAAGATTGCAGCGTTTAAGGGATTAATGACAAGCAGCTGCCGGATCACAGCTGCTTGTTATTATGCTTGGCTCCCGGGACACTGATGTGCGTGGGACCACTCTCACTTCAGCGGTCCCGCACACATTAAACCCCTCCTACCTCAAGAACGTATATATACAGGGGGGTATGTGCAGCAGGAACATATATCTACGTATTGCTGACATGAAGGGGTTAAAGGAAAACTTTAAACAAGAAGACTAATAGGCTGTTCTACTTACCCGCACCCCACAGCGTTGTCTTACCCTTCTTAAGCCCCTGCCAGGCTCCTGGATCTCCTGCTTCTAGAATGTCATGAACCAGGCTCAGCAAAGCCCACTCATCCCTCAATTCCTTTAAGGGGCTGTAGCCACCACTAATTAAAATGGAGGTCCTTTGCCCCTGAGTACACATGTTCAGCCTGAGCTCCATTCACACTTCTTCATAGAAAGTGAAAGGAGCAGAACCAAAGGATGGGTGCTCATTTTTAATCTGGGGATTATTATTTAACCCTTAGGCGTCCCTGGACATACCCATACATCCAGGGCCTCCCCCATGTGTTCAGAACGGGGCCGCGCTCTGAACCGCTGCGGTCCCAGGTGCTGCTCGTAGCCCGGGACCGCAGCTATTAGCGGGCACGGTCCGATCGCCGTGCCCGCTAATAAAGTAATTGGATGCAGCTGTCAAAGTTGACAGCTGCATCCGATTACTTGATGCAGCCATTCCCTGGTGTCTAGTGGGGTGGATCCACACATCTTACTCCTTCCAGGGTCAGCGCCGTAATGGTGCTGATCCCGGCTCGGCATTCGATTGCTTCCTGCTGCAGCAGCCAGAAGCAATCAATGTGCCTATCTCATCGATCTATGCTGCATATCTATGCAGCATAGATATCAATGAGAGATCAGTGTACTTATACTAGAAGACCGCAAAAAAGGGGTCCGTGGAGCCTCAGTTACGAGTCTCAAAACATGGGAATAGCCAGATATCCCTCTCTCCAGAGAAGGAAGCCCATTGCCAAGGGGTGCCTCCTATTGGGGAGAGCACCAAACCACCCTGATACGTAGTCCCTCAGGTCCTCACTCTGTTGCGAGCTTTAGGACCTAAATAGGGAAACACCAGGGTGGCCCCTGTGAGTCAAAGTCTAACTCTGTGGCGAGTATAACGACATAAGACAAGGGTTACCAAGGCTAGGCATCCATCTACAGACTGCAGTTTCGGGGTATTTGCCCCTTGTCAGTGTGGAGCAGGATTCTGGCTACTGGGGCAATGATAAATAGACCAACAAAACACAACAATCACTGAACTCAGGGAGAACAGTGAAAAATTCCAATGGAGTACTCATTTACGAGTCTCCATTGATTGTCCCATACAAAATTTAAATATGCAAAAAAGGGGTCCGTGGAGCCTCAGTTACGAGTCTCAAAACACGGGAATAGCCAGATATCCCTCTCTCCAGGGCTTCCTTCTCTGGAGAGAGGGATATCTGGCTATTCCCGTGTTTTGAGACTCGTAACTGAGGCTCCACGGACCCCTTTTTTGCATATTTAAATTTTGTATGGGACAATCAATGGAGACTCGTAAATGAGTACTCCATTGGAATTTTTTACTGTTCTCCCTGAGTTCAGTGATTGTTGTGTTTTGTTATACTAGAAGTCCCCCAGGGGGGCTTCTAGTATAAGTGTAAAGAAAAAAAAAAGTGTTATTATCAATAAAAAGCCCCCTCCCCTAATAAAAGTCAGAATCACCCCCCTTTTCCCATGTTATAAATAAAAATAAATAAATAAACATGTTTGGTATTGCCGCATGCATAATCGACCAAACTATTAATTAATCACATTCCTGATCTCGCACGGTAAATGACATAAGCACAAAAAATGCAAAATTCATTCAAAAATGCATTTTTGGTTGCATCAAATCCAGAAAAATTGTAATAAAAAGCGATCAAAAAGTCGCATATGCGCAATCAAGGTGCCGATAGAAAGAACGCATCATGGAGCAAAAAATTCCCCATAGACCAAAGGATAAAAGCGTTATAAGCATGGGAATGGTTTTGTTGGAATGAGATTTGTTAACAATGGTTTGATTTTTTTACAGGCCATCAGATACAATGAAAGTTATACATGTTACATATCATTGTAGTCGTAATGACTTGAGGAACATATTCAAGAAGTCAGTTTTACCCCAGGGCGAACGGCGTAAAACCAAAAAAAAAAGCACAAGGAGGGAAAACCGAAAATGCAAAAATTGAAATTGGCCTGGTCCTCTAAGGGTTAAAAAGCAAAGTTATGGAGCACATCATCTATAACACTTTCCTATTAATTCAAGAAAATTCTACAATCAAAAGGAAATTCGGCACCAGTGCAAAAAAGCTTGTGAAAATGGATCCACTAGTGGCTACAAAGTTGTTTTTTTTTATGTCTGTTTCTAATTTCTGTTCCCTATTTAACGTCAGCCTATTCTTCAGTGCTGTCCGGGGAATGTTACCACTTATTGGGGACAAATTGTAATCTACAGTAATCTACAGTATTTTCCTGACTACTTTTTAACCCAGAAAAGACTACTTTTTAACCCAGAAAAAGTTAGTGGTCGTCTTATACATGTCGTCCAATAGGGCGGGTGCTGGAAAACTTCAGAACCGGACTGGCCAATCTGTGGTCACTGCTTATGGTGGGGGAACTAAAAAACAGCAACATTCCTGTCATATGTGGCAAACATATGAAGGGCAGAGCAGGCTGCAGGTGTCCGGGTATGGAAAAAAGAGATACGATAAAATGGCGCTGTGCCCAGGCTGTGAAATACCTACCTCTTTCATCTGTCTGGCCCGTCCTTGTATCTTACTGGTATTATTTTACCTTCCTTCTCTGCCGAAGTTCCTCCAGCCGGTACTGCAGTACTGGCCAGGATGATATTCACTGACACCGGCCGTTCTGTGACACGGCCCGATCACAGAATGGCCGGTGTCTTACGCTGTGTGAACCTGGCCTAAAGCAGTTGCAAAACTACAATTCCCATCACGCCTGTAAAGCCAAAGCTAACCCATGCAAACACATATAGATAGGCTTTCGATTACAGATCAAACATGAATGATTGCTGGACGGATTGCGCAGCTCTTTGCTGCAATCAGCTTTTGGCCGCACATCCACTATTATATGGGGAGGCGTATAGCTGATGGCTAATTGCTGATTTTTTTGATGCATTAAAAAACCAGATCAGCTAACAAATCATCGTTTTCACATTCACCGGCTGATTGCTGGGACCATGACAAAGGGCAATTACTGGCATGTTCAGTGAATAATCACCCCATATAATAAGGCCCCCACTTTGGATTGAACAGTGCCAACCACTGAGCTACCTCTCTGTCTTCAGATGTAGAGATATCACAATCAATTTAAAGCATAGCTACAAAAAGTTGGCTTAAAGCGAATGTATCGCCTAGATTTGCATTACTGATTAGAGACAGATAATAAACATCTTCTTTTTTCTCTTTTCTTTTTCCTAATTATTCATTTTTTAATAATTAATTTTAGGTACAGGGGCATCTGTTTTGACTGAGCTATTTTTAACACATGCTTTACTGTTTTCAACATCTGATTTACAGCAAGTCCCATGGACATAGGCACAATAGTTTGGAGATGACCCTATTCACTTGTGACCTGTCCTTAAGGGAGGAGGGGATCTGAGCTGTGTTTACTGCCTATTGTAAATGACATGAGCCCCTGCTATCTGTATACTGGCATCACCTCTCACTCTAATCCTGTCTGTGATCATATGGAGGACACTGCTAGAAAGGGATCTTTACAGAACAGAAAGCGTCAGGTTATTTTTAAGCCTAGTGGCCAGAACAATAAATGCAAGATTTCAGTATATTATTATACTATTTTACTATTATATTATTTTATGTGGTGGTAAATACTTTCAATTAAAGTAATTTAGGAGTGATACCTTTATTGGCGAACAATAAATTGTTATAATTGTGAGCTCTCTGGATTCAAAAGACCCCATCGTTAGACAACTTTACAAATGAGTGTCTTATAGAAACAGCACAATTGTTTGAGGATGTTATAAGACATTACACCATATAGATGAGCCACTGAAATAGAAGGAAGATGTTGTAAATGAAAGGTTATTCAGAAATCCAAGATTCTTGGTCAGTTAGGTTTTATGTGTGGAGTGTGTCCATGTAGTGGGTCATAAATCCAGGTGCCAGGTTTAGTCCATGTGTTAATGACTGGAATGTTTTTATTCCTGTAGGCCAACATTTTTTAGGACTGGACCATTAAATGACCTTAAGGTTGTGGTACTCAAAGGTCTCTGCCAGGATAACAGAGAGAGGAAAGTGTGGGAATTAAAACTGATTTAAAACCACTATATGGCCCACTATATGGACACACTCCACAGATAAAACCAAACTGACCAAGAATTTTAGACTTCTAAATAAACTTTTTAATGAACTGGCTAATCTATGTGATTTATCTACCTACCTTTATTATTTTTTTCCTTTTTTTGTAACATCTTTAAAATGTTGTGCTGTTTCTGTAAGACATTTATTTGTAAACTTGTCTGACAAAGGGATCTTTGAATCCCAAAAGTTCACAATTCCAACATTTTTTTTGTTGTCAAATAAAGGTATCACTCCTAAAATACTTTAAACGTAAGTATTTACCACCAGATGGATTTTTCTAGCTAACACGGCACTATACTATTTTTTCTAAGTTTTATTTTATAAAATACACAAAAAAAGAAAATACATAAAAGATATTTGAAAATTAGTTTAACGTGATTTAAACAATAGGTGGTTTTCTGACGGCAAATTTATATTTCTCTACAATTAGATGAACAGCTGAAATCAAATTCCTGGAAATGTTTTGGTAAAATTATCACAAAACTATAAACACCTCTAATTAAAATCCTGGAATTATCATTGTTGCCTAAGAATCTTCTAGGAAGGCTTTGTGTGAATATGACATGGCGATGATAGACATAGTCAAAAGTTAGGATACACCTTTTCTTTCCATACTTTCTACATTGTAGATTCATACTGAAGACACGAAATCTAGAAGAAACACATATGGAAGTGTGTAACCATAATATATTTTACATTTGATTTGAGGACTACTTTTGGCATTCTCTCAGTCCGCTTCAAAAGATTGGCACCTGGAATGGTTTCCAATTCAGGTACACCTTGTCAAGTTAATGCATGGAATCTCTAGCCTTCATAATATATTATTATACCATTATTATATATTATACCATATGTGTTGTAGGACTGGTGCGCATTTCCATAAGTGTTAATTCTTATTCAACTACGTTCTAATCCATATTATGGAATGTAGTATAATTCAAAGCGCACCTAACCAGCATTGCTACTAAAGCATTCTATAGTGACAAGCCATCCCATCTGGTTTGTACTTGGGGCTGTCATTTGTTTGGGGACAATGACCTCAAACATATCTCCAAGCTATGTAATGGCCACTTGTCTCAGTAGGACAGTGATGGATTACTGCATCAGATGACCTGGCCCCCACAACTAACAGACTAACATGGTTTGGGAGGAGCTGGACAGCAGAGTATAGGAAAAGCAGCCAACAAGCATTCAGCATCTCTGAAAAACGCCTTCAAAAATGTTGTAAAACCATTCCAGGTGACTACCTCAAGAATCTGATCAAGAGAATGCAAAGCTGTCATGAAAGAAAAAAAGGGGGCTACTAAAATTCTAAAATTCTAGTAAAAACTTTTAATTTTGCAGCCCCGTGCCCAATGGCCAGGGCTTAGACAATCTGTGCCCTAACCTTGCACCACCCCTTTGTCCCTCCTCCCCACGCTCTTCATCATTAGGAATGCCACTGGAACATTTTCTCCTGTATGAATATTGCACAGGTGCCTTAACAATCCAGCCCATGTTCAGTATTCACACAGCTGAGAAATAGGAGACAATCTGCCTGGAGCATTCCTAATGATGAGGAGGGCGGGGAGGAGGGACAGTGAGGTTGTGCCAGCCTAGACCATCTAAGCCCTGCCATTGGGCACGGGGCTGCAAGTTTAAAAAGGTTTTTTTTAGGACAATAACTGCATCGCCTGCCTAACGGAACCCAGGACAGATCTTGGATTAAAAGCAGCTATCCGAAGGTACAAGTGGTTTGGAGGGGTCAGATTGTGGGTACAGGTCGCTTTAACTGTTTGTAGGGTGTTTTTTTCCCTCAATTTTTGTTTCATCTGTCCACAGAACATTTTCCAAGAAGGATTGCGGTTTGTCAAGGTACTCTTTGGCAAAGGGGTTCAGTCCTTTCTGTCAGCAATGGTTTCTTACTTGGCCTTAGCCCATAAAGCTCTGCTTGGTTTAGTGTGTGGCGTATGGCACTTTTTAAAACCATGACTCCAGACTGTTCTAGGTTGGCCTTCAGGTGTTTAAATGTGACGTTGTTTTTTTTCCACCATTTGCACCAACCTTCAAAGACATCTCTTGTCAATTTTCCTCTTTTCCCCACATCCAAGGAGGTTCCATGCTTGGTAAACTTCTTAAGAACATTGTGCACTGTTGAAACCTTGGCCTTATACTCTTTGAAAGTCTTGTGTTTGCTAATTATAGCAGTTATGATGTTCTCAGACAGCTCCTTTGTCTTCATCATTGCCGCAATGGAACAAGGCCAAACGTGGCTTTTTTGAACACTTAAAGTGACACTGTCACCTCCTTTGTGCATTCTGACATCTCTACACAGGTGTAAAGGGTAAATTTAGCTTTTTTATACCTTATTTTATATCATACGTCATGGTGCTTGTTCAAGTAAAAAGTAATCTTTTATCAACTGCAGATTGTGTTAAGTGGGCGGGGCCTCGCGGCATTAGCCCCACTTAGACCCGCCCACAACACCACAGTTGGCCCCGCCCCCTCGACGGCCATTGGAACAGGCTGGCCGAAAGGTCTAGACCCCACCCCCTTTATGTCGGCCAACCAATGGGCGTCAAGGGGGTGGGACCAATGGTGCCGTTGTGGGCGGGGCAAAGTGGCGCTAATGCTGAGAGGCCACGCCTACTTAATACAATCTGCAGTTGATAAAAGGACACTTTTTACTTGAACAAGCACCATGACGTATGATATGTAATAAGGTATGAAAAACGCTAAATTTACCCTTTACACCTGTGTAGAGATGTCAGAAAGAATGCACAAAGGGGGTGACAGTGTCACTTTAAGTCATCATTGATTAGCTGATACATGTCACATGGGCACCAACAATTTATCACAAGTGGTTTAACACAGGTGAGTCAAATTGTGTTTTTATACTATTCAAATGCAAAGGGTGCCAATACCTGTGCCACATCAAGCTTTTTCTATTTTTCCCTTCCATTGTTTTTGTTTTAAATTGTTGTTTATCATTTGTTCTTTTGTATTTAACACAAGTGCTTGAAACAAAAGGCTGCTTCACTTGATTAATTTTTTTGGAAACATTCCACATTATGTACCTTAACTTCATAGGTGCCAATAATGATAAGCAGGACTGTATATATCTATATATTACATTATATATATAGAGATGAGCAAAGTTACAGTGAGTTTGGGTTCGCGCAAACCTAAACGCTTAGATTTTGAATCCCGTTGCCTGAAGAAGGCAGCCCTAGGACTGCATCCATCCTCTCCAGGCAGCTGGATTCAAATGTTGAGCTTTCAGGTTCACATGAACCCAAATTTATGTAAGTTTGCTTATCTCTAGTTATATATTTCTTCCACAAATCAGGCTTTGGAAGAAAACGGAATAAACAAGCAAAGTTTGTTCTCTTTTGCTCAGCCAGGAAAGACATACACTATTCAGAGATCTACATTGAAAAATAAAGCTTTTTCATACTGAGTAAACGTTTGCTCTAAGATTTAATGACCTTTTATCGTACAATGGAAACATTCAGCCTTACAGTAGATTGGGTATTTTTAGACAACAGACGGGGAATACAGAATGGCTAAAAGCAACAAGAGTTAAAAATTATTTATGTGTCATTGAATATTGCACTTACAAGAAGAGTCACTAAATGCCTCACACACTATATCGGAGCCCTACTAACGTCACACCGACCATCGGGACCATAGGAGATTTCTGAGTCACAACTATCAAGGGAGAAAATAAGTGGGAACTATGTCCAAACCAGGCAAAGTGGGCAGATGAATTGATGTAATAGGGAGTGACTGAAACGCGTTTGGGATAGGCTTGAAAGTTACAAAGCAGTTAAACCTGAGCTCAGAATATTCCAATAGTGGAAGATTTTTACAAGCAGTCACTATGTACGTATCTCTAAATCACATCTGGCTCTAATAGCTGTTCTTTGCCAGAAAGCATGGCCTAACATTATTAAAAGAGCAGCAGCACAGTGTTTGGATGTCAGGAACACTTAGATCTAACATACAATCACAAGCTAGCGTTACCCAATGTCACTACTGAGGGTTTAAAGTAATATCGACTTTTGACCATGATCCAAAAATAACTCTGACGACTTGAAAACAGTGACACTGAATAATCTAAATGATTTGCTAAATTTTATCTAGTAAACATAAGTGGAATCCTCTTCAAAAGCTCTCCAAGGCAATAGGCAGGACACGCAGCTGTCCACTTATTTTTTTCCCAAAAGTTGGAAATCATTTTAACCATCGTATACTATAAACTACAGATGAGCCTAGTTTTACCTAGACAGTTTCCCTTTAAATATCCAGGCTCTCCACTTTTCTTGGTTCCTGTTCTATTATATATAGGGATGGTCCGAACTCTCCGAGGGTCGAGTTCGTATGAACCCGAATGCTCGGCATCAGATTCCCGCTGTCTGCCCGCTCCGTGGAGTGGGTGGATACAGCGGGAGGACCGCCTGGAAAACTGGGATACAGCCTATGGCTATGGCTGTATCCCAGTTTTCCAGGCGGTCCTACCGCTGGATCCGCCCGCTGCACGGAGCGGGCAGAAAGCGAGACTCATTACCGAGATTTCGGGTTCGGACGAGTCCGAACCGAACTCGGTTCGGACCATCTCTAATTATATATTAAATTCATTCTGTTTTACCTAAGGCTATGTTCACACTACATCGGCAACAACGGCCGGTGGAACACTGCCTCTGCTTCTATGGGATCCCGGCCGGAGCATATACACATCGTATACGCTCTGGCCGGGATCCCATGCGGCGCCGCAAATAACTGACATGTCATTTTTCTGCGGCCGCAATTCAATGAACTGCGGCCGTAGCAAACCTTGTCAGTTCATACAATGAAGCGAGCGGCTCCGGCCGCTTACTTCATTGCATGCTGTGGGAGGTTCTGATGCGGGTGCGTGCTGATGCGCCCGCATCAGAACGCTGCGGCCGGAAAGATCATCCAGCCGGTACTTAAGTACCAGCCGTGATGATCTGGGCAGAGACCGGCCATTCCGTGACCTGGCCGGGGTTACAGAACGGCCGGTCTCTCACAGCGTGTGAACATAGCCTAAAATAAATGGGATGGAGTAAAGGACCTCTGGACTTATTTATCAACCGCAACATCCAAAGACGTAAAAATGAAAATCTCTGATTTCATCAACTATAATCAGTATAGTAAATGCTTTCTATCAATGCATCCAACTTCTTCAGCCACCGGTATATGAATGCAGATTATCAGGTTCCGGCAATCTTATACATATTATTAACTATGAATATGCATTTTTAAGCTAAATAGGCCTAATTTTTATAATCTTTCTTTACTGCAGTCCTCCCATTCCATTTATTACTCTTTGAACGTACTCAAGCTCCACTGTGTGTGTTTAGTGTACACAATATCCTATGTGGGGTCTGACTATCCATTTGCCATGTGCATCTATGCCCATTTAGATGCACCCTGTGATCTTATTTCCTTGGTAAGATTAACAGTCAACCTAAAATTCATTTTCCCTGTTTTTTCCAGGGTTTCCCATTTATTAAGTAATCCTAGAATACAGTGACACATGAAGTTTATAGAGAAAAGTATTTTCTATAGATGCTGCCAGAGGAGTGCTACCATTTGTGGTACGGTTTGCAATTGGCTCTTTGTGGTAATAATCAGGATTCCAGAAAACTTCTGCTATCTAGTTATCTGATGGAACAGGAACCTAAGCTATGCAGTGGGTGCCTCTCCTTGTGGATGCCATGGGGCATTTATAATAGATGCCAGCTATGATGGCTTGTGTTTAAATTCCCCTCTCTCTAGTTGAGGTAAGCCTGTGCCATGTTAGCCTAGTGAAGTAACATTAAACATTATTATCTCTGGAAATATTTGCCTTGTACACAATGAAACATTTAATGCTGCAACACATTAAACCTATTATATTTCCACTGGATTCCAGTGTTCCTAATGCATTATGGAGCGTATGGTGTTCTCAGGGGTCTGTATATTTAGCATAGCACTGATCCCTCGGTATGGTCAAAGTAAACTGTCATTGCTTCGAGGTCTCGTGATAAACGCACAGCTGGAATGTAGCAATGAATAAAGAATGGTCAAAATACGATAAAAAAAAATGAGATTTTTGTACCCCTGCAGTGTTGTCAATTTACATTGGATATCAAAAATGCTGGGAATTGTTTCCATCAGTAAAGATACAAATACATATATATAGATCAGTCATGAAAAAGTCACAAATATCACTTTATATACTCAAAATAGCCTCGGAAATCATATTCTAGACAGTATACACACGTTATTTTCTAGAAAAGAACGGACGCTGAAATGAAATCAGCGTCAGTTCTTTTCTGCAGCGGCTGCATTGCAGTGAATTCAATGCAATGCCGCCCCCTGTGTTCCGACATCATTATTTTAACTTCCGTTCTTTAGAACAGGCATTAGGATAATGAACATTACTTAATTAATCAATAGCTGTTCACACAATGTAAAGTATGGCTGACGGCCGTAGTTTACATTGAAGTCAATGGTTAATTAAATTGCAAGCACACCCAATTGTAAAAACATAATGTTCCTGCAGCCGATACAGCAGTATCATCTGCAGGAACATGCCGAATGATGCCCGGCAGTATGACACCGTCCGTCGCATATAGTTATACAATGTGTGAACAGAGCCTACTAGTGTGTAACCTTTGTAAAGTCCTACAGGCTTAGGCTAATTTCTCACTGCGTTTTTGCTGTCTATTTAACATATTTGTTTTATGGAACAAAATGAATGCAAAAACGAGTGGAAAAACGGATGCAGTTGTATACAGGATCCATTTTCAATTGATATAAAGGATAAAATAGCGGATTAAAACGGATCAGTTACTTTTTTATCTTTTAGGATTCACAAAAACATGGTCAACCTCCATTATTCTGTACATTAAAACTAAGCATTTAAAGAAGGATCTGGTAAAAGGAAAGCAAAAACGTAAAAAGCTGTAAAGTGAGTGTGTGCGACTGTGTGAGGAGCGTGCCAAACGTATGTTACTACAGAATACAGTTAGTGGGTTGTGTATCAGGGATGTGACGAGGAGCTTAAGTAAAAAGTCATCTGGGCAACGGCACCAAAGAGGAAGAAGCCAGAACGCCATCCCCCTTTAACTCAACATAATAGTGATACTATAAAATGCTTAATTGGCCAGTGTCGGACTTGGGTATCTGGGACCCACCAGAGGAAATGATCCTGGGGGCCCACCAATAAAGAACCAGTGAGAAATGACATGTCAGTCAGTGTTAGTGCAGCTTCTAAAGCTGGGGGCCCACCGGAGGATTCTCCGGTGCTCTGGTGGGCCAGTCCGGCACTGAGTTTAGGGGCACTGTGATGGATTCCCACAAAGCAGGCTACTCTAACCTTATTCCCTGTCCTCAGTCACATCAGTTACAGTCAGTCATTGTCGCACGAATATAAAGTCCGTCCTCTCTTGTCCGCAGATGCTTCAATTTCTATCTCTGTGTCTTTAAAATAATCCTATCATATTAATGCTCCTGGCGGATTGTATTAGTGATATCTGCTGTTCTCACAATCCTCAAATATTCCTGCTCCTTAGCAACGCATTGCTATAAGGTAAGGGCGATTGATATAAATGACTTGGAGTGGGCATCTAATATAACTCACACTGACATAATTGTATATTACAGCGGTTTATATCATTATTTTCCTGCAGTCACTGCAGACCTCGCATAGGAACAGAACAGAAATGAAGTCAGTAAAACTAACCATCCTCATGCGTTTTGGCCACTGGTCCATTATGTTCATGACATTGATTTAGTAGAGGGGGATTTTATAGTGGAATACTGGCATGTATTAGCATGAGCATGGTCTGTAAATGGATAACTGTCCCATAGTGTTAAATGATGCTGAAGTAGTAGACTGTAATAGGATGCTTATTCTTCTTAGTAGGTTATGTCATTATACTTTATCTACTGCTACAGACCTCCTGCTCTAAATCAATATCCTCACCCTGACATTACCACCTACAATGAGGCAGAGCGCACGCCAAGTGTCTCACTGCGCAGATCTATGCAGTATATATAACCCTCGTGCTCCTTGTCAAAATAATTCTTCCCGGCATCCTCTATTCTCTATTGACATTTACAAGAGGAATGCATATTTTGCCACATAAGAAACCAGTTACCAGAACGAGAAGGAGGATAGGACTCGCCCCGAAACACCCATACAAAACAAAGTGCACTAATAACATTTGTTGTGTGTTTTATCACTAAACCTGGCAGATTAAGCCGCCAATCTAAGGTGTATGGGGTTCTCCACTCCTGCCCGTAGAGAACTCAGGAATACTTGGCTGCACCGAACATTCCTGTGTGTGAAATGGATGGGCGGTGGGTGGGAGAGATAACTGACAGCTGAGCGATTGTTCGGCCATTAGTTTTTGAAGGTGTATAGTAACCTTAAAGGGGTTTCTAGCTCGGGAAAACTTTATATTTATCATTTCAAATATATAGAAAACAAAAAAGAGCTTCTGCTTCTTCCACTGCCGAGATGGACACGTTTGGTGGTAGAATCCCACTCAGCCAATCACTGACTGAGACAGGACAATGCAGCAGCCAGTGATTGGCTGAGTGGGCTGTCACCTCCGAAACAAGTCTGTCTCGAAAGTGGAGGAGGTATAAGTCAGCGGGGGGCACTGGATACCTGTAGGGGAGCATGGAGAAGTAAGCATAGGCTCTTTATAGTTTTCTATATACTTGCAACAATATATAAAGTTTTCCCTGGCTTTATAACTCCTTTAACCCCTTAGCGACCCATGACGTATCTGATACGTCATGGTGCCGCGTGGGGTGAATGGCGCTGATCCCGGCTGACATGTGCAGCTGGGCAGTGCCTCTATTAGCCGGCGCGGGTCCCGTTGCCGCGCTGGCTAATTAAGCCTCTAAGTGCAGCTGTCAAACCTGACAGCTGCATTGAAGTGCTTTGTACTGCACGTCCCTGGTGTCTAGTGGGGGGGGGGAAATCCGTTCTTCTGCCTGTGCCTAGCCTCAGCGTCGGAATGACGCTGATCCCGGCTCAGCAATAGATTGCTATGGCCTGCAGCAGGCCATAGCAATCTATGACCGATCTAATCGATCTTTGCTGTGTATATACACAGCATTGATCTCTATGAGAGATCAGTGCTGTCTATATACTGTACAAGTCCCCCAGGGGGACTTCTAGTTAAATTAAAAATAAAATTAAAAATGTTTTTTATTAATAAAAAATCCCCTCCCCTGTTAAAAGTCCAAATCACCCCCCCCCCTTTCCCATTTTATAAATATAAATAAATAAACAAATAAACAAACATGTTTGGTATCTCCGCGTGCGTAATCGCCCGAACTATTAATTAATCACATTCCTGATCTCGCACGGTAAACGGCATAAGCGCAAAAAAATTCCAAAGTGCAAAATTGCGCATTTTTGGTCGCATCAAATCCAGAAAAAATGTAATAAAAAGTGATCAAAAAGTCGTATATGCGCAATCAAGGTACCGATAGAAAGAACACATCATGGCAAACAAATTCCTTTTTTTTTTCAATTTGACAGCGCAAATAATTTTTTTCCGGTTTCGCAGCATATGTTATGGAAAAATAATGCCTGTCATTGCAAAGTACAATTGGTTTCGCAAAAAATAAGTGCTCATATACGTCTCTAGGTGAAAAAATGCAAGCGCTATGGACTTTTAAACATAAAGTGGAAAAAGCAAAAGTGCAAAAACGAAAATTGGCTTTGACCTTAAGGGGTTAAGGACCCTTTTAGATGGGCTGACTGCTGCCACAATATAAGAACCAATCTCATTTATTGGCACTTGTTTAAAAAGCCTTTACAAAGCTTGATTATCATGACGACAGGATATATAAACTATCCAGCCCTTTACCTCCATCATTCATTGACCACACATCCCCTATTACATGAAATTTGCGGCTGACCAAACAATATTTGTTAACCTTCTAAAAGATTCAATCAGCCCACAAACAAGCGTTTACTGGTTCATCGGCTAAAGCCTAGGACTATTAGCACAGAAGGGGCCCTAGGGATACAACAATCACAATATGGCTTTATAAAAACCAAAGTGTTACACAGCTGTATTACTGTCTGCACAGAAATCTATAGGGCCAAGCTGCAGCACATGGCCGTATTATACACATCCATCATCTCACACACTACCTCTTAATGGCACATATTTTATATGGTGACATTTAGACTCCCAAAGAACAAACATCATGGTCACCACATGCTATTGTGCCGTCGCTACCATGCAATTTACACAATGACGTTCCTTTTCCCCAGTCTTAGAGGTTATACACCAAGGCAGAAGGGGAGGACAAGGAAAGGTAACACATTTTCTTCTCCTGGATAACTCTTATTTATTTATTTCTTGATTTTTTATATGCAGAAGAAGGGTTCCCCATAATGACACAGACCTTGCAGTTGAGAGGATGACGAGCAGCTATCACATTCAGGTTTTTTTATGCGTTTTTTGAAGCCAAATCTAGCAATGGATCATGAATGGAGGGCATGTAAAATTAGAGACTGAGACATCCCCGCTTATTAAATCCTTTCCTGGCTTTGATTTCAAAAACTGCACCAAAACCTGAATGTGAAAACATTTACAAAAGGCATATGAGACGTAAATGTCTGCTGGAAGACCCACCAAGTAAGGTCGTTAGGTCTTTTGAATCCAAGCGATAATCGTTCGGTTGAATAGCAGTTAACGATTAACGACCGAACGAGAAATCGTTGATCGCTTTATAAGACCTGGACCTATTTTTATCGTTGCTCGTTTACAAATTGTTCGCATTGAATAAGACGTCATTCAGTCATTCGCTGTAGTGACGAACGCAATAGTAACGACAAGACGACCGCAAGAACGATCATCAGTAGCGATTATCTTTTCATGTAAATGGGTGAACGATTTCAGGTCTTTCGCAATAGTTTGGACTGTTTATCGTTAACGATTATGCGAACGATAATCATCCCGTGGAATAGGGCCCTAAGGATGTGTTAAAATGACTGGCTCATGGCTCATTCTAGTATCCTGCTTTAGGTCTCTAAGATGCTACCCCCTACAAAGGCTTGCACAAGGCTTCACCAGTCCTTAAGTGAAAGAATCCCCCTTTGCCTCTACTGGACGTCACAGCCACTACAACATGCAAATTACTTAATAGTTTGTGTAGCACAAGTATACGTCCCCCAAGACAAAATGGCAACCATAATACTAGCCCAAGTCCTTATTAGTGGAGAGATTTCTCTTTAAGGGCTGCTTTATATAACTGAATTAGTCTAGAGTGCTATGTCTGAAGGAGGAGTGCTCTAGTCCCCTTTTTCTTACTAGTTCAATCACTAGGCAATGCAATAGGACTCAGGGGTGGCAGCCATTTTGTCTTCTAGTTACTCCAACTCAGGGCAGGTACTCTGTCACCAGCACTATTTAGACAGTGGCTCCCAATTTACTTCGGTCTATTGCTACAAGCCCATTGGCTTATCACTAGAGATGTTCGAACAGCGGGAATTTTCAGGTTTGTTCGAACTCGAACCATTGGCTTTTCTTTCAAATCCGATAGTTTGAGTTTGAATAAACCGGAAAATTTCCGCTGTTGGATCATCCCTACTTATCACCAGGCCTGTAACCTACAACCTTGTATGCCTTCCTAGTGATCACTCTCTATGCGACAACACCATGATTTATCCCTCAGCAGCATCACAATGCCCCCATATCAGCATAAGGTCCTCCTCCTCCTGCAAACTGGCAGTGAGTAAAGGCCCTTTTACCTAAGCATGCTGAGGCCAGTGTTACAAGCCCGGAGGCTGCCCCTGCAGTCAGTGACCTGCTAACCATAGTCAACAAGACCCAATACAGAACAGGAAAACCACACAACAGCAGCAGCAAGTGGGACAGAAACAAATACAGTATAGGAACACTCAGGGGCATTGCTAATGTCTCCTGGGCCCTGGTGCGAGAGGCCAACTTGGGCCCCCCCCCCCCCTTCCTTTCACGACCAAGTGATGTATATATATGTATATATATGATATATATATATATATATACACACACACCAAGACAGATATTACCAATAACACCAGCATATAGGAAGAGAAAGTATTATCACCGTACATATTACCGCCATACTGTTACCGACCAAATCCTGTATACTGAGACCTATATTACCAGTAATACCAGTATATAGGAAGGAAACATTACTGCCACACCACAACCACTACCATCACCACCATATTGTTACTGACCAAATCCAGTATACTAAATCACCTCATCCAGTCATATAGAGGTGGCCCCAGCTCTACACAGGTTCTATACACCATATATATTACAGTGCAGTTATATCAGGTGACTCACAGGAGACGTCTGATCAGAGATCTTTCCTTTCCACCTTCTCCATCTGTCCTGGGCCATTATGAGAACTTCTCAGAGCCACGAATCCACAGAATCTGCCAGACAGACATATTAGGCTTCTCACTCTGGCACCATCCTCATCTCTATACACACTGCACATTTGTATTGGCCCCTTTACACCCTCATTTAGTGGGTAGGCTGACTCTATGTGATCCCCTAATAATATATGCCCCCTCTGTGTATTCCCTCTCCCCCTATGTTGCCCCCCCAAATAGATGGCCCCTCTCCCCCATGTTGCCCTCCTTATAGATGGCCCCCTCTCCCCCCACCCTCCCTTATAGATGACCTCCTCTCCCCCCTCCATATAGATGGCCCCCTCTACCCCCTCCCTTATAGATGGCCCCCTCTCTCCTCACCCTCCCTTATGGATGGCCCCCTCTCCCCCCACCCTCCCTTATGGATGGCCCCCTCTCCCCCCACCCTCCCTTATAGATGGCCCCCTCCCCCCCCCTTCCCTTATAGATGGTCCCCTTCCCCCCCTCCCTTATAGATGGTCTCCTTCCCCCCCCCTTATAGATGGTCCCCTTCCCCCCCTCCCTTATAGATGGTCCCCTTCCCCCCCTCCCTTATAGATGGCCCCTTCTTTCCCCCCACCCTCATAGATGATCCTCTTCCCCCCCCTCATAGATGGCCCCATTTCCCCCCCACCCTCATAGATGGCTCCTCTTTCCCCCCTCCCTCATAGATGCCCCCCTCTCTCATAGATGCCCCCCTCTCCCCCCCCCACCCTCATAGATGGTCCCCTCTTTCCCCCACCCTCATAGATGCCCCCCTTTTCCCCCCACCCTCATAGATGGCCTCCTCTTTCCCCCCACCCTCATAGATGCCCCCCTCTTCCCCCCACCCTCATAGATGCCCCCCTCTTTCCCCCCCACCTTCATAGATGCCCCCCTCTTCCCCCCCACCCTCATAGATGCCCCCCTCTTCCCCCCCACCCTCATAGATGCCCCTCTCTTTTCCCCCACCCTCATAGATGCCTCCTCTTTCCCCCCACCCTCATAGATGGCTCCTCTTTCCCCCCACCCTCATAGATGCTCCCCCTCTTTCCCCCCACCCTCATAGATGCCCCCCTCTTTCCCCCCACGCAGCAGGCTGATAAAAAAAAAAAAATTAACTCACCTGACAACGCGCTCCCACGTTGATCCTCACTCATCCTGGTCTGTCCGCTGCTGCCGGGGGTGTCGCGTCTTATCCCCGGCAGCGCGCGCATCCCAGAGCTCCCTGCGCGCCGGAACCGGAAGTCAGGGCCCAAGGCGCGCAGGGAGCTCTGGGATGCGCGCGCTGCCGGGGATAAGACGCGACACCCCCGGCAGCCGCGCAGCAGCCGGGGGAAGACGGAGCCGGACTCTTGTGACCGCAAGCAAAACAATGCTTGCGGTCACAAGAGTGATTGATCGGGAGGGCCTCCTTCGTGGCGGGCCCGGTCGCGGCGGCGACACCACTGGGAACACTAACCCTAAAGAGGAGGGAAAGAGGGTTATTCTTATACCAACTTTAGATATAACAGTCTTAATGACAAAATAAATGCCATCATAGTGGAGGGTGGAAGCTAAGAGAAACCTATTTCAGAAACACCTAAACTAGTCCTAGGACCATGTACGTCACAGCCACAGCCTAAGGATGTTTGATATGTAAAGTATTACTTGCTATTTTACATGAAACATAAGAAGTCTGAAGAAGCCTGAAAAGCTATCCTTTGCCCCATCAGTCAGAGGTGACAGGAAACGGACCATAATACCCACATAACTCTTCAGTATGTGAAGTCCTGGGTCACATGATATACCTACTTAATTTACTTTGCTCGATATGTTTATATAGTGTCATGGTAAATAAATGACTGGGGGAAAAAATAACTAAAATAAAAAATATATATATGTAACTCTGTGTATATAGTGCAAGACAAGTTTACATTCCATTAGTGAAATTATTTTTGCGCTTTGCCTACCATATACACAATGATTTTTGCCAGGAAAGGGCCATGCATCTCTCATTCTTCCAATGTCTATCACAAGAATGGCATTTAACTCTATTGATCAATCAAGGCTGCTATTGATACCAATCTCCTGTTCTCCATTGGGTACTACCTGCCTTAACACTGTGGCAGACCAAGTACATTTCTTCATGGGAGCGGTATTCCCTAATGGCAATGTCATCAGGATAACACGCTCTGCCACTCTGCACAGGACAGCATCTCTGCTGAAGGAGTTTCCTTGGAACAATCATCAGCTTAGAGATTTTCTCAATTATCACTTATAGACACATAAATACTATACATGCTTTGCATTCTTCAGTACAACTATCGTATCTGACTGTTCCAATAGGTGGTTGTCCAATAATACAAGTTACAATTACTTGTGAAGATATGGTTCCAGTCCGTGACCACCTTTTTCTGGATGGTGGACAAGGAATTTGTGGGATCTGCTTGTACCGATCAGATGCTCCTTTCTACTGGCTTTTTTACTAGTGGAAAGTCTGAACCATCCAGAGCCTTTCACCCTGTGTGCCTGCCCTCACATAACACCTCTTAAATGGAATGTACCATCATGTACATCACTGTTTTTGTGGGGGGGGGGGGTTTACCTTAATTGATTGGCGCCTGCGTGGGGATGCCAGTGGGCCGGTCATTCTTTTGAAACGCTATCCAGTTCCTGTGTAACGTGCCGGTCTTTTCCTGAGCACCAGCCTGCCCTGGAGCACTGGGGGCAGTATATCCCCTCCCCTCCATTAGAATCAATGCAGCCACGTCACAGAGGGAAGGGAATATCGCCACACTGGGGGCAGCGAGCCTGCCCCCAGTGCTCCAGGGCAGGAGGGTTCTCGGGAAAAGTTTGGCACCTTGCAAAGGAACCGGGCAGCTTTTCAAAGAACGGACCGCACCACTGGCATCCCCATGCCAGCACTGATCGATTAAGGAAAAAGCAGAGAAGTACCTGATGGTACATTCACTTTAACAACTTGGTCAGAATGGCCTAGGTGTTGGGCAAGTCATCAAAATGACCATCCTATTTCTCTCAGTCCAATGATGCGCCTGCTCTTAAAGTCTGTGAACTGGCCAAAGTGACCAAGAGGTAAACTACCCAATAGCCTCTGAGCGCTTTTTATAGGGCAGTGAAGGAAGCATTTTATACCATCTTGCACCAAGACCCAATGTCTAATAAGACTTCACTTCATATTTGTAATCACTTACAAATCTGCCCGAGACATAATAACATGTGGAGTCTTGTAGCAACATTTTTTTTTTTGTTAAAAGACGATATTCTATGAATCTAAAGGTGTGTATATGGAAATGAAAGTATACAGACCTGGAAGTCACTGCAGTCCTCTCTTGAGGACTGAATTAGTGCAGACAGACTATACCACATAGGACGCCTTTTTGTTCTTATAAACAACTTTTACATGTGGAATATATTAATATTATCTTGAATCACTGTCTGTATAGCGTCCATGTGACTGTCTGAGTTTACATTCTAGATCCAGAATGATATAATGTTTTGCATGATGGGACATGTCACAGAGACCTGTAAGTAGTAAAACGCTGACATTTTGTGGGAAAGGAGACTGAATAAGAGATCTGAAGAATGCGGTCTGTGAAACTGATCTGTCATTGCTTTGGTTATAGTTTCTTTAGCACACAGAGGAGTACAATAAAGTCTACTTCATCTGTTGAATAGGAATTCATGCCCCGGGTTCACAGGACTTCAGAGGTGTCACAGTATGTTTTGGTCACTACTATATCAGTTACACAATCTGTAAGACCCACTGGCGACTTTGCATTCCTATTAGCCTTATCTAGTGAGGCTATGGCAAATAGCACCACAGTTGGCATGCTACATCTCATACAAAAGGCGCTATACTAATGCAGCATGCTTTGCAAAGAGTAGGGATGGCTGTTTTTGACAGATATCTATACTCCTCTGCATAGATTCCATGGCAGGAAGGGAGAAAAAGTAAGGGCAGTATTACACAACTCTATGACTAGTGTAAGCAAGTGCAGGGCCGGCTTCAGGTTTCTGCGGGCCCTCGGGCGACAGAGCCTCAGCGGGCCCCTCAACCATACACTATGCACCCATCATCCACATGCTACATACAATCACTTGAGACACTACTAACATACAAAAACACACATTATTGACACAGGCACTGACTGACACACACTGACAGACTGACACAATCACTAACTTACACTGACAAACTCAGACACAGACACACAGCACTTACAGCTCAGTCTTCTCCCTCTTCCTCTCTGTCCAGCTGCTTTCCACACTGTAAAGTTGAGGACCTCCGAGTCATGTGATTAGGTCCTTCAGCCTTTTCTCTCTATGTGCAGGTCCTGCTCTGTCTGCCTATTACTTACCATGAAAAACCATGAACAACGCAATTCAGACAATATTTCTACATGTGGAGAAATGCATGTGGCCGAAACCATGCACCCTATTTCTTCATGATGCTAATCAGTGAGTGAAGATGGGGCGTCTTCAGGTTTAGTGCCTAGGGCAGCAGCAGCTGTTATTACGGCCCTGGTTGTGGCGATGTCCCGTCTCAGTCACATTCACAATAATTCACATTCATCAGCCATTGAAAGATTTTTCAGCAGGTTGAAAGCCAGTGTTTATTTCTTCGGCTGATCATTGTTATTATCACACAACGCAATAATCTGCCGAATCAGCCTGATTGGGCAGATCATCACTCTGTAATCGGGCCTTAAGCTAGGGATGCTGTAAGCATCCCCAGCTTACTGTTAAAAGATTCCTGAGCCAGGAAGTCTGCAATACACAGCTCTTCAATGTAAAAGCCTCCCCCTGTCCTGTATGTATTATTTTTTTGCTGGACCAACAAAAAAAAGTTGGAAACCAGCCTCAGGAGACTGTGATGGTGTGCTGCAGAAACAAAATATCACCCCAACACTAGCTACAGATTTGGTTTTGTTTCACACTAATACTTTTCCTGATGCAGCCACCAGATGACACGGATAATATTGCCGGTCAGGGATGCATCATGGGCTGGTTGCTACGACAGTCGGCTATATTTATATGCTTTAAGTCCAAGGCAATGTCACATTTATATTTGTAACAACTACAGAACCTGTGCCAAAGATGAAGGCCATCGAAATGCTAATATTAGAAATCCATTGTGCACAGTTACACTGACTAGCACTTTGGTCATGGGTTAAGATATTTCAACAATGGTGCTTAAGAAAAGTATAGGAGCTGCCTATGGGAACTAACCAGAAGGTTTCGTTTATTTTCAAAGGGGCTTTTAATTTCCAATCTCCCTCTGCAGGCCTTTGTATAAATGTGTTTTCTGCGTTGCACAGGTTATATGTATAGGGCTGTCTGTCAACCTTATAACAGTAGAGAACCTAAAAAAAAAAGGTAGATAGCACAAACAACATCAATATAAAAAAAAAAGAATAAGGCTGTCACACTGCATTTTTGCAGCCTTTTTTTCCAAAAAAGAAAAAAACGGATGAAAAAAAAAAGAATGAAAAATGGATGTATTTGTGTGCATCTGTTTTGATCCGTTTTTTTCATTGACTTCCTGTCAGGAACCGGACGGCAGGAACAAGACAAGACAGTGAGCCCTGACGCTGAACCCACCAACTGTCCCTACCTACTTGCTTCAAACGGCCCTACGCAGGCGCGGACAACCACAAAGACGTTCCCTATACTAGTATAGTTGCACACAGAACAAGACAGACAAACAAACACAATAAAAAATTGTAAACAGTCCGGGTCGCCAGAACGTAATTGGACCATCCCCCTGATCTCCAAGCACAGACACCTGACAACTAAACAGATCCACTGGCAGGAAAACCTGTCAGTCACAGCAGAACCAAAACAAAGATTAACCATGACATGGCCAGACAGAACTCAGCAGGTGAAGTTGTGTGTGTCTACTAAATCAAGTGAGCAGATAAACCAATGTTCAGACACTGCAAAACAAAACACAGAAACAGAATACAAGAAAATCAGTGCCTTCTCGGACGCACAGCACGATCCGAGGGGCGCATAGCGCTCCAGAAAGATAAAGTCCTGACAGTACCCCCCCTTTTATGAGGGGCCTCAGGACCCTCACAGGACTCAACTTCACTTAAAAAATTGCCATCTGACTCCCATTCATCAGAAGAAGAGTCCATGGCATGGAGAACAGCCTTACTGACAAGAGGAGCAGAAGAACATGATAAATTCACATCAGAGACAGCAACATCATGTACAGCCAAACTAGAAATATTTATATCGCAGGAGGGTACCTGTGCGCCCAAGTGATTTTCCTCGGAGTCACCTGAATGCCGATGATCTGGTAAATGGTTTTCTTGCCGCTTGGGACGCATGTGGTAGAAACTGATGTAATGGCCACTGTCACCACAGTAATAACATAGACCGTTGTGTCTGCGGTGTTCTCGCCTGGTCCTGGCATCCAATAGTCCCAGCTGCATGGGCTCGTTCTCAGGAATATCAGGGGTAACAATAAGGTTTTTGACAGAATAGGAGATAGGGTTTTAGAATAGTCAGAGCCTACTCTCTCCCTATGTCTGTCACAGAGCCTACAGTCATGGCGTATGGCCAAATTCATGGCCTGCTTAAGGGTAGGAGGATCTGGATGACCTGTCCTGGCATCCTTAATGCCATCAGGCAATCCCTGCTTAATTTGGCATCTAAGTGCCAGGTCATTCCACCCGGATGGAACCACCACTGACGGAACTCGGCACAATACTTCAAAACCGGTCTCTTCCCCTGTCTCAAAGTTGTCAAGTGCCTCTCAGCCACCCCTGCCCTGTAAGGGTCATCATAAAAAAATCCCAAAGCAGAAAAAAACTGATCGACAGAAGTCAATTCAGTGGCATCCGAAGGCAAAGAAAAGGCCCACTCCTGCGGAGGTCCTTGTGAGAGTGACATAATAATGCCCACTCTCTGGCTCTCATCCCCAGAGGACCGGGGACGAAGCCTAAAAAACAACTTACATCCCTCTCTGAAAATTCTAAAGGCCCTTCTATCGCCTTTGAATCTTTCAGGAAGCTGCACTGGAGGTTCTGGGGGAACAGCAGCAGATAGCACAGCATTCTGGCCCAGGAAAGACTCTTCCTGCTGCACATGTTGAGCAAGGTCCAGAACAAGCTGGTTGAGACTTTGCATTTGCTCAACCAGAGCTATCATAGGGTCCATAGCCAGGTGGAGAGAGAGAAAAATAAAAAAAAGTTAGGCTGGTTATTCTGTCAGGAACCGGACAGCAGGGACAAGACAAGACAAGACAGTGAGCCCTGACGTTGAACCCACCAACTGTCCCTACCTACTTGCCTCAAACGGCCCTAGGCAGCAGCGAACAACCACGAAGACGTACTAGTATAGGTGCACACAGAACAAGACAAACAAACAAACACAATAAAGAATAGTAAACAGTCCGAGTCACAACAATTGGGCAGCAAAAGTACAAAATCAGAATCCAAAAGGCGTAGTCAAAGTACAAGCAATATGGTCAGGGGCAGGTGGCAAGCAAGGGAGGACAAAAGATACAAGGCAAAGATCAGGAGAAGCAAAGAAACAGAAGACACAAGCAGGCAGAGACAAAGTCAATAACCAGCAATGAGAACACAGACTGAGGTTAGTTCTGATCCAGAACGTAATTGGGCTGATCTCCAAGCACAGACACCTGACAACAAAACAAATCCACTGGCAGGAAAACCTGTCAGTCACAGCAGAATTAAAAAAACAAATCAAAGTGCATCCGTTTTTGTGTAAGCAAAAAAAGGATGTTTTGATCCGTTTTTATTTTTTAATTTTTGAGGGGGGGGGGGGCGGCGGAGGATGAAAAAAACGGACTGCAAAAACACAGTGTGAACCCAGCCATAAAATCGTGAAACATTTTGACTGCTAAAACGATAAATTAAAACTTCCATTCCCTTTTCACGGAAGAGAAACAGAGTAGCCTCAGGCACACAAGGAACAAAAGCTCTACTAACGATGAAGAGAGTTGACTTATCTTATTACTTTACAGTCCATCTGATGCTTCAAGAACAAGGCACTTACAGGAAGATAAATTAATTCAGCTCATTCTATGACAACGAACATCAAAAGTACATTTGTTTAAAAACTAATGCAAGTTGTTGAATGGCAAGATACCCTCTAAATTGTGCCCATCTTCACTGTACATGCTTCTATTTTGGTATTGTTACCCTTCCACTGTAAATTTTTACTATGTGTATGATTCTTCAGAGATCTGGAACATTTATATATTTCCCATTAATTATAATGCTATCTGTGAGGCTTTGTTCACACAACGTCAAAAATAGAGAAAAAGCGGCCGATTTTGATATTTTAAAAAACGTCTGTTATTGCCGCAATTTAACTGACTGCAATGGCAATGCATTGAAGTCAATGGAAAGACGGGCATCCAATGCACACATTGTATTGAATAACACGTTTTTACCACGGACGTCAAAATAATGAACATGATCTTTATTTTCGGACTTTCTTTATTAATTGTTAACACACAGTTTTTCTTTTTTCACTATTCTTTCTCCCTTTTTACTATTAAAGGGGAACTCCGGATAAAAAGTACATTAAAAGTTATATCCAATATCACAAATCTGTGAGTGGCAAAAATATGTGAACAAAGTGTGAGTGGACGACCCATTTTATTTAAAGAACAGGGATCTATCATAGAGTGATCTTCACAACACATATTTGTGGAAGTTTATGATAGCACGAACAAAGGAGATTTCTGAGGACCTCAGAAGAGCAAATGTTGATGATTACCATCAATCTAAAAAACCATCTATAAAGCCTGTGGACTCCACCAATCCACAGTCATACCGATTTTGTCCAAATGGAAGAAATTCAAGACTATGAATACAATTCAGAAGTGGTTGACCAACAAAGATCACACCAAGACCACGGTGAATAGTCAATATAGATCAGAAAGGAAACTGAGGGATATCGGTGTACTGGGGGAAATGACCCATCTCCAGTACATAGAGCAGCCCTATTTGCATATTAAGAAACCAGCGCAGATGGCGGGAACAGGGCAGCGATTTTAAAAAAATGGAGTGCGCCACTGGGATCTACGAGCCAGCACCGATCAGGTCATGTAAAAAAATTGTAGCTTTAAAGGAAAGTTAAGTTATGTTTTGGAATGACCAAGTCAAAGTTCTGAACTTAATCCAATAGCATGTTGTGGAACGACCAGAAACAAGTTTATGGGAAGAAATTCCTCCAAGCGAATTTGCAAGACTAATCGACAATTACCGGAAACATTAGTCTCAATTATTGCCGCACAGGAGAGTCATGCCAGATACCAAAAGCAAAGTTTTACATCCATTTACAGATATGTGATATTGGAGCATTTTCCTCGACAAATGACCGAATCTAGTATAATGGATTCATTTGCTTGATTTGGTTCTCATTCTCTACTTTTAGGACTTGTACAAAAATGTAGAAAACGCAAAAAGAATTCCCAAATTGTTAGGCACCACTGTATATTCAGCCTGAAGACAATATATAAAAAGCATAAAATCTGATCCCAATAATCAGAATGGAGTTTTAGGCTTTTAGAATTTTCCTTTTCATCTGCAAAATTTCAACCCCTTCCTTCTGATTTTAACCTATTTGAGAACACAATCAAAATCAGTAGGGGTCATATTCCTGTAGATGTAATCATGAGAACGAATCCAACAGATCTCACTGATTATTATTGTTAGGACCATCATTGTACGAACAATTGTGCCAGCAATAAGCCAGAATCTGTGGTTTAAATAAATAAATAACAATAAAAATAAATAAAGTGGCCCACATTTTCATTATATTTTAGACACTTTTTACTAATTGGACAAGGGGGTAGGGCTTATATGCAGTAAAACAATTGACCACTTTTTGGTGCACATTTTTAAATAAAACTAAGGGCCCTATTCCACAGTAACGATAATCGGCCGGATCGGCCCCATTTGGCCCGATTCGGCCAAATATCGTTCGGTGAAATAAAGAGAACGATCAGCTGATGATCGTGTCATCAGCTGATCGTTCATTTAGGGCCAGACCTAAAATCATCATTCCCCCACCGCGCATCGCTACGGTGGAATAGCGGTGCGCGACGGGCAGCAGCAAGAAGCAGCAGCATCATCATCATACATTACCTGTCAGGTCTTCTCCGCGCTGTCTTCATCCCCGGGTCCTGCGCGCTCTATCTTCAGAATGGCTGGTCAGCTGACGGAGCGCTCAGCCAATCACAGGCCGGGACCACCGCGGCCTGTGATTGGCTGAGTGTGGCCTGTCAGCTGACCGGCCATTCTGAAGATAGAGCGCGTAGGACCCGGGGATGAAGACAGCGCGGAGAAGACCTGACAGGTAATGTATGCTGCTGCAAGGGCTGCAAGGACATCGGTAAAGATGTCCTTGCAGCCCTCTCTCAACGATCACGGCCCAGTAAACGAGCGGTGATCTAGCAGATCGCCGCTCGTTTACATCGTTGATCGGGCCCTCCTCGGCCCGTGGGATAGGACCCTAAGCCAATATATGGTATAAATTTAAACTTGACAGTATAAGGCTATGTTCACACTCTGTATGAACAATGGCTGTTCCGCGTGAACATCCATTGGTTAACACTACTTATGGCCGGAATTATTGATCATTAATTTCGTTCATAGGTACCATTAAACAATGGGCGTTCACTTGGAACGGCCGTTGTTTATACAGAGTGTGAACATTCCCTGAAGATATACTAGATGAGCCATTATCTGAGCCATTGTTAAAAACGTTTGCATTGTCTAAGACCAACAGAATAGGTCTTCGATTATCTGTGACAACCCATACAGTATGTGTAGTTACGGCAGTCACAAGGGAGCTTTATACTGGCTACAGCCTTTTTGTGCCGGCAAAGTAGTAACCTGATGTGGGTCTCCTGTGCCAAGAACACAGGAGATCCTCTGCCAATCTAACACCCAGGTGTCCGCACTAACTGTCTAAGTATATAATTTAATCAGTAAGTTATTTGAACTCCAAAGTGGCACCAATAAAAAGTACAATTTGTCCCAAATAAATTAAGCCCTTTATATAGCTATGACCACGAGAGAGAAAAAAAAGTTTTTAGAATGCGACTATGGAAAAAATGGTTTGAGCAATAAGAGGTTAAAAAATGACAACCCTGGTAGACATGTTACCAGTAATTTTGGGTACTACATACGTTGTCACTTGTTCGTAGGCAGAAATACAGTATTATGGGAACCTTGGGAAGTGTTATGAGAAAGCAGAATATGAACTTACCTCATCGGCAAAGCCCTCAGGCAACTTGAGGCTGGAATCACACACAGCATGTTTTTGGAAAACTGCCACTGGAGTTTTTGTGCCAAAACCCGAGGTGGATCCAAGAGGAAAGAGAAGTCCAAGTCATCCATTTACATTTTTCATCCCATTTGAATCCACTACTGGTTTTGGCACTAAAATTACAGAAGCCTTTCTCCAAAAAAACTGCTGTGTGTGTGTTTCCAGCCAAACAGTTTAGATGGAGGGAGTTGTAGATCTTAGAAAAGAACAAAGTTTTCCCTCTCAGGTGGAGTTTTCCTCTATTTACTGGTAATTAAATCCTGCCCTTAATTCGTACTTCCTCCTTCCTTAGCTGGTCAATATCCAAGTGAACAGTTCAGGTTTTTAAGTAACTTGATGAATCATAATGGTAATTAAAAGAGGTTTGTTACTTTAACTGTGACCTATTTCTCTAGGCACAGCAGATAGGATGAAGCTTCTGATAAAACAAGAAAAATTCCCTGCATGCATTGCACATTCATGTACGGAAAGATGGATGGAAGGAGTTTCACAAAAAACAAACATCTGTGCAATAATTTGTTGATCTCAAGCAGTTGATGAGGAGAAGGAACAGAAAGACGTCACAGCAAGATGTGTCTATAGGTAAAGAAGTCTGATTGAACATAAAGTACAATCATACTGCTAGGCAACATTTTTTATTTCCATAGTCATTACATGACCCATCCCTAATTCTTTCTGATATAAAATGACAGGATTCCTGCTTAACATATAATTAGTGAGTTCTGTGACAACTATTGCTGCCTGTCCACACTGCCTACAGCTATACACTGCTTTTTACTATTGCGACCATGGATGATCAATGCCTGTTTTCAGCATAAACACAAAAAGCTATAATAAAACTCAATAATTCTGAGAACAATAATTCCTGTGAGCCAGGCTCCCATTGTGAACTGTAGCACCTTGGTTATTTCTACTATTAAGGCCCTTTTAGACCGGCTGAAGAGTTCCAGATAATGAGCTCCAATCTCACTGATGGTTTCTTGCTTGCTGGGGCCTCACAAGAACCGATCAATTGTGCGGCTGGGCCGAATAGATGATTGACGGACCATAAGAGACAGTTGGAATTATAAGAGACAGACTTACTGCTGCTCCAAGAGGTGTTTTGTGTGCCACACTTGCCACAGGTCATGTTTCACCAGCCACTAATCCAGATTGTTGCTAACCCTTGGGAACCCGGTGTTCTAAGTAGTGTTGAGCAACCAGATTGCTATTAACCCTTGGAAACCAGGTGTGCTAAGTAGTGTTGAGTGAACTTGCCAAACTGTTCGGGCTCGGTAATGTTCTCCGAACCCAATCGCTTGCCATTAGACTCCCGGCAGGTGGAAAAGTTGGATGCTGCCCTAGGGCTGCCAGGAAAACATGGATACAGCCTATGGTTGACCATATGAAACATTTGCAGGAGCCTGGGTGTCAGAGAACCCTGAACATTGGCTGTGAGCCTTGTTGTATGCTGCATTTTTGTGATCAATAAACTAACTAGTTGAAGAAGACGCCATGAGTGATTATTCGCCCAGTGTATACACTGTGCGTGTTGGAGATACGTTTGTATATGAAGGTGCCAGCGAAGTGGTGAAAAACTGATTTATTGATTTCCATGCCTGTTGTATTATATAGCCTATGTTTGATCCATGTTTTTCAGGACTCCCTAGGGCGGCATTCAACTTCTCCAGCTGCCAGGAGACAAATGCCAAGTGTTCAGGTTCAGAGAACGTTGCCGAACCCATTGTTCTGATGTGTGGTGCATCCAGAAGACTCGTGCCCTGGACTGCCTTGAGTCAGAAGCTGGTAATCCATGAAGTAGTGGGAATTATGTTCCTTCCTACTTGGAGCAATGGCTTTGTCCATACACTGTGATTTAAGCTGTATTGTCCCAACAAAATGACTGTAGTTGCAGTGTACAAGCCCAACTGAGAGCATGTGAGTTATATGTAACAGCAACCCTAAAACTTGTGCATCCAAAGTTTTTTTACAACCGCTTAAAGGGAACCAATGATCCCAATCAGGCTGATATGGTTCCCTGAACTGCTGTATAAAACTCCTGCAGCAGCCACGGCATGTACCACCCACGACTGCAGCAGTAGCTGTATACCCGAAAAAAAAGACCTTAACCCCTAAACGACCCTGGACAAACCGCCGCAGCAGCCGGAAGCAATCGATGTGCTTATCTCATCGATCTGTGCTGCATATCAATGCAGCACAGATCTCAATGAGAGATCAGTGCACTTATACTAGAAGTCCTCCAGGGGGTCTTCTAGTATAAGTATAAAAGTACAAATAAAAGTGTTGTTATTAATAAAAAAAAGCCCCGCCCCCTAATAAAAGTCAGAATCCCTTTTCCCATGTTATAAATAAAAATAAACAAATAAATAAATAAATAAACATGTTTGGTAACGCTACGTGCGTAATCGCCCGAACTATTAATTTATCCCATTCCTGATCTCGCACGGTAAATGGCGTAAGCGCAAAAAAATCCCAAAGAGCAAAATTGCACATTTTTGGTCGCATCAAAAAGTGATCAAAAAGTTGCATATGCGCAATCAAGGTACCGATAGAAAGAACACATCATGGTGCAAAAATTACACCTGACACAGCCCCATAGACCAAAGGATAAAAGTGCTGTAAGCCTGGGAATGGAGCGATTTTAAGAAACATATAATTGTTAACAATGGTTTGAATTTTTTACAGGCCATCAGATACAATAAAATGTTACATGTTACATGTCATCGTAATCGTAACAACTTGAGGAACATATATAACAAGTCAGTTTTACCCCAGGGCGAACGGCGTTAAAACGAAAAAAAAAACAAATAAAAGAAATGCGTTGTTTTTTTTTCAATTTCACCACACTTTGAATTTTTTCCTGGTTTCGCAGTGTACTTTATGAAAAAATTCAGTCTGTCATTGCAAAGTACAGTTAGTGGCGCAAAAAATAAGGGCTCCTGTGGGTTTCTAGGTAGAAAAAATGCAAGTGCTATGGCCTTTTAAGCACAAGGAGGAGAAAACGAAAACGCAAAAATTGAAATTGGCCGGGTCCTCTAAGGGTTAATCCACAGGGCGTGTGACAGGCAGCGACGGGGAAGTAGTCATCTGGGCTGCTCCCCGCCCAAATCTAGTCACCGCTCTCTGCCTGTCAGTGCGCTCGGAGGGATGATTGACAGGCAAAGAGGCCAGTAAAGGACCTCTCTGCCTATCATTCATCCTCTCCGAGCGTGCTGACAGGCAGAGCGTGGTGACTAGATACTGGCGGGGAGCGGGCCATATGACTACTTCCTCACCGCTGCCTGTCACATGCCCAGGAGATTAAAGTCCTTTTGTCGGGTATACAGCTACTGCTGCAGCCGCGGTCGATACGTGCCACGGCTGCTGCAGGAGCTGTATACAGTAGTTCAAGAAGCCATATCAGCCCAATTAGGCTGATCGGTTCCCTTTAAGTATTGTGCCCCATTTTTCACGAGAACATGCAACCATTTACCAGTTGAGCTGGGTTCACACTACCTTTTTGCAATCCATTTTTTTTCACCTGTTTTTGCAAAAAACAAATGCATTTGTGTGTATCCGTTTTGATCCTTTTTTTCCATTGACTTCCATTATATAAATCAGATCAAAATGCATCTTTTTTTTTTTTTTTATGTACACACAAATTTGGTCGACCACGTTTTTGTGTAGGTTAAAAAAACTGAAGAGTTTTGATCCGTTCTTTTATAATGGAAGTCATTAGAAAAACTGATCAAAATGGATGCATGCATGCAAAAAACGGATTGCAAAAACTTAGTGTGAACCCAGACTACACCAAAAAACCATATGGGGAACCTAAATTGATGAAAAATAAAATCAAACATCGGTTAACAAAATAATGTTTATTTAATCAATCACAGAAAAACAACACATAAAAACAAGACCTGGGGAGGTGGGAGACCAAGTTGCTGGGACAAGTTATTTAAAGTGCCAATGCATCCATATACATAATATTGTAAACTGTATACTATAATTCATCCAGTATAAAGTGCATAGTAAAAAGTGCTAGTGCCAATTGCTACAGTACACTGATAAGAATCACATACATATAAACAAGTACATATGGATGACAGAGTAGTTACCAGTATGTAACACAGTCCACTAGTCCCCCACCTCACACTCCAACGCCGTTTCGCTCGCCAAGCTTAGTCAGGGAGTGTGATCCCAGCCTAAAGGGTCCTTTTACACAGGCCTTTTACTTAGGGACATTCATTGCCCACAATTGGCACTTAGGCACAAAAACAAGCAACTGACTGCAACTCCATGCCGTTCCTCCCTGGGTGCTGGTAAAAGCTGGATCCAGTCCTGGGAAACAGGGAGAAGAGCGTCACAGAGCGGCAGTCGGTCAGCAGGCTGATGAGCCCATTGGTTTGTTATTACTGTAAATTCGCTCATCTCTAATAGTAAGCCAACTAGTACGTGATTATCCAGTATAATTCTATTGCCATAAAGGGAATGTGACATGCAGGCTTTCCATGTTAGATTCTAAAAGGTGCAAAGGCAATCCCACTGGAATAAAGTATTTTTTTTAAAAAAGTGCAATAAAGTATTCTGCATACACAAACCTAGGCATACAATACATGAAAGAAAATTATAACCCTTCCCACATTAGAAAGTAAAAACACCACGATCGATAGTGATAAAAATGTAAAAAATAAAAACAGAAAATGATTTAAAAAAAAAAAAAAAAAGAAGCGATAAGAAAGTGTGGATAAACTATTTCTTTTCCCCCCTCCTAAGATTCTGGTGCTTGTCTCCTATACAGCCTACAAGGGCAATGACTGCAAGGTCTGCAAAGTAGATCCACATGCGAGCAGAACATGGAATGTTGTGTGATATTAAAGACGGCTAATTCATGTTACTGGGTATCAATAACACATCCGGTGCTTTCAGCTATTACAGCTCACAGTCCTGACCGTGCACAGATCCAGCCAGGTCTATCTACAGATACCATTATTTATTTCTGTACAGCAAAGGTTGAAAGGAGGTTACAGCCACATATCTGGGATCTCTATGCTTTTATCTGTTGTTTCATTCCTATTATATACATTCAATGATGAGCACGAAAACGACCACTCAAACACCATTATAATATGGACTATGAATTCAAAGCAAAAACCTTCTATACAGATAATTAGCGTGGAAATTATACCACTCGAGATTAAAGAATAGTGTGAATAGGAGGTTATAGTGAACAGTACATATACTGATGCAGCATTTGCATCCATGATACTTGAAGCGACAAAAAATGTGTATTGACCAGTGCAGATCCTTACGGAAACCTCCCATCTATCACTAGTACCTAATAATAAGGCAATTGTGTATGAGAAAAGAAGTAAGCCTTATGGTTGTAGATAGGGTGTGTAGCATGTGTGTACTACATACTTTTACAGCTCCACTTTTATTAAGCTTTATTAAGTGCAAAAACAAAACATTTTCTTCATTGATTTTATTAATACTTTTGCTCACAGTTGTTTTGTACAGTCCTGAAAGCTTACTTTGTGAGCTTTATTTTTTCTGTATGCTTGTACACAGCCTATAGGATTCTCCCCTAAAGTCTGCCTTGTGTCTGCCCTCCTTACTATCTACAGCCTGAATATTTAACAGGCCTCTCTGCCTGTCACAGGCCAGTAACAGGCCTCTCTGCTTGTCAATTATACCCTCCAAGCAAGCTGACAGGCAGAGAGCGGTGACTAGACACGGACAGGGAGCCCCCCCAGATGACTACCTCCCCACCTCAGCCTGTCGCGCGCCCCAGTAATAAAACTTCTCACCCCCTAGTTGCTGACGATGTACAGCTAGGGAGGCAGATATCACAAAAGTGACCACAAGCTGCACAGCCCTGACTTCAACAATTTCTGCTTTAGGAACATTTTTGACTCATTTTGTACTTATTTAATGTTATACAGAGATTAGGAGACAAATAGAGGGTAGACTGAGCAATAGTTTTTATATTTGCATGGCCTTCTATCATAGATGGTGAGGCCCCAGCATCCTCTTGGTCAGTCTGGTGACGCCCAGCATCAATTTGTCTGCTGGTTGAGGCTCCAGTAGAAAAAGTTTGAGAAGCACTGGTGTAAAGGCACCTCCAGTTGAGGGCATGTCTCTACAATTTGGCACTGTGAGCTCTGATTGGATAGTGTCAGACAGTGTAGGGACACACCCAGGGCCGTATTAGCAACTGCTGCTGCCCTAGGCATCTTGGGAAGCATGGGGGAGAGTGATTTCAACGTGTAGAAAATTGTCGGAATCATGTTTTTCATGGTTTTTAACTGCTTAAAACATAAATTTCCCACCACAAGATTGGTAGATTGGTAGCTAATAGCTCCAGGCGTCACAGCCACACCAGACCTGATCATACCTCCACTCCTCAAAAAGTCACCAGATTTACTGGCAAGTCTGACCGAGAGGTGAGAGGCTAAAAAAAATAAAAAATAAATAAATAAGGTTTTTCCCCCCTGCTCCCTGGTGCTGCCCCCCTGCAAGGTGCTGCCCTAGGCACCGGACCACGGGTGCCTAGTGGTAAATACGGCCCTGGACACACCCCCAATTGGTATCATCCAGTTGGTTACTGAGTTCTACATTTCTAGTAAAAAAGGAACAACACATTGCAGGACTATAAGAAGAGATGTTCCAGAATAGTTATTTCATGGGCATTGCATGTATTTGCTTACACCAACAGGTCAGGAGTGATGATAGATCCTTTTTAAAACCAAAGTAGAAGGACTTCTGCGTAATCTCGCTAGGGATAACTGCTCACTTTAAAGTTTCTGTACCACCAGGCCCAGGCTGAAGCACTGGAGGCAGGCTGACCCACCCTTAGTGGCAAGAAACTCCAGCCCCTCCATGATGTGACTCCATTAGAATCAATGGAACCCTATCATAGAGGGGCTACGGTTTGCTCCCACTAAGGGTGGGTCAGTCCCTCTCCAGTGCTTCAGCCTGGGCCTGGTGGTACAGTCACTTTAAGGGCCCTTTTACATTGAATGATTATCGCTCTGTGTAATAGAGAGAACGATCAGCCGATGAAATGATGGTTTCTTTAGGTCCAGACCTACATGCAATATGTAATAGCAATGCGCAGCCGGCGGCTGATGACTGTAGTATAAAATAATAAAGTATTTATTTACCTTACCATGTTCCCGGGTGTCCTCGGGAGCCATTCCTCATCTCTGCAGCTCTGTTTTCTGCTCTTTTCTGTTCCAGTCTTTGCACTGACAGGCCGCCGCCACTGGCCAAGCCAGGTCGCGGCCAGTGGCGGCCAGGCCGGTGGCTTGTCAATGAAGAGACCGGAACAGAAGGCGGAGCTGCAGACAACAAGAAGGCCTCTGAGGACACCAGGCAAGCACAGAGGACACAGGGCAACCTGGTAAGGTAATACTTTATTATTTTACACTAAAGGCAAGGGATGCACAGACATCACCAATGATGTCGGTGCAGCCCTTGCTGCCCGATAGTCGATCTGTGTAATTGCTCAGTAAACGAATTGAATTGCAGTGGTTTTCTGATATACTTTTCAAATACTTATGAATCACATGGTTCCATGCACTTCACCTATACTTGCTGCACAACCAAAAAAACACATCGCAAGATTGTTACATGTACAGGCACACAGATACTAAGCATTGCACTGCCTGCCTTCTTTCAATGAGAGAGGGGATATATTAAAAGCAAAAAAATATACGTCACCATGCTGCTTTTACAGATTTATCCTGGGAACATGGTCAGTAAATAACCAGCCCGCTCACTATGTCCCAATCTTGTGAAATCCCAAATGTTCCAGTGTTTTGTAAACAAGCCTTTTGTTAATTGAAGTAATCAGCAACATAAAAGAAAAAGTGAATGATTTCAATTAATTTATATTCCCCAGTCTTTTAGTTTTCCATCTCCTTAGGGGCAAAAAGTCACATGCATCCAAGGACATTGCAGAAATGAATGCCAGGGTAGAAGATTTCTACAATTGTCCCAAGGTCATATGTAACCTTGTCACCTTTATTGTCATTCTGCATTGTATAATAATTAGATTGCTGCTGTGTTTTTTGGCTTCATTGGGTTTAATTAAAAATAATGCAACTTAATGTTTCTGTTGCTTTCTAGATCTTTGCTATCAGTGAAAGAAACACTTGTGGTTATTTAAAGAAGCTGAGAATCCATATAGACTTGGTTCTCTGCTGAGAAAACCATATAGTATCCGGTCTGGCGTCTGGATTCCAGGTGGAAACATTTTATCTCTGATATATGGTGTAGTATCAAGTATTGTCGAGATTACAAACTTCACAATCCACCTGCAAGCTCGAAGAAGTATTGGAGTACATTCACAAACAGTCAATTAAAATATGAAACATTAAAGTCCACAGAAAAACAATCATTGTACAAAAAGTATTGATGTGTTTTACCATAGACTTTAATGAAGCACATTATAAGATTCAAAATACAGTATGTTTAATGCCTATTTTAGGCTGGGTTCACACTACGTTCTTGCAATCAGTTTTTTTCTTCTTCATAAAATGGATGCTTTTTTTTTTTTACAAACACAAAAATGAGGTAGACTACGTTTTTGTGTTTTTTTAAAAAAGGGATCTGTTTTGATCCGTTTTTTTTTAAATGGAAGTCAATGGAAAAATTGATCAAAACAGATGCACACAAATTTTTGAAAAAAACTGATAGCCTTAGGCTATGTTCACACTTAGTTGAACAGTGTCTGTTGCATAGCAACCGGCGCTAATAAATTGCCGGCCTGCATTCAGGATATTTCTGCAGCCCATACGCTGCAGGAACATTCTTTTTTTAACACTGACTTGCGGGCTCCGTTGGATGTGCACACAAATCAATTAGCCATTCGCTTCAATGTACTGTGCGGTGGCCGCTGCACTTTACATTGTGTGAATAGCTATTATTTCCATTAACATAACTCTGTGTGAACACAGTGGGCGGCAGTGCACTGACTTCAATGCAATGCTGCCCCTGCAGTAAAGAACAGGCGCCGATTCCATTGCAGTCAGCGTCCGTTCTTTACTGAAATATTATGTTTTGTGAACATATCCATACTGTCATATTATAGTTTTAGTTTACTGTGTGTGCACTTGGCCTTAGGTTTGCCTTAGATCAGCGTCCTATTCACTGGCAGAAACGGAGATTGGACAGAAATTTAACTATAAGCAGCAATAACACAAACCTTTTGCAGACCACTGAAATAAAGTGCATTGCCCCTGGGTTGTGTGTTAAGGACATTTTCATGAATGTTTCTTGTAAAGAATCTAAGAATAAGGAAGATGTGGTGGAAGAAGTCACAAGTTGCATGTAAATGTTACTGAAGCTGTTGCGTGACAAACATTGGTGAATAACCACAGCTAAAGAAGGTGTAAAGCAGAGAAGTGCTCCTTCTCTATTTGTAATGGTACATGACCAGTGGTTACTAAGTGTTGTCACCCTCATATACTAAGGTGCAAGTCACAGGAACAGGCCTGCTAACCCACTTACCTAGGCGAATACCCAGGGCAGCACTAGTTTCCGCACTAGTTACCAGCATGTACTTACACTTTCTGATACTGGATTCTTAGCCGCCACTTATTTATTCTACAGCTATGTTCACATCTCTGTTCTCATTTCTGGTTTTCTGTTCTGTCATAGGAACAGAAAACTGAAAATGACACAGTGTCGCATCCACTGACTTATAACAGGGTCCAATGGTGCATTAAATTTTTTGTCAAGTCTGACAGCATCTGCGATGGCGGAGGAGCCTGTAATGTAGATGTGAACAGAGACTAATGAGTATTCTTTGGTATAGGAGTAGGAGCTGGTCATAGGCACGTAAGGTGTAAAATCACTACTTATTCATCACTAATTTACACATGCAGACGCAACCTTATAGAAAAATACTAGCACATAATACAAGTATGACCAAAGCATTTGAGAAAATTAGAAAGAACTTAGAAATTCTAGTAAAATATTCTCATTACTGTTAATAAATATTTGATTTATTTTGCAGTGTTGTATCTTTCTTCGTTATAGGGGTATTTGGATCTCAAATTGGTGAGGATGTGACTGCTGAGAACCCCCCAACTAATCACTAGACCAAAAAAGCAGCAGCACCTATGTGTGCCCCACGCCACCAATTCTCTATGGGGCTTCTGAACATGACCAAGCGCAACAGAGAATAAAGGACCTGATCAATTTTTCTACCATTCCCTCAGCCTATATAATTGAGTGTCACCATAGATTTCAACGAGACTGTATCACTGGTATTCTTTGTGACAATAAACATTTTGAACAAGTTGAACAAGAAAACGCTGCCTGCAACGCTGTCACAAAAAGTAATAATAATAATTAGTTAAGTAATAATAATAATAAAAGCTGACGAGTAGTAATATTTGTAATGGAACCTACAACGCTCTGTCAGATCAGTCTGACAGCAGATACCAACAGTGCCCGACAGACCTCACTGCCTTACAATGGGCTCCATTGTTTTGAAAAGAAGAATGGCAACGCATGCATCGCTATTCTTCCCATCAAATCTGACGGAACTGGCAATAGAGCCTCTGACGCAATGTAATCTGAAGTGACCAATGACATTGTACATCTGTTTGTACAATGGATCTGGTGTCAGATGGAGCAGCACCATAGTCCTGTGTCCTTCAGTCTACTGGGGGTGATGGAGTTTCTTTCTTTACTATTTATACACATAGTTCAATGACTGTGAACGTCTGTCTACTCTGTATATTTAAGGCAGACCTATAGCCATAGCACCGAATAATCTAAGACAAACTTTTCATGATCAGGATAGAGATCTCGGGCTAGTAGATGGATTCCAGAACCTAACAAACTTTGCCAACAAGGAGGCAACCATTAAACACTGTAATCCACTTTGAGCAAACTGTGTACAAGAACAAGAAGTATATTGGTAAGTTTAGTAAAATGTGTAGTATATGGGGTTACCTATCTGACTATAACTATCATCAGTAGTGTTACCACCCCCAAATGTTTCATCACCTATGACAATTGCTGTAGAATCCATCAGTCACCACTCTGGTCCTAATATGAAGAGTAGCATGGTAATTCATTGTAATGGGTTTTTATCGCGAGAGCTATACCGATCACATTGAATGTACATCACTGTGCTATAGTGATGCGGTACTATGGTAATCCGCTCGCTTTGTATAATTCTGCAAATTACAGCGCGCTCTAATTATTTACATGTATGCCAATGGCAACTTTGTTTTATGTTCTTTCATGGAATAAATAGAACAAAATATTTCCAGATGTAATAGGGGGGAGAAAAAAAAATCTAAAAAAAACTTTTTCTCCCTGTTGACCACCATCCAAAAAATCCAAAATGGCACATCGCAAATTCTAAATACACGCTGGGAATACTTCAGTACACTTTTGAGTCCAGCAGACAAGACATATATATCAATCAATGTTATCTCTATCAGACTATGTTTGGTCTATTACAATGTATGGGGGCACTGCAATGTATGTCTTATTCTTATGTTTATTCTGGAATACCAGCAATAGAACCCCAAGACTTAGGGCCCTATTCCACCGGACAATTATCGTTTGCATAATCGTTAACGATTAACGATCTCAAACGACCGCTATTGTGAAAGACCTGAAAACGTTCACTCATTTCCATGGAACGATAATCGTTACTTATCATCGTAATTGCGATCGTTTTTCTTCGCTATTTATTCGCTATTGTGTTCGTATCTACTGCAAACGACCGAATGATGTCTTATTCAATGCGAACGATTTGCGAACGAGCAACGATAAAAATAGGTCCAGGTCTTATAAAGCGATCAATGATTTCTCGTTCGGTCGTTAATCGTTAACTGCATTTCAACCGAACGATTATCGTTTAGATTCGAACGATTTAACAATAATCTGAACGATAATCGTCCGGTGGAATAGGGCCCTTAATGTGAATGTGGCCTTATGCTGTGTTTACAAGGAACGATTACAATTCGAATTTTCGCAATAACGATCGCATTTGAGCTATAATCGTTCCGTGTAAACAGCAAACGATCAAGCGGCGAGCGAGAAATCGTTCATTTTGACCTTTCAACAATTTCTCAAATCATCGTTCGTCGTTCGCTAAAAATTTGCAGATCGCTTTGTCTTTCAAAGTTTCACCGTATGTGAAAGATGGGCTTAAGCGATCTTAAAAACGATCGCAATAACGATTTTTCTTATGAATTTAGACGATTTATTCGTCTAAACGCTGATCGATATAAAAAACCAAATCGTTGCTTCAAAATCGTTAAACAATTGATTGGGCGAATTATCGCTTCGTGTAAATGCAAATTACACCACTTAACTAAAAGCAGATACCCAATTTGCTTAGTAAATCAATCTCCCCCATTGTATACATGTTACTGTATTGACAAGGACAATTCTATTTAAACATACGCGACCTATCAGTCACCTTCCCATAATATCATCTGACACCAGTGTACTGCTATTTAGTACACACATAAATATATTACCTATCTATCATATGCATAATACTAATTCCTTGTGTTCTATCGCATCATAGAATCTTCCTATTATATCATTGCTATTACAGGTAAACCTCTTCTAAATATACACAGGATAAGCAGATTCCCAGGAAGGTAGCTGTCAAATATTTGCCAGGTGTGTCACAGGACTGCCTGGAACATCATATAAACATCCCAGGGTGGTGACTTGTAGAACACCATGATAATAGGAAGCTTTTGGATGATACACCTGAGTCATAGTTACTATAGCTTATTCTGAACTGTCTCTCATGCTGAGGAGGAGCGCAGTCACTTAGGGAGGAAGAGTCTCTTACCTATGAGAATCCAGAGGAGATGTCTGGAAGTAAGGAGAAATCCCAGGTTCATTTCTGGACAAGGTGTCCACAGCCTAGGGGGATAATATGTAAAAACACATGAAGTGGACCATCTGAAGGCTGTACAAGTCTGGGGTCTCCACTCTCAGTATATAAAGAAGCAGGCACATCCAGGTACAGGGGGACTTCTAGCTGCCCCCAGGATGAAGAGGGAGGGAGGCTCCTAAATGGACCAACCACCTGTGGCTTCTTTATGGTCCTCACTTGTACAGTCTGTATCCTTCTTGGAGATGTCTTCTGTGCAGAACCTCAACCACTGCAGGAGATGCTTCTAAGGAAAGTATATATATATATATATATATATATATATATATATATATATATATATATATATATATATATATATATATGTATATATATCTGCTACTTCTCCTGCATGCAGATCTGCTTCTTCTGCACTTCCATGGGCTGCCTGAAGTTCAAGGTCTCCTCTCCTTGTAGAGTGGGCTGCGCTGATGAATAGGATGGGAGCCCCCCAGTGCTGTGGATGGGATTAGCCTCCTGTGTGGGTGTGTGGGTGGAGGGCTTTCCTCACGCTGTCTGTAGGTGTGTAGCTCCAGGCTCTCCAATGGCTTTGTATGTCAGGCCCCCTGCCTCCCCCCACCACACTCCCGCTGTATAGATAGGAGGGAGGAGGAGGAAGCGCAGGAGCCCACAGTCTCTTCTCTTACTTGCATCTAAGTTTAGCTCCGGATCGGACAGAAATAGGAAGAAGCTGCAGCCGAGCTGAGGGACTATAATGCTGGGAATGCCTCTGTGGATGGCGGAGTCCTCGGGAGCCTGTGCTGCTGCTGGTGCCTGTACACACACTGCAGTACCTGTCCCCTCCAGCTGCAGTACCTGTCCCCTCCAGCTGTCCCTGCAATCTGATCTTCGCCACATTCATCTCATTCTGCCAGCACTTCCCTGTGTTACCAGTCACCTATCACCTACAGCACCTTATACCTGAGAGCTATAGCTGCTGCTATCTGTGCTGGTATTACAGCTGGGAGCAGGGCTGTGCTGCTTGGGTTATAGTATTGTGTTCTTAGAGGACTTGTCCATAACAGAACAGAGCCAGCAACATACAGGAGGGAGTTTACACTGGTAGAGAAAAGATGGGCAAAAAAAAATACATTTTTGCAGTTTTTCCCCTTCATTTAAAACTTTAAGGGAGCACTGTGGCTTTAAAAAAAAAATCACATATCATACAGGCAGGTCAAAAGTTTTGATTGGTCAGGGTTCTCAGTGCTATAGATCTATAGAAATAACCGGGACGAGTTCAGAGTGTGTGTATAACTCCTAGGCTCAGGGTTCACCAGGAATTGAAGAGGAAAGTGTTCTGTCTGAAATTCACTCTTCTTCAGGTCTGGCTGAATTGGGGTGGAATTAGAGCGGAAAGTGGAAAATCAAAGCCCCAATGATTTCTATGGGATTTCTCTAGTGAAATTAACCAAAAGAATCGTCACATGTAAATTCCACCTTGTGAACAACAGAGCGGAAATCCTATTGAACACACTGGGACATTGGTCTGTACATATTTTACAGGTTGAATATACATAAAAGTGCGGATTCCCCATGAAATTCCTCACCTATTCCTCAGTGTGAACATACCCGTATTGCTCCATCCTTCTTGTAGCAGGAGACAGGCTCTATAGACTTACAATGAGTTGGCTTAAGTGGTGAGTGAAGCACACAATCTGCACTTCTCCTAGCTATATCTTACAGTCAGCAGGGGTTTTAAGCACCAAAACCCTGACCATTCAAACCTTTTGACAGTAAGGCTATGTTCACACTACGTAAGTTCCGTAGTAATTGTGGCAGTTGTTGCTGATTTGCAACAACGCCCATGATTACTACGGAACTTACATATTGCTGCGTTCTAAGGAACACCGGCCTGAGTACACATAGTATACTTTCTGGCCGGAATCCCTAGCAGCGACGCAAAAAACTGACGTCAGTTTTCTGCGGCCACTATTCATTGAATAGCAGCCACAGAAGACATGTCAGTGCACACAATGGAGCGTGCGGCCTCATAACAACGGGTGTTGTTATGAAATATGGCCTTTGTCTTTGCATAGGTGTGAATCTAGCCTGAGTGTGTGTTTTGCAGCTCAGTGCCATTGAAGTGAATGGATCTGAATTGTAATATCATGCACAACCTGATGACAGGGGTGGTGCTGTTTTTGCAAGAAAGTAGTTGTGCTTTTTCTTATCCTGGATAACCCCTTCAAAGGTGATGCAAAAAATGGTCGCAGCTTAGCACGGCCTCCGCTCACACATGTTGGAGTTTCATAGCAGTACTGCAGCATCTTTACAGAAATGATGCAATACACATTGATAAAACTGCAATGTGTGAACACAGCCTTAGGGCAGAAATTAAGTGTAAATTAGAAGAGAGATCTATCCCAGCTGGTAGCTGCCATTGGTTTCAGTGTCTGGTGCCTGGACAGTCACAGATTAACCAAATTTATTAAGAAGCCTATGCCACTTTGGCGCATCTCACACCTGCGCCTCTATACAGTAATACCAGCGTATTAAAATGCTGTCTTCAGAAAGTCCCCCATTGCATTCCCTTTGAGGTTTCAGATGAGACGGGCTCTTTGACATATTTACAGCTATTGTAAAAGCATCCTAAGAAAATTGTGAATAATATCACATACAATTGCGGTTACCATAATAATAATACTACAAGGGATGAAGCTGGAATCAAGGTGGTGATTTCAGATGATAACATCAAGCTGCAACTTGAATAAATAATCATTTGCTTGAAGCAAGGACTCGTGTATTGGTATATTTGCTCAGATTCTATCCAGAGATACACAAAGGTTTTTCCTCTTACATAGACATTGACAATCCATAAGAATTAGGGATGGTCCTAACCTGCCGAGGTTCGGGTTCGTATGAACCTGAACGCTCGGCAGCAGATTCCCGCTGTCTGCCCGCTCCGTGGAAAAATGGGATACAGCCTATGGCTATGGCTGTATCCCAGTTTTCCAGGCTGTCCTCCCGCTGGATCCGCCCGCTCCACGGAGCAGGCAGACAGCGGGAATTATTACCGAGGGTTCGGGTTCGTATGAACACGAACCGAACTCGGTTCGGACCATCCCTAGTAAGAATATATAAGGTTACCACTGCTTACGGTTTATCTTCTAGAAAAACTGCACCGTGTAAAGCAAGTTTGTCATGAATGTAGTTGTGGTTCGTGTTCTCAGAATTTTATTTTGTTACCAACACTTCCTTCTGTTGAAAATTTCTTCCAAAATTACCAAATATTTTGGATATAGCCATGTAAATAAGGTCTTGTATACGCTACAATACAATACATTAGGCAAAATGTATTGTTGAGTCTAATGGCTGCAATTTTTTTTACCTAGTTTTTGCCATTTGTATTTCTCCTTGTCCTTGCTGAATTTATAAAAAATTGTGCACAGCATTTTTTGTCTAATAAACAAGTGAAAAGTCTACACCTGGTCCGGACCAGACATAGGCCTGCGCCAGAAGATGCAATTTTTATTTTTATTTTTGTGCACATTATAAATAAGGATCAAATCTCAGATTCTGCAAATATTTAGGTGAATACACAAAACTAAGATTTAAAAAAAAAATTGCATTGAATAATTGTTCACACATCAAATACTGGTTAATAATAATAATAATGCTTTAATTTGTATTGTGCCAACTGATAAATAGTTTGTCAATGTTTCCCTGTCCCCATGAGGGCTCACAATCTAGATTGACCTATCTGTATGTTTTGGGTGTGGAAGGAAACTGGAGTATCTGGAAGAAACTCACGCAAACACGGAGAGAACAAACTCTTTGCAGATGTTGTACTTGGGGGGATTTGAACCCAGGACCCCAGTGCTGCAAGGCTACAATGCTTAGTGGTCACTTAGACCAAACAATGGGTGCACCCTATGTTTAATGGAGCCAAAGAAGAAACAAGGAGGGAGTTCACAGTCTTCCCATACAGTGTCGGACTGACCCACCAGAGGATGGGAGAATCCTTCGGTAGCTTTAGAACCTGCACTAACACTGACCAACGTGTCTTTTCTTACTGGTTCTTCATTGGTGGGCCCCCAGGATCATTTCATCTTGTGGGCACCAGATACCCCAGTCCGACACTGTTCCCATAGTATAAGAAAAACATAAAACCTGTGTCTACACACTGCAACGAAGGTAGCATGAGGTCTCTCCATTCAAGTCATTCTCCATCTGCAATACTAGAAGCAATTGTTTTCCAGGTGCAAAGTGAACAATGCACAGGCTTCCAATCACACCTATTGTTTCCTATTGGTTCTTGTCACCCTACAGCTGCATCATCCAACAAATCCTACCAATGGGACAGCTATCTCATCAGCCTTCTGCAGAGGTCACTACAATAGATGGAATAACGCTACCAATAGATAGGCCGGAGATGTGTAGTGACAATGTACAGCTCAGCCCTCCTTGAGTCTAAACAGATGACTTATTCATGCAAAGAACATACTTCTCATAATCTGTTCGTGTTCCCCTTGAAGTATGCTTATCTAGAATGTATATTTTAAGTTGTCAAATACAGGTCTTTACTGGTTGATGTAAAGGTTTCTTTTCTTTAACTCAGAGATATTTTTAGGTATAACCTCCTTCTGAACTGTTAAGATAAAAGAAATGTTAAAATGTTTGGTCTCTTCTGTCACTAATGTATATGGCAGATACTAACACTTTCTTATCCTATATGATTCAGTTTTCCACACGACCAAGACTGATAACAAGAATTCTGCACTTTGGAAGAAATTACCATAATTTTTTTTTCACATTATAAGCTTTGTTATTGGTTGTAAAGGGTTTTTCCAGGATTACCAAAAGCACAGACATTTTCTTGCAAAAACAGCACCACTCCTGTCCTCAGGTTGTGTGTGGTATTACAAGTCAGCTCCATTCACTTTTAGGGTGGGTTCACACTGAGGAATTCTCGAGGAATTGAAGCAGAAACTTTTCTGCTTTAAATTCCTCGCCTATTCAGCTCTGGCAGAATAGGAGCAGAATTTGAGCGGAAATCAAGCAGAATTTCAAGCAGAATTAAAGGGGTTATTCAGCGCTACAAAAACATAGCCACTTTCCCCCTACTGTTGTCTCCAGTTTGGGTGGCGTTTTGAAACTCAGTTCCTTTGAAGTAAATGGAGCTTAATCGCAAACTGCACCTGAACTGGAGACAACAGTAGGGGGAAAAGTGGCCACATGTTTTTGTACAGCTGGATAACCCATTTAAAGCCCCATTTACTTCTATAGGATTCCTGTAGCGGAATCCGCCCAAAGAATTGACATGTCAATTCTTGAGGCGGAAAGTGGATCCACGGCGGAATTTTCAGCGCGGAAATTCCGCTGTGTGAACAAATAATCGTACAGCCCATTAAAGCAAACGTACATTCACAATGTTCATTCTTTACGGGCAGAATTTCATGCAGATTCCGACCACATTTTGCCGCGGAATCTGCCTGAAAATCCGCGAGAATTCCTCAGTGTGAACCCACCCTAATAGAGCTGAGCTGCAAAACCAGCACCCAAACAAGAAAGTAGCCATGTTTTTGTCTACTCCTAGATAAACCCTATAAGGGTTAAAAACTTGAGCAAAGCAAATGATTCTGGAAAACCTGATGACAATAAATGTCACACAAAGAAGTGCTAACCAGGGTGCAAAATAACGGTTTGGTTTATTTGTATGTATGATTTATTTCCTTGAAACCAAGGTAACTTTGTGTTCTACTTTAACCTTAATTATTAATTAACACATTTAGTGTATGTATGTATGTATATATATACACATATGTGTGTGTGTAGGTATGTATGTGTATATATATATATCCATATAATTTTTAGTTGTAGGTGTGTGAAGGTTGCCTTATGATGCATTCACACAGAGAGATTTATCTGACATATTTTTGAAGCCAAAACCAGGAACAGACTATAAACAGAGAACAGATCATAAAGGAAAGATTGAGATCTCTCCTCTTTCCAAATCCATTGCTGGCTTTGGCTTCCAAAATCTGTCAGATAAATCTCTCTGTGTAAACGCACCATTAGGCGGCTTCCCTTAGAGGTCGAAGCTTCAAAGTGTGTAGTTAGCCCCGCTTTCTGGATTGTTCAAGTAAAACAGCTACTTATTAAGGCAAACTATAATGCTATCAGTGCCATCTACAGGCCAAACCTAGGCATTACAAGTTATTGTTGAGCTATAGTCGTTAATGCGAAAACGAATTTTTGCAAACAATGAACAAGGATTTCAACCAACAAGTTACGAAATATACTGAATCTTTTTACAAAAAACTATATATGAATCTGCTTAGCAACTAGCAGCTCTATAACATGACGTCAGTAGATTGGATTACATGTTCAAAGTGATGGGTTTATTATATAAATCATATAATGTGAATAATCTTCTCTCTAAGGGTCCATTTACACAGAAAAATTATCTGACAGATTATCTGCCAAAGATTTATAGCCAAAGCCAAAAAGACTATAAACAGAGATCAGGTCATTAAGGAAAGCCTGAGATTTCCCCTCTTTTTAAATCTATTCCTGGCTTTGGCTTCAAATCTTTGGCAGATAATCTGTCAGATAATCTTTCTATGTAAATGCACCCTTAGTTATCATTATTGGAGCTTGAAGGGTGTTGTCTCAAGACGACATATCCCATTTTAGGACATATAAATCTTTTAGGGGAAGTCCCCACTTGTGCCCCTTATGTGCCAGCAACAAAGAGGTACAATAGTAGGTCTAACATTGCTGATAGCCAGACCCATTGCCTAACAGTTATTAAAAAAAAAAAATAGTCACACAGACATGTCTAATGCTGCGTTCACATGAAGTGATAATTCGCCCAATCAATCATTTAACGATTTTGAAGTAACGATTTGGTTTTTATATTGATCAGCGTTTAGACAAATAAATTGTTCGAAAAATCGTTAGAAAATTCATAAGAAAATTTGTTATTGCGATCATTTTAAAGATCGCTTAAGCCCATTTTTCACATAGGGTGAATCTTTAAAAGACTGAATCTTTAAAAGACTGTTTACACAAAGCGATCTGCCAATTTTTAGCAAACGACAAACAACGATTTGAGGACATGTTGAAAGATCAAAATGAACGATTTTGTGCTCGTCGCTTGATCGTTTGCTCTGTTTACACGGAACGATTATTGCTGAATTGAGATCATTACTGGGATCATTATAGAACGATAATCATTCCGTGTAAACGTAGGTTTTGATTGGTCAGGAGACCTTACCGATCACTAGATACAGCCGGGAGAATTGTGCTGCTGGGCACTTTATTCCCTGGTTCAACACTTTATCCAACTTGATTTATAGACTTATTTATTCTGCAAACTAAAGTGTATGTACCAGTTCCACTGGTGATTTTTTTTTTTTTTTTTTTTTTTACTACCTGTTTACTGTTGGTGCAGAGATCTCCGTGGCCCAGACAATTAAAAAAATAAATAAATAAATAAATAAACACAACACATTCTCTTCATGTGCATTAGTCCGCTCTATGCACTGTACGTGCCTTCATTAGAATCAATGCAGTGCATTGAACAGGCTGGTTTACATAAAGAGAACGGTGCCAATCGTGGGGACCGTGAGGTGTTTTGAAAAAAGGACCATGCCGGCCCCAACCAGGTAGTGAAAAAAAAAAATCATTCACAACTGGAACTGGTACATTCGCTTTATGCAGTGAGACAGAGAGTGAAGTGCACAGCCCTGCGTTTTAGTTATATCCAACAATCAGTGTGGGTCTCAAGTACAATTTACTGTACGCCTACATGCGGATGTAAGTTGTGGAATAAATACTTTAAAGCAACTCTGTACCTACAATTCTGTCCCCCCCCCCTTCCCCCCAAACCGCCTGTACCTTCGGATAGCTTTTAATCCAAGATCTGTCCTGGGGTCCATTCAACAGGTGATGCAGTTTTTGTCCTAAAAAAAAACTTTTAAACTTGCAGCCCTGTATATGTGCCCTAACTTTGCACCACCCCTCCGTCCATCCTCCCCGCCCTCTTCACCATTTCTCCTATTCCTCTGCAGTGAAAACTACACAGGTGCCTTAATGATCCAGCCCATGTGCCGTGCTGACACTAGTGATGAATAGTAGAAAATCTGCCTGGAGCATTCCTAATGATGAGGAGGGACAGAGAGGGTGTGCCAGCCTAATGCATACACAATCTAGGCCACGGCCGTTTGGCACAGGGCTGCAAGTTTAAAAGTTGTTTTTTAGGACAATAACTGCATCACCTGCCGAAGGACCCCAGGACAGATCTTGGTTTAAAAGCAGCTATCTGAAGGTACAAGTGGTTTGGGGGGGGCAGATTGTGGGTACAGAGTCACTTTAAGACCAGCATAAAAATACATTGGTCTTCATAAATTCTCCCCCATATGTGTCCCACATCTTAATCCCTGAATTCAGGTGTTTTTTTTCAGCCCCCATTGCCACAGGTGTGTAAAATGCAGTCTCTACCAGTGCAGTCTACTATTACAAGCATTTGTGCTAGAATGGGCCACTGCATTCCTGCAGGTGAATAGTACAATATTAGGGTTTAAAAAAATAATAAATTACAGCCAAATGATGCAATGGGTGGGGATGAAAAGGATGTCTTTACAATCTGCATCAGAATGCCACAAGTTTATAGGTACAAAGCTGTTGTAAGTTTCGAATATTCTACAAGCCGTGCCCTCTTTACCAACATTAGTATTTGCTCTTTTGGATGAATGAGAAAAAAATCCTACATATACGCTGCAAAACCTTGTAGATAGTCTTCCCAGGAGTGGACACTATTTGAACTGCAAAGGGTGGGGACCAACTTGGTATTAATGTTAATACTTTTGTCCATATAGTGTATTTCCATTGGCTACAAAAATACGCCTAACAAACTAACAATAAATCATCACACAAAGGTCATAGTAAAACATTATGTAGCTCACCATTTGGCAATTCCCCTTGTACAGTATGTTCTGCCGACGTGCAAAGTCCTTACACATTTTCTAAATGATGAAATATTACATGTTTGCACCTGAGCAGATGTCAGAGCCGCGCGAACGCATAAACCAGGCTACAGCTGTTACACATTATTACAACTATGTTGTGGGTGTCCACACCAGTGTATGATGCATTGGAAGTTTAAGCACATAAGGCAGTATGGTAGAGTTTTGGGTGCTAGGAACAGTATAAAGAAAACAAATATATATGTAAAAAAAAAAAAATAGAACACACGGCCTTAAAATTATGAAAAAACACCAACAAAAACTCCTTGGTGTTTGTTCTTTGTTTGCAAAACCCAGATGTTAGCTGGGAGTGAATGGAAGTTTATGATCTGCCATACACAGGTGCCATACACATACTGTACAGTGTTTTTTTAGGGGTGGCGTTTGTCTCCTCTTTTGGCTTTTTTTTTTTTTTTTTTTGGGGGGGGGGGGGGGGGGGGGCGCTCTGTGGTAGTTTTTCCAAAATGTAGCATGCAGTGGGTGTTTTTCTACCATAGACTTCAATGGGAATGTTCTGGTTCTCTCAAAAACGCAATTGCTGTGTGTATGGCTTTTTTTCCTGGTGTTTTGTACCCTTTTGGTGCAGCAACTGAAGTTCAGCCATCTTGGTGCACACAAAGATGCCTAAACCACAAAGAAAGATTAGTCACGTGTAAAAAAAAGTCTAAAACATCAGAAAAGAAAAAAAAAAAAACTGTGTGTGAGGACACCGTTAAACCTAGAGAACAAATCAATACGCACGAGTCTTATATAAGCAATACCTCCACACTATCCGATTCCACCAAGATCCAGTATCAGTCACTAGTCACAAGAAAGGGCAGATAAGGAATAAATATCTCCCCATTTTGCTGTCACATCTAATGAGTGATATTCTTGGGGGTTCATCCACCATATATTCATTTATTTCATCATCAATCAATAAAATGCAGGTCGTAGCTTCCCCTTCCTCATGCGCATGAGAAAGGAGGAGCTACAACCCTCCGAAACGTTCATGGGAGCGCAGCGTGTCTGGGCGTCCAAGTGTTGTACCATCAGCTGTGAGCCTTTTTGTATGCTGCATCTTATAGAATGATTAAATAAATGAATATATGGTGGAAGTCATTGTAATTTTCCAGTCATCAACTATTCGAGTATAATTGAAAGGTTTTTCAAAAAACTGCCTATTATAGTATATTTTAAAAAACAAAACAAAAAAATCCCACTCAAAATGTATGTTCTAAACTATTAAGCACATCAGTTTTCAACCTTTTCATTTTTATTAAGAATAAAAAAATGCTCATTTGTGACATTATAAGCACTAGCAGATTATTACAAACTGAAATCAAACAGTTTTCAAGTCAAAACTTTATTCTAGGTGATGTTAGGTTAGCACTAGGGATGGTCCAAACAGAGTTCTGTTCGGGTTCGTACGAACCCAAACTCTCGGAAATTATTCCCGCTGTCTGCCCGCTCCGTGCAGCGGGCGGATCCAGCGGGGGGACCGCCTGGAAAACTGGGATACAGCCATAGCCATAGGCTGTATCTCAGTTTTCTAGGCGGTCCTCCCACTGTATCCACCCGCAGCACAGAGCGTGCAGACAGCGGGAATCTGCCGAGGTTTGGGTTCGTATGAACCCGAACTCTCAGCATCAGTTTCAGACCATCCCTAGTTAGCACATAGGACTCCTTGTTCGAAAGGAGCTTCTGAACTCTCTCGTTCATTGAATTTGTTTGTTTGTTTCAATTGTTTTGCATGAGGACAGAATCTCCTCCCAGAGCTGCTGCTTGGATGTGAACTGCCTTCCTCCATCATAGACACTCCTTTTGATGATGCTCCAGAGGTTCTCAATGGGGTTGAGGTCAGGGGAGCATGGGGGCCACACCATAAGTTTGTCCCTTTTTATGCCCATAGCAGCCAGAGATGCCGATGTGTTATTTGACGCATGAGACGGTACATTATCATGCAGGAAAATGGTCCTGCTGCGAAATGCAAGGTTCTTCTTCTTGAACCATGGCAGGAAGTGCTCTTTGAGAAACTCCACATACATTATGGAGTTCATCTTTATCCCTTCAAGGATCCTAAAGGTACCGACAATCTCTCTCCCCATGATTCTAACCCAAAACATTACTCCACCTCCTCCTTGTTGGCGCCGTATCCGTGTTTACATGGGGTGTCCATCAACCAACCATCCTCCACTCCATCCTTCTGGACCATCGATCGTTGCACGGCACTAATTGGTGAACAAAACAGTTCTAAAGTCAGTCTTCATGTATTGTTTGGCCCACTGGAGCAGTTTTTGCTCGTGTGCAGTAGATAGAGGAGGTCGACAGGATGGCGACAGGATGGCTTACGCACAGCTGCAAACCCCTGAAGGACCCTGCATCTTGTTGTTCGGGGGACGTTGGAGGCACCAGCAGCTTCAAAAACTTGTCTGCTGCTATGACCAGGCATTTTTGCAGCTGCTCTTTTAACCTGACGTAACTGCCTGTTGATTGTGCGATGATCACAATGAAGTGTCTTGGCAATGTTGATTGTAGTCATGCCTTGACCTAAAAACTCCACAATTTGTTGCTTCTCAGCTGCCGACAGATCCTTCAATTGGACACACCTGTCAAATAATTAGCACAGGTGTCTGCAATTGCTTTCAGTGATATAAAGAGCTCTGACACACGTCACCATCAATGAGTTTAACTGACAAATAAAAAATGTCTTACCTTATCACTCCTAAACACTTTTTGCATAATAATTTGGAACACAGTATAAGAAGTATAAAAGTTAATATCAGCCCCCAGCCCGCCACGTCACAGAGGGAAGGGAAGATAGTCACACTGGGGGCCAGCAGGCCAGCTCATAGAGCTTCATGCCGGGTCGGTGCTTGCGAATAAACCAGCGCAATGCACAGGAACCAGGCGGCATTTAAAAAAAAAAAAAAAAGGAACTGGCGCCAGTCTATTCATGTTAAAAAATAACAAAGCGATGTCCTAGTGGTACATTCGCTTTAAGGATTTACTGAAAAACCAAGACAGGAAAACAGGATAGCAAACACTGCAGAGGTATGCCACCAGATGGAGAAAAAGAGACAAAGACGTAAGAGAGTCGCCAAATGTAAATGTTTATTTTGCCAATGACTTCATCTAATATGTTCCGTACTTACTGTGTGGTCTGAAAATTGATGATGGGTGGAAGCATTGTAGTTAATGAAAGAGCTAGCAGCATATGCTTACAGTCATACAGGGAGCTGTAGTGTCACGTGGTAACATGCTGGCTGTATTTCATAGACTGAAGGCTACGGGACTCCCTGCATCATAATGATATAGTGAGCTCCAGAACATTTAAACACTTCGCTAATAAATGTTCACAGCCGCGTCAGCTCAGTGGTGTACAGTAGTCAGGAGCACACTGCATCATACTGAATTAAGGATGAATGAAGAATCTTTTCTTTCTTACTATCATTATAAATACATCAGTCATGTCAAGAGTTACTGATCACAAGGAGTCTCACTGCTTACCTAAGACCTGAGGCTAAAGTGTCAAAATTAGTGAGTGGCCAGGGAGTAAATAGCGCTGCTGCCATACTTTTTTTCTGGCTATATCTCCTGCTCACAATGGGTCTCAGCAGTGAGACCCGCTGCAATCAGTAACTTTAGATATGTGGTTCAGGGAAGAAAAAGAGTGCTGCACCTCACACCTATGGCTAACACTAGTGCCTCTCGGCTGCATAAAAAACATCAGAATTCTGTATGTGAATTGATCAAGCCATACTGCCCCATGTACCGTGTGCAGTTATCTGATACGCATGGGTCCCTACACTAAGTCCACACTGTGCCGGTCAGCGACCACCACCCCCGCAGGCGTGCACAGTCAAGGAAGGGAGGCCATGGAACGGCCCTACAACCCCCATGCCACAGGACCAGACCCAAAAATGCCACACCAAAACCCAGCCACCACCACCGGCGGAGGAAGCTGCCCCCAAACAGCACAAGTCTGGATAAGGTATTGCACTCACCATAGCTATCAAAGACAGAATGGGACAGACAGGAGGGATTAAAACCATGAGCACTCAGGTGTCTCCTGCTAATTGCGGTCATGTGGGTCTCACCAGGAGGAGTCCAAAACACGGAGAAAAGAGAGAAACAAAATACGGTTCAGGGAAGAAAAAGAGTGCTGCACCTCACACCTATGGCTGATACTAGTGCCTCTCGGCTGCATAAAAAACATCATAATCCTGTATGTGAATTGATCAAGCCACACTGCCCCATGTACCGCGTGCAGGTATCTGATACACATGGGTCCCTACACTAAGTCCACACTGTGCCAGTCAGCGACTACCACCCCCGCAGGCGTGCAGTCAGGGAAGGGTGAGACCCACATGACCGCAATTAGCAGGAGACACCTGAGTGCTCATGGTTTTAATCCCTCCTGTCTGTCCCATTCTATCTTTGATAGCTATGGTGAGTGCAATACTTTAGCCAGACTTGTGCTGTTTGGTGGCAGCTTCCTCCGCCGGTGGTGCTGGCTGGGTTTTGGTGTGGCATCTTTGGGTCTGGTCCTGTGGCATGGGGGTCGCAGGGCCGTTCCATGGCCTCCCTTCCCTGACTGTGCAAGCCTGCGGGGGGTGGTGGTCGCTGACCGGCACAGTGTGGACTTAGTGTAGGGACCCATGTGTATCAGATACCTGCACGCGGTACATGGGGCAGTGTGGCTTGATCAATTCACATACAGAATTCTGATGTTTTTTATGCAGCCGAGAGGTACTAGTATCAGCCATAGGTGTGAGGTGCAGCACTCTTTTTCTTCCCTGAACCGTATTTTGTTTCTCTCTTTTCTCCGTGTTTTGCACTCCTCCTGGTGAGACCCACATGACCGCAATTAGCAGGAGACGCCTGAGTGCTCATGGTTTTAATCCCTCCTGTCTGTCCCATTCTATCTTTGATAGCTATGGTGAGTGCAATACCTTATCCAGACTTGTGCTGTATGGGGGCAGCTTCCTCCGCCGGTGGTGCTGGCTGGGTTTTGGTGTGGCATTTTTGGGTCTGGTCCTGTGGCATGGGGGTTGTAGGGCCGTTCCATGGCCTCCCTTCCCTGACTGTGCACGCCTGCGGGGGGGGGGGGGGGTATCAGATGCCTGCATGCGGTACATGGGGCAGTGTGGCTTGATCAATTCACATACAGAATTCTGATGTTTTTTATGCAGCCGAGAGGTACTAGTATCAGCCATAGGTGTGAGGTGCAGCACTCTTTCTTCCCTAAACCGTAACTTTAGATATGTTTTGATCTCGTCTTTCTCACTGCTTTAATTCCTGAATTACTTCTAGTTCTTCTAAAAGCCAATCTATAACCAAGATAGAAAACTACATTTCCCATCATGCATCTCCCTGATTGGTCTGTTTGCATACTTGCCCCCGTAGTTGTCATTACTATTGCACAGTAAACACAGGCCTGTTTTTTTCCACCGATTTTCCATCACATCACCCCAGTATGTATTCCATACTAGCTGATGGTGAAGCAGAGCCGACGTGTGCATGATGTAGTTATGTGCTGCATTAACAAGCATCTGTTTACTGGGGGTGGGTTGGGGTGGGGTGTATCGAAGATTTAGATCTCTGCTTGCTGACTGAATAAAAACAAACATTCTAGTTCCATCCAGACTCTAAGAACAATATTCAGAGCTGACACAGAGACAGGTATATATGCCTGAATTCACTGACAGCAAGCAGAGATATAACTATAATTCATATTAGAGATGATGCAGATAATATCTCCTGGGGAGTCGACCGGGTTACCAAGTCAATAGACAGCTAACTGACCCCCAGAGAGGAGATCATGTCATGCGACTACAAGGGGGGGGGGCTGGGGAGAAGGAGCTGAGCATGGTCAGAGTGGACACTAAGGAGATGATTTTACACTCCACAGTGGATAGACACACAGAGAAGACAAAAAAAAAAAAAAAAAAAAAAGGGTGCAAGCACCATCCCAGTTTGACAAGTCACAAATTAATCATTGGTGTTTTTTCCCCAATGGTAGAGGTTATTGGATTAAAGGGGTTATCCAGCGCTACAAAAACATGGCCACGTTCCCCCTACTGTTTTCTCCAGTTTGGGTGGAGTTTTGAAACTCCGTTCCATTGAAGTTAATGGAGCTTAATTGCAAACCACACCTGAACTGGAGACAAGAGTAGGGGGAAAAGTGGCCATGTTTTTGTAACGCTGAATAATCCCTTTAAAATAGACACATTCCACTGAATACCAGTGGGTGAATTTCAGGCACGCACCTCATACATAGGGCCCTATTCCACAGTAACGATAAATCAGCCGGATCGGCCCCATTTGGCCCGATTCGGCCGATTATCGCTCGGTGAAATAGAGAGAACGATCAGCCGATGATCGTGTCATTGGCTGATCGTTCATTTAGGGCCAGCCCTAAAATCATCGTTCCCCCACCGCGCATCGCTACGGTTGAATAGCGGTGCACGGCGGGCGACCGACGATTTGACAAGCAGCAGCAGCATACATTACCTGTCCAGGCTTCTTCTCCGCGCTGTCTTCATCTCCGGGTCCCGCGCACTCTATCTTCTGAATGGCCGGTCAGCTGACGGAGCGCTCAGCCAATCACAGGCCGGGACCGCGGCCTGTGATTGGCTGAGTGTGGCCTGTCCGCTGACCGGCCATTCAGAAGATAGAGCGCGCGGGACCCGGGCATGAAGACAGCGCGGAGAAGAAGCCTGGACAGGTAATGTATGATGCTGCAAGGACATCTGTAATGATGTCCCTGCAGCCCTCGCTCAACAATCATCGGGCCGTGGAATAGGCCCAGTAAACGACCGGCGATCTAGCAGATCGGCGCTCGTTTACATCGTTGATCGGACCCTCCTCGGCCCATGGAATAGGACTCATACACTGCGACTATATATGGGAGCTCTAACTAGCCAATTGTCAGCATACAAAATGATTATTCGATGCTTGTTGTTTAGATTTGTTAAACAATGGTTAGGTAGATGGATTTCTGCTTTACAGAGATGAAATGTACACAAGATAATCTGGACAATCCTACAAGTCATTCTTCCAGCACCCCAGATGCCACATTTTTTTTATCATAAAAAATCAATTAATTTTCCAATTACATTGTGTTTACTGAATAGCTCAGCTTAGGCATACAAACATATAAGCCTGTGACGACAAAATATGTCAGTGAAATCCAGAACAGAATCTTTAGTACATCTCGGCAGCTTTTAGCAAGGAGTCTTATAGGGCCATGTTTTCTAATTTTTGCTGTGAGCCTGAAGGTGACATCTAGCGGTTATCTGCTTTATATGGAGGAATACAGGACTACAATCTATGCTTAGATCATCAGGATTTGCAAGTCTCGTACATAATTTATTAGGAGTCCTAGGAGATGCGATTTCTTGTGGTGTATTGTACATATAACATTATCCTGTTACACCCAGCTTCAGGGCCTATAGGAGTACTAACATGGTAAGTCTGAGGACCTTCATTAGGCCCCTAATCAATTACTCTGTCGAGAGCCAGTTAGGTGACGGAGAGAGCCAAGTCCTTCTAACCATCTCATTAATACATGCGACATCTTAGGGTCCATTTACACAGAAAGATTATCTGACAGATTATCTGCCAAGGATTTGAAGCCAAAGCCAGGAATGGATTTGAAAAGAGAAGAAATCTCAGGCTTTCCTTTAAGACCTGATCTCTGTTTATAGTCTGTTTATGGCTTTGGATTCAAATCTTTGGCAGATAATCTGTCAGATAATCTGTGTAAATGGACCTCTAGGAAGGGGGATAATTTTGTTACATGTTAATAGTGTGAGAGTAGCCTCTGGATCACTACCACCTCTGAGACCTATTTCAGAGAATTGGGAGCTTGATCTGTTACTGCAACTTAACCCTGCTTAGGCTGGGTTCACATTGAGTTTACTAAAGTATATTAGAGGTATCATTTAGCATAAGGTGATAAGCTCTGAATGTTGTAAGTATATGTCAGCATCCTGTCATAAAGGTATACTGTGGTGCAGTGGGTTTATTCGGCTTAATGGCCTTAGCAAAGTCAACTAGATTTCCCATACATATCCACTTCTTTAAAAAAAGACTAAAAAACATAGCAGACTATGCTTTGGAGTCCCACTAAATAATAACATAACTAGTGATTGCATTTGGCTACATTTCTTACAGGTATAAGTCTATATATTTTCTGACAGGATGGTAACGAATACCCAAAGAGCTGCCCAGCTCTTACTGTACACACTTCAATATACATAAGCAGCACACATTTATACTGTACCTAGACACAGCATTTGCGGTGAGCATCCTTGTCAGTTCTGATTGTAAAGCATCCAGAAAAAAAAATTGGTGGACTTTCGTACATAGTAGCAGTGCTTACAGGCTTCCTAGTAGAACGTTTAAATTAATATAATCACCATATGAAGGTGCTGCCATCTTGTGGCCACATTAGTTAAAACCCATTTTTAGAACAAAAACTTTGCCCTCGACTTACCAAATAATCATAAATGAAAACAATAGGTTATGTGTTCTGGTCTAGTATGGACAGCAAGGCCAGGATTACTCAATGAATATTCAGGAAGAGGAGGTGGAAAGCAGCATTTTGTTGAATACTACTTAGTGTAATCAGAGCAAGATCGGTGTAAAAACCTACATGTCAAGGCTGTAGATGCCTCTTTACAAGGTATATCTATAGGTTATTGTGCATGCTTCGCATATAGTCTAGAACTGCCAAAAGTTATAGGGCTGGCAGATGCTGGTACTGAGGTCAGTAAAGAAATGTAATAAATACATTTTTTTGTGTAGTAAATCATGCATGTAATTTTTTTAATGGGGTATTCCCCTCAAACATAACTTTTGATATGTTGCTGCCCATGGTGAGACTAACAATTCATTCCATCCTTATTATCTACTTAGTCTCCTTCCCCCAGTTCTCAGCTGCTTTCTACTGAAGACACAAAATTGTGTGTGAGTTTTTCCTCTCCTTCTCCTCGCTCCTCTACACTCCCTTCCCCAGACAGCTGATGTAAACAAGTCCCTATCTGCAACTTTGTAGCTTCTTTGTAAAGCTGGGAGGGTTAATCAGGGCATCTATATTGCATATTGGTGTTTTATTTGACATTTTATCCCCAAATCTTTAATAGAAATACAGGAATCTAATGACAGTAATAAGCAAAAAAAACATGCAAGGGATAAAACTCCAGAGATAAAAACATCTAAAATAATTTACACTGTAATGAGAAAGCAACAGAAAAAAAAATGCCAAAAAGCAAGCAATACTGCTGGTAGTTTTTTGGGCATTTTTACACCAAGAATAACACTGTTCAAATTTGTGTCTGGGGAAGCCTAAATGACACTTTCCGCTTTATAGCTATGGGGGATACACCCTTTCCTCACACACTTGTTTTACTCTCAGGCCACATTCACATGTCTGTAGTGCAGCCCGCAACGTGTGAACGGGCCATTGAAAAACCTTTGGTCCTATGTTCTGTCCACAATTGTGTGTCTGCAGCTGTAGACAGAACTATGGACATGTGAATGTGGCTTTATGATTCACTAGCAGAGAACTCCCCCATCTCAACAGAAGCGGTCAGCCATTCCAATACTTGTGTTAAAGCTTTTAACATGCTCTCAGACCTGTTCATCGTGGAACATATCCACAGTAACACGATCTTCTTCATGACAGGTACCCTTTAAGTTGCTCTCAAAACAACATATTTGTGCATAATACGTTTTCTTATGTTTAGGAACAGATATAGAAAAAACTGAATTTGCAATAGTCATTTTATTGCATACAACTAGAAACTAAATAAACTGACAGACATGTTTCTCAATGTATAAAGCTTAGCACAAAGACACTGCAAACACTGTTTCCTAATATGAGAAGAAAATAGGAGTGGTAGGAAAGATATCTAAGTGAGGCACTAACACACCTATATATATTATTTTTTTTATCAAGATTTCCATTTAACCAGGAAACCACTTAGTCTGCTGTCATATGCTACTTAAAAAAAAACAAAAAAAAAAACATTCTTTAGGATCCATTGAAAATGGAAACGTAACTCGGGTGTTACAAAGCATTAACTATAAAGTCTGCAAATATAGAGACCTAAAATTAGGTGTTTGTTTTATTAATAGTACAGAAAACAATTGCCTTTTCTAACCTAAAGTGGTCTACGAACTATGTAGGTGCAGATCTTGTGTTAAATTTCAGTTGTGTCAGAATTTACAGAAGACCCTAAAGGTCCCCATACACCTTAGACTTTGATCGGCCGTATCTGCAGCCATTTTAAGGTCTAAGGGGCTTTCTTGACTATCCATCTTTAATCAGGAGAGATAAGACGCAGTGAGAGCTCTCTGGCTGCAGCTTACCCCTTCCTCTCCCCATTGAGAGCACAAGAATGCTCAGTCCTGCCGAACATTCCTGTGTATGGGGTGGACAGGAATCACTTTGGAGACAGAACTGATAACTACTCACTCAGCTGTCAGTTTTAAACATGTATGGACAGTTTAAGATCAGAAATTGGGAACCTTTAGCCCTTAATCTAGGGCAGAGATGGATAGCCAAAGATGAACACGTATAGATGTGATGGCCTTATAAAATCAGTAGTCTGCATTCACTATCCATGCTTCAACAAGCTGGAATACTAAAGCACAAAAGTGCATGGGTTCGGAGAGCTCCAAAGGTCTGCAGTTAACATCTGTAACTTCTGAAAAACCATCTTCCATGAATAAATACGCTGGGTCTTCAAGAGTGGGATACACTGCTTGTTGCTGTTTTGCTTTACATGACAGATACCCCCATCCAACCTGCCCCCCTGTCAATTAATATATGACAAAAAATTATTTGGGTTTGTGTATATCAGACAGATGCTTATGATGTGTGCCACTGTAGTGCTCAAAAGGTTCCTATTTGGAGAAAAACAAAGCTTGTTTATATGCATTTTTTATGCAACTTAGACAATATGTGGTATAAAACTAAGAAACTTCAGGGGGAGAGGGGGTTTGGGTGGTTTGTGGGATCTTGTGTACAGAGGCATGTACTGGCAAGCCACTCCCACAATCCTACCTACTTAAGTACATGTATATTGCACCTCTGCAATCTATACAGTGGATAACCTACTATCTGTGCAAATTTAAATGGGGCGTCATTCCCTACACAGATTCCCAAACAATAAAACCTGGGACTGCTTGATGAGCAGGGATCATGTCATTTATAATACAAGGGGGATACATTTTCAGCTCTCAGTCTTCATAAGGAATTATCTTGCAGATTGTTACGACTCAAAAACAAACCTTAAGTGTAGTATTACTCTCTATACTTACTGTTGGATTACACAAAAGGAAACATTCTAAAAATAATAATCTGCCATGGATACAGTGTACTGTTTGAGAAGCACACTGTGCATTGACAGCTAAAGAAAAAACACCAAACTGGGTTTAGGGTGAGTGTATTGTATGTTCCCTATTGTCTAGGGATTCCCATAGGTGAAGGCGTCCTCCCTAACATTGGGTGTAAAAACTGTGCGTGTTATTATTGTGCTTACCCACACAAACAGAGGGCCAGGCAGTAATACTGTAACTATACTACACCTTGTACTTCCTCTGCACCCGCTTTCTCTCTTTACCCTTGAACCTGTTATTGTAGAATAAACTAAAGCTACAAAAACAAAGTGTAGGTTACAAAAATGAAACTGCACAAAAATGTTAAGAAAACAGAAGCTTGACTTCTCTGGGACACTGCAGTTATCTCCTATATATCTCCTATTATATCTTTAAGCTTTTCATTCCTCCAGCTTCAGCAGCAAAAGTTATGTGAACGGCAATTAGGAAGCCTGTGAAAGAAGAAAAATATGATAAAACAGCACTGCGGCAAAAATGTCTTTGAGCAGAAAAGTAATGCACATTTTAGAAACCAAAAAGCTTGACCACCACTATGAACTAGTTCTGAACGACCATAATTGTTAGAGAACATGACTTTCTTCTGATTCAATGTAACAAGCAACAAAAACCTACATTTAACAAACTTGTGAGCTTTAGGGTATATTCACACGAACGGTCTCGCAGCGAGATTCTGTGTTGCCCAGCCGCAGCCACTGATTGGCCGGACGGGAGAGCAGGACGCCGGACCCGTGCAGCGAGGACAGGTAATGTATGCTTACAGTGGGGGAGCCGGCCAGGAGCAGAAGGGGTTAAGGGCGGCAGAATTACATACTTGCTGCGGTCGTTCAGACCACAGCGAGTATATAGTTTGTGGGAACTGCCAGGACCTGCCGGTCTCGCAGCGAGAATCTCACTGCGAGCCCGTTCGTGTGAATATACCCTTAAAATAAACATGCACCAAGGGAAGAGCAGAGACCACCACCACATGTCCTGTAAATGTACGTTATGCACTATGCAAATCTAATATTATAATACCTGCCTAACTTCTTATGCTGGAGGAATATTCTCTAATAGTTTGGAAGATACTGCATATATAATGTCTGGAATAGTCCAACCACCAAAGGTTCCTCCTCTTTTTCTTCTAATTTCTTCCAGTGTCGCAATTATCTGTTCTCTGCAAGAAGACTTGTTTAATGTCTTTTCTATTTTAAGTTTATAAAAATAAAATAAAAACATACCACGCAGTGATGGCTTACCTAGTACAATCTTGATGGTAATCCATAAGATACTTAACAACTCTTTTAAACTGGGAGAAATTTAACTGGTTCGGAATGATTACGATTGGAAGCTCTGAAGATGGGTCAAGTTTTGGATACACACCCCAGTCCTTTGGAATAAGAATATATAAATATAACTCACTGGCAAACCATGGGTAAAAGAGTCAACCATATAAAAATACACTAACATATCTTCCCCCCCCCCCCCCCCCCCCCCCCAAAAAAAAAAGTTATGCATTAGCATCAGGTCACATTATTCAAATCATCACTAACTGGCATCACCCTATCGCTTCTCGGCCATTTGGCTAAGATCAAGTGTAGTATCTGTTCTTATCAGTGTAATATCTGATACGTCCCCTATCTGGGGACCATATATTAATGGATTTTTAGAACAGGGAGATGGAAAAAGAGCTTGCTCTGTGCTCTTCAGGCATTGACCTGGTATTGCAGTGCCTCCAGGTTCAGTGCACAAAAGAAAAAAAAAAAAAACTGGCATCACCCTGCTCTAAACTGATGAACAACAAGAACACCAAAACTGCCGTGGTTCGGCTAATAGGGGGATTTCCTTCCTTCTGGAGAACTAACTTGCATGTGGTTTTGTCGCATGGATCATTGCCTAAAAATAAGTCTCTATACACCTAGGCCCAGATTTATCAAGAGGATGTAAGACATAGACTGGTGTAAACTGCCCACAGAAACCAATCACAGCTCCTTTTTCATGTTAGCAGAGCTGAAAGCCGAGCTGTGATTGGTTGCTTTGGGCAGTTTACGCCAATGTATGTCTTACAACATACATCTTAAAGCGTAACTGTCATTTCAGGGTCATTTTTCTGAAAACATTAAATATCAACAGTTCAAGCGATTTTAAGAAACTCTGTAATAGGTTTTATGTACTAAAAGAGTTTCCTTCTGTAGTGAAAAAGCAATCTCCCAGCCTCCCCCCTCACATCAAATGAAGCAGGATTTCTGTCTCCATTATGTGGCTATGGAGAGGGGAGGGGCTGTTAGGAGTGACTGAGCACGGAGCAGTCCTGCAGAGCACAACACCCTGCAATCTTCTCTCAGTAAGTTCATAGATAAGCACTGACCTTTCTGACACCTGAATTTAGCGTTTTAGGTGCCCAGACAGTCTACAAACAGCTGACCTTCATGTCACCTCTTCCTGCTCCCTCATCTCCCTCAGCCCCTCCCCCCTTCATAGGCTTACAATGGAGAGAGCAGAGCCCGTCTTCACTGGCTTCTCTGTAATGAAGACGTGTTTGCCTGATAATGCACAGATAAGAAGTCAGGGGGGGGGGGAGGCTGGGAGATTGCTCCTTGAGTACAGAAAGAGGCTTTTTTGGCTTATAAAACCTATTACAGAGTTTCTTAAAATCGCTTATACTACTGATTTCTGCAATAAAAAAAAAAAAAACATGACAGTTACGCTTTAATGCTGGATAAGATTTATCTCTTTGTGGGCAATTTTATAAGGTGTATAAAATGTAACATTTACCTAAATATTAAAAAAGATTACATATAAAACCACAGGACGTAAACTAAGGCAAGCATAACTAAAGCTATAGACAATACCTGAGGCTTACAGGGAACCCTAGGCTTACAGGGAACCTGCGACGGGGCTTCCAAGCCGCCGATTGGGGACTGCTGCTTCATCACGGATGTCTGGAGGGACATAAAATGAAAAATATATATATTCTATTGTGTACGTCACGATACAAATATCTAAACGTAATGTGATCTATGGGTTTTTACCAGGTTTCCAGTAGACTGAGAACCTCCTTCTGGCGATGTGGCACTAGAGCTTATTTCAGCCTGTTTTGGAGATTGGGTAGTAATTCCAGTGCTGGAAGTGGGATTTACATATAGCTTACCGGCTTCAGGTATCGTTACACTAGGTGGAACAAATGTTGGAAATCTTAATGGAGCTGCCGACTTTGGGTCTAATGGTTCATAGATATTTTTCGGTGTATAACCAGATGACGGACAATCAGTGACCGTAGTTCCTACCCCAGGAACACTTGCTTTGGTAACCGGAAAAGACATTTTACAGGAATCACCTTGAGATGCAGGTTCTGAACAGTGAAGATTTGCATTGCTGGCTCTGGTTAAAGAGGTTTGTTCATTGACATATTTTACTGTGACTTGTTTATTTTCGTTCAACTCTGAACCAATGTTATTTTCCAATACTTTTGCTTTGGCAACTGAGGGTGAGACTTGTTTGTGTGCATTGAATCGTGGAATCCCAAGTTTGCTTTGTCTATTTGTGCTTTGAGTAGATTTTACAGGCTTAGCATGCGCAGAAATGCTATCTTCTTTAGGAAACTGGGTATTTACATTAAATTTTATGTTTGTACTCGGTGCAGAGTTAGAAGGATGTAAAGACTGAGAAGGAGAATGGTTGGGCCATTTATAGAAAGGATAGGAAAAAGGAACATACATTAGATTTGGCATGTTGCTGTACGATAGCATGTTTGAATGCTGCGACTGCCACATCCACTGATAACCCGGACCAATGAGGTTGGAGAAGCCAGATACACTATAAGGTGGTGCAGCTGGAAATCCTTGGTTTGTATTGATGTGAGGAAAGCACTTACTGCTTGACATATTTCCAAACAAATTTTTTGCACTTCCACCAAGTGAAGTAGCAGGGGTAGGACCATGCTGATCTTGAGCAGGCTGGGTGGAGTCGCTCTTTGGTGGCATTGTCTGGAAACCTTCTTTTGGCTGAACAGCAGGAAATCTACCTTTTTCATCTTCAGTTAAATCTTTAGAATCACACTTTATTTTTTGAAAGGCTAGTGGGAGATTATAATTGGAAGTCTTGATGGCACGGACTTTTAATTTTTTTCCATGCAACATTCTTCCATCCATTTCTTTTATGGCAGCTTCTGCTTCTTCTGATTTACAGAAAATCAGCACTGCATAACTTAAGAAAAACAAGGTAAAATAAATGCATTGAACAACTGGTGCTTTGCTGAGTTTTGCAAATTTGTATAATCTAAAAAAGGCTAAACCCATGCTGCATTTTCATGAACGGACACCAATAAGCAGCAGAAAGGCCTTCCTAAAAAGACTGGAAAACACTGCTAAATGTGGTGTGTGAGATCAGCTACAACAACTATCATGCAACCTCTGCTTTGTGTATTTATAGTATGTTCGGGGCCCAATTTACACCGCCTAAGCCTGGTCACAATTATTTATTTTCAACACTGAGCACAGATCCACTTTAAAGAGTCAATGTCATGAATTTTTTTTTTTTTTTTTTTTTTGCAGAAATCAATAGTCCAGGCGATTTTAAGAAACTTTGTAATTGGGTTTATTAGGCAAATATGCCATTATCTGCATTTAAAAAGTCTTTTCCCAGGTCCCCCCTCCTCTCCTTTCTGTCATACACTGCTAAGAATCAGGAAATCTCAATCAGACGCGCCCTGTCTGAGCTATGGAGAGGGGGAAAAGAGATGGAGGAGAAATGTCTGCAGCAGAGAGCAGAGAACAAACGGACGCTTCATCTCATAAACACTTGCCCTAGTTTCCATGAGATGAACCAATATGTTTAGAACACATTTCTTAACTCATAGTATAAGAACAGACTTTATACAGGAGATAAGATGCCAAACGTTTACCTGCAGGTCAGAGAAGATTCTTCAAGGAAAACACTCAATACATGAAATTTTCTGAAGACCTCCATTACTTCCACCTACAATTCAATTGAAAAATAAATAAAATAAAATTATACACAGAAATTCATAATAAAACAGATAATGGCCAAGATTTGCTAAAACTGAAAAATCTGGTGCAGTCTCTTAGTTTATGCTAAGAATTAGACAAAGACTAATTTGGCTTAAACTATGACAAATATGACAGTGTACCAAATTGAGTTTAAGGCATGCCCCCTTAAATAATGCTACAACCTTTTAGATTTAGATTTTTGTTATCCTGGTCACATCCCAAAAACTATATTCTTAAACTCTGCCAGTGTTCTAGGATCAGTGTTAGTGATGTAAACCTGACTTCCAAAATGTAGGTGTTTAGCGGACTCTCCTCCCAGGACCACACACAATGATCTCACATTGAGGCCATCTGTTCTGCCCATTTCAAAATATGTATGTATGTATGTATGTATGTATGTATGTATGTATGTATGTATGGTGTGTGTGTTGGAGACGAGTTCATCTTTGGAATTTGAATACCGGTGGCTGAAGAAGTTGGATGCAGCACTAGGGCATCCTGGAAAATATTGATACAGCCATTGACACAGGTGGCTACAGACTAGAAACATATTGTCTTAACCCCTTAAGGACGGGGCCCATTTTCGTTTTTGCGTTTTTGGTTTTTCCTCCTTGTGTTTAAAAGGCCATAGCACTTGCATTTTTCCACCTAGAAACCCACATGAGCCCTTATTTTTTGCGTCACTAATTGTACTTTGCAATGACAGGCTGAATTTTTGCATTTGGTACACTACGAAACCAGAAAAAAAAAATCAAAGTGTGGTGAAATTGAAAAAAAAAAACGCATTTCTTTTATTTGGGGGAACTGTGTTTTTACTCCATTTGCTCTGGGGTAAAACTGACTTGTTATGCATGTTCCTTAAGTCGTTACGATTAAAACGATATATAACATGTTTAACTTATATTGTATCTGATGGCCTATAAAAAATTCAAACCATTGTTAACAAATATACATTCCTTAAAATCGCTCCATTCCCAGGCTTATAGCGCTTTTATCCTTTGGTCTATGGGGCGGTGTCAGGTGTCATTTTTTGCGCCATGATGTGTTCTTTCTATCGGTACCTTAATTGCGCATATACGACTTTTGATCGCTTTTTATTACATTTTTTCTGGATTTGATGCGACCAAAAATGTGCAATTTTGCACTTTGGGATTTTTTTGCGCTGACGCCGTTTACCGTGCGAGATCAGGAATGTGATTAATTAATAGTTCGGGCGATTACGCACGCGGCTATACCAAACATGTTTATTTATTTGTTTACTTTTATTTAAAACCTGACCAAAAACAAAGAATAGAGGACAAAGCACTACTTAAGTCTGTAAGGTGGGGTGCTCAACCCAATATGACATGAGAAATTAATACAAATCAACAAAGAAAAAGCCATGTCACACATGCGAGGGTGGCACTCCCCCAGGACAAAATAGAATAAGCTGCATGTAAGAGTGCTGCTGCAGCCGGAAGTAAACGAGTGCCGAGCCGGGGACGGCGCCATCTTGGACGAGTCCCCGGCCGGCATCAGTAACGGAGATCGCTCCTCAACTTTGACAGCTGCCTCCAATTAGCTAATTAGCAGGCACGGCGTTCAGACCGTGCCCGCTAATAGCGGCGGTCCAGGGCTACACGCAGCACCCGGGACCGCGGCGCTTCAAAGCGGGGTCGCCGCGCGGCACTGCTTTGAAGTGCTAATGAGGACATATGACGTACGGGTACGTCATATGTCCTTAAGAGGTTAAGAGACAAACCAAATTCTGTTTATGATCTGATGACAGCTAGGTTCAAGTATGGAAGCCTAGTGGTGGGCACATGGCCCCAGCTACTGGTGGGATGATCTGGGGAGCCATCACACACAGTCAGTCACCACTAGTAGTGATACAAGGGACACTAACAGCTCAGTGATGTGTGTATGACACCCTGTGGCCACACGTATTGCCTCTCATGGCAGGACTTCCATTTGGCAATTTACAGCAGAATAAATGGTCACCCACACAGCCAGGGTTTCCCTGGTATTTCTCCACCAGATTGCAACATTTCCTTGGTTGCCCTGTCACCAGATTTATCACCAAGTAAGCATTTATTGGACAAACAGGGACACAAGCTTTGGCATCCTGCATGTGTGTAGGATCTACAGGCTAACGTTTAACAGCTGTGGGCAAATGTGCTGCAGAATGCCATACAGAACCTGTATACCTCTAGGCCAAAATGTATTGGATCTTGTATGCAGGCTAGAGGGTCGAGTCCAAAAGGGCACTAGAACCCCATTTCAGTTGAACAGTTCCTCTAATAAACTAATATTTTCTTTCTAACAATATAATCATTTTTTTTCTATCATTACATTTACACTTTACATTCCAACAACTCCTTCCTTGTGTTTTATTTGCAGATGAATGTAATAAGGATGGCAGGTACATTAAAGGGGTAATCCAGGATAAAAACGATAGCGTTCTCTTTTCATTCTATTTCTTTCTGAAACAGTGCCACAGGTTCTTAAATTTGTGTGTGGTATTGCTGCTCAATTCTATTCAAAGGAGCAGAATTGTAATACAGCCTGAGGAAAGGTGTGGTGCTGATCTTGGAAAAAAGCAGCTATGTTTTTCTAATCCTTTACCTACTTTTTAAACCCTGAAAACTTGCATAGCTATTACAAATAAATAAATTTAAGAAACAGTTTGTCACTTTGACACTAAAAGCAGGTGGAACATATTTTTATAAGCATACCTCTTTAACACAAGGAGCAATATTTCCCACATGGACATAGAAACGATTAGGGTCTGACACACTCTCCGTAGGATCGACTTCTTAAAAAAAAAAAAAAAATCACAACAGATCAAAAAAACTCATACTACATTGCAGTGAACTGTATAAGCCCCATATTGCCTATTAAACTGACCAAGATACAGCAGAATGCTACCTTACAGACTATTTGATACGCAATTAAGAATTATTGCAAAGAAATATTTATGGCTTGATTCTTCTCACTAACACCACAAGCATAATCCTTTAATTTTTACAGGCAATATTTGATGAGAAATAATCTAAATGATTTGTGCACGTCTTGGAGTATACATCATGAAATCAACTTATTGTATTTGGTGTGAACTGGGCCCATAATATGGGCTTATCTTTTTAACAGAATTAGAATAGTGTTGGTGACAAACCCAACAATAGCTTGGAATGCAAAAGAGCAATCTAATAGCCCTTTAAAGGGGTTGTTTAGCGCATAGGTGTTTTTGGGAGTATGCTCTACACACTACTAGTGTCTCTTACCCTCTTAATCACGATGCGGCTGGCGGTCCAAGTTGCTCCTGAGTCACCCTGCACCCACTGCTCAACATGTCGCAAACTTCCTTACTTCCTTGTTGGTGAGGCAGGTGGATGCTGGGCAATACTCCAAAGCCCATCATCCCCCAAGCTGTGTTTTCCTTTGTGGGGGCTGGCCAGACTTCCTATCCCCCTCCCATGTATACCTCCCCCTGTGCTGGAGTCCACGCCTCCAACAAAGTGCCCTCCTATATTCTAATTGTGGTGGGTGAAGTCCGCACCTCCTGAGGAATGCCCTCCCATTATCTCCTGCAAGCACAGCAGCTTGCTCGTACTGTCACTGTCCAACGGAAAAAGCGTATGTGTCATTGTCAGTGACCAGTGCAGCAGCTGCAGGTTTTCTCTTTTCACATAATGTTACGGTGTTACTTTTATAGCGCAGCCTAACATATCCTTCGGCCCTCCAGCTGTTGCAAAACTACAATTGCCATAATTCCCAGCTTTGCTTTTGCTGCCCAGGCATGATAGGAATTTTTGTTTTGGAACAGCTGGAGGTTTCCTAACCCTGCTCTATAATGATGATACAGGCTGCAATCTTTAGTCCTGCAATAAAGTCTACTTGCTCAACATACAAGGGGTGCCATGTTAACCTAATGCATATTTTCTCTTTTTTTTTTTTTGTATATTTCATACCTCAAATTTTGGGAGATTTCGTCTAAACATCCCTTCAAGGTGCGAAATATACAAAAAAAAATTGAACGAAAAATGCAAAACACATTAGAACTTATGCTGTATGCAGACAATTGTTGGCAGGGAGCCCTAATCTGTCTAGCAGAAATATCTTGAAAAATCTGTCTTGCCGGGCATCTTACTTTTTACAAGATGCTGTGCAAGACACATTTTCCAAAATACAATAGGAAAAAATGATAAAGCAGCCATACTCATCTGTGTGTGCTCAACCCGATGCGGTCTTGCTCTGGCTCTGGTCCCCTGATCACTGACTGCCCACTCAGCCAATCTCTGCACAAAGCCAGTGGCTAATGTACAGTGAAAAAATTAGAAAGATTAAAAATATTGATTCTATGTAACTATGTAAATCAAGCTTTGCAAGCAAACTAGGGCAGCTGACCCGTGCTCAATTACAAGTTTGACCATTAAAATAAGCTTAATGTACTCACTGACACTAGTTTGCTACTTTGATTCACAATCTTGAACTGCAGATTGCTGCCCTAGTCTGCTTGCAGAGCTTGATGCACAGAGCTGATCTACACAGCCTGGTAGCAGAGCTAATAAAGGCATCTGAAGAGTCACTGCAACTATATAGCAAATTAAATCATGCCGGATTACAAGTCTGATCATCAAAATAAACCTAATATATTCATTGGCATTATTTTGCTTCTTTCATTCACAGTCTTAAACTGCAGATTGCTGCTGTAGTCTGCTTGCAAAGCTTTATGCACAGAGCTGATCTACAGCCTGGTGGCAGAACTAACAAATAGCAACTGAAGACTCCCTGCCCTGCTTAGATAGGTGCCTGCTCCTCTCTCTCTCTGCTGCAGCTGGGAAAGATCGTCTAGGGGAACATATTCCAAGCACTTCCTGTAATGATCAAACCACACCAGTTCTGTCCTTGCAAGAGGAGCATCAAAGCGGGTTCTATTTCAGGGACAGAACGAGAGAAAGAGAGAGAAAGAGAGAGAGAGAAAGAAAGAGATAAAGAGAGAGAAAGAGAGAGAAAGAGAGAGAAAGAGAGAGAAAGAGAGAGAAAGAGAGAGAAAGAGAGAGAAAGAGAGAGAAAGAGAGAGAAAGAGAGAGAAAGAGAGAGAAAGAGAGAGAAAGAGAGAGAAAGAGAGAGAAAGAGAGAGAAAGAGAGAGAAAGAGACGAGCAGGCACCGTTCACAGCAGGGTTTGCAGGTTCTGGCTTATGTCTTCAGCCATAGGATCTTCATGATAATCAGTATCATGATCACCAGCCAGCGATTGGATGAGCGGCCTGTCACTTCAGAGACCGGCTCAAAAGTTTCAGTGGCAGCTGCGGCACCGGACAGAAGTGATAAGAACACTGGGGAGCGCAGAGAGGTATGCATAAGGTTTATTATGTTTACATAGTCATCAGCCGTGCATCTGTATTACATGTAACAATCCGTGCCTGGCAGCCAATGACTTTCAGATAGGAATAAATGACAATCAGCCAATGGTTCTTCATCAGCTTATCTTTGTCTTTATTACATGGAGTAATGATCTGCCAAATCAACCTTATTTGGCGGATTATCGCTTCGTGTAATAGGGTGCTTACAACTTTTTAAAATTAGTCCCAGCTCTACTCTTCCTTCTCCTTTTTTAGTCTTTGTAATACATGCCCCACACTGCTGAACTGCTGCTGTAAATGGTTTTACTCTCCTGTGAGTTGAGTACTATTTCAATTATAAATATATTTTTTTAAATATAAAATAATAAAACACCTATTGCAATAATAATGAACAGCTTGGTGGACAATCTATTCACTAATTTTGGGGACACCCATACATTGAAGAGTAAAAGAGCTGTCATTATCAAAGGGATTGGCCACTTTACAGTAAAATTGTTCAGTGTACATGTATTAGTAGCTGTACTTACTGTATATACTGACAAGCTCTCTGTGTACCATGGAGGAGCATGTGACCATGCCACCAACCCTGTATATGCCCATGGAGGAAACTGGGGGGCTGGGCATGGTCACATGCTCCTCCATGTCGGCCATCTTATGGACAGACTCCCCACAGAGCAGGGCAGCACAGCCCGGAGGAGGGGAGTCTGATTTTAGTTCTATGAGGTACTGTCAGTAGAACTGTGAGTACAGTTACTTATATTATACAATGTCCAACCCCATTAAGGATGTAGCAGGGACAATCTATGCCATGTACACGTGTCCTGTATATTGCATAGTGAGAGGTGAGGTAATGTAGGGAAATGAGCCACCAGAGTTTATGATGTAAGGGGACACTGCCTTACACCAGTATTTGTAAGGCAAACCAAGGAGTGGAACACATAGAAGAGTACAAATACAGATACAAAATATAGACCAAACTACTATGTACAACATAACAGAAGGTTGGAGTCTTTGTCCCCGTAGGAAAAAGTTGGAGCTCAAAGATTTTTATCTCAGCGGAAAAAGGTGATGAATACAGATGAGCGAACCTGGAGCATGTTCGAGTCGATACGAACCCGAACTTTCGGCATTTGATTAGCGGTGGCTGCTGAACTTGGATAAAGCTCTAAGGCTATGTGGAAAACATGGATATAGTCATTGGCTGTATCCATGTTTTCCAGACAACCTTAGGGCTTAATCCAAGTTCAGCAGCCCCAGCTAATCCAATGCCGAACGTTCGGATGGACTCTAACCCAAGCCCGGTTCGCTTATCTCTAGTGATGAGCTTTATGGTAACATGAACCTTATCAAGTAAATTTCAAAACCAATTTCTAATCAGAACACTTTAGCACTTTAAATTTATATTAGACCAACCATTTGATGTGTGGTTGAATTTATCCAGACAAGACTTGAATGATGGCTCAAAATCCTGAAAGTAAAATACATATAAGCTAATAGAAAAGGGGAAAACAATCTTTACTACACAAAAACAAAAGAATACATACATTTTTCATACACTTTGTTTCCTTAGAACCCTCAGCTGGAACATTAGAAACATTATCCTTTCCACTGTGCTGAATAGGGTCATTTAACGGATGACTATAGAGGGGAAAAAAAAAAAATGAATGACATTATGAAGCCAGATGCTGCAGTATTTGATGCGTGCTTATGTAATATATGTAATTACCTTTAATTGCGCAACACTATAACACAGCATACACCACAAAAAATTTAAACAGAGAGAAGTGCATACATTTATACATAGATATGGTGTGTCAGCATATAATGCCAGGAGATGTAATACTTTAAAAAAAAACAAAAAAAACAATGAAAACAAATGTGTCCAAAACATGTCTACCATATACCACAGGATTAAATTATATCATCAGGGGGGGAAAAAAAGGAAAGAGGAAGATTACGTCAGACAAGGAGAGCAGTAAAAACCATGTAGAGAAGGAAGGAGACCAATCCATCAGTTCATCAGTACGAGGAGCCTGACAGAAGTGAAGAAAAACTAAAACACCAAGGAACGCAGGGATTAACCCACAGTAGGTTTGTTGGCTACCCACACTCCCCAAATCTTATCACATTAGTCAGGGCATCCACATGCCTCATAAGACTATTTGTAAAAGAGCAAAGAGCTCACTACGGTGAGCCAAGCCTGTAGGGTAGGTACTTTAGGATGAAGATTTTTATCATCTGCGGCATGCCAATAATGTTGTGGATTTTGCCAGCAGATTTCACACCCTTCAACATATAAGTGGAGAATTGTGTGATGAATCCACATGAAATCATGCAGGTGACGTGTCAGATAATCACATGATTCTGTAGTGGGAACATACCATAAATCCAAATGATGCAACACAGAAGTCAACACAAAGGGACGCCATTTTTTATATTCTAAATGTACTTACTCAGTAGAAGTTCCAACTGTGGTGAGCTACAATGAAAAACAAAGGACTCAGATTAGTACATGTCCAATGGTCTGGTCAAAAACAGAATTTTGGCGACTATCACTGGGAAAAGAAATGACCACATTCATGCCATTTTTAAATTAAGGTTCAACATTTTGAGGAAAGTCATATTTAAAATAAAATGTGCAACCTTTGGGATTGGTGCACAGGGTCTGGTAGTCCCACCTCCAGTGCACCAAATTGGAACAGATAATGTCCTAAAAATGTCAAAATGTATTTTTATTTAATAAAACTGATTCAGATATGCCAATGATTATTCCCAGACTTATCCTTCACTAAACAGCAGCAGTTAGAGCAAAACTGAAAAGCAAGCACAGACATACATTCTGATGAGCGTCTCTTTTCAGAGCGATCAACAGAAACCAAAAATCAGAAGCCCCTTAGAACTGACATGTCAATTCTTTGAGCGGAGAACTGAGGCACGCGAGGACTCCCATTTAAAAGAAATAGCAGGTGGGATTGAATAGTGTGAACAGTGTGAACAGTATCAGAATAGAGCAGTTTTAAACACATTTAGTTTTTAATTAAGCTTTAAGAAATTTTTTAAAAGCTGGAAAACAAAATATAAGTTGCCTATCGTTGTAATTATACTGAGGTACATAGTCCGTTTTACCACAGGGTGAACAGCGTAAAGACACACCCGAACCCGGTTCACTCATCTCTATTGTTCACAGTTTTCCTTTTTTCACCATCCTTTCTCTGTCTTTACTATGAAAGGGAACCAATCAGCACGATTGTGCCAATATGGTTCCCTCAAGATACAGTGCAGCTTGGGGTATGTAGCGGCCTCGGCTGCAGCAGTAATTTTAATAGGCAGAAAAACAAGTTTTATTCTACCGCGTGAGACAGGCAGACAATCACCCCTGCAGTGCGCGGCAACAGGCAGAGAGCGGTGACTAGTCCTGGGCAGCTCTCCACCCAGATGACTAGTAGCCGACCCTCTCCCTGTCTCGCAATTCAGAATAAAACTTGTTTTTCTGCCCACTAAGGCTATTGCTGCAGCCGCAGATGGTACGTGCAGCAAGATGCACAGTAGCTCTGTACGGTGCTTGAGGGAACCATATTAACTCAATCATGCCGATTGGTTCCCTATAAATTCAATGGACTTTTCAATTAATAAAAAGGTGAAGTCATAAAAGTTTACTTGTACTTACTTGCATATTGAGTGGAACCAGTGTATCAAGTGGGGTACCAGACTGAATTTTTGCCCGCATTTCCTGATACTTCTCCTCCACTTCAGCAAGAGCTGATGAGAGACTGAAACTAGTCAAAGGTCCTGACTGTGTGGTCGGTTCTTTGTTTAAGTTAAAGAAGGACTGCTTCTCTATAGATTCCTGCTGTGTTTTCCAGCACATCTGCCAACACAGCCAGCGTTGTATATCAACAAGCTGAAGTTCGGCCTTCACTGCTCTCTGCAGAAGTGCTTCAGGAGATGAGTAACCTTTAGTTCTGTGGAAGAAAATAGAATTGAGCTCCTCGGACCCATTCATCTGCCATCATGTGGTCAATTTTCCAGCATTGCAACCACAAAGAGAAAAAATAGTGCCCGCTACAGCTAGGACTGTTTGGTACGTCCTCCAAAGAAAGATGCTCTTTTGGTAGCTGCCCTCTACTGCCGCTAACTGATTAAAACAAACGGAGGACTTCCTTATATTAGGTCAAGATGCACTACTAGAACACATGATGTTTTTGGTGAACCAGGCAGCCCTTTATAAGCACCCACACCCTGCAACACCTTTTCCACATCTTTAAAAGGAGAATTAAAGGAGGTGCTGCATTAAAATGAGACTCCACTTAAAAGGGTAATCAAAGTTGTTAAAACTTTATGTTGCTGCCCTTAGAGAACATAATAAAGATCCTATTTTTACCTCACTATGCTCCCTCAGGGTCCCCTGCTGAACAATTCTGTCACCGCTTCGGAGGTAGACTTGTCTTGGCAGTGACATTCTACTCAGCCAATCAGTGACTGTGGCATGACAATGCCGCGGGCTGTCATTGGTTGAGCGAGGGGTCACTGTCAGGACAAGTCCGTTTTGTAAGTGTCGGCAGAAGCCCGGGGAGAGTAGAATTTATCAGGGCTGTGGAGTCGGTAAGCCGCAGCTCCGACTCCAACTCTGACTCCTGAATTTTATCAGGACAGACTCAGACTCCCGCTCCTTCATAAATGGCCAGTCATATACCAGGAGAGTTATTTATCACACTGGTTCAGCAGCTTCTCCCTAATGTCCTACATGATCCTAAGGCGACTTCTGAGTGAATCAAGGAATACTGTATATAAAGCAGACTCTCCTGTGTGTGCAGTGGATGCAGCCAGTCTTCAGCCTCCATGTCCTGAACTACTCACAACTAGATGGAGCAGGTGGTCTTTTCCTGCTGACAATCTATGATTCTAACTAATCACCATACTTAAAGAAACACTGCTAACAATGCCAGCTACCTGGGATATAGAGGTCAGCCATAGTGATATAAAGCTAAAGAAAAAGAGAACAAAGACAGCGCTCCATGTGCAGGACCAGATGCAAATGGGATGTATAGAATTTCAGTACCGAAGTGAAACCGGCTCCCCTCTCACCTGGCTAAGTTGTGCAAGATTGAGGCACAACTCTCCATGCGTATACTCAAGAAGGGAACCAGTGTGCAGCCTTCCTGCAAACCCACGCCAGGGCCGTAACAAAACGCAGACCTCCTCTCCAATTTCCAGCAGGTATAACAGGCGCTAGCATCTGATGAAGAGACCAGTCCGGTCAAGAAACGCGTAATGCTGAGCCTTTTATACATGTTTTTATTATTTTAATATAGTAATTTTACACATCATCTGTTGGGAGTAGCTGCATCTGTTATACCTGCTGTAATTTGGAGAGGAGGTTTGCATAGTGATATACAGGGGGTTACACATAGTGATATAGAGAGGGGTCACACATAGTGCAATAGCATGCACGCACACACACACAGCCTACTGCAGCCATAGCACGCGCACGCACACACACACACAGCTGCGGCGATAGAACACTGAAGAAAAACACACAATCTTCTCCCAGAGAGAAAACACCACACTGAGGACAGAAGTTACACATACACTACTTATGTCTTCCTCTCCTCTATATTACACAGGATATCTTCATATTACACTGCTGCTCATATACAAGCATCCAGGAGGGACCAGCACAGATCTCCCCCCACACAATGGACTCTTCCAGCTAAAAAACCAACTGCCAAATCGTGACCGACAACTTTTCCATCACCACCCTTATGTAATAGGGGCAGTGTCCTACTAGAATGCTGCTCAAAATATATATTTTTATGAAGAAAACTTGTAAAATTCATATCAAAATTCAATTCTACATTTTTAAAGATTTTTTTAAAGCTGGAGTTGGTACATTTTTTTCCCGACTCCAACTCCAGCCAAAACTAGCTCCGACTCCGACTCCACAGCCCTGGTTTTTATTATGTTTTACATAATGGCAGCACTATATAACATTTTTAAAGGGGTGAAGTACCCTTTTAAAGAAACTTAGAGGCACTTATTACAAATTGCACAACTCATTTAGGGTATGGCCACACATGGTAAAAATACTGTGTATATTCTGTAGCAGCCTATGAAGCAGAAAATCCACACCATGCCCTGCAATCCTGGTGTTGATCTGCCGCTATGTAAAGGAGAAGGGATTCCTGTCAATGCCTCCCTGATCCAGACAAAAAAAAAAAAAGGATTATAGTGAAGTATTGTTCATCATCACAGGCACTCAGCTCAGCACAAGTCCTCCAAAAGTAAAAGTATCACATTTACATTCTATGCTTCATTTTAGAATGCTACATACCCCTCGGATTCTTGCACAGTCTTGGCAATTCCTACTCCAGGTGCTGCATCCTAGTAAATAAAATTGTTCAAGGTCTTAATTTCAAATGAATATTTTTGTCTATAAGCAATATTATATTACTGCAATATTAAACATATTCACCTACAGTGTATATACATAGTCACTTCTTTATAGTCCTATTAATCTTATTTCTTGCATGTCTTATTCACACTTGCATTTTAAAATAGGGCTATGCTTCCACTAGGGGAACATTCCGCCTTGTATCGGGGAAAGGCAGCCGTCTATTGATGATGATGGCCACTAAGGGCGGGTTCACACTACGGAATTCTCGCGGACAATGTCCGCGGAATTCCATCAGCTGTCCGCCCACACATCTGGACGCCTTTCCGCCGGCCCCATAGACACCATTCTATGGGCCGCCGTATTCCGCTATACGCTGAAAGTGTCATGTCACTTCTTTTAGCGGATCGTGGAATACGCCGGCCCATAGAATGGTGTCTATGGAGCCGGCGGAAAAGCGCGTGCCCCTGCGGACGGACAGCTGACAGAATTCCGCGGACATTGTCCGCGAGAATTACGTAGTGTGAACCCGCCCTAATAATGAACATTACCATTATTTGCGGCCCTCAATAGTAACAGATGGACACCTTTACCCACTATGATGCCGTAGTACACGTGTCAAACTCAAGCCATCCAGCTCTTACAAAACTCCAATTCCCATCATGCCTGGAGCAGGCTAAAGCTTTCGCTGTCCAGGCATGATGGGAATTGCAGCTTTGCAACAGCTGGAGGGCCTGAGTTTGACACCACTACCATAGTAGGAACATAGCCTAATGCTAAATCCTGACTGGAGTTTGATGGTACATTCAGTTAACTTTAACAGTTAACAAAATAGACACACACACACAAAGCAGCTTGAACAGAACTTATAAAGACACTATAACTGTATCCAGCCAATAAGAGGCATCTCTGTGTATACAGTATGCAATGTAGAACAATCTCCAGCCCATTTATAGTTAACTAGTTGATAATTGCTCCTTGCCTATGTTTGCTGTACTCCTGGATATATACTGTACACATTTGCAGGGTTCTCATGCCATATACAACGACAGGTCGGCTCTTTTTTTATCATCAAGTTATCAGAGAATATTTTTATTCCTAGATTTTACCAGGTGTACAGTATATAATGTCAAAAACCTATAATACTGACGACAAAGACACACCTGACCTGACTTTCAAAGGGCCACACCAACCAACTGCTGACAAACACTGATGATTGTAAATAGTTTAGCCCTTTGTACAGTAGATCAAATTCCCCTGATGGAAATGAAAAATATTTTTCTTTATCCTTATTGTATCATTTTTAAAAGTGCAAAGAATTTAAAAACTAATTTGGCCCAGATTGGGAATTTTTTGCACTTTATGGCTATGTTAACACAACATACGTTTTCATAAAACGGCCGTTCTTGTTGGGTAAAACAATGGCTGTTTTCTAACATCAATCTTTTCCATTGCGTTGAATGCAAACAACGCTGTTCTTGCACACAATGTAGTGGACGCGTCAATTTTTTCTGGCTGTTTCGCAAACATTGCCCATTGTTTTTAGTCATTCGCACACTGAACCTTTTTTTTTTTTTTTTTTTTTAACCCATCCTTTGTGTTAAAGTCAATGGAAAAGGACATATCCAAACGTGACAGAAATCAACACAATAATGAGAAAAAAGAAAAAGAACCTATATTTCATTTCCATCAGGGGATTCAAACCAAAGAAAACCTACTGTTGCTGGTCTCTAGACAGGTCATATACCCCTAAAACCAAAGCTCCAAGGGGAGTTTTAACTATATCTGATTGCCGATCAGTCCTCTATTGGCAGATACTAACTGGCAGCATGGGTGAGAAGGAGGCCGGGCAGTATTAATTATTCATGAAGAAGAGGGAGGAGGAGTGGTGAGATGCAACAGAGTGTGGCACAAATGCTTAGCCACAACACCTCATTGACTCTTCATTACAGTAGTAGACAGAGATTGTCTGTAGTGGATTATGCACAAATTACCAGAAGGTCCCATGCCTACTAGGGGACTGCCAACTACAGCACACTGTCAGCACCTCAGGTAGGGCCCAGGTGCTGAAAGATTCCCTTAAGGGTATAAACCCACACACCGTATACACAGCGTATTTACTGCTGCGATACGCAGCGAATACGCAGCAAAAACGCAACAAATACGCAACAAAAACGCAGCAGATTAGATCTAAATAACTGAACTCAGCATTAAATCTTCACCATCAAACTGCTGCGTATTTGCTGCGTATTTGTTGCGTATTTGCTGCGTATTTGCTGCGTATACGGTGTGTGGGTTTGTACCCTAAATCATTATTTCTAATCAGAGCTGGCTGTTAAATAAAGCCTTTTGTTTACATCCACTATCATGTACATGGGAATGCTGCTGCTTTCCCCATACACAAGATAATGCGTAATATGGTTAAGCTTGAATCAACGCAGAATTGTCCAGCCATCATTCTACAGGATGCCTGCAGCTACCTACCTGGATCTGTGAAAACAAGACAGATTCTATTGGCTCTGTATTTACTCCAGTATCTTGTGTGCTTTTTATTGGAGTCTGAGTTTCTTTCTGATCGTAAGACACCGACACTAATGAAAGATCAGTATTACACAATGCATCTCTCTGTTTGGTTTTACTACACACAGTGGTTTTCTCTACTGAACCTTTCTGTTCATTGGTTGTGCGTGTCATATGCTTGATCTCTAGAAACGGGTCCCACACAGGAGACTGTTCCCAATGTTCATGTTCGATCGGTGAATTATGAGATTGAATGTACTTTGAGAAACCGGAGAAGTCTTCAAGTGCCTCCTCGAAGACACACTGCTCAACATCCGTATTGTCATCCAGGGAAAATGGTGAACTGGACCTGCTGTAAAAGCTCCCACTTTTAACAGAGAAGAAGGTTTCATCATCAGGTATATCAACAGAAGAACAATCATTGTCAACATGATCAGCACCATCCGAGATGCATTTACGCCATGGCAGAGGACTCCTCTGATCCTGTGCCACTACCCTATTAGAGTCCTCAAAACTTTCATAGCCCCTGGAAAAAGAGTCACGTTCCTCAAAATTCTTGCCGGTTTTCAGACTCGCATGACAAGATAAATCATACTCAGAAGATTCTTTGTAAACTGCTTGGCAATCACTAAAGTGCTGTTCTTTAGCTAATGGTTTTGTTGTTTGTAAGCATGACGTAACATATGCAAATTCTTGGCCAGTCTTCTGATTGTTTGGGAAATTCAATGGAAGGACAGGAGTTAGAGGGTCCTTAATCTGTTCAGTATCAAATGTTTTTATAGGTTCTTGAAGTGTTGCAGAATCCCACATTTCTAAATGTAATGATTTGGCATCGCAAGCATTTAAACTTTTAGTCCCAGGATCTAAGTCTTTTTTAAAGTCATTATCCCTCTCATACCACAAAGTATTACTCCGAGGGTTAATATTTCCATGTCTAGAGCTCAGCAGCATCTTGTCACAGTACTCCTCGCTGTAGCCTGAACTATAATTATCTTCAAGACTTTGTGAATTTTCCATGGAGGAGCAATAGCTTTCACTTGAATTGTCAGGTATCTCAGCACTTTCACCTGATTTAAAGAGACAATTATTAAGATATGAGTAACCCATTATAAACCCCATATTATAACACCATTTTTTCATACCAGGAAGGGGCATAACAACGCATCTTTCCACTGATAACAAATGAAATAAAAAAAATATAATAAAAAGTACTGTAGTAATACATATTTTAAAAAAATACAAAAAAACAAAACACTGATTAAAACATGGAATGAACTCTTAGGGGCTGTAGTTGTGTTTTATTTGCCACAATTAGACGAAGTGTTGTTTATCAACAGTAAGATAAAAGGGGATGTTGCCAAGCGATGGGTGGAAAAAGGGTTACTAGTGATTGTGGGTGTGTCACGAAGAGGTCGACTTGACTATATTAAAACAGGGGTATTATAGTTTTTCCCAACCCCTGTAGATTTAAGAGAAAATGTAATTAAACTAAACAGATCCAGGCTTAGAAAGGCATGGTTTTTCTCTTCCTAAAACAGCCGCAATCCTGTCCACAGTTTGGATGTGGTTTTGCAGTTCAGTTCCACTGAAGTGAATGGAGCAGAATTGCAACACCACACACAACCTGAGGTCAGGCATGGTGCTGTTCTTGAAAGCAGTTGTGCTTTTCTTTAATCCTGGATAAATCTTTTAACCTTAAAGTGTCACCGTTGTTATAACTTTCAAAATCTAAAATCAACAGTAGATGTTATATAAAGCAACTTACATTCTTTTTTTTAGTTATCATGGAAAGCACGGCACTTCCTGTTTCTGTTTCCTATTTTTTGAAAATAAGAGTCACAAAACAGGAAGTCCCGTGTATCCCTGGCCATCTGAGCACTCACAGAGAGAAGGCAGTCATGTGACTGAAGGGCACATTGAGCTATGACACTATGTACTGGTAATAATTCCTGTGTTTAGTCTGTTTATTCCAACCAGAAATCTGCCTTCAGGAGACTGGACCTGGATTTCTGGTAAGTTCAGCTTTGTTTTACAGAATGATAACACAAAATAATTATGCAAATTACATATTGCATGTAAATTGCAAACTTGCTTCCTTTCACATCTACTGTTGATTTAGATATTGAAAGTTATAAAGACAGTGACACTTTAACCCCCTTAGTGACCGCCGTGCTGCCTTCTCACGGCGGCCACTAATGGGCTTTATTCCGATGCGTACGCCTTTTAACGGCGTACACATCGGAATGAATTGCCGCCCGGTGGCGGCTGTGCGGGGGATCAGCTGTCAGTATGACAGCTGACCCCCTCCTGTAACTGCCCGGAGCAGAGGATTCTCCACTCCGGGCAGTTTAACCCGTTAAATGCCGCTGTCAAAGCATGACAGCGGCATCTAACAGGTTCCGGTGTGTACCGGACGGCACTGCAGGTCCACTTACGTGATCAGAGGTCCCGTGAAGCCGTCCGGTCCCCCTGATGTCTCCATGGTAACTCCGGGGGCCTAATGAAGGCCCCCAGGCTTACCATGGATAAGCCATCCTGCTGACAGGGGTGGCTGTGCTACTGCCTGTCAGCAGGATGGTCACATGATACAATACACTGTACTGCAGAAGCACCAAACACAATCCCCCCCAGCCCCCCCAATAAAAAAAATGCATTACATTCCCCATACACTATAAAACATTACATAAAAGTGATCAAAAACACAAATCATATACATATTTGGTATCGCTACGTCCATAACGACCCAATCTATAAAACGATATCAATAATTATATCGCACGACACGCTGTAAAAAAATAAAAAAAACAGTACCAGAATAGCTGTATTTTATCAATCTGCTTTAGAAAATACATCATAAAAGAGATCAAAAAGTCATATACATATAAAACTTGGTATCAATAGAAACTACAGATCTTCCCCCATAAAATAAGCCCCAAACCAGCTCTGTCACGCAAAAGATAAGAACACTATGGAACTTGCAATGCGACGAGTTTTTGTGGGTTTTGGCTTGGAAGATAGTGGTAATAGTTAAAAAAACCTACACAAATGTGGTATCGCCATAACCGTAGTGACCCAGAGAATACATGTATTATGTTATTAGTGACCGCCGATATGAATTTCTACGGCGATCACTAATGGGCTCTATTCTGCTGCCATCAGCTCTTTATGGCGATGGTGCAGAATAGTGCAGCAGCGCCAGTAATGCCCGCAGCCCCCTCCTCTCAGCTACCGGAGGTCGCTGAGAAGTTGGGGCAGAGTGTGGGCTTAGTCCCGGCCAGTGCCCGAACCGACGATCGCCGTTATTACCAGTGTAACGGCGGCTACCGGTATTGGATGCATTGCATGCTTTCATCTCCTCTCACCGTTAATCCACAGTGAGAGGAGATGAATGCCCCCCCACACTTGGAATAACCTTAGTGTTCACAGTGATTAATTCCTTAGGGTACAAACACACTTGCCGCATCGGCAGTGAGTTACTTGCTGTGTATTCGCAGCGAGACTCGCTGAGGGTCCCGGCCCTGTGTACTCATGGCAGACAAACTCGCAGCAGGGATGTACATCTTTGTACAGTTTGTCTAAAGGCCGACCCGTTAACCCCCCGGCCGCCGGAGACTATACATCACCTGGTCCCGACTATACATCATCTGGTCCTTCGCTGATTCCCGGCACGTCCCGCTCGGCCAATCAGTGCGCTGCCCCACCGCAGCACTGATTGGCTGAATGGGCAGTGAAGACATCGGGAGCCCCGTAGCCGGGATCAGGTGACGTATAGTCTCCGGCAGCCGGGGAGTTAACGGGGCGAGCTGCGGACAAACTTGCAGCAGGGATGTACATTTCTGCTGCGAGTTTGTCTGCCATTGAGTACACATGGCTGGGATCCTCAGCGAGTCTCGCTGCAAATACGCAGCCAGAAACTCGCTGTGGATACGGCATGTGTGTTTGGACCCTTAAAAAAAGATCAAACTCTCATTCTCTCCACTACCAGAGGTGGCGGTGAGCATGGGGCAATGATCAGGGACTAGCCGATGTGGTCCTGGTACAAGTGATCAGCGGTATATACCACTGATCACTTGTTCCAAATGCTGTCGGCACTTTTTGTCCAGTCACCAAAAATCATTGTTGACGGGATAAAAAGTCAAGTGCCCCGGATTACCTTTAACCACCTCGCATTGCCTGTAACCACCCCAGATTGCCTGTAACCACCCCAGATTGCCTGTAACCACCCCAGATTGCCTGTAACCACCCCAGATTGCCTGTAACCACCCCAGATAGCCAGTAAACACCCCAGATAGCCAGTAAACACCCCCAGATAGCCTGTTACCACCCCAGATTGCCACAGGCTACCCATAACCACCCCAGATTGCCCGTAACCACCCCAGATTGACCATCACCACCCCAGTTTGCCTGTGACCCCCCCCTCCCCCAGATTGCCCGTCACCAACTCAGATAGCCAGTAAACACCCCTAGATAGCCAGTAAACACCCCTAGATAGCCAGTAAACACCCCAGATTGCCACAGACTGCTCGTACCATCCCAGATTGCCCGTCACCACCTCAGATAGCAAGTAAACACTCCCAGGTTGCCCGTCACTACCCCAGATTACCTGTAATCTCATTTAAAAAACTGCGCTATTCTAATTATCGATACTAGCTGCGGTTTTGCTCCAGCAAAATGACGCTCCTTCCCTTCTGAGCCCTGCTGCGTGCCCATACAGTGGTTTATGCCCACATATGAGAAACCGTTGTACTCAGGAGAACCTGCTTTACAAATTTTGTGGTGCATTTTCTCTCCTGTTTCTCGTGAAATTAAGAAATATCAAACTAAACATATTATTGAAAAAACTCTTTTTTCATTTTTACTTTCTTATTTTGAATCCTTTCCTCTAATACCTGTGGGGTCAAAATGCTCACTGCACCCCAAGATGACTTCTTTGAGGGGTGCACTTTCCAAAATGGGGTGACTTATGGGGGGGGGGTCACTCTGCTGACACTACAGGGGCTCTGCAAACGCACCTAGCGCTCAGAAACTTCTACAACAAAATCTGCACTGAAAATGCTAATTGTCGCTCCTTCCCTTCTGAGCCCGGCTGTGTTCCCATACAGTGGTTTATGCCCACATATGGGGTACCTTTCTACTCGGAAGAACCTGCATTACAGATTTTGGGGTGCCTTTTCTCTTCTGTTTCTTGTGAAATTGAGAAATTTCAAACTAAACATACATATTATTGGAAAAATTCTAGTTTTTTATTTTAACCGTAATTTTGAATACTTTCCTCTAATACCTGTGGGGTCAAAATGCTCACTGCACCCCAAGATGTATTCTTTGAGGGGTTAACTTTCCAAAATGGGGTGACTTTTGGGGGATTTCACTCTGCTGGCACTACAAACACACCTGGCGCCTGAAAACTTGTACAGCAAAATCTGCACTGAAAATGCTAACTGGCGCTTCTTCCGTTCTGAGCCCCGCTGTGCGCCCATACAGTGGTTAACGCCCCCATATGGGGTACCATTGTACTCAGGAGGACCTGCATTACAAATTTTGGGGTGCTTTTTCTCTACTATTGCTTGTGAAAATGAGATACTTTAATCTGAACGAACATTATTTAAAAATTTCTATTTTTCATCCGGCCATCCCATCCCATCCATTTTTCCGGCCTAATTGTGAATACTTTCCTCCAGCCTCTGTAGGGTTAAAATGCTCATTATATCCCTAGATTAATTCCTTAGGGTGTGTAGTTTCCAAAATGGGGTCATTTATGGGGGTTTCAAGTAGGGATGGTACGAACCGAGCTCGGTTCGGGTTCGTACGAACCCGAACCCTAGGTAATGATTCCCGCTGTCTGCCCGCTCCGTGGAGCGGGCGGATCCAGCGGGAGGACCGCCTGGAAGCTGGGATACAGCCATAGCCATAGGCTGTATCCCAGTTTTCCAGGTGTTCCTCCCGCTGGATCCGCCCGCTCCACGGAGTCGGCAGACAGCGGGTATCTGCTGCCGAGTATTCGGGTTCATACGAACCAGAACCTCGGCAGGTTCGGAAATCCCTAGTTACAAGTATACAAGCCTCCTAAACACACTTAAAAAAAGAACTGGTCCCTATCAAAATTAGTTTTGGAAATTTCATGAAAAATTTATAATTTGCTGATACATTTCTAAGCCCCGTAACACCCAAGAAAAGTAAAATATGTTTACGAAATTATGCCAGAATCAAGAGGACATATTGGTAATGTGACCTAGTAACTAATTTATGTGATACGACTTTCTTTTTTTAGAAGCAGAGAATTTCAAAGTCTGTAAAGTGCAAATTTTTCATGATATTTTTATGTTTTTCACAAAAAACACAAAAGATAGTGACCAAATTTTGCCACTAATATAAAGTACCATATGTTACAAAAAAAAAAACAATCTCAGAATTGCTAGCATATGTTAAAGCATTACTGAGCTATAAGCGCATAAAGTGAGACAAGTCAGATTAGGCTTGGTCCCTAAGGGGTTAAAGAAAACAAGCAAACTTGTCTGTTATTCAAAAGGCAGCCCAGTCCTTGCCTCCTTATGCTTTCCCTGAAAAGAAAAGATGGAACGCTTTTTTAATTTATCTAGGAAGGTAATGTAGAGCGCAGCACTACTGCCCTTCCTTTGTACCAAGCAATCTTAAAAATAGGTCTTCTATGCTGCTGTTTCTATTATAGCTGGTTTACAAGAAGACCCTTATTATGCCTTTTAATTTGACTACTAACCACATGTAAATCAGGAACATTCTGTGTTATCTACGGAGTTAACAAAAATGAAAAATTAAAATGAGTTCAATGGGATGCATAAGAACTGGAGTTTAGGAAGTCTCTTAGCTAGAAGCAACCTCCCTCAGTGATTAAAAATTTTCAGATGCAACTGCACGAGAGATAGACAATGATTTAAAGCAACTCTGTACCCACAATCTGAACCCTCCCAAAACCGCTTGTACCTGTGTATAGCGGCTTTTAATCCAAGATCTGTCCTGGGGTCAGTTCAGCAGGTGATGCAGTTATTGTCCTAAAAAACAACTTTTAATCCTGCAGCCGTGTCAAATTGTCGTGGCCTAGAGTGTCTGTGCCCTAGAATCCCTCCGCCTGGACATTAGGAATGCCCCTAGAACAATTTCTCCTATTTATTAACTGTCACCTGAACATGGGCTGGATCGTTAAGGCACCTGTGCAGTGTTCAGACAGGTGATGAATAGGAAAAATCCTGCCGGGGGAGCATTCCTAATGATGGAGAGCAGGGAAGTGGGGCACACACTCTAGGCCACGCCAATTTGACACAGGGCTGCAAGTTTAAAAGCTGTTTTTAGGACAATAACTGCATCACCTGCCAAATAGACCTCGGGATAGATCTTAGATTAAATGCAGCTAACCGACGGTACGAAAAGTTTGGGAGGGTGGTGGGGAGCAGATACAATTATTCAATAAATCCCAAAATCCTATTAATATAAGGTGACACCTCACCTTAAACACACCTAACAAAGTTACAAAGGGCTATACTCTATAGCTTTCACAGATTAATAACTTACCATTGGTAAAGCTATTCCTAGGGCCATAGGATAGTTAAAACACATTGCAAAAATACAGTGCGTAAAACAAAGGGTTATATAAGAAAAATGCAGACGTATACATTACAGTGAAATACAGTTCTTAAAATAAACGGGAGAAAAGAAAACAGAACTTAATACGTTACACAACATTTTAGCCCAGTTGCCTGGGGAAGCAGAATAGAGGCCAGTCCATCCAACAAGGGATCCCCAAAGAATGACACCTTCCTAGCAGAAATTCCATCTTAAAAGGGGCTGTGAGAGACCCTCTCCCCACCCTCCTTTTTCTGATGTCAGAGGAGGCCAGGGAATATGTTAATGGCCTTTTACAACCCTTTAACAAGCCTCAAGATGTTCATAATACCATAGTTCTGCAGGTGTTCATCATAACAACGTCTCCGCCATGCCATTCCATCTGCCATGACCTCCCGCACGCATACATACCAAACATGGCGACAGTCGGCACAATGCAGTGGGAGTTACCCAAATGCTTCCTGTTCCCATGGGACGATACGTTCACATTTGATACTGTAGGTTTGTATCAGTGTCCTGTGTACCTCTGCAAGAGCATACCTCTAGAATATGTATGAACTCCACATTTCTAGAGGGGTCAGATGCAAGAATGGTGTTCTGTAGGTGACCTCCAGTGTCCCTTACCTAACCTCTCTGGGTCTCTGGTTTGTCAAAGACCAGGATGTGGATTGTCTCTCTTAACATGTTTTATGAGTCCTGGTGTTTATGACCCATTTAGTTCCTGGTCTCAGGTCTGGACACTAGATAATCATCAAATTAGGAATCAGGAATGCTAGAAGGGCAGGGTGAACAGCCTCAGTTCATAATTTTAAGATCTGGGGATATTGATCACCACAAAAATCTATATTAATTTCTAGCACTAGTTGATTTAAAAATAATAATAAAAAAAATCTCTAGAGTCCCCTTTAATTGATGGTAGAGGGAGTACACTGGGACTCACACAAAGCCTTCATTTAAAATCAACTTTATCACCTTAACAATAACTAGCAAAATTGGATTTATTCTGCAATAATTTTCTCTATCCTGAATACCTCTTTAATTTTCTATATAACAGAAACAAGAATGTGAAGTATGTAGACATAGAACGTAAACCTTGCTCCTACTTACTTTTCAGCTGCACCCAATTATTGACTACTAACAGAGAAGGGTTCTTCTTAATATATTCAGATATATGACCGTATTCTATAAACAAGGAAAATCAGAAATTAGCTATTTACACACACACACACAAAAAAAAAAAAAAAAGTCTAGTGTCTGTAGCTGCACAAGAGGAGAGAGAGTATTCCTGTTCACTGGAACTTAATGCTGGACAATGCTGTAAATGTACTGTTAAAATATTCACTGAATAGCTTTTAAGTAGTGATGAGCGAGTACTAAAATGCTCGGGTGCTCATTACTCGAGACGAATATCTCCTGATACTCAAGTGCTCGTTTCGAGTAACGAGAGCATTTTTGCAGGGGACCCAAGTTCGGTAGAGAGAAGGTCGTGTGAAAACCTGTCAACCTCAGAAAATGATGGAAACACAACAGAAATGCACAGGAAACAGCAGGGGCAGCATGTATGCATGCCTCTGAGGCTGCCTAATGGCACCATTATGCCTAATTATGGGCAACAGCCTGGTTAAAACAGAGGTAGGCATATGAACCACCCAAAAACTCAGCCTGACACGGCATGGCAATGAGAACACAGGGAACCATTAAAAACAGAGGTAGCATATGAACCACCCCAAAATTTAGCCTGACACAGCATGGGGGTGAAGACAGAGTGACCAAGGTAGAAGCGGTAGCCAGTGAGCCTCCCAAAAATTAGGCCAGACACAGCATGGCAGTGAGTACAAAGAGAACCATTAAAAGTGAGTGAGGAAGCAAGTGAGCCTCCCAAAAAATTAGTGTGAGGCCAGTGGCTGGGATTTATAGTGGACACAAACCTAGGTGCTGATAGCTAACTGGCTAGGCCAGCTGTCAGTCACTATCAAGGGTACACCTGATGCCGATCGACCAGGGGTGGTCGATCGCAGCCACACAATAATAATAAAAAAAAAAACACCCAACCAAGCTGGTTGGTTGCCGGGGACGCGATCGGCGGGCCCCCAGCAACCAGTCCCGCTCCTCCGCAGACGTACTGACGTCAGAGCATGGCAGTCAAGACACAGAAAACCATTAAGAGTGAGTGAGGTAGCAAGTGAGCCTCCCAAAAATTAGGCCAGACACAGCATGGCGGTGAGGACACAGAGAACCATTAAAACGAGAGGTAGCATATGAACCTCCCAAAAACTTAGCCTGACACCACAGACCCAGACCAAGATGGACAAAACAATCATCCAATAAAAATAGCCAGATTATGGCTAGATTTTGCCTCACCCACTCATGCAGTTGTGCGTGAGAGGCATATCTTTGGAGGTAGGGACGAAAAATAACAATACAGTCTTCTTAACCCCTTAACGACCGCGGGCGTAAGTGTACGCCCCCAAAACCCGTGCCTTAACGCAAACGGGCGTACATTTATGCCCGCGGTTTCCCCGATCGCTGCGTGTACACACGCAGCGATCGGGGAAGATGGCCTGCTATAATGTATAGCAGGCCATCCCTGCTTGTCGGCACGGGGGGTGATTAACCCCTCCCGTGCTGACGATCGCCGCTATTGGCTGATCAATTCAGATCAACCAATGGCGGCGATCTGCAGCTTTCCGGGTCATCGGTGACCCGATGGCCCGGAAAGCAATGGCGGTCGGTGCTGTCCGAGGACGGCACCGACCGCCATTACTGTTAAAAGTAATGGTGGCCACGGTGCCACGTCCCGATCGCCGTGACCGCCCGGCCGATCACGGCGATATAAGTACCCCATGAAAGGGTTAAATACCTGCTGTGGACACCTCAGCTAGGTAGCTGAGGTGTCCAGAGCAGGTATTGACCCATGCTCACCGGATCCAGCGTCCCGATCGCGTCTTCCGGGTTCCGATCGCGTCCTCGTCTTCGTCTTTTTCCAGCGGTCCCCATCGGCTCCAGCATCGTCAAACTTCGGCTTTTTCCGGAATTTGCGTTCTACTGCCCCCTAGTGGCTGATAAGTGTATATAATACACATATCAGTAGCTATAGGGTTGAAGAAAGTTTTTTTTTTTTTTCCGCACCCTATCACCGCTGAGTGCTGATCAGCATCGCACGTAAGTGCGCTGCTGATCAGCAACTCCTCCTTTTTGGCGTAGAGTGTTTTTTTTCCTATATCCTACAGCCACGGTCTGCTTATACAGTAAGTGCCGCACATAAGTGCGGCATTTATCAGCAACTCCTTTCTTGGCGTAGTTTTTTTTTTAATACTTAATGTTAAAAAAACATGTAAAAAACACTATTACACTACACGGAATAAAGTTTTACACTACACCACTACATATTTACATACCCCATATACCAATCCCCGTATAACGATGGCCCCCAGGGTATTTTCGGTGTCGGACGCATACGCTATTATTGCCTCCGACACCGAAACAGCCAGTGAGGATGAATGGGGGGATCCTTCTTTCCTCCATTCATCCTCATCATCCAGTGACGTGTCTGGGGGTAGCGTAGCGTATGCTGCCCCCCAGACTAGTCTTTTCCGCCAGTACCGTCCCAATAAGAGATGACGGTATGGCGTGAAATTCTACAAACTTTGTGAGAGTACCTCAGGGTACACTTACAGATTTAGGGTACGGGCACACTGCGGAATGGCGAAGGATAACCCTTTGTGCATTCCGCAGCTGGAACCCGCCGGCGGACTGATGCAGGCGCGTGTCTCCACCCGTGTCATAGACTCCATTCTATGCACGGGCGGATTCAATCGTCCGTCCAAAGAATGAACACATTGGTCGGAGAGCGGAATCCGCCCGTGCATAGAATGGAGTCTATGACACGGACGGAGACGCGAGCCCGCATCAGTCTGCCGGTGGGTGCCAGCTGCGGAATGCACAAAGGGTTATCCTTCGCCATTCCGCAGTGTGCACGTACCCTAAGAGTGTATGAAGGAAGGGACACCTGAATCCAGCCCCCAGATGTCCCCCCTCCTACTCGGAGTTAGTGGGGAGATCGTTGGGGACCTGATCTTCCCACTGCTGGATAAAGGTTACCACCTGTACAGGGATAACTTTTATACCAGCACCCCCTCTTCCGGTCCCTCGCTGCCTGAGCTACTGTAGCTTGCGGCAAGATCCGAAGATATCAGAAGCAGTAATAGCGCCCTAATATTTAGCAGCCATGGAGCGGACCCAGCGCTTCTGGATATGAAGGACCCCGTATCGCACGAGGGCAACATTCTCCAGGTGACGTCCCCCACACTGGAGAACGGGAGACCCCAGAAGAAGTGCAGAGTGTGGCGTAACAGGGGTATCAGGAAGGACACCATTTTCCCGTGTGACACCTGTCCTGATCACCCCGGCCTCTGCATACTGGATCGCTTCAAGGCGTACCACACGTCATTGGGGTTCTACATTGTCTAAATTCTGTCCCTTATTCTTATTTCAGGGGTCAAGTTGATCCGGGGATTATTCCGATTGCCATTATGGAGTCGGGAAGGAATTTTTCCCCTGTGATAAGTCTACTGCCGTCTGCCTTACAAGGGTTTTTTGCCTTCCTCTGGATCAACACAGGTTGAATTTGATGGACACCTGTCATTTTCAACCTTATAAACTAATAATTGGCCTAATACCCCCAAATAAATTAGAATGGTCCCTTTTCCCCAGCTAAATAGGTATGGCCGCCAATCCCATTAGAGGATGCCATGATGCAATTACAAAGCGGCCAGGACAGTAGAAACCCCCACAAGTGACCCCATTCTGGAAACTACACCCCATAAGGAATCTAACAAGGGGGGCAGCGGGGATATGGCCCCCTGGTGACGGCCACATTTTGGACGTGAAAATGGAAAAAAAAATTTTTTATTTTCACGGCACATGTTCTACATATGTGCCTGTTACCAGTGGGGTTTATATGCTCACTGCACCCCTTGTTAGATTCCTTATGGGGTGTAGTTTCCAGAATGGGGTCACTTGTGGGGGGTTTCTACTGTGCTGGCAGCACAGGAGCTTTGTAATTGCGACATGGCCTCCATCCTCCTTTCCAGACTCTAAATGGCGCTCTGTCCCTTTGGTGGCTTGCCCTGTGCCCATATGGCACATTATGCCCACATGTGGGGTATTTTCGTACTCAGGGGAAAGTACCCTAAACGCTTTGCGTTTATTTTCTTTTTTAACCCCTTGTGGAAATGGAAAAAAATCAAGGCTAGACCAACATTTAGTGTAATTTGTTTAAAATTTTTACTCTAAATCATTAATCTTGTCTTGATTTTTTCATTTTCACAAGGGGCTAAAAAATAAAAAAAACACAAAATTTGTAGATCAATTTCCCCTGAGTACGGAAATACCCCACATGTGGACATAAAGCGCAATGCGAGTGCAGGATAAGCCTCCAAAGGGAAGGAGTGCCATTTGGTTTTTTGAGGCTGGATTTGGCTAGAATGGATTTCGAGGGGCCATGATGCATTTAAAAGGCCCCTGTGTTGCCAAGACAGTTGAAACCCCCCACAAGTGACCCCATTATGGAAACTACACCCCTCAAGGAATGTAACAAGGGGTGTAGTGAGCATATGGACCCCACTGGTGACGGGCACAAATGTGGAACAATGTGGCGTGAAAATGAAATATTACATTTTTTACACTATAATGTTGGTCTAGCCTTGAATTTATCATTTTCACAAGGGGTTAAAAGAGAAAAAAAAACACAAAAAATGTTTAGAGCAATTTCCCCCGAGTCCGTAAATACCCCACATGTGGACATAAAGCGCCATGTGGGTGCAGGGCAAGCCTCTCAAGGGAAGGAGCGCCATTTGGATTTTGGAGGTTGGATTTGGCTAGAATGGATGATGAACGCCATGTCGCATTTACAGAGCCCTCGTGCTGCCAAGACAGTGAAAAACCAACCACAAGTGACCCCATTCTGGAAACTACACCCCTCAAGGAATCTAACAAGGGGTGCAGTGAGGATATGGACCCCTTGATGACGGGCACATTTGTGCCGTGAAAGTGAAAAAATGAAATTTTTCACTTTCACGTCACATTGTTCCACATTTGTGCCCGTCACCAGTGGGGTCCATATGCTCACTGCACCCCTTGTTAGATTCCTTGAGGGGTGTAGTTTCCAGAATGGGGTCACTTGTGGGGGGGGTTTCCAGTGTTTTGGCAGCACGAGGGCTCTGTAAATGCGACATGGCCCTTGAAATCCATTCCAGTGAAATCCAGCTTCCAAAAGCCAATTGGCGCTCCTTCCCTTTGGAGGCTCGTGCTGCTCCCACTTGGCACTTTATGTCCACATGTTGGGTATTTCTGTACTCGGGAGAAACTGCGCTACATGTTTTGTGTTTTTTTTTTCCTTTTATCCCTTTGTGAAAATGAAAAATTGAAGTCTAGAACAACGTTTTAGTGTAAAAAATACTTTTGTCTTTTTTCACGCCATATTGTTGGGAAAATCTGTGAAGCACCTGTGGGGTCCAGATCCTCACCGCACCCCTTGTAACATTCCTTGAGGGGTGTAGTTTTCTGAATGGTGTCCCTTAAGTGGTGTTTTTTAGGTTTTGGCACCCCAGAGCCTCTGCCAACCTGAAGTGGTACAGTCAGAAATGACCAAATATAACGGAGCCATTGAAATGCACTAGGCGCTCCCTTATATCTGAGGCTTGTGGTTGCGTCAAATAGCGCAATAGGGCCCCATATGGAGTATTTCTATAAACTGCAGAAACGGGGCAATAATTACTGGGGTGCATTTCTCTGGTAATAGGTTTATAATTATGAAAAATATTGGATTACAATAAAATCTCTGCACAGAAAATTAAAATTTTCAAATTTCTTACACGCTTAGCTTTTATTTCTGTGACTCCCCTAAAGGGTTAAAAAAAACTTTCTGGATATGCTTTTGCAGAGTTTGGGGGGTGCAGTTTCTGAAATGGGGTGCTTTGTGGGGCTTTCTAACATACAGTCCCCTCAAATACACTTTAAACCTGAACAGGTCCCTAAAAATATCTGATTTTAAAATTTTACTGAAAATTTGGAAATTTGCTGCTAATGTTTTACGCTTCCTATTGTCTAAAAAAAATGAAATATAGTTTAATAAATGCCGCCAATATAAAGTAGACATGTTGCTAATGCTATTTAATATATAATTTATGTGGCATAACCATTTTCTGTATAAGCAGAAAAGGTTTAAAGTTGGAAAAATGCATTTTTTTTACAATTTTTCACGTTATTTTGTTTTTTTTTCATAAAGATTCGTTATAAGTATCTACTCCAATTTACAAGAAATGTGAAGTACAATATGTCACGAGAAAACAATCTCAGAATCAGCCGGATAGGTAAAAGCATCCCGAAGTTATTAATGAATAAAGTGACACTGGTCATATTCATAAAATTTGCTCCGGTCCTTAAGGCCATTTTAGGCCCGGTCCTTAAGGGGTTAAGCAGGGCTGTGGACTCCGACTCCTTCATAAATGGCCAGTCACATACCAGGGGAGTTATCACACCGGCTCAGCAGCTTCTCCCTAATATCCTACATGATCCTGGGGTGACTTCTGAGTGAATAAAGGAATACTATATATAAATCAGATTCTCCTGTGTTTGCAGCAGATGCAGCCAGTCTCCAGCCTCCATGTCCTGAACTACTCACAACTAGACTAGAAGGAGCAGGTGGTCTTTTCCTGCTCACAGTCTTCTATGTTTTTAACTAAATATTCACCATACTTAAAGAAACACTGCTAACAATGCTAGATACCTGTAATATAGAGGTAAGCCATAGTGATTTACAGGGGGTCACACATAGTGATATAGAGGTCACACAGTGATATAGAAGGGCACTGTGGGGGCACGCAATAGCACGCACGCACGCACGCACACACACACACACACACACACACACACACAGCCTGCTGCAGCCATAGCACACACCACACACACACACTGCTAGCTGCGGCCATAGCACACACACACTAACACACAGCATGCTGCAGCCATAGCATACACACACACACAGAACACTGAAGAAAAACACACAATCCCAGAGAGAAAACAAAACATTGAGGTCAGAGGTTACTGCTGCACTACTTAGGTCTTCTCCACCTCCTCTATATTACACAGGATATCTTCATATTACACTGCTGCTCATATACAGTCATCCAGCATCCAAGAAGAGAACAGCACAGATCTCCCCCTACACGATGGACTCTTCCAGCTCAGAAACAAACTGCCAAATAGTCACCAACAACTTTTCCCCGACCACCCTTATGTAATAGGGCCAGTGTCCTATTAGAATGTTGCTCATAATATATATTCATGAGCAAAAATTGTAAAATTCATATCAAAATTCAATTCTACAATTTAAGATTTTTTAAAAGCTGGAGTCGGAGTTGGTACATTTTTTTCCGACTGCAACTCCGACTCCAGCCAAAACTAGCTCCGACTCAAGACTACACAGCCCTGTTCTTAAGAGGCCCCGGAATTTAATTTGATCGAATGAATACAATTTTAATCCTTTAAAGTGACTGTACCACCATGCCCAGACTGAAGCACTGGAGGCGGGCCGACCCACCCATAGTGGGAGGAAACCCTAGCCCTTCTATGATAGGGTTTCATTGATTCTAATGAGAGTCACGTCATGGAGGGGCTGGAGTTTCCTCCCACTAAGGGCGGGTCCGCCACCTCCAGTGCTTCAGCCTAGGCCTGGTGGTACAGTCCCTTTATAGAGTCTCTAAGAATAGGTAAGTGCGGTGGGTAGCCTGTCTATTAAAAAGACCTGGTCAATCCTGCCTTCAAAAAGGCTACTACAAAATCCAAGAGAGGATAGAAGCTACTGGCTAAAGACCTGGTCAATCCTGCCTTCAAAACGGCTAAAACATCCAAGGAAGGTAGAAGGTGCTGTTCAGCAGTTTGAGCACCGCCTGTTGGCGCTTACCAACGTCACTGCTGCTGTGCCTAAAACTAAAATACCGGATTATGGCTAAGTTTAGCATGGCAGTGAGCACACAGAAAACCATTAAAAGTGAGTGAGGAAGCAAGTGTGTCTCCCAAAAATTAGGCCAGACACAGAATGGCAGTGAGCACACAGAGAACCATTAAAGAGGATGTACCACCAGGTACATCCTCTTTAACCTGAACTGACGGATCGAACGGCGCCGTCACGGGGAAGCCGGTGCCACGGTCCGTTTTTTCGGACCGTGGCCCGGTTCCCGTGCACGGCGCCGTTCTATGCACCGTAAGCGGCCGGTGCTCAAGCGCTAGAGGCAGGCCGAGCCGCCCCCAGTGGGAGGGAATTCCCTCCCCTGTATGAGGCGGCTCCATTAGAATGAATGGAACTGCGCCATAGAGGGGAGGGAATTGCCTCCCACTGGGGGCGGGCCGGCCTACCTCCAGTGCTTGAGCACCGGCCGGTTCCGGTGCATAGAACAGCGCCACGGCGCCGTTCGATCCGTCGATTCAGATTAAAGAGGATGTACCTGGTGGTACATCCTCTTTAAGAGTGAGGAAGCAAGTGAGCCTCCCAAAAAATTGGAGTGAGGCCAGGGGCCGGGATTTATAGTGGAAACGAACCTAGGTGCTGACAGCTAACTGGCTAGGCCAGCTGTCAGTCACCATCAAGGGTACACCTGATGCCGATCGACCAGGGGTGGTGAGGCCCTGGCTAAAAAAAAAATAAATAAATAAATAAAAGATATAACAGCTGGCTGGTTGGCGGGGGGCACGATCGGCGGGCCCCTAGCAACCAGTCCCGCTCCTCCTCAGACGTAGTGACGTCAGAGCATGGCATCCAGGACACAGAGAACCATTAAAAGTGAGTAAGCAAGTAAGCCTCCCAAAAATTAGGCCAGACACAGCATGGCATTGAGGACACAGAGAACCATTAAAATCTGGAAATATACTAGTGGTCCCACTAGTTTTTTGGGGGGCTGTGAGATACAATGTGGTGGTGGCTGCACCAATACACTCTGTGACACCCCCTTTACACTGTGCAAGCCAAGCAGTAGTGAACTTAGATATGCCTTGTTGTGTAAAAAAAACTGAAATCAGAAAATATAGTAGAGGGCCCACTAGTTTTTAGGGGGCTGTGAGATACAATGTGGTGGTGGCTGCACCAATACACTCTGTGACACCCCCTTTACACTGTGCAAGCCAAGCAGTAGTGAACTTAGATATGCCTTGTTGTGTAAAAAAAACTGAAATCAGAAAATATAGTAGAGGGCCCACTAGTTTTTAGGGGGCTGTGAGATACAATGTGGTGGTGGCTGCACCAATACACTCTGTGACACCCCCCTTACACTCTGCAAGCAGTAGTGAACTTAAATATGGCTTGAGTAAGAAAGACAAAAATCTGGAAATATACTAGTGGTCCCAATAGTTTTTGGGGGGCAGTGAGATACAATCTGTTGGAGGCTGCACCTATATACACTCTGTGACATCCCCTTTACACTGTGAAAGCAGTAGTGAACTTAGATATGCCTTGTGTAAGAAATACAGGAATCAGAAAATATAGTACTGAGCACTTCTTAGGGGTCTGTGTGCAACACCTAATGTCCCCTTTTTGCCAGCAGCCGATCACCACAGTGTGCTGCTGAAATCGTGGTGGCTGCACTGCAAGTCCCAGCCAGCAGTCTGTAGCAATACAATTTAAAAACGTTTAGAAGCCCTTACAAGCAGGGCTGTGGAGTCAGAGTCGTGGAGTCAGAGCTAGGTTTTGGCTGGAGTCGGAAAAAAATGTAGACTCCGACTCAAGCTTTAAAAATGTAAAATTTAATTTTGATATGAATTTTACAAGTTTTGCTCATGAATATATATTATGAGCAACATTCTAATAGGACACTGACCCTACTACATAAGGGTGGTCATGGAAAAGTTGTCGGTCACTATTTGGCAGTTTGTTTCTGAGCTGGAAGAGTCCATCGTGTGGGGGGAGATCTGTGCTGTTCTCTTCCTGGATGCCTGTATATGAGCAGCAGTGTAATATGAATATATCCTGTGTAATATAATAGAGGAGGAGAAGACATAAGTAGCGTAGCAGTAACCTCTGTCCTCAGTGTGGTGTTTTCTCTCTGGGAGAAGATTGTGCGTTTTTCTTCAGTGTTCTATGGCTGCAGGTGTGTGTGTGTGCGTGCGTGCGTGCGCTATGGCTGCAGCAGGCTGTGTGGGTGTGTGTGCGCGCGCGCACTATGGCTGCAGCAGGCTGTGTGGGTGTGGGTGGTGTGCGCTATGGCTGCAGCAGGCTGTGTGTGCGCGCACTATGGCTGCAGCAGGCTGTGTGTGCGCGCACTATGGCTGCAGCAGGCTGTGTGTGTGTGCGCGCACTATGGCTGCAGCAGGCTGTGTGTGTGTGCGCGCACTATGGCTGCAGCAGGCTGTGTGTGTGTGCGCGCACTATGGCTGCAGCAGGCTGTGTGTGTGTGCGCGCACTATGGCTGCAGCAGGCTGTGTGGGTGTGTGTGGTGTGCGCTATGGCTGCAGCAGGCTGTGTGTGTGTGTGTGTGCGTGCTATTGCGTGCCCCCACAGTGACCTTCTATATCACTGTTTGACCCCCTGTATATTACAGGTATCTGGCATTGTTAGCAATGTTTCTTTAAGTATGGTGAATATTTAGTTAGAAACATAGAAGACTGTGAGCAGGAAAAGACCACCTGCTCCTTCTAGCCTAGTTGTGAGTAGTTCAGGACATTAAGGCTGGAGACTGGCTGCATCTGCTGCACACACAGGAGAATCTTCTTTATATACAGTATTTCTTTATTCACTCAGAAGTCGCCCCAGGATCATGTAGGACATTAGGGAGAAGCTGCTGAGCCAGTGTGATAAATAACTCCCCTGGTATCTGACTGGCCATTTATGAAGGAGTTGGAGTCGGGAGTCGGTCCTGATAAAATTCAGGAGTCGGAGTTGCGGCTTACCGACTCCACAGCCCTGCTTACAAGGGTTGTTTTGCTATTATTCCCTGCCTACTGGAACGCTTATTCCCTCCCTAACGCTCTCCCTGACCAGCAGCAGCTCTGTCCCTAATCTCTTTCAGCATACGTCTGAAGCGAGCACTAACGGCCCGCGATTTTTATATGGCAGGGTCATCTGATCTGGCCAACCAATCGCTGCTATCGACATGTATGGGTCCCATGTGATCTCAGGATGTACCAAAGAGTCTCCTGTATGTTTATTGGCTGAGAAATAGCGCCTAAACTTACAGGAAACGGATGATGAGATTTTCTCGAGTATCGCGAGATGCTCGTCCGAATAAAGAGTACCATCGAGTACCCTAATATTTGAACGAGTACCAAGCTTGGACAAGCATGTTCGTTCATCACTACTTTTAAGTTATTGGGGATACAATTTGGCTGAACGTGTTTGTATTCTACAAACTAAAAAACAAAATACACACACACACAATATGACAAGTGCCAGCCTATTCCCCAGTTATAGTCCCAACCAGGAGACTCAAAAAACGTCCTGTAGATAAAAATAACAATAGAAAAAGCAACACAATTCAGCATAATTTAACTGGTGCCACTTTGTGCTACTAGAATAAGAATGGATAAAAATACAGTACTCAAATAACAAACCTGAAGCCCTATGTGGCGCAGGGGCGTTAGCATAGTCAAAAGTAACTATTAGCATTTTCAAAAAGTTCTGCAACTTTTGAAAAAATGTCACACAGGGGTCCTGTTCTACTAACCATTGGGGGCTGTGACTTTTTCATAATGACAGCTATGCTTAAAGGAAAACTATCAGCAAGTTAGAAGTCTGCAACCAGCTGATATCTCCCTACAGGGCACAGAGCGCTGATGATGATTAATTCCTTCCCTTTATCCTTGATGCCATTTTCAGGACATTAGCATTATTTTTTTTTTTTTTTTTACTATACTAATACGGTGTTTTGATGCACAGGCGGAGGGGCTACCACCCTCAGTGAACCAATCTGCCCTTCCCCTCCTAAATATAAATCATTAGGAGGAGCTGGCTGAGACTGATATGTGCAGTGAGGGTGGTAGCCCGAGCCCCAATGCATCAAAACACCTCATTAGCAAAGTAAATAAACTGATAATGTCTCAAAAATATCGCAGAGGATAAAGGTAAGAAACTTCACTTTATCCTCAGGGCTCCATGCTCTATAGGGAAATATAAGCTGGTTAGACACTTCTAACCTGCTGATTAGGAATGGTCCGAACCAAGTTCGGTAATGATTCCCGCTGTCACGGAGCGGGCAGATCCAGCGGGAGGACCGCCTGGAAAACTGGGATAAAGCCATAGCCATAGGCTGTATCCCAGTTTTCAGGGAGTTACTCCCGCTGGATCCGCCCGCTCCACGGAGCGGGCAGACAGCGGGAATCTGCTGCCGAGCGTTCGGGTTCATACGAACCCGAACCTCGGCAGGTTCGGACCATCCCTACTGTTGATATATTCACTTTTTCTGTTTAAAAAGGAAACTAAACACACCTCTTATGAGTCTTCTGTCTTCATCAGCAAGTAGCATAAACCAGCCTAAAATCTCCTTTCCAGCAACTTCAACAAGACCATGTTTTTTCACCAGCTCATACAACTGCCTGCAAACAAAGGCTAAATATTTTCAATATGGAAGTTTGAATATATAGACTTCCATACATAAATTAGAAGTTGCATTTCCTATTGCCTCTTTGCCACATCAATTGGCCATTATCCTCATATAAATCCCTTTCCTCAGCGTTCTGACCAAAATGTTAGAATGTCTCTGTACTTTACCGAGTGCTAAGAAAGATTACAAATATGTCAGATTTTGAGTGACAAGTAATTTGCGAAGTAAGATCCTACCTGAGCACTGTAGACTGGGTGCCATGTTCTTGCAATTTATTTATTTATTTTACAGCAATGGAGCTGTGAGAATTAGGTGCACTCTTGACTGTTCCTTTATCACATGGTAAATGGGAAAAGTGTTTTTAACCCCTTGAAGGGGATTAGAAGCAACAATATAAGCAATCAGATTTCTTATACTATTGAGTGATATTGGCATTCCCAAGCTCCTGAAGTGCTGAGGGCTGTTACACCTAAGGGCTCTCCCTATCACCCCTATCTCTGACTAACCATCGGCTGGACGGTGAGCCCCAAGCAGGGGCAGGTATGGGTGGGAGAGCGAGAAGGTAGATCACCTTTCAGGGGTTTAGGAAAACCTCTTTACACAGGAGATTGAAATTATTTTTCTGTCTTTTAAAGCTTGGTTCGCATCTTGAGTAGATGCTGTAGTTTTTGAAAGGGGGGAAAAAAAAGTGCAGCATATGGCATTACTATTCTTATCAAAACCAATACCAATAACCCTTTAGAAGTCAGTGCAACGGATCCAGTACAAGCAGTATGGTATCTATTCATAACAGAAGCCAGGACAATGATTTACAATCAGAACAACAGAAAGAAGAGTGATGAGATCACATACCTATTAAGTGACTCTACCTTTTTCGATCTGCACTTTTCACAAGTTGTCTCGCTTGCTTTGCCTCAGAATAAAATTGAGAAAGCATAAGTATACAAGCAGATAGAGCACAGAAGTATGATGGGATGTTTCACAGATCAGGGAAGGTCATGGTTTGTTGAATTTTATCTTAAATGGATTAGTCCATGAATGTGTTTATATCAGCTAGAGATAAGAGGGGGGTCACCAGTAATATAAAAAAAAAAAAAAATAGAAACTAAAGAACTTCCTGGGCAGCAGCTGAGAGCAGACAAGTGGCTGAAAACAGCAGAACACATTAAACATCCCTATGTGAGTAATGTATATGTTGGGGAAAGGAATAGAAATGTGGGTAAATGTTTTTAGTGGAGTACCCCTTTAAAGGGGTACTGCGGCGCTAAACATTTATTCACAAAATAACACACATTTCAAAGTTATACAACTTTGTAATGTGTGTTATGCATTTGAATGGCCACCTTCCCCGTGTCCCCACCCCCACCCCGGAAGTGTGGTGCAGTATACTGCTGAGTCGCTTTAAAAGTCTCCAGCTTTCCAGTACTTAGCTGCTGTATGTTCTGCATGAAGTAATGTATTCTTTCCAGTTTGCCACAGTCCTCTTTGCTGCCACCTCTGTCCCTGTCAGGAGCTGTCCAAAGTTGTAGCAAATCACCATAGAAAACCTTTCCTGCTTTGGAAAGCCCCTGTCACAGACAGAAGTGGCAGCAGAGAGCAATGACTGGAAAGACCACTTCCTGCAGGACTTACAGCAGCTGATAAGTTAATTTAAAATTAGTCAAAAGTCGCTGGAGTTCCCCTTCAAGTAACCAACTCTTAAAAATGTAACCCTGGATTTTTGAAAAACAGCACCACAGCATCCTTGGGCTGCGTAGTATTACAATTCAGCTTCACTTTAATGGAAGAGAGCTACAAAATCACACCCAAAGTGAAAAGTGGTGCTGTTTCTGGAAGAAAGTGGCCATGTTTTCCTGAGTTGTGAGAAAGTGATTTTAGTGTCTCTCACTGCCGTTATAGGTAAATAAGCGATACACTCACCTGAATAGCTACACACAGATGTTTGGTGTTGAGAAAACTGTGTTAACTTTGCATTCTGGTACGGGAAGGCCGGAAACGTCACACAACATCCAACTGTAGAATGCACAAATGGAACAGGCATACAATTTCCGCAGTGCAGCATATCACCTGGATTACAATAAAAAGTCGAAGTCGATACCGTATCAGGAGAGGATTTCTAATGCTCATTACAGTATATTTCATTGTATCGTTTAAAAAAAAAAAAAGTTTCTTTGTCTTGAGTAGGACCTGTAGTTACCACAAACATACTAAGATTTTACCACCATGTGTTACCTTATAGTGCCCTGAGTTTAGCAGTGCTCATACACTTTATTCATTTGAACAAAAATTTGCCAAAAGCTAAAAACGATGGGAGGAGCTTAGAGGAAAGGGGTGTGTCGCAAGTGCCACCAGGTTTTACAATATAAGCTACAGAGCTAGCATATATTGTAACTGAAATGTACACTAGCTCAGGAGCGGACGTACATTTGAAGGTGCAGCACAGATGCTGCAGTGACTGATTCCTTTTTATGTACTGGACAGGAACCACACAAGTACCTCTACAACGCGGTATCAGTGGTTCGGGGGGCGACAAGGTGCCGGAACACAGTCGCTTTAACTTTGCGTGCTACTCGTATTATATCCTTTATATGGTCTGTATTAAGTATGGTATTACCCTTCTTACATGATCGGCAATTCAAACTGTCTGTCCCCCTTTTCCTTATCTTGGGTGACATGTCTCCAGTAGAATCAAGCATGGCTGTGTCACTAAGGTGTGGGGATACCATTACACTGGGGGCACCAGGCCCACCTCCACTGCATACAGCAGGCTGGTGCACAAGAAGAGAGCTGCATCAAGCAAGGGAACCAGGTGGAGTTTTGGGAAAAAAATGGGGGCACAACATGTGGCAGGGAGGTGACATGGCCTCCCCCCATGCCAAGTTTATGCCTGGAAACAGGCAAAAAACTATACCTGCTTTGAGCAGGTGTAGATTTTTGCGCAATGCCTACGCCAGGCTGACCAGCTATGCTAAGAGGCGTGCACCTCTTAGTAAATCTGGCCATAGAAAGAGGGCAGGGCTTTATTTAAGACTGGTGTACGAGTACCCCAGTCGTCATAAATGTCCCATAGGAGCAGAACCCTGACTGGAGCAACTGGGAAACTAAACGGGACCCCCACAGTCACACTGCAGGAGTTCTGACTAGTCAGTGGCAAGAGATGCACCTGTCACTGATACTTGGAGCAACCTCTGACATCTCCTCAGACACGTCAAAAGTTACTTTTCACATGACCTGCTGCAATCCCAAAATACATTGGGGGGACTGAGGAGTGTGCGTCAGTGTGTTCATATCCCCAGAAGGTCGAACATCCAATTCTTTTGCTCCAGACACTAATGAAGTGAACAAGTGGGATTTAACTAACAGCCATGAAAAGATGGCACCTTCCGCAAACCTCCCCCCCCCCCGACTGCATCTCGGGATCACATCAGATCTCAGCAGTGCGGCCCAGTGCAATCATGTTAAAAGTTACTGAAAGTGACAGTAAGGCCGCTTTCACATCAAAATCTGACTGCACTTGCGGACCCTCAAATATTGAGAACCCGCTTATCCCCATACACACACACGTGTACATGTTACAGATGTGTGTTCGGGCCAGGAATGCAGACAAGCTACAGACGCACATCCAGACAGAGGTCTCTAGCTGTGGCATAAAGCTTGGAACTCTGAGATGGCCCCTGGCTGCCTTGACAAGCAAACAGCAAGTCACACTGCGTCTAAGGCTAGGTTCACACTGCGTTTTCAGCATCCGTTTAACGCATCCGTTTTTTGCAAAAAACGCATGAAAAACGGATTGCAAAAAACGGATTCATTTGTGTGCATCCGTTTTTCCATTGACTTCCATTATAAAAAAAACGGATCCGTTTTTTTTGGCGGACCAAAACGGACCAAAAAACGTTGCTGACCCTATTTTTCTGGACGTTAAAAAAAACGGATCCGTTAAACGGATGCTGAAAACGCAGTGTGAACCTAGCCTAACCTGCGGTCACTACTGGCTGCAGCATCCTGGGAAATTTTATATATATATATATATATATATATATATATATATATATATATATATATATATTTAGCATACTATTACCGCCCCCCCATCCCATCCCATCCCATCCGTGCTCCTGCATACAGTATATGAAACAAAGCTGAGTAGCTACCTGTCCCTGCGCTGCAACAGTCTACAGGACCCCGAGGAAACACCTGCTCCTCGGTGATGGCGCCTGCCCGCTGACTCTGCCGCGCACGTAGATGTACGTGCAGATACGGCAGATGGAAGGGGAGCTACGTACACTGACGGCGGAGGAGCCAGTGCGGTCTGTGTACTGGCGCCCAGCAATAAGTACGGGAGTAAGGAGTGAGCGCAGGCGGCTACAATGCACACTGAGCGGCTAACCACAGCGTTATCTAACCTACAGGACTGACGACATCAGGATAACACGTCTGCTCTTTCAATGATTTCTCATACGAATCTATTAATACTTACAGTGTGGTCTCTATAAAGATAACGGCCCGACTCCGACGTGGCGGCCATGTTCTGTCATACAGCTAGTAAAAGATCAAAATGGAGCGAAGTAATTCTGTCACGGACACCTACCCGAGTGATGAGGCGAGCAGACGCTGGAGTCAGTGCCCGTCTACAGCCGGTGACTACCGCTCCTCCACACACAACCTCCGCCTCACGGCAATGGCTCCGGTGACGCAGAACAGAATCCCGCTATTGGTCCTCCCAAGAGCAGCTCAGCCTCTCCTCCAATCAGCGCACAGCGCGGGCCGCTCCTCTGCCCTAAGTGTAGGACGTCTTGTCGGGCGTGTTAACGGCAGAGAAGCCGTAAAGTGAACTGCTACAAGCAACACATTTGTACTGAGGGCTTTTTAGTACAATCCACTTGCAGCCCTTCTAGGCCCAGGACGGTGACTCTGTGAAATAAAATGTCTGCCACCACTGGTTGCTATATCTCCTCATTGGTGCATATTGGGCTGTGTTCACTCGGCATTAGGCAGTATCCTGCAGGGTCTTGTCAACATAAGCACCAAGATCTGCTTACAGACCATAGAGCCCCATTTACCTAAGTGCCACAAACATTCTTTTTCTTATCCACCATGATGCAGTGTTTTGGCTTTTTTTTTTTACTATTATGTATTTTCAGGGCTTTTAGCCATTTTTAGTGCATTTGCAGTTTTTTTTTTTTTTTTTTTACATCATAGGCTCAGTGTTTGTCTGTTTTCTGCAGAAATGTTGACATTTTCCTCCCATAGACTTCTATGGGGAAATAAATCTCCAGAAAAACATTGAGTGAGATTTATCAATCTGGTGTAAAGTAGAATTGTCTTAGTTACCCCTAGCAACCAATCAGATTCCACCTTTCATTTTTCAAAGACTCTGTGAGGAATGAAAGGTGGAATCTGATTGGTTGCTAGGGGCAACTAAGACAATTCTACTTTACACCAGATTGATAAATCTCCCCCATCATGTCTAGATGTATATTGGCATTTTTCCCCAATGTTTCAATAGATGCCAATATACATCCAAAAAAGGTACTGACCAATAGCGTAGATACCATGGAGGCAGACCACACAGCTGCTGTGGGGCAGACAAGCCCGGGCCCCCTCACTTGGCCTGCTTCCATGGTACTATGGGAATAGCTACCGGCAGCCCTTCCAGCACTCTTGACAGCTCACCAACAGCCACTGGCAGGCACTGGCAGGATCCTCTGCTACGCCTCCCCTCCCGAACAGAGACAGTGTGCAGCTCGAGACACTGTCTCTGTCTGAGGGGGGAGGGAGGCAGGGGATTGACCCAGCGAGCGGAGGTGCTGAAGCCTCATACTGTCTCTTTTTGGTGGGAGGAGGAGGAGTGGAGGATTTTGCCAGCTGGCAAGATCCTCCAACTCAAGACAGCTCATTCACAGTAGCCACAACCCCCACACCCCACAGATTCATGGGGCCCCCATGTATCCTACCTACACCCTGGTACTGACACTATCTTGCTGTAGTTAATAATAATAATAATAATAATAATAATAGGAAAAATAGTCTTTTTTTTTCACCATAAAATGACAGTTCAAAAAGTGGCCCAAAATCCTGTGTGAACATGGCCTGACACATAGCTATACAGTCATGTGTTTTGAAAAGTCTGACACTGACCCAAAAAACACCACTCAAGTGAGAGAAACAAAATGATTGTGTATGGTTGTAGAATTTTTTAATGCATAATACTAAAATACGGACACTATTTGGCCACATGAAGACAAAACTGTGCATCCATGCTTTACCAATAGATGCACAATGTGGAAAAACAATCCTGGCAACAACATTCAGCTATTGGTGACTGTATGGTGGCACGGTTCATTCATCACTATGTAGGAACACAGCCTTTAGAGGTGGACACCAGGTAGCCTTGTTAACCCCTTAAGGACGGGGCCCATTTTCGTTTTTGCGTTTTCGGTTTTTCCTCCTTGTGTTTAAAAGGCCATAGCACTTGCATTTTTCCACCTAGAAACCCATATGAGCCCTTATTTTTTACGTCACTAATTGTACTTTGCAATGACAGGCTGAATTTCTGCATTTGGTACACTACGAAACCAGAAAAAAATTCAAAGTGTGGTGAAATTGAAAAAAAAACGCATTTCTTTTATTTGGGGGAACTGTGTTTTTACGCCATTCGCCCTGGGGTAAAACTGACTTGTTATGCATGTTCCACAAGCCGTTACGATTAAAACGATATATAACATGTATAACTTTTATTGTATCTGATGGCCTATAAAAAATTCAAACCATTGTTAACAAATATACGTTCCTTAAAATCGCTCCATTCCCAGGCTTATAACGCTTTTATCCTTTGGTCTATGGGGCGGTGTCATTTTTTGCGCCATGATGTGTTCTTTCTATCGGTACCTTGATTGCGCATATCTGACTTTTTGGTCGCTTTTTATTACATTTTTTCAGGATTTGATGGGATTTTTTTGCGCTGACGCCGTTTACCGTGCAAGATCAGGAATGTGATTAATTAATAGTTCGGGCGATTACGCACGCGGTGATACCAAACATGTTTATTTATTTATTTGTTTACTTTTATTTAAAACCTGGGAAAAGGGGGGTGATTCAGACTTTTATGAGGGGAGGGGGCTTTTTACTATAAACAACACTTTTTTTTTTTTTTTTTACACATATACTAGAAGCCCCCCATGGGGGACTTCTAGTATATACACTTTGATCTCTCATTGAGATCTCTGCAGCATAGATATGCTGCAGAGATCAATGAGATAGGCACTCGTTTACTTCCGGCTGCTGCAGCCCGAAGTAAACGAGTGCCGAGCCGGGGACGGCGCCATCTTGGACGAGTCCCCGGCCGGCATCAGTAACGGAGATCGCTCCTCTGGGACAACGTCCCGGAGGAGCGATCTCCCCCACTAGACACCAGGGAACGGTTGCCTCCGGTAATCGGAGGCAGCTGTCAACTTTGATAGCTGCCTCCGATTAGCTAATTAGCGGGCACGGTGATCAGACCGTGCCCGCTAATAGCGGCGGTCCCGGGCTACACGCGGCACCCGGGACCGTGGCGCTTCAAAGCGGGGTCGCCGTGCGGCCCCGCTTTGAAGTGCTAATGAGGACATATGACGTACGGGTACGTCATATGTCCTTAAGAGGTTAAAGGGGAACTCCAGGTAGAGGTTAAAAAAAATTAACCTACTGCAGAAGCAAATAGCATTATTTACCTTACCTTATCTATCCCAGTTTTAAAACTAACAAAAATCCATTTGTTTTGGGGGGGTTTGTTCTGTTTTGTGTTTATGTACTTCCTGGTTGAGCAGTTGTGCACAGTACTACAGGTTCCAGAATGCATTGCTTTCCCTCAGCTGTTCATCACAGTCCTCCACCCTGCCCATTCCCCGCCCATATCTGTTGCAGAACATCTAGGCTGTGTTCACACATTGCAGTTTCATTGTGTTACTGAATTATTTGCAGTACTTTCATTGTGGTCCCACCCACACAGCAAAGAAAACTGAATGTGAGACACTGCAATATGTTATACAGAGATAACTGTATAACTTTCAATGTACTTTTAATAGTAAATAATTTTCCCTATCCAGACTTCCCCTTTAAATTAAAGTGTAACTGTCATTTAAAATATTTTAGTAGAAATCAATAGTATAAGCGATTTTGATAAACTCTGTAATAGGTTTTTTTAGGCAAAAAAGCCTCGTTCTGTATTCAAAAAGCTGTTTTCTGCCCCTCTTCCTCCCCTTTACTTCTAATCTGCTCATTGTCAGGCGAAGCCATCTTCATTACAGAGAAGCAAAGTGAAGACGGGTTTGCTGAGTCCATTTTAACTTATAGATGGGGGAGGGGTTGAGGGGGATGAGTGAGCAGGAAGAGGAGACAAACAGCCTTGCTATTTGAAGACTGTCTGGGCACATAAAATACTGGATTTACAGGTCAGAAAGGTCAGTGCGGGTTTGGGAACTTGATGAGAAGAGATTGCAGGATAATATGCTGTACAGTGCTGCCTTTTCTCCTCTTTGTGCTCACTCATCCCCTTGGCCCCTCCCCCTCCATAGAGCATTATGGACACAGAAAAGCTGCTACTTCTGAAGTGAGGGGGGAGGCTGCAAAACAGAATTTAGAAAAATTCAATAAAACTTTTTAAGAGTTGCTTCACACGTACAGTATCGCAGCGGATTTCTTGCTGCCATGCTTTGTACTGCCATGGTCTATGGCTCTGCATTCTTGCAGCGGATTTTTATTCTCCTGCAAGAATGTAGTCACTGCCTACTTAAAGAGGACCAATCACCTAAATGTAACTGTCCCTATTATGAAAGTATATCTCTCCCTAACTCTATTCATGAAGATACAGACTGCATTTGCAGTCTGTATCTTTATACTTTACCTGATCCTCTGTTCCCTGGCTGTTCCGGTGGGCGCCGCCATCTTGATGACGTCACTTGCGTTCCAGCGGTGCGTTCCAGCGTGACGTCATCAAGATGGCGCCGCCGCCGGAACAGCCAGGGAACAGAGAATCGGGTAAAGTATAAAGATACAGACTGCAAAGGCAGTCTGTATCTTCATAGATAGACTTTATGAAGATACAGACTGTATTTGCAGTCTGTATCTTTATACTTTACCTATCCTCTGCTTCAGTGCCGCACGGCCGGGCGCCGCCATCTTGATTACGGGCCTTGCGTTCCACCGCTGGAACGCAAGTGACGTAATCAAGATGGCGGCGCCGGCCTTGCTGCACCGAAGAAGAGGATAGGTAAAGTATAAAGATACAGACTGCAGAGGCAGTCTGTATCTTCATAAATAGATTAGAGAAGAGGGACTAGAAAATACACAGCGATCTTGCGCTGTATAGCGCGAGATCACTGTGTATTAACGGAGCGGCGGGCAAAGGATCATGGGAACCTTTCCTGCCGCTCTGCATGACGGGAGTTTCCTGTCTCGCGCCGGCTCTTTTGAAAAGAGCCGGCTCGAGACAGGAAAATAAAAAGTGAATAATTAAAAAACGTGACAATAAAAATAATGAATTATATTTACAAATGTTAATAAAATGATGATTTACATCTAATTAGGGAATAAAAATTTTTTAACTTTCGTCCATGATTGGTTCTCTTTAAAGGGAATGTGTCATCAGAAAATGACATATTGTTTATAAAATGTTTTTATGTTAAGCTTATACTTTTTAAAGAATTTTTTAAATGTTTTTCTCATTTTTCATTTTGCTATCTCTATTATAAAATAATCCTGCAATTTTCATTCTCATCACTGGGGCTAAAACTAGGCTGAGACTTCCTGTGGTGTCTGTAGTGATTGCAGCGGATTTTATGCTGCGCATCTGCAGCAGATTTGATATAAATGACTGAACACAGCACTCACCAGTGTTGGCAGTGTGGGTGAGGATGGGTGTGTGTGGGGGGCAGGATGGTGGCCAGATAGGGTAGTGTGTGTAGGGGGAAGTCAGTGGGGATAGTGTGTGTAGGGGGGCTTTACAATACTCACCAGTATTGGCAGTTGGCAGTGTGTGTGAGGATGGGGGGGTTGGAAGTGTTTGTGTGAGAGGATGATGGCCAGGTGGGGTAGTGTGTGTGTGTGTGTGTGGGGGGGGGGTCAGGTGGGATTGTGTGTGTGTAGCGGGGGTCAGTGAGGATAGTGTGTATAGGGAGGGTCAGGTGGGATAGTGTGTGTAGGGGAAGTTAGGTGGGATAGCGTTTGTAGGGGGGGGGGTCAGGTGGGATAGTATGTGTGTAGGGGAGGTCAGTGAGATAGTTTGCATAGGGGGGGTCAGTTGGGATAGTGTCTGTAGGGAGGGTCAGGTGGGGTGGTGGGGCAGGTTTATTGCAGGCAAAGGGGGGGAACCTTATTACTATGGGGGACACAGCAAGGGGCATTATTACTATATGGGTGCACAGTAGGGGCATTTTTCAATGTGGGGCACAGCAGGGGACATTACTATATTTGGGTGCACAGCTGGAGAATTATTACTATATAGGGGGCACAGCAGGGGGACATTATAACTATATTGAGGACACAGCAGGGGGCATTATTACTATATGAGGGCACAGCAGGGGACATTATTACTATATAGTAGGCACAGCAGGAGGACATTATTACTATATGGGGGCACAGCAGGGGCATTATTAGTATATGGAGGGAACAGCAGGGGGCATTATTACTATATGGGGGCACAGCAGGGGACATTAATACTATATGGAGGGCACAGGGGGTAATATTACTATATGGGGGCACAGTAGGGGCATTTTACAATGTGGGATAGCACAGCAGGGAGCATTATTACTATATTTGTTTGCAGAGCAGGGGGCTAATCTATATGGGAATGCTGCACAACAGGGGGGATATTCTATAAGGGAATGTTCACAGCAGGGGGTCTATTCTATATAAGGATGCTGCACAGCAGGAGGGGTATACTATATGGGCATGCTGCACAGCAGGGGGAATTCTATATGGGGATGCTGCACAGCAGGGGGTATTCTATATGGGTATGCTGCACAGCATGGGGGATATTCTATATGGTGATGTTGCACAGCAGGGGGGATATTCCATATGGAGATGCTGCACAGCAGAGGGGGGCATATACTATATAGGGTGTGTTGCACAGGGGGCCAAATACTACATGAGGACTTTGTGTGTTACCTTGGTTTTAATAGCGTTTTGGTTTAAGAGCTCACAGTTTTTCAAAATTGTGACTTGGTTTGAGAGCATTGCTTTGGTTTAAGAGCTCCCTGTACTGGGTGGGAGGGGGAGTGGCATGGTCTGCATAGCGTGGTCTACAGCCCTGTACTCTGACCCAGGAAGTCTCCCTCACCTTCCAAATCATAGCAGATCCACTTCAGGCTGGGGCTTACATCAGGGGACAGGACTGTGGAGGTAATCTCTCCATAGCTGTAACCCCTCTCTCCCCAGACAGAGAGTGCTGCTATACTGTACCCACATCTGCCCTGCTCATTTCTTCATGCTCCCTGCAGTCTCTGTCAGCCCTTGTGTTTCCCATCCTCTCCATTACTGTACAGTAAGTTATAATATCACATATTCTGCTGTTTCTGATTGTTTGTTTCATTTATTTTACATGTTATTCAGAATAATAAATCATTTGGTTTACAAGAATGGATTACAGAACGAATTATGCTCATAATCCTAGTCACCACTATATACATATATATATATATATACATATATAGTAGTGACTAGGATTATGAGCATAATTCATTCTGGGACCATTCTTAAACCAAAGCAAATTTTCCCATAAGAAATTATAAAAATGCAGACAATTGGTTCCACACCCCAAAACCCAAAAATAATGATTTATTATTCTGAATAACATGTAAAACAAATGAAACAAACATTCAGAAACAGCAGAATATGTCATATTATAAGCTACTGTACAGTAGTACAGTAGTATATTGTAAATATGCACACACACAGACACACACACACACACACACACACACACACACACATATATATATATATATAGTGTGTATATGTGTGTAACGTCAGTGCAGAAGTCAGCTCGGGGCCCATGCCCCAGATGTTTTAGGACCCTAGCAACGCCCCTGTTCTATTGTCATCTATGTCCATGAACCTGGCTGAAAAGCATGGAACTAATGACTGTTAAAAACAGCTCAGGCAGGATGGCTGCCCCCATGACAATGTACAAAAAGTGAAAAGCCTTGAAGAAAGAAGTAGGAAAGGTGCGAAGAAGAAAGCGGTAGAAACGGCAACAAGGAAATTCCACCACCAGAAAATAATAAGCAGGATAAGGCAACAGTTCATTCGCCATTTAGCCAACCATCATATGAGAGAGATAAGGGACAGCCACTGGAAAATCCTGCTACCATTTCTCTGCCTATAAAACACCTACGGCAATACTGCTAACAAAAACAAAAGTAGTAAGTATGAAAGATAAGTATTATTCATATTGTTGTATTGTGGCAATATAACTAATCTAAATTTTAATAGATTTGATTCAGGGTCTTAAACCAATCACCTTTTACTGGGATCGAGAAGGAATTTTTTCCCTGTGACATAAATTTACCGAATGTGTCTAGGGTTTTTGCCTTCTTTTGGATCAGCAGTTAGTTATAGGAATTAAAAATAAATTCATAATTAAAACGTGTTGTCTTGTTTCCTTTCAGTAAGAAAAAAAAAAACATTCAGCTTAAGGGACATGGAGAGAAGGAGCTGCTGCACTTTCACACCTATGGCTGACACCAATGCCTCTTGGATAGATTTAAAAACCAACGCTAGGATGTTGGTATATAATTGCCTCATGTACAACGTGCAGGTCCCCTGGATCACATTAGTCCCTACGCTAAATCAACACTGTGTCGGTCATCGACCGCCAACTCCGCAAAGCGAACGCAAGCAGGGAAGCCACAGAATGGCCCTGCAACCCCACTGTCACAGGACCAAACCCCAAGGGCCCCCCAAAACCCTGCAGGCGCCGCCGGTGGAGAAAGCGACCACCAAGCAACTCAAGTGTGAACAAGGTCTTACCACTCACCACTGCAGCGGAGGTAGAATGGGAGAAATAGGAGGTACTTACTATGTGTGCACAGGTGCATCCTGCTAATTGGGGTCACATGGGTCTTACCAGGAGGAGTGCTAGCCTTGGGGCTTGGTCCTGTGACAGTGGAGTTGCAGGGCCATTCTGTGGCCTCCCTTCCCTGCTTGCGCTCAGTGTCGGACTGGGATACCTGGGGCCCACCAGAGGAAATGATCCTTGGGGCCCACCAAAGAAGAATCTGTAAAAAGCAACATACTGACCTGGTCCTATCCTGGATTCATCTGGTTCTGCGACAACTCCCTTGTGAATGACATGTTTTCAGTCGAACTATAACTCTCAGAATACCCTACACTCATGAAGCTTTAATGAAGGGTATGTTGGGAGTTGTAGTCTCAGACAGAACAAACCTTTAATAATTGATTGTTGTGCAGAAGCTTCTGGTGGCCGTAATCTGTTACATCCATCAGCCCTCATGGTCCAGCACTATATCTTTCTACAGTGGCAGCTCATATGTACTACAACTCCCAGCATATCCTGAGGGATGCAGACTATCAGTAAATGCTGGGAGTTGTAGCAGGGCCGGCCTTAGGGGTGTGCGAGCAGTGCGGCCGCACAGGGCGCTGTGCACTCCCGGCAGGAAGGGGGCGCCACCTGCATTCCCCTGAGGCCATATATCCCTCCCCTGCCTCTGCACAGCATCCGAGGAAGCTCTTCTCCCCGGACATGTGACTGCAGCCTGGCCCCCATCCCCGCCCCCCACAACGTCTCCCAGCTCACAGAGGCCCATAACCCCGCCCCCTCCCCCGACGGAGACATCAGCAGTGTGATCCTCGGCTCTACCTGCTTCTCCTCATGGGCAGAGACATCCTCCACTACTGCAGTGTGACTGGGAGTATATCTATCTATCTCTGTCTGTGTGTGTTAGTGGAGTTTGTGTGTGCTCTGTGTGTGTTAGTGCTCTGTGTGGTAGGACAACATCTCCCAGCATGCCCCTGTGTGGTAGGACAACAACTCCCAGCATACTCCTATGTGGCTCTGTGTGGTAGGACAACATCTCCCAGCATGCCCCTGTGTGGTAGGACAACAACTCCCAGCATACTCCTGTGTGGCTCTGTGTGGTAGGACAACAACTCCCAGCATACTCCTATGTGGCTCTGTGTGGTAGGACAACAACTCCCAGCATACTCCTATGTGGCTCTGTGTGGTAGGACAACAACTCCCAACATGATCCTGTGTGGCTCTGTGTGGTAGGACAACAACTCCCAGCATACTCCTATGTGGCTCTGTGTGGTAGGACAACAACTCCCAGCATACTCCTGTGTGGCTCTGTGTGGTAGGACAACAACTCCCAGCATACTCCTATGTGGCTCTGTGTGGTAGGACAACAACTTCCAGCATACTCCTATGTGGCTCTGTGTGGTGGGACAACAACTCCCAGCATACTTCTGTGTGGTGGGACAACAACTCCCAGCATACTTCTGTGTGGTGGGACAACAACTCCCAGCATACTCCTGTGTGGCTCTGTGTGGTAGGACAACAACTCCCAGCATGCTCCTGTGCGGCTCTGGTGGGACAACAACAACTCCCAGTGGTGGGTATGTGTGGTGTGTATCTGTATATGTGACTGTATGTGTGTCTGTGTTTGCAGGATATATATACTGTGTCTGTGTAAGCAGTATATACACTGTGGGAGAGATTCATCAAACATGGTGTAAAGTGAAACTGGCTCAGTTGCCCCTAGCAACCAAAGAGTCTGTGAGGAATGAAAGGTGGAATCTGATTGGTTGCCGGGGGCAACTGGGCCAGTTTCACTTTACACCATGTTTGATGAACCTCCCCCGTGTGTCTGTATGTGTATAAGTGACTGTATCTGTCTGTGTAAGGCAGGGGTGGGGAACCTTTTTCATGTCGAGCGCCGGTCGGGCATTAATAAAATCATTCGAGGGCCGCATACTGTGTGCGGCAGTTAGTAGCGGGGGTTTGCAGCACCCGGGGCAAGGCAAAGTATTGTTCCCCTAGTGCCCCTGCTATTGTAGTTAACCCCCCCAGTGATGCCCCTTGTAGTCTAGTTAACCCCCAAGTCATGTCCCTGGTAGCCTAGTTAACCCCCCCAGTGATGCCTCTGGTAGTCTAGTTAACCCCCAAGTCATGTCCCTGGTGGCCTAGTTAACCCCCAAGTCATGTCCCTGGTGGCCTAGTTAACCCCCATCAGTCATGTCCCTGGTGGCCTAGTTAACCCCCATCAGGCATGTCCCTGGTGGCCTAGTTAACCCCCATCAGGCATGTCCCTGGTGGCCTAGTTAACCCCCATCAGGCATGTCCCTGGTGGCCTAGTTAACCCCCATCAGGCATGTCCCTGGTGGCCTAGTTAACCCCCATCAGTCATGTCCCAGGTGGCCTAGTTAACCCCCATCAGTCATGTCCCAGGTGGCCTAGTTAACCCCCATCAGTCATGTCCCAGGTGGCCTAGTTAACCCCCATCAGTCATGTCCCTGGTGGCCTAGTTAACCCCCATCAGGCATGTCCCTGGTGGCCTAGTTAACCCCCATCAGGCATGTCCCTGGTGGCCTAGTTAACCCCCATCAGGCATGTCCCTGGTGGCCTAGTTAACCCCCATCAGGCATGTCCCTGGTGGTCTAGTTAACCCCCATCAGTCATGTCCCTGGTAGCCTAGTTAACCCCCATCAGGCATATCCCTGGTGGCCTAGTTAACCCCCATCAGGCATGTCCCAGGTGGCCTAGTTAACCCCCATCAGGCATATCCCAGGTGGCCTAGTTAACCCCCATCAGGCATGTCCCTGGTGGCCTAGTTAACCCCCATCAGGCATGTCTCTGGTGGCCTAGTTAACCCCCATCAGGCATGTCCCTGGTGGCCTAGTTAACCCCCATCAGTCATGTCCCAGGTGGCCTAGTTAACCCCCATCAGTCATGTCCCAGGTGGCCTAGTTATCACCCCCATCAGTCATGTCCCTGGTGGCCTAGTTAACCCCCATCAGGCATGTCCCTGGTGGCCTAGTTAACCCCCATCAGGCATGTCCCTGGTGGCCTAGTTAACCCCCATCAGTCATGTCCCTGGTAGCCTAGTTAACCCCCATCAGGCATATCCCTGGTGGCCTAGTTAACCCCCATCAGGCATGTCCCAGGTGGCCTAGTTAACCCCCATCAGGCATATCCCTGGTGGCCTAGTTAACCCCCATCAGGCATGTCCCTGGTGGCCTAGTTAACCCCCATCAGGCATGTCTCTGGTGGCCTAGTTAACCCCCATCAGGCATGTCCCTGGTGGCCTAGTTAACCCCCATCAGTCATGTCCCAGGTGGCCTAGTTAACCCCCATCAGTCATGTCCCAGGTGGCCTAGTTATCACCCCCATCAGTCATGTCCCTGGTGGCCTAGTTAACCCCCATCAGGCATGTCCCTGGTGGCCTAGTTAACCCCCAAATAAAAAAAATAAACATCCCACTCACCTTACCTCCGCTCCCACGCTGCCCATGTCCTCTTCTGTCCCAGGTCCTCTGTGCCAGTCTTTCTCCTGCAGGCGGCGCGCGCTGAAATGACGTCATCGCGCGCGGCCCGCAGGAGACTGAAGACACGCGCCGCTCTGCTGGGGAAGAAGTCGGCATAGACAGCATCCTCCTGTATCCGGCAGCTGTCACAGACACCGGAGGATGCTGTGTATGCCGGCTCCTTCCTCCTCCAGAGCGGCGCGCATCACAGGGGAGCTGCGGGCCGCGGGCCGCATCGGGAGGTCTCAGGGGCCGGATGAGGCCCGCGGGCCGGAGGTTCCCCACCCCTGGTGTAAGCAGTATATACAGTGTGTGTCTCCTAGAGATAGGCTTGGGATGGGCTACAATCACCCGGGGGGGGGGGGCGCCGATAGAATATTCTGCACAGGGCGCCATCTACCCTAAGGCCGGCCCTGAGTTGTAGTGCCTGCAGCTGTTGTAGTTGGAGGGGCTTAGGTACATTGTACACTGAATGCTTTGTGGGAGGGAGCTTTGACCCCAGAACAGAACTAATATATATATATTATTACCATACTGTACCTCTCAACATACCATCACACTGTTACTGACCATATCATCCATCATCATACTACTACCTCTCTCATCCTCCTGCTCCTCCATCATCATACTACTATCCCTTCATCCTCCTACACCTCCATCATCATACTACTACCCCTCTTATCCTCCTGCTCCTCCATCATCATACTACTATTGGCCCTATTCCACGGGCCGTCTAGAGGAGCAAATGAGCGCTCTCAGCGCTCGTTTGCTCGTTCCCCGCCCGCTATTCAATGCTGCTGCAGCGAGCGGGTGAGTGCGGGAGGGGCGGCGGGGAGCTGCGGGGGGGCTGCCTGGGTGATCGCTGATCGTCCAGGCAGCCCATAGGATACAGCAGCGTCTGCTGACGACGCTCCTATTCAACGGAGCGACGGCAGAAGATCGTTGCTGTATCAGTGGCTTGTTTTTTAACATGTTGAAAAACAAGCGACTGCAACGATCAGCCAACATGAACGATGTCGGCTGATCGTTGCATTCTATTCCACAGGACGATTATCGTCCATAGCGGCCAATATTGGCTGATAATTGTTCCGTGGATTAGGGCCTTATCGCTTCATCCTCCATCATCATACTACTACCCCTCGCATCCTCCTGCTCCTCCATCATCATACTACTACCCCTTCATCCTCCTGCTCCTCCATCATCATACTACTACCCCTTCATCCTCCTGCTCCTCCATCATCATACTACTACCCCTTTCATCCTCCTACTCCTCCATCATATTACTACCCATCCATTATCCTCCTACCCCATCATACTACTACCCCTTCATCCTTCTGGCCCTCCATCACATTACTACCCATCCATCATCCTCCTTCCCCCTTCATCCTCCTGCCCCTCCATCATATTACTACCCATCCATCATCCTCCTTCCCCCTTCATCCTCCTGCCCCTCCATCATATTACTACCTCATCCATCATCCTCCTTCCCCCTTCATCCTCCTACCCTTCCATCATCATAGTAGTACCCCCTCATCCTCCTGCCCCTTCATCATCCTTCAGCATACCAGTACCTCCCTTGTCATTCTCCAGCCCCTCAATCTGTATTTAAAACAAAATACAACTATAGTTACCTCACCTGTAAGGTTCCTCTTGAGCCTCGCGAACGCCGGAAGGGGGCGGGGCTTCCCGGGACATGGTTTTGCCGGGGCTGTCTCCTCAGAGTCGGGAAGACCCGGGAAAACCATGTATTTATCCTGCTGCAGCTGGGGCCCACTGAGGACAGGCAGCATCATCCTATGGCTGGACAGGCAGTGGGAGTGGGGGAGGGGCCCAAGGAGGACCAGTCCGACACTGCTTGCGCTCGCTTTGCAAGGTTAGCGGTCGCTGTCTGACACAGTGTTGATTTGGTGTAAAGACCCATGTGAATCAGGGGACCTGCACATGGTACATGAGGCAATATGGTTTGATTAAATTATATACCAATATCCTGGTGTTGGTTTTTAAATGTAGCCGAGAGGCATTAGTGTCAACCATTGGTGTGAGGTGCAGCATCTCCTTTCTCTCCATGTCCATTCATCTTTAGGGTCACACATAGGGAATCTGCTGCATAGTTGATATCAGTACTATTCAGCGCTACATCTGCCATGAGGCGAGATGGATGTTTTCTCCTCAGGTGGCAGAATCTTAAGTCCCTGGTGGGGACTATGTCAAAAGTTTTGATTAATCAGGGTCTGAATGTTCAGATTGCGACCAATCAGAAGAACAAGGGCCCTCAGCCGATGACAACAATCATCGGCGAATTGTGTCTTTAGGTCCTGACCTAAAATCATAATCCACCACGTGTAATGGCAAATGTTATGGCTATAATAATAAATGCACAATTCTTTTTATTCGGCCATTCTGAATTTGTTTTGCCTCTAATTCTATAAGTGGCTATAATAGGGCCTATACTAAAATAGCTGTTTCTTGGGCAGGAAATAGTGCCCAGTGAGCGCCACTAGGTGGCAGTCACACCTGTGTAGAAACTGTAAAGTCCGGACATTCATGGTATTGTTCTTTGATTAAAGCATAAACAGTATTACAAACATTTGCCAGCCCCAAAATTTCCATCGAAATAAAGACAAATATCCTGTAAATTATTAGCGATGACGCTACAAATACTATTTACTCAGCAGACATAACCTAGCTTTTATATAGTAAATATTTACTATAAGTATGAGGATCGCTGATGTCCCTCTGGATGTAACATCTATCACATGATCTTATGTAATATGATTCGGTATGAAGCGCATGCCTCCCCATCTGCCCATCGGGCAGAATTTTGCCTTTTCCATAGCATATGTCAGCGTATTTATCAAATGTGCCCCTGTGTGTTTTTCTTCAGTGTGGTATAACTGCAGAAGGCTGCGTGTGTGTCTGAGAGGAGGAGGGGCAGGGGGTGGTGGGTCATTGACTGGCTGAGCAGAGGGTGGTGGCTGGAGACTAGCTGCATCCACACACAAAGAGGAGAATTTGCTTTATATCTTTGCCTTATTCACTCAGACGTCACCCCAGAATCATGTAGGACATTACACAGAACTGCTCCTTAGCCAGTTCTACTTTACACTGGTTTGATAAATAACTCCCCTGGTGTCTGAATGGCCATTAGGGGTTGGGCCGTGCCTGATAAAATTTATAACTCCACAGCCCTGATTGTCTCCATTGGCCTAGATGCATAGGCTCATCTAATGTAAACTGCTGATAAGAGGCCACTGCTGGGGATAGAACTTGAAAAATTAAACAAGCACTATCCTCCCCCCTTTTTTTCTGTAGGGGTCATGCTCACTTACCCACTCCCATCCATTGCTCCTTACTCCTGCAGGAAACAGTTTCAGTGGCCACAACTTGTGGTCTGCCCCCTATTTTTCTTTTTCCGTTGATCGTATCTGTGCAGTTCTCACTTACCCGCTCATGTCCCGGCTTGGCATTTATTAACCTGCAGGATGCTGTTCCCACATGATCCAGTCTCTGACCAGCTGGATATTACTGCTGCTTTGGAGAGACCAGAAGTCAATGCTCTGTTTCCCTAAGTGTCCCATAGAGAAGAGCAATGACTTCCAGTCTTTCTAAAACAGCAGTAAGATACAGCTGGTTAGAGACCGGGTTTATGTGGGCACCACAGCTGGGACAGAATGTCATCCTACAGGGCAATGAGCTGGTAAGTGAGCACTACACAGACACGATCGTAAAAAAAAAAAAAAAAAACGGGGCAGAACACAAGTTTCAGCCCTTAAAGGGGTTGTCCAGCGAAAAACTTTTTCTTTTAAATCAACTGATATCAGAAAGTAATATAGATTTGTAATTTATGTCTATTAAAAAAAATCTCAAGTCTTCCCATACTTATTAGCTGCTGCATGTCATGCAGGAAATGTTGTTTTCTTTTAGACTAACACTTCTCCCTGCTGACATCTCTGGCCGATACGGGAACTCTGTCTCGGTTTTCTATAAATCCCCATACAAAATCTCTCCTGCTCTGGACAGTTCCTGTCTCAGCCAGAGATGTCAGCAGAGAGCACTGTGTCAGACTGAAAATAAAATAACATTTTCTGCGGGACATACAGCAGCCAATAGGTATAGGAAGACTTGAGATTTTCTAATAGAAGTAAATTACAAATCTATATAAACTTTCTGGCAACAGTTCATTTGAAAGAAAAAGATTTTCGCTGGACAACCCCTTTAACTTCAACAAGCTTTAAAGGGATTGTCAGATATAAACAAAAATCTACATCTACATTATATATATATATATATATATGCACACATGCACACATACATACATATACATATATATATGCACACATACATACATATATATATGCACACATACATACATATATATATGCACACATACATACATATACATATATATATATGCACACATACATACATATACATATGCACACATACATACATATATGCACACATACATACATATACATATATATATATGCACACATACATACATATACATATATACATGCACACATACATACATATACATATATACATGCACACATACATACATACATATACATATATATATGCACACATACATACATATACATATATATATGCACACACACATACATATACATATGCACACATACATATATATATATATGCACACATACATATATATATATATATATATATGCACACATACATACATATATATATATATATATATATATATATATATATATATGCACACATACATACATATATATATATATATGCACACATACATACATATATATATATATATATATATATATATATGCATGCCAACTAACTAGCTGATGAGTGGAGATGATACAAAAATGGAGATAATGTTCTGACTCCTTATAAAAAATTAAACACTGGAAAGCACACGTGGTGGCGCTGTACATTCATTCAGGGGTACACCTTTCCTCCATTCTCATGATCACTGATCAGCTTATCCCTTATCCGGTGGAATAGGTGATACATTTAGAGGGGAATATTCCTTTAAGGGTAGGGCTATACAGCAACTTTCTCTAGTGCTGCTGATATGTAATTACTGTGACTTGATGGCTAGAATGAATAAGTAGTGATACAAGAAGTCGCAGAGTATCCTTTACAGCACCACATCTGTCTATGGGTTGCGTCTGATATTGCAGCTCATGTGTAGTTAAGTAGGCCTCTCCAAATTAATGTATTTTGTGTATATTCCATACATAGCGTACATTTTCCATATTAATTAAAAAAGAAAATCTGCCATTCCAAGATTTCAGCCTCCTCTTTATTCAGTGAAACAGTTTTTCTTTTTTATTATTAAACCTGAAAGAGAAAACTCCAGTGAAGATGTGATAGGTCTGTAGCTTCATGCTCATTCATGTAGAGTCCGGTCAAGTAAGGCCACTTTCCTCAAAAAATGTATGGCATTGGGAATGCACACATCATACCACATAAGTCGGTGCTCCAATGGCTTGTGAGTCCAGAAAATGAATAACACACTTGTACAAACACACTCACATTCAGAAATCTTTGGGTGACTTCCTTTTCCAGCTCTTCTCTGCAATATCATGGTAAGGGCCACCCAAAGACAAAACATTCCAAGTGTCTGAAAAAGGCTCAAGGCAGGTGAGGGCATCTTATATGTTACGTACGGGTTATGGACAACACTGCATACAACAATAGGAAACCAGCATGGGATCACTGCTAGGCGAGAGGTGCTGGTCTCTGCTTGGTGTCACTGCTCCATAGTCCATAGTCAGGCTAACCAGGAGGCACATTACCTGCTCCTCCGCAGCAATGAGGGAACAAGTCGCTGCTTCTTCTAGGAGGATTATAAAGAGAAGCAGGCAACAGACATGCAGGATGGCAGCCCTTTTGCCTCTGTACGGCACAGCTGTGCCCCATTTCAGAATCCAATAAGTTTTACCCAGTTTATATTGTGCTTTTTTGACGGAGCAGCAAAATTCAGCATTGGTTCAGTGCTATCAAGCCACAAATTAGGGCTTTATGCCGCTAAATACATTTCTTAATGGGAAACATGGTAGCTGGTTTGGAAATATGCTGATTTTCTGGGACATAAGATGCTTGCCATGAGAGTCCTATGTACAGGACACAACCCCAGGTGACCAGGCTGTGATTTCTGGCCCACACTGCTGCTGGAGTTACCTGCCTCAGCATACATGTGTGCTCCCATTCTGGAGGTGTCTAAGGAGACAGACCATCATAATTCTCCTAGAAGGGAGAAGATAGAACTGATGATGTGTTGGCAAAAAAAAAGAGCCACCTCCATTATGCAGCATGGCTTATATAGTACATACTGCCGATTCCTGATACTTCAATAGAAACAGAAGCTTGGGCAAATGGCACACCCTGTGCTCCTTCTCTATTTGCTCACAGTTCATAGATTACTATATGAGAAGGGTTCACTGCTGAGACAAGATGGCGCTTCGATTGGCTTTCATCTTCTCCAGTCGCTTGACCAAATGACTGTTACCTACTTCAAGCTCCTCAACTTTATCCAAGGCTGCACGAAGCTATGAACAAAGGAATAAGAAGACAGTGAAGAGTGAGAACGGAGACTATACATACAGCAGAAATCACCACAATGCAGATACCAAAAAGCAGGAGAAACTGTGTTGGAGGCTTTTGAGACCTCTGCAGCTCTGTAGGCGAATAGACCCTGGATGCGGGGTATATTTTCCATGAAATTGCATTTTTGTTGGAAATCGTACTAACATAGCGCAATTTAGAAGTGTATTAAATTTAAAACTGTTTTTCTGGACTTTTAGGCTATGTTCACAAGCGGTAAAATAAATAAAAAATTAAAAAATAATATATATATATATATATACATATATACACACACATATATATACACATACATACATATATACACATACATACATATATACACATACATACATATATACACATACATACATACTGTACACACACACAAACAAAAAGAATGGCTGCAATTTTCTGTTTAATATATGGATCTATTAATCCAGTGAAGTCAATGGGATATTGTCTGGCAGTGCACACACCGTATATAAGGACGTCTGTAAACTGATTATGACCATCCAAATAATAAGCATGCTCATTATTTACCTCCTGCTTTTGTAAAATATGGCTGTTTTTTTTTTTTCATCTGTTCAAGCATTGTATTATTTTCACATAAACTTACAGTTGTATTTAGATTTTATTTACAGTATTTTCCAGCATATAAGACTACTTTTTAACCCAGGAAAATCTTCACAAAAGTCAGGGGTCGTCTTATACACCAGGAGTCATCTTATATATTTTGGACATTTCCTGTCTTACTGTATAAAGGATTTCTTAATGGTATTTCCCCTCAAAAATGCAGGTTGTTGTTGGTGGACAGTTCCGTATAGGCACTACCATCATATCCCATATGCCTGCCTACATCGACAATGCAGAACCCGCCCCCTCAGTGGCGCCATCGGCAATTAGGCCCTGTCTCCTCAGCGGCATAATTGGAGTAGGCTGACCTAGAAGCATAGGCCCCACCCCCTGTGTGATCGCCAGATCAGAGGGGGCAGGGCCTGGGCCTCTAGGTCAGGACATTCAGATGATGTCTGAGTGGGCAGGTCTTAGCCAACAATGACATCATAAAGTGGGTGGGGCCTATGGCACTGATGTAGGCAGGGATATTGGGCATGATGGCGGTGAAGCCTAGATGTGAATGTAGCCTTATATTATATATAATAATAACCTAAGCTATAATTCATGGATTTATGGAGACATGTTGTATTCACCTCTCTCTGTAGTCTTCTCTTCTCAGCTTTTAATTCATCCTCTACTTTTTCAGCATTTTCTGCTGAAGATTTGTACCGGGTTAGCTGACTCTCAAGTCGGATAATCTGAAAATAGCAAAAAATAAATAAATAAAAGCATTTCCAAAATAGTAAAGTTAAACCTTTACACCTTTATATTTTACCCATGTCTCACCCCCAGTGCACCAAGCTGGCTAATTTACATATTAACTAAAAAGTTTGTTTTTTTTGCGAATGTTTTCCAGATCCATCTGAGCTAGGAAAGTGTAATTTTGCTAACCCTTTCTCTACAGGAGATAAATGTAGGATTATGAAGACAGAAGAGTCCGAGACCCCCTATTTGGGGTCTATGGAAATCAAGGTATCACAGAATTGGAAATAAAATACACCTTTTTTATGGTCTATGGAAATTACCCTTCTATAGCGTTCAGTAATAAGTGTAGGAACTCACATTCTGTTCTAGGGCAGTTATCTCTTGTGTGGACTTGGTGAGTTTAAACTTGAGATCGCTGATTTGTCTATTGGCATCTCCTAAAAAATAAAATAACAGTGTCAGCGTTCTTATAGATTAAAGGGGTACTCCAGCGAAAAGCTTTTTCCCAGGAATTGAAACACATTACAAAGTTATATAACTTTGTAAAATGCTTCAATCACCTATCTGCCCCCTTCCCTATCTTTTTCCCCCTTAACCCCCCACCAGGAAGTGAAGTAAACTTACCTAATGACTGTTGACCCCAGGCTTTTCTGTGGCAGCCATTTTGTGACAATGACATCAAGAGGGAGGCGGGTCTAAGCCCTGTAGGCCAGCCTCCCCTTGTCAGATGACACAGATTGCTCAGCTCTGATTGGCTGAACAAGATGTAAGCCATCTAACAGTTTTTGAGTTAGTTAGACATCACAGGAGACAAAATGCATCATGGGAAAGCCCAAACTAGGAAATAAAGAAAAATGAAGCCACCAACTGGAGCTTCAGGGACCTGCAAACAGTGGAAAATTCAAATGGAGACAGACTCCAGAGAGATGGTAAATGTAAAAACTATGTTTACGATTGATTGTTTTTTTTTAATCAGAGCCGGAGTACCCCTTTAAAGGAGAAGTCCAGGCAAAGCTATTTTTTTAACAAGTGCTGGGGAGGGGGAAGATAAAATAAATTACATGCTCTTACCTCCCCAGCGGTACACAGCCACCAGTGCTGGATCGGGGAGGTAAGTGCATGTTATTTCTTTTATACTCCCCCTTCCCGACACTTGTTAAAAATTTGCTTTGCCGGGACTTCTCCCTTAAATGGTTGGGTCAGTAATGAGATTACCTGAAGTTTCAGAGGCTGCAAGAATGGACATGAATGCTCTCTAAGCTCCCATTCATGTCTAGGATCTGAGAAGGATGTAGGTGCAGCTTAACAATTTATACTCAAACATTTTGCAACCACTACAACCCCAATAAAATGGCAGAAGATTTTGACATCTTTATAATGCAGCACCCATTCAATGGTGAATATTGTTTCTCATCATCTTAATTCTTTTTTTTTTTTTTGTAAATGTACTTCTCGAATCCTGCTACAAGGGGCTCCAAAAGGCCCAAAGCTGGTGTGAGATTATATACACATACACCTACATGGAAGGAACTAAGATTAGCAAATTTTAAAACAAACCTGTCAAAAATGTATCCTGGACTGATGGCGTCACTGCCTCCCTGGATCTGCAGAGCTGTGTAGATCTACATATGTCTACAATAGTGGGAGTATGAATAAACAATATGAATGCTATATATGATATCCAGTGCTGTGACTGGGTCATAGTGAAGGTCTGTGCCATCTGACAGACGTGAGAAAACCATAAGTAAGTTCAAGTATATTAATTAATTTTTATGTGTAGGTTTCAAGTGAATGACACCACAGACTCCTATACACTGCATGCAGGGGACCTGGTAATGTCTGTATTACAGCATTCTGTCATGTCCCAGGGGCTGCCTCCAAGTCACTGTACTGTGAAGGGCCGGAACTCACAAAACAAACATGAAATGTGATTTATACAGTAGTGTGACCAAGTTATCAGTACATCATTCACTTGTTAGCATTTATATTAATCTTTGTGCAAGAAATTACCTGTGAGATTATAAAAAGTCCCCCATACCATCCCAGGTGAAAAATAAACAGCTATTGCATAGACGCTTAGATATACAGATGTAGCAGAGCTGAATTTGTTACTGCAGTTTTTAATCAACTCCAACTTACTAACTCCCATCCCAATGTGTTTTTATTAGGCTTGCTATGTAGTTAAAGAAAAAAAAATCTTACAGCTCTGTTATGTATGGTTATGACATGTATGGTTGTATACAGCTACATAGTCATGCGGGTAGTTAGTGAGTTAACGTTCTTCACGGTGAACATACACATGTACCAAACGCTCTAGTATCCTGGAGCCACATTTATATAGATAGGGTAGGTTAGATTCTGCTCACTTTGCACATCAGTGCCATTCTCCAAATTTTCACTGTCTAGATTTTCTGGGCTTCTGTTCCTGGGGCTTTTCTCATCCAGCTGGCCTTTCAGCTTCTTAATCTGAGAGAAGACAATATTCAGGATTGGCATATTGGCAGGAATCGTGCACAAGGTTTGACAGATCACAAAATAGAAGAGTAGTCATACAATGTGCTGACTGCAGTGTGAACAGCAGCTACTAGCTTCTTGTGTATTGAGCTACTTATATATATGTTACTGTGAAATGATAGAATCAGGGATTTGATCAAATCCCGGGAAATGATGAAATGACTGCGCTGTTCCATCAGTTCCCTAGGGAATTGATCAAATCACTGATCCCTTTCAGGGAAATGATGGAATGAACTCTATCATTTCCCCCTGCAACATACAATTTGCTTACTGTATCGCCTCTCTGCTCCCCCCAGCCTGATCGCCTCCGCTTTGCTCCCCATTCCGCTCATTTCCCCTGAGACATGCCTTCTGCAACCCCCGGCTTTTCCTCTGTGCTCCCCATCCGCCCCAACGTCGTATGCCTGCCAGGAGGTGTGCCGCTCCGCGTCCGCCCCACCCTGCGACATGCCTCCTGGTCCCCCGGCCTGTCCACCCCAACGCCGTATGACTACCTTGGTCATTCATTCTGTCATCTCCCTGAAAGGGGTCAGGCATTTGATCAAATCCATACACACATTATATATATACACATATATATATATATATATATATATATATATATATATATATATATATATATATATATATATATATATATAGAGAGAGAGAGAGAGAGAGAGAGAGAGAGAGAGAGAGAGAGAGAGAGAGAGAGAGAGAGAGAGAGAGAGAGAGAGAGAGAGAGAGAGAGAGAGAGAGAGAGAGAGAGAGAGAGAGAGAGAGAGAGAGAGATGTGTGTTGGGATTGTCAGTCTCAAATTCTCCTCCACATGTACCCCCAGAATTATAAAGTGTCATGGAATATGTTGGCACTATATAAACAAAATTATTATTAGGTTCTGACAAAATAGAATTAGAGGAACCCATTTCAGCACCTACTGTAGCTGTTTGCCATTACCTGCTCCAAGAAGGATTCTCTCTCATCCATAAGCTTCTTCAGCCTGATCTCTTTGAGAAGAAAGTTTAGAAAACAAATCAAAGATAGAAGGAAAAAGTCAAGATGTGTGAAAGAAGAGAGCGGAAAATTTGGAAAAAGTAAACACAGCATCTACAAGGATTAAATGGGAACTCCGGCAACATTTTCTTTTCTTTTAAATAAACCAGTGTAAGAAAAGTATATAGACTTGTAGATTACTTCTATTTAAAAATCTCAAGTCTTCCAGCACTTATCAGCTGCTGTATGTCCAGCAACAAGTGGTATATTCTTTCCAGTATGACAGAGCTCTCTGCTACCACCTCTGCCCATAACAGAAACTGTACAAAGCAGGAGAGGTTTTTTACAGAGATTCCTGTTATGGAAAAAGGTGGCAACAGAGAGCACTGTCTCAGAACAGAAAGAATACACCACTTCCTGCAGGGCATACAGAAGATGCCAAGTACTGGAATACTTGGGATTTTTAAATAAAAGTAAAATTACAAATCTGTATACCTTTCTGATGCTGGTTGATTTGAAAGAAAAAAATTCTGCCAAAGTTCCCCTTCAAAGGGTATCTATCAGCTCCAAATCATGCTTAGGGCTAAAGTGTTAAAAAGGCTGTGCCAAATGCAGCATGCATGCCTCCTCCTTCCCTCTCCTATCTTGAATGACATACAGGGATCATCTTTCAGCACTGAAGTGGTGCATGTCAACCAGCCAAAGCAAGCAGAGGAGGGAAGAGGGGTGCATGCTGCAGCTCACACAGCCTCCTTGACACTTGAGCCCTAAGCACGATAGAGAAGCTGATAGATTCCCTTTATATAGGGTTTTCTGAGACATTAATATTTATTTCCTACTCTTAGGATAGATTACCAATATCCAGCTTCGGGTCGAGGCTGGCTCCCCCCACCCTCACCAAGGAGGAGCATAGGCCTGTATAACCTATAGCAGCAGTCTGAAGTAAGGCTTTGTACCATTCAAGTAGATTGGGCTGAGTAGCAATACTGGGCAGAGCCCGTATCAAGGTGATTTCTATATATATATATAATGTGTCATGACTCCTTCAGTTGTTTGGTAGGAGAGCCTTCACTCATCCGATATAAAAAGCCCATGTTAATGATAGGCCACAAATGTCAATGTCCCAGAAAAACCCTTTTATGTATGTAACATAACAATAAACCTTTATACAGATACCCAACACACAAGTCAACTTTACATCAGCCACCAATTTACAAACCGGTCTGATATTAGACACAATGAGCGGCATCTTTCGTTTCTTCTGTGTATTGTTGTGGCAGCTTTAGTTTATAAAGATTTTTCATAGTAAAAGGCTATGACACTAATGTATTTCCTGATATATTATAAACTGACAATTTCTGATTTATATGCACAGATACACATAAGGGGCAGAATTAGCATTGTACATGCACTAATGTAAAGTTACGTAGCATGCATTAACAATGGACCTGGTACCAATCTGTGCCTGCATGCTGGAGTCCTCAGGGCAAGGTTTTGCTTTGTGTTTTCTAGCAATAAATTGTGGTGACGTTTTGTGTAAAACTTGTCTTTACGTTTTTGGGGTCCTTGTATAGCGACCGACAATCTGAATGGCCTCCAGGTCTGTAGTTTAGAATGGCTATCGAGTCCGTCTTTCAGCTAACAAGGCTTATTCATAGAGTGCTTACTAACATATGTTAATTTTTTTAATCACATTTTTAAACCACTGCTTTAAGTTATTATATGGCCGCTGTTCATACAGGTTATTATTAGAGATGAGCGAACCTGGAGCATGCTCGAGTCCATCCGAACCCGAACTTTCGGCATTTGATTAGCGGTGGCTGCTGAAGTTGGATAAAGCCCTAAGGCTATGTTCACACTGTGTTTTCAGCATCCGTTTAACGCATCTGTTTTTTGAAAAAAACGCATGAAAAACGGATTGCAAAAAACGGATTCATTTGTGTGACTTCCATTATAAAAAAAAAAAAACGGATCCGTTTTTTTGGCGGACCAAAACGGACCAAACAACGTTGCTGACCCTATTTTTCTGGACGTTAAAAAAAAACGGATCCGTTAAACGGATGCTGAAAACGCAGTGTGAACCTAGCCTAAGGCTATGTGGAAAACATGGATATAGTCATTGGCTGTATCCATGTTTTCCAGACAACCTTAGAGGTTTATTCAACTTCAGCAACCCCAGCTAATCAAATACCGAACGTTCGGGTTCGGATGGACTTGAACCCAAACCCAGCTCGCTCATCTCTAGTTATTATTCATCACAAAACAAAGCCCTGATAATTGTAATGTCACAGGTCATACACCATTGTGATTGCTACATGGCTGGACAAAGGCTCACATTTACGAAGCCTGGATTAACTTATGCAGGTCAATATACAAGTTAAATAGTTTTCAGGACCATATATATAATGTGTACAATTGTCCGCAATCCATGCAAAATTAGGCTATAATCTGTGTATAGGCTGTAAAAAAAGACAGACGTCGAAATGCGTTTCTGTGCACACAATTTTAATAGTGGATTGCATTTATACTTGTGAATAAATAAAGAACTGTTCATTTATGGGATCGAGTGCCACGGACTTCTTTCTTGTTGATTAAAATTGGGCTATGTTCACACTAGGTAAGAGACCGGGCCGTTCCATGACCTGGCCGGGTCACGGAACAGCCGGTCTCAGCTAAGATCATCCCAGCCGATACTGGATGATCTTTGCAGCTGCAGAGTTCTGATGCGGGCGCATCCGTGCACGTCTGCATCAGAACTCCCTGATGCACACTATGGAGCGAGTGGCCGGAGCAGCTCACTCCATTGTGTGCACTGACAGGGTTTTCTGTGGCCGCTAATCAATGAATAGCGGCCGCAGAAAACCGACATGTCAGTTTTCTACGGCGCCACTAGAGATCCCGGCCGGAGTGTTAACCATGTGTATACTCTCCGGCTGGTATCCCTTCAGCCTGTGTAGTGTGAACATAGCCTGAATCCGTATTTTTGGTGAATCAGCAAAAAAGTTGAAGATGATCCTTAAATAAGTGGGAATGGTTTATAATGATTACTCATCCATATTTTTTTCACATTTTGCGGACGTTTCACCTGTAAAAATTAAGGATCCACCTAAACTACAGACACTCTAATTGACTTCTAAGGGACAATCTGTGCTGCATGACATGAATAACATCGACAATAAGTAGTCCTCTCCATTATGAGCGTGAGCACAGTAGTCCTCAATATTCATGAGGAGAAAACTCAGCCCACCAGCTGCTGATTGGCAATTGTCTATCCATGCTGTGTATAGGAAGTCAACTGTCAATCAGCAGCTGGAGGGGGATAGGGGTGTGACAAGAATCCTATTCTCCTGCATATTAGGAGAACGGCTGATTGGTGTATTACTTACAACAGCTGTTGATGTAAGTAATACACCAATCTGTTCAGCATTTTTATCACTAGTTTATGCTGCCCTCATTTAAGGCACCATAAACCTAGTGCCTAAATGTATAGCCTGCTGTAATTAAACACTGCAAATGCACTGGAAAACACCAAAGCAAACAACGTCATGCAAGTATTGTGTTTTATTTTTCCCTATTGGACTTTCAGCTATCATCTGGCCACAGCGGTTTTGAGACAAAAAAAGCCATATGCGATCCTAGTAAGAGTCCAGCCTATTAACATTTTACTTTTGGAACTGTCTACAAGTCAAAAAAAGAGACCACGCTTACTTTTCAATCTTTATAGGTGATATTCATAGTAGGCTCATCTCACAGAGCCACATTTTTGCATCTGTATTATGGCCACAAGACCAGACCTGACCATTAACAGCTGTCGGATCAGCTCATCGAGCCTATTGTAAGGCTGAACGTGACGCTATAATATGTAGACAAAAATGAGGCTGTCGTACACCAGTGTGAAGGTGTCCATACAGAGCAGTAAGCGTTATTAGTTGAAACTACGCACACAGTCTCTTTAACTGCACAAAACATCCTAATTTATTAGGAAGTCTAAACCTAAAGCTGGCCGACTCTAAGGGCCCTATTCCACCGGACGATTATCGTTCAGATTATTGTTAAATCGTTCGAATCTAAACGATAATCGTTCGGTTGACATGCAGTTAACGATTAACGACCGAACGAGAAATCGTTGATCGCTTTATAAGATCTGGACCTATTTTTATCGTTGCTCGTTCGCAAAACGTTCGCATTGAATAAGACATTGTTCGGTCGTTCGCAATAGATACGAACGCAATAGCGAATAAATAGCGAAGAAAAACTATCACAATTAAGATCATAAGTAACGATTATCATTCCATGGAAATGAGAAAACGTTTTTATGTCTTTCGCAATAGCGGTCGTTTGAGATCGTTAACGATTATGCAAACGATAATCGTCCAGTGGAATAGGGCCCTAAGGTATATATGGCGGTCATTCAACTGTGCACAGACAGATGATGTCGATAGAGAGAACAATAAAGAAAAAAAATGGTGACACTGGAACCTGTGCACTCTGCACACTGGTGACAACTTACTGACTACATTACTACCAATAGGGGTCTGTTGGGTTTCCATCATGGTGCCTGGCATTTTACCATAACAGAAAACAGCACACTATCTTGGTTGAGATTTTAGATGGAATTTGTAATGGATGATCCTAAAGCAATATCCAACACAGAACAAGGCCTAAGATATCCTTGACCTGGATAAAAATAATTTTTTTGCACAAAGTAAATAAATCAGGAAATGCTTTGTTTTTCCAGAATAAAATTTATTTCCACAATATACAGTTCAGAACTTTTAAACAATCTTCTTCTTCCCAGATTTTTTTTCTCTATTTACTTTCAGCAGGAAAATAACATTTGTGACAGTACTTTTTGCTTTTATACCTGTTGTGTAAAGCAAAGCCGGTTTATCCCAGAATGCTGGCTTGGACAATGCAAATGTGTCTTAACTAGAAATATACAGCCAAAATACATAGCAGACCTTCCCGTGGAGTAGCAATCACACAGTACATAATGCGTAGAATATCTTTATGGTAAAGCTACACAAATTATAGTTATGTATGATGACTAAGGTTTAATATATAGCTCTATGGCATAGGCTAATGCATAAAAGCCAAGCAGGGTTTATTACATACTTTTGATGAGGATGACTTCAGGTGATACAGAACAGTCCATGATCTGCCACATGATGGCAATACAACACTTGTAAAAGTTAATCCAGTGTACAACCAGGGCAGTGTTTCCTCTTGAACTTTCTTTTCTAGTATTCACAATGTAAGCAGGTTTACATAAGGTGAACCCATCTAGGAAAATAAATACTTTCTGCCTATAACAGTTCAATTACCTTCCATTCATCTCTGCTCTTTTACTGTACACTGCATTGCAGCTATAATCATGGACTGCAGGTGTAAAGTTATTAAAAAACAACAACTCGGTAATAGCAGTTTGTATTAGGATATAAAGGCAGTGATCTACAGAACGATGGATGTGTGTGTGATTGCTACTCAGTTATAGGATTATGTGTTGTGGTGTAATAACATTTAGCTGAAAATTGTGCTGAAGTTGGTAAACTATGACAAAGCAGCAGCATATAGTAGTCAAGTGGTTGATATACAACTCCTCATAGCTTAAAAGGGGCATTCCCAACTGGGGGAACATTTATGGCCTATCCACAAGATTAGCCAATATGTGTCCAATAGATGTAGGTACCAGAGGTGAACCCCTATCTATCTGGAGATCTGGTGCTCTCCTAGGCCCCTACAAGGGTGCCTGTAGCCGCCGAAGATGGTCAGGGGGGCGTAAACAAAGTGTGTGTTTTACACAATCTACGTTACTACTATAAACTTTAGTGTAAGTTGCAGAAACAGTGTAACTTTTTTAGGGCGTCCCTAGATCTCTAAGAAGTCTACAGGACATATAAGACATGTCCAGATGGAGATACCCCTTTAAGTGTAACTCTGCAAAACCAGCCTGCCAAGAATAGTAAACTGCCTGCATTTACTATGCAACCCTTACCGTTAGCGGATTCCCACACAGACAGACTTTGCATAATTTCTCACGATAGGAAGGTGCAGTTTTATTAGACCTGTCAAAAACGCTGTGCAAATGGATCATTGAGGCATACTTTTTTTTAGTACTTACACATTATAGGCACAAAGGGTCACCACACCTATACATGGATCTACAAACATATAGGACAAACACAAACAAAAAGGAATGATATTCTCATGGCTACTTTCTCGAGCCTTCATGCCAGGTTTTTACATGGAATGTGACCATCCAATCAAAGAACTCCAGTGACTAGAGAAATAAATAACATTTTCTATGATAAAACTCAAGGTGGCATCTCTAAAAACACCCTAAAAATCATGATGTGAGTGGAAAAGTAGGAACTTCTCATAATGGTTTAAAAAAAAAAAAAAGAAAAAGATCCCATTGAAAGGAACAGCGCTGTAGGCATAGGCACTTAAATAAATTATAAAGGTTTTAACCCAGAACTATGTGTCTGATGGGGCAAACTACACAGGTATAATAGACGTATTTATATGTAATGACAGGTAGGAGAGGAAGTGCAAATGTAACCAGGCACCATGGAAGTGACTTCTATTGGTTATGTATATAATAAATGTTGCCTGAGGCAGTATTCCTCTTGGGCATCTCTACAGGATTGGATCTAAGCGGTGAGGCCGGCCTCACTCATGTGCTTATTTTATTGTTATACTGGATAGAAAGACTAATGTTAGATAAATGCAGATCCATATTAAATGTTGGCATAGACTTCCACCAATGGTGAGGTCCTAGTAGAAGACGTTGGGCAGCCTTGCTCTACAGTATCTAAATACTTGAAGTTCGCCCCCCAAAATACAACGGCTAAAACATGAGCGTACAATAAGTATATAAAAAGGTATATTGTGGGTGAAAAATCCAGCCTGTATTTTAGTAACATGACATGCAGCCCCTCTGAAAGCCATTGACAGAAGTACTAGTGCAAAAGCATAAACTTCGTACAGTACGCAGACGTCTACAGAACATGAGGAATACCATACATTCATTTCATCAGGAAAGGACACAGTCTTCTTTATTTTTGCCCTTTCCTCTCCTAGGGCTCTTCTCTGAGCCATCTTCCATGCGAATATCTTCCAAAGACTGTCCGTCCACTGATGATCCTAGAGATGCATGGGGTATTTCACTCTCTCCAGTGTACTTTTCACTGCGCACGGTACCATCATCATCATCTGTTTCTTCGTCCTCTTGTGTGGATTCTCCTTCACTGCTGAACGTCTCAGGTGGAACGCTTTCTTTTGGGCTTTCAGCCTTGTCTGCCACTGTATTAGTTTCATTCTTGATGTTACCACTAACTAGGTCACCTGACAATGTGTCTTCTTCTCTTTGGTCCACTACTTTAAGCTCTTCACCTTTCAACACATCCCCTTGCCTTTCATCCTCTTGAACAGGTTCCTGCTCATCTTGACTACAACTGTCCTCTGGGATTACATGGTCCTTTATAGATTCATCCTCAGTTATGCTTTTTCGTTCAGTAACAGCGGAAGACTCAGAAACATCTGATGTTTCCTCTTTTCCTACCTGGGCAGCTAAGTCATCGCTTGTTATTAGTGCGTCTGGGGATGGTTTTTCATCTGCAGAAACAAGTTTACTCTGATCATCATCATCTCCGGTGTTCTCAGCGGCAGACGATATTCCATCATTTTTACTTTGGCCCATGTTTTCCTTAATAGTCTCAGACCCAGATTCTGGCTCCTGAGACTGCAGAGGTTTAAGCTCCTCTACAACTGGTACTTCTTGTTCTAGAGCTATATTCTCATTACTACTTGTATATTCAGATGTTTCTGTACTAATATCTTCTTGGCTGCTGCTTGAGTTATTACTATCCTGTTCACCCTCCAAAATGTTACTCTCATTATTCTCACAGATGTTGGCAGTATTTTCATTTGTAGTTTCAGCCCCTTCCTCGGGCGCTCCTCCCATGGTACACTGATCATCTGCTTTAGCGACAGTCTCTGGCTGGTTGACTTTAGGTTCCTCTTTTAAAGGATCACTCACACTTGTGACGTCTTCATCAACCTCATTTATTGTACTGGGAGTCTCAACAAAATCTATAGCATCCTGAAAAACTTCACTTCCAGATGGGCTTACATCACTCCGCTTCACTGTATTCTCACCATCTACTTCTGAAATGTTCTCCACAACTTCAGAACCAGACATCTCCTTATCTTCCTCGCTTCCTAGCTCTTCCTTTTGCTCTTCCATACTGGTTTCAGATTTGTGATGGCTACAGACTTCAACAGATTTGCTTTCCACACTTGTGCCACTATTATTTTCTTCCTCATTGTGTTTGTGCGATACATCTTCACCCTCTGCATGCAAACTCATTTCTTTCTCAGCATCTTGTGCAATCTCCTGTCTATCTTGCTCAGTCCTAGGTGGACTTTCCCCAACCATTGACATGGCCTCCTTTCTTTCCACTGTTCCTTCTGGTTTTCCTACAAAAACCATGGACAAAAAAAATGAAGCATCCACCAGTTTTCCTAAAGCCACATCCCCAGAGGTCAGAAAAGAGGACAGGAAGTCAATGTTTTTCGCTCAAGATTAGGCAGAAAAGCAACAGGTTGGATAGTGCAGAGAAATACAACCCACCGCTTGAAGCCAGGATGGTTGCTGAGGAGAAGAAACATACAGCAAAGCAGATTCTCTGCATCCTGAAAGGTACAATAGACTTTATTGCTACCACCAGCAAGACCTGTGAAATAGAAATGTGGTAATAGTCTGTCTCTAGTGTATTGTAACTAGATTAAAAACCACAATGGTGATAGGAGATTTCCTTTAGTATATAAAAGGCACAATAAATACTTTTCATACAAAACAAGGCAGTAAGGCTAGATTTTCTCTAGCTAATGCCCAAGATTATAACCTATGTATAGCCCATAATGCATTACACACAAGACTGCTTTCCTTCCATAATAAGCTGTATTACATTCTGCGCATAATAAAAAAAAAAAAAAAAAAAAAACACACACCTAATATTTACCAGATGAATGTAGCTCAATCCAGGTGTGAAAATCTTCACTACATGGGGCAAGTGCTGCGGTCTACATCTGCTATCTTTTTTATAGTCTAGCTCGCCTTTATACAGCAGTCTACTTTTGCTTTGGAAGAGGGAGGCTGTTATGGATGAGGAATACCCTTACAAGGAAACAGGCTGCAGAAGTTATACAAAGCACAGCATGCAGGGTTAGTGGAAAGCCACGCAGCTCAGAGTTTGTTGCCAGAAAGACAGAAGAGAAAGAGAATAGCTCACACATTCACTTACCCATTGACACTGCCCGAACTGGAGGATCAGGGGGACCGTCAGAATTTACATGGTGTTCTATTGAGGCGTCGCCATTCAGGGTACTGTCAGAGTCGAGTGCAATGCCATTTTTCTAAATGTAAGAGAATTAACCATATGTTAGCAAGTCATATTTTGGATGCCGTTAGTGATACTATATTTCCATCAGGTAGTTACTCCACTTTATTAAACATAATATTTCATCACATAGCACCTCCACTGCATCCTGGTAAGCAGAAGTAGTTCCTGCTGATGGACCCTTCCTTTCATATTGTCCTCTGCCGTATCCCAGATCGGAAGAGGAATGGCCAAAAGCAAGTCATTCTGCAATGCATTGTGGTTCATTCCTGTCCTCACTCATGTTTACCATGCTACTGTCCCTGGCTAACCCTGACCTCAGCTCTCTTTCTAGGTACTGCCTTTGCCTCATCCCCTGGATTGGTCACCTGGTACCTGTTTTTCTACAACAAATTTAGGTTAGGAATCTCCGGTAAACAGTAAAAAAAAATGTCATTGCTTCTTATGTTAAAGGGGTTGGCCACTTTATTGTAAAATTGTTCAGTATACAGTATTAGTAACTGTACTCACTGCACTTACTGACAGCAGCTCTCTGTGTACCTCATAGATCTAAAATCACACGTCCCCCTCTAGGCTGTGCAGTCTTGCTCTGTGGTGTTTCTGTCTATAAGATGGCCGACATGGAGAAGCATGTGACCATGCCCACGCCCCCAGTGGCCACCACTGAGCCTGTATATGTCTAATCACACTGGGGGTGGGGCATGGTCACATGCTCCTCCATGTCGGCCATCTTATGGACAGAATCACCACAGAGCAGGGCAGCACAGCCTGGAAGAGGGGAGTCTGATTTTAGCTCTATGAGGTAGACAGGGAGCTGCTGTCAGTATATACAGTGTGTACACTTACTAGTACGGTACACTGAACAATTTTACCATAAAGTGGCCAACCCCTTTAAGCACCACATACATTTAGAAGCAGTAGTTGTTATTGCTATTTTACTTTTTTTTTTCGTTTTATCCTATGTTGGCTCTGAAGAACTTCTTTGGCTGCTAACAATACATGCGAAAGGCTGTGAATTATGATGGAATGAAACAAGACATTTCTTGTTAAAGAGGATGTACCACCAAGTACATCCTCTTTAACCTGAACCAACGGATCGAACAGCGCCAACACGGGGAAGCCGGTGCCGCGGTCCGTTTTCCGGACCAAGCTGTTCCATGCATCGGAACCAGCTGATTCTCAAGCACTGGAGGTAGGCCGGGCCGCCCCCAGTGGGAGGGAATTCCCTCCCCTCCATGACGCGGCTCCCTTAGAATGAATGGAGCCGCGTCATACAGGGGAAGGAATTCCCTCCCACTGGGGGTGGCCCGGCCTACCACCAGTGCTTCAGCACGGGCCGGTTCTGGTGCATAGAACAGCGCCGTGCACAGAACCGGGCCGCGGACCGAAAAATGGACCGCGGCACCGGCTTCGCCGTGCCGGTGCCGTTCGATCCGTGGCTTCAGGATAAAGAGGAAGTACCTGGTGGTACATCCTCTTTAAAGGTCAACTTGTCTCTAGTATACCGGTTTCCCCTTTCTGAAGGCATATTTTATGCAGCAAGTTAAAGCTGTGCCATCTGGTGGCAATTTTTATATTCTAGTGAAAGTGCAGACTGACACAGATAAGTAATGAACTACTACTGCAATAGACTAGAAAAAAAACAAGCTACACAACTGTGTTAATAGAACAAGCAATAGATGACAGACAGACTACACATACAGCTGCTATGCCACACTAGCTATTGCATGTGCAAACCACATGGCAAAAACTGCACACTGCTTAATAGCTGCATTTTTATGGCAAATACAGGTGACGCACATAAAAGCCACCAGCATGGACACCTCTAGCGGTCTGTACAGTCCTTGATGACAGATGGTGTTATTTACTATACATATACAAGGAAAACACTGGTTAAAACTACATCCATTGTACCTTTAATGCCTCCCTTAAGTGGGTCACCTCTTCCCTGAGGGCATCTCGCTCAGTCCGAACAGGATCAAAAAACTCTTTTTGTCTCTCTAGAGCCTGCACTTCCAGAGTTAAGAAAGAAAGAAAAGGAAAGATGATACTGAAGATAGAAATTGTATATGGACAATGTTATGTAAATGTATACGCTGGGTTTAAAGGGTAAGGTATTGCACATCCGATGATATTTGTTACACTGGGTATTTTTGTAAGGCATTAAGGTCACTGGAGTCTTGGGGAGTTTTTCCCTTTAGCAAAAATTGTCGCATATCTCCATTCCTGACAATAACTAAATAACTGAGTGATGAAGTCAAATTGTGATGGCTAGAAGACTGGATGTTCCTGGTATGCACTGGTTAGTAGTTAATGAAAGTTTATGGGGGGCCTTAAGTGTCCCAAAATACACTGTTGTAAATTTCTAATACATACGTCCTTACATTTATCACTCCCCACCATATTTTTTACACTCATCCACCAACGGTTTAGACTATTTCTACTTTGGGGAATTTATTATCCTTCCTGTTAAGCAATTTCCCTCTTCTTGTAGTGGCTGCTCAGCCTAGTACAGACATCCTTAACAAGGATTCATACCCCTATTTTTTTATCCTTCCACTCTATTGTTTCCTTGAGGTCACAGATCTCACGGTCACTGATTTCTTGTTTCTGTTGCAGTTGGCGGATTTCCTAATGGTCGGCAAAGGGCAGCAGAGATAGAAAGACAAAAAAGACAGGAAATTGAAGAAAAATCAAGAGGAAAAGACTGGCTAAGACACTGAAAATCAGCATTGGGCCATCACTGACAGCCATGTCACTCTGTAATTCTGTCACAATACAATTGTTTCAGGAAGACAGAGAAAACTTAACCAGAAGAATAAAATGAGATGTGACATTTTTTCTCCAGTCGTCTCCTTCCTTCTCACCGTTAGCAGGGCCTCCCTCTGCTCCAAAGCCTCCTTCATCTCAGCTAGCTGGAAACGGAGGACGCCTTGCTCGTGCTTCTGCCGCTCACACTCCTACCAAGAAAACAAGTAGCATTAAACATACAGAAACCACAAACGTTCACCATGCAAGTACGAATAGGTAACCTCAGCTATGTAAATAATAGGGAACTTATTTCATCATTTGTGAACAATGAGATTCAGAAATTACACAACACAGAAATGAGAAAGGGCTTAAATACATTTTCTAAAAGATGTATTCAGCTGAAAACAGTGACTAATAGCATTAGGTAATTCCAAGGAAATCTTTAGATACCATTCTTATATCTGGTTATATACAGTATGTCATTAAGTGAGATGCAGCTATGGCTAAATAAAATGTCAGGCTATGTTTACACACAGTATTTTTGGTCAGTATTTTGGAACCAAAAGCAAGAGTGGATTGAAAAACACAGAAAGGCTAAGTTCACACACTGTTGAGATTGAGTGGATCGCTGCTATTTAATGGCAAATAACGTCCGTTGTTTCAAAACAACCGCTGTTGTTTTAAAATAAGGGCAATTGTTTGCCCTTAAATGGCGGCCAGCTGTGTTTTCAATACTGATTTTAATTGCAAAATACTGAGCAAAAATACTACATGGGAACATAGCTTGATAATGTATTCAACATGCTTCCATAATATGCAGTAGAAGATGGCAGTGTATTTGTAGTTGTGCTTTTTTATGCATTTTTATCTTTTGATCAGTGTTCTCATTGACATACATGGGAGTTCAAAGCAATCAAAACAGAAAACACACATTAAAAACACAACAAAGAAAGTTGGAAAGTCAGCTGCTTGCCGTGAGTGTGGAAAGCTAGATCATCTGATTGCTGCAACAGCTACGACATTATTATCTCTCCCAAGTAAAAAGCTTCTAAAGCAGGTGCCATAACTTACTTTCTGTTTATCTTCATACTGACGCCTGGACTCGGCCAGTTCTTCTTCCATCTCCAGCAGAACCTCCCGTAAAGTGTCCACTTGATATTGCAAAGATGTTTTCTCATTGTCTAACTGGGCATTTGTCACCATAGACCGTTTATACTTTTCCTCCACTTCTGCCAAGGAGTCCTGAAAAACAACAAAAGCATAAAAAAAAATTATGAAATAAAAAATATTTAAATAGAGGAATAAAATTTTTGGCTATTAGCAAAAACAAATTAGTAGTCCAGGAATATCAGGTGAACATTAAATAGATCAGCAGGATTACACGGCACACGCCCTGACAAAGGTTAGTGTCACACAGACTGGTACCTTCATCTCCTTCAGCCCTTGCATGTATTTGCCTTCTACATCCTCAATCTGTTCCTTTAACTCACTGATCTCCTGACAGAGGGACAAAGAATGCATAGGAATAAAGCAGCAGACCGAAGAAAGAAATAAAACAGAAGAAAGCACACGTCTTATAAGATGTAGTGTTCCTACTGGGGATTAAGCAGAACGTCATATGTATCTTTGACCAGTGGCAGATTGGGGGTAAAACAGCTGTGCACAGCTGGGACAGGACTCCGCCAGTACTGAAGACCTACATAGTCCAGGCACTCCCTAATCCGGAATGACATCAGGACTAAAGGAGAATGCTTCAAATATTCCTAACCTATAAATTTGCTGTGGTTACAAAAGACTTCAGAAAGAAAGGGATAGGATCCCAGGCCAAGACACATTCTAATTAGGGGTTTATGTAAAAGACATAAAACTACAGACAAACACCAAATTCAGTCACTATAACAGAATCCATAAGAAACGGTGATAATCATAATAATGAAGTATATAACTGTGAACAAATAACCAACATTGCCCAGTGGCTACATATATTTGTTTTCTGTACACGCACTGTTTTCCTCTAACATAATCCTTGTGCAATGTACACCTGAGATTTTCATATACGGTTGTCTTTCAATACAATCCGTCAGCTGCAATTCATGCTTCAAACTGCTGACACTGTTTAAGAGCCGCTAGTTCAACAAGACATGTGGTACCTTTCATTTATCTGTCCAGAACCTAGAAAAATGCCATTATTCCTCATTACAAAGAATCAGAGGCTTTCCCATGCTCCTGAAGTGCTGCAGGCTGTAAAACCTCCTTTCTCCCCCTCCCATCCCTGACCCTGCTTGATTGTCAGCCAAGGCTCAGATTCCAGCTGACTGACAATCAAGCAGGGATAGTGCTCCAGCACTTGCACATCGGGAGCTTGGGAAATGCTATTTGTATCTTTGCACTGGTACCGTGTCTTTTTGACCTAACCACTATGTAACAGTTTGAAGCATGAATTACAGCGACAGATTCCCTTGAAACTTGAAGTTCGTTTTTTCACTATAATTCAGTGCTCTTCTGCCCCTTGTGTCAAGCTTAGACTTTTGACCATAGCTACTTCTGTCTGTAGATGTTTTGCTGATCTTTGCATATTCAGATGTGATAAAAAAAAAAAAAAAAAAAAAGGACAGGAGACCTTAAAGGTGAAGTCCGGCAAATTTTTTTATTAAAGTATTGTATTGCCCCCCGAAAGTTATGCAAATTACCAATATACACTTATTACGGGAAAAGCTTATAAAGTGCTTTTTTCCCTGCACTTACTACTGCATCAAGGCTTCACTTCCTGGATAAAATGGTGATGTCCCGACCCGACTCCCAGAGCTGTGCGGGCTGTGGCTGCTGGAGAGGATGATGCAGGGGGACACTGAGGGACACAGGGCACTGGAGGGACACTGAGCATCACCCTCCCATCATCCTCTCCAGCAGCCACAGCCCGCACAGCTCTGGGAGTCGGGTCGTGACATCACCATTTTATCCAGGAAGTGAAGCCTTGATGCAGTAGTAAGTGCAGGAAAAAAAGCATTTTATAAGCATTTCCGGCAATGAGTGTATATGGGTGATTTGTATAACTTTTGGGGGGCGTTAAAGTAAACTAAAGTTTATCAACAGTGATATAAGCTACATGATTAAAGAGTCACTGTCGTATTTTTTTTTTTTTTGCAGAAATCAATAGTCCAGGCGATTTTAAGAAACTTTGTAATTGGGTTTATTAGCCAAATCTGCCATTATCTGCATGTAAAAAGCCTTTTCCCAGGTCCCCCCCTCCTTCCTCTTTTTCATCCACTCCAAAAAATCTGAAAATTGTGACTTGTTGCAGGAGTCGTACCCTGTCTGCTCTAGGGAGAGGGGAGGGGGGAGGAGGAAGGAGGGAGTTAGCCGGCAGCAGAAAGCAGATAACAGAGGATTACAGGCACAGAGCTGGGTGACAGCTGTAATCTGAGCTCAGACAGGTCACTGGTGATGGTCAGAAGAGATAACGGGTGAGGGATTTGTAGATTAACTTTTTGTTGTCCTGTTTTGGTCTTTTCTTTAGCTCTCTCCATAGGAGAACAATGAAGACAGGGGGGAGAGCTTCAAACTGCTTTTTCATGATAAAAATGCATTTTTCGGATAATAAACCCAATTACAAAGTTTCTTAAAATCTCCTGGACTATTGATTTCTGCAAAAAAAAATTTCACGACAGTGACACTTTAAACAAAAATAGGGGTCATTACCAGTGGTGTCAGGAAGAGTTCAACTTGGCTACATAAAAAGGGGTGTTCTAGTTATGTTATCCAACTCTTGCAGGTGCTGTAATTTGCGCACCAACTCTTTGCATTGTTCAGCATGTTTATGATATAAAGGTTGAGCTGTTATTATGACTAAGGCAACAATTCATCCGAGTCAAGAAGCTTGCACAGAATAATAAAGAAAGTAGCAAAATATGTAAAACAAAGGCAGCAGGTGTGAGACCTTCACGGGAAAACAAGTTTTTTTAGGTAACCTGAGAATTTAAAAAGGAAAAAAAACTGAACTATGACAGTCAGGCGGGGAAAAGAACAAGCATAAACAGGTTCTAGAACAAATGGGTCACAAAATAAAAATTTCTTCCACTCTCACAAAAGGTGGAAGACATTGCTTTATATATGGCACAGTGTCAATTCCCAGGGGTACAACACTTCCAAAGTACATATAGTTGCTGTGTTTGCACACTCACCTTTATTTCCCTAATTGATGCCTCTGTATCTACAGATATGGAGGTGTCTCCGCTTCCCCTACGAGAGGACGTCCCACCCAACGAAGCAAGAGTTGCCGCAGACAAGCTAGAGGCTGGTCGGCCACTCTGGAACAGATGGTAAGATACATTTGCTGATGTAAGATTCTACAGCTGTTGCAGAATGTTATAATTCAATCATTTGCCAGAGAAAGCTAAAAAGTAGTTGTGTGAGCAGCTTTTCTGCATAAACAAAGGTGATGTGCAAAATGGCTTCCTAGGCTGGGTTCACACTGCGTTCCGTTTCTTTCAGCCATGTATGATGTTTGTGTGTGCAACCGTTTTAATCTGTTTTTCTATTTGCTTTCATCATGAAAAAAAAAAAAACCTGATCAAAAAACGGATCAAAATACATTTTTTTTAGTGCATACAAAAACCTGGTCGACCATGTTTTTGTGTACGCTAAAAAAAATAAAAAAAAATTAAAAAAAAAGAATGCATTTGATCCTCCTCTTTTTTATAATGGAGAAACGGATCAAAACAGATGTACACAAATACATAAATTTTTTCATCTGTTTTTGGAAGAAAGGAAAAAAAAAAACGGATGAAAATATAGATTGCAAACCACAGTATGAACCCAGTCTTACCCTGAATCCATAGATGCCACTCTTATTGCAATCCTGTGCTCCAGCACTGAGATATAAATGTTAGAATTAATATGCAGATTGGGGGATAAAGTCCATGGGACAGAAGTTTAGAGTGAAGAGGCTGAACTATGCTGTACTTTTGTAGCCCAGGGGAACGCTTCTCAGCGATGGAACAGTGGATTGCAATAAGACTGGCATCTATGGATTTAGGGTACAAACCCCTATTTTAGTGACTTTTTACAGTTTATACTTAAAAAAAAAAAACTGCTGACAAAGCTTATGTATGCCTTACACACCTATGTGGCTACCTTAAGCTGAAAAGTTGCACTCAATTTCATCTAGCTTACAACCTGCTCCTAGTTTCAGACTCTCATCTGGGCATGTCTCCCAGTTATACATGCTGAATGTGAGATGTCTAGGGGTAGACATTTAGGATGCAGCTGCCTGCACTAGCATCCTAAAACAGCTTCTTACCTGGACTGATTTCTCATTCTACAGCCCAGTTCTTTTTTTCTGTACATTCTGATCTGCAGTGTACAACCTGCTTCCCAGAACAGCAGAACTACCAGCTATATAAAGGAATGGCACCCTACTGCAGCAAAATGACAGCTGCTGAATTTAGCATTTAGGGAGTAATCGGGTGATTGAAAGAATTCAGTGCAACGTTGTTAAGATTTTAAAGGGGTACTCCAGATTAAAAAAAAAATCTTTTTCAAATCAAGTGGTGTTAAAGTTATACAGATTTGCAAATTACTTCTATTAAAAAACGTCAAGTCATCCAGTACTTATTAGCTTCTGTATGTCCTGCAGGAAGTGGAGTTTTCTCTTTCCAGTCTGACAGGGTGCTCTCCACTGCCACCTCTGACCGTGAAAGGAAATGTCAAAAGAGGTTTTCTATGGGGATTTGCTCCTGCTCTGGGCAGTTTTTGTCATGGACAGAGGTGGCAACAGAAAGCAGCGTGTCAGACTGAAGAGAATACATCACTTCCTGCAAAACATACAGCGGCTGGTAAATACTGGAGATCTTGAGATTTTTAAATAGGAGTAGTTTACAAAATCGGTGTAACTTTCCGACACCAGGTGATTTAAAAAAATTTTTTTTCTCCGGATTACACCTTTAAATTTTGCCCAATCTGACTGTGGCTTACCTCTCGCCATCTCATGGAAAACATATCAACTTTTGCACTGAACGTTTATATGTATATGGAGGACAGGAGTAATAACTGTGGAATAATTGTGAAGGTGTATAGTCTAACGTTGTGGTCCCCAGCCAATGAATACAGGCAACTACATAAAATAGGTCCATCCCAGCTCTGTGCTATAGATCTGGCAATGTGTGAATGAAATGAAGCTCACCTTCTCTGCAAAGTCTTTGTCTGGTCTTTCTTCAATCTATAAAGTATAAAAACAAAACAGAAGTTAAACTCGGGACAGAAATGGTTTAGTCCTTGGTGCGTTAGTTAAGGAAACTTATATGGTCCTGTTATGGTAGCCTGAGGCAGTAATATTTGTTAAAGAGACAGAACCAGTTCTCAATTTGTTATTTTACATCAAGAAAATAAAAGATTAAGGTTAGAAATCTCATAGAGATTAATAAGTGACCACGGCACAAAGCGGTTCATGCCCACACGTCCACTCACTCTGCTTCCGGAAGTAACAGACACATCTTCAAGATGACTCTGAGAATGGACACTGCCACTGGCAGACCCACGGCGAAATAAAGGTGGGCCCGTGGGTTCTGAAGACTGATTAGAGAGGAAACGGGTGCTGTTATGTATAGCGCCATCAGTGGTAACCAGAGGTGTAACATAACAACCCAACCTATGACAGTCAATCTTTGACTGCAGGCCTCAAATCTCAATTTGGCTAATTTTTTTTACAACTTTTTTTCTGTCAAATGACATCGCTGTGTAGCTCTAGCTTAATCAGAACTACATAGGGACGTGGCACAAGAGCTGCACCATAACAAAACAAAATCCCCACATTCATTTAATAAGAATCTGCTACATAAAAAATATAGCCGCTGATCATAGCAAACAATTCTAGGCAACTCCTCGTCTATGGAACATCAACAGCATATATTACAGGAGACAAATACAAGCAAACACTGCAGGAACATGATGTGATGTGAGAGGAAGGGCAGAGTAAGAGCAGTCCTCACCACTGGGCTGGCACGGGCAGAGCTGGCACGAGAGGAGGCACGAGATCCAGAGCCCAGGTAACAGCTGTACTCGGAGGGCTTCCATAATCATGCGTCAGAGAAGTGTAAGGAAAGGAATATTCATAGAGAAAAAGAAGGGAGAGTGATAAGACAGAGTGAATCTCAATAAAGATGCTTGAAAAGAGAAAAGCTGTGCCCCTGACACACAGTTTATACCTATCCTGCTCTCTATTCACCAATGTCAACTAGTCCTGCCATGGGAACCACAAGGCAGGCTAAAAATAGTCAAATGGGCAAAAGGTTCTCAGGAATACATCTTTTACAATACAGGGCTGCGCGATTTGGATTTATGACTTTGTAATAGAACTTTTATTTATACATTAATTTCCATTGACTGGCAGCAGTACAGGCCTCTCTGCTGCCACCAACATTTGTTTTGGGAACTGCAGAGCTGTCTTAGCCCTGCAGTTCTCAAGTCCCCTGATCAGGTCCAACACTGCCACATGTCACTTTTTTCATCCTTTTTTAGCCATTTTTGAGCTTATTAAAGTTTTTTTTAGACTTTTTGTGGCTACATAAAAAACTATGAGGCTATCTGAAAAGAAACCCATTGTACTTGGCTTTACATCTGTAATATTTGCAGACTAATTAACAAATGTTTTACCACTAAATTCCATGATGATAATGACTGGTTTTGGACATAAAATTGCCTTTTTTGGGTAAATTTTACACAAGAAAAAAACAAAACACAACACAGGCCAAAAACTGTGCAGTGTACATAGCCCGACCTGATTCTCATATGTAGAAAAAGGTTTCTGCAGTGAGACAGATCATGGGGTGGACGTTTTTCTCAATGAGCTCAGACTATGGGTTTAGTGTCTCTCTAGCTGCAGGATTATGTTAATCTTCAATACTACATGCACGCTAAGGCAGAGAGCAAACTAATAACTACAGTGCATTACAATTCCTGCATCAATGGATTCCTATAAGTGCAAGACACATAAATGTAACTCACCTGTAGTGAGCTTTCAGGTAGAAAATCCTAAATAAAACACTAAATGCAGTGAGAGTAATTTAATAAAACAGGTGTATCTCATACCGGTCATTTGTCAAATCCTGCTGGCTTTAGATCTACCAGATTTGTGTGTGGTATTACAGTTTAGTATAATAGAACTGAGCTGCAAAACCACACCCAAACTGAGGACAGGAAAGGTGCTGTTTCTGGAATATAGCAGCCATCTTTTTCTAAACCTAGATAATTATCTATTTTCTGCTTCTGATATTATACATTATATTGAAATCTATGCTAGAAACAAGTACTGGATAATCAGATGTCAAATTATATGAATTTCACATAATAGCTATTTTGCTATACATATATGCTCTACATCAGTGCTTCTCAAACTGTGAGGCGGGCCTCACCAGTGAGGCGCCCCCTAGTTGTTGGTGAGGCCCAGCTCAGGAGCCAGTTTTCACAACAGTGACTATGATCTGCACAGTCCTTTTGCTGTTGGCAAAAATCTCCATTTTAGAAACATTATTAACTTATTTTGTACTTGCTTTATTGGTATATAGAGCTTGGGAGATGGGTGAGAGGAGCCCTAGCATTATTTTCAGCTTTTAAATGGACTTTCACCACAGATAGTGAGGCCCAGGCATCCTCTTGGTCAGTCTGGTGAGGCCCAGGCATTGCCTTGGTCTGTTGGGTGAGTCTCCAATAGAAAAAGTTTGAGAAGCGCTGCTCTACATGACCTGTTTTGGGATATTCTATTCTGAGGCTGTCATACACATAAGACCATGGTCAGCTGAATACTGGTTTGGCTGACTGTACTCTCTCCTGACTCACCATACATGTGCATGCTCAGCCAGGCATGAAGCTACCTCTGGTGGCAGCTTATTTCCGTAGGAACACAAGGATTGGGCACACAATATCTGCAACATTGAGAGTCAGGAGGCCACAAGACTTATTAGATGATTGGGTGGTCACACCAAAATTGACATGTTTGGCTGACACTTATCTAATGTTTATGGTTGATACTGATGCTGCTCTGCCTGGGCTAGCAATAGGTTAACAGCTGACCAGAAGAGGATTTATAAAACTATAGTCTAGAATTACAAGATCCAACAGGTTCACAAATGCAACACATAAAAGATACATCAGAAATTAGCTATATTATATACTGATTATTATAAAGGAAGAACACAAGCAAAGAAAATAATCTCACAGGTCGTGAACTCGAAGATCGACGGCTACCACTGGTGACACCCTCATCGTATAGAGACCCCTACCAGGCAAGGA